>NC_133032.1:31297500-31897500 GCF_048771995.1 Taeniopygia guttata | reverse complement strand
CACATTCTGTGGTAAGGACTTATTGGGTATTTAAAGATTTGCATGGAATGCACCACATTTTGGAATTAATTCTCAGATTTTAAGAAATGGAGTACCTGTGTTTACTCCATGATGCTTTTAATGTTGCCTGATTGATCTGGGGTTTTTTCCTTGGCAGCCTTTAATCTCAGCTTGGATGTTCTATAGGGAAGGGTTGATCAGATTTGGGAACCAGTGGAAAAATACATGTTTGAGTGGGTGTTTGTACAGTAATTAAGCAGAAAGAGCTAGTTTCTCTCTTGGTCTTTATCTGACTCAGTGTAGGAGCCAGAAGTATGAAAATGAGACATGGATATAACAAAAACACAGTTTGGGCAAGAATGATTATGTTTTAACTCATTTCAAGGCTGTAGTTGCCTCTAATTAACATTCTCATGAGATATCTGCGCTTTGATTAAGATGGCAATCAAATACCTGATTGAAACACATTTGCCTTCAGTATCATTTAATGAACAAAAAAGTAGAAAATTGAGCCTTATTTTGCAAAGCAAGTCTGTTTGGTCCTCAACACCAAACAAAACTCTATATTCAGAATGCTGAAGCAAAACAGTCACACTACTCAGAATTAGATATTACATGATATATGTAGTTAAACTTGATAAGCATTGTTAGTTGTCAATTCTGTCCTAAAGGAGGTGAAAAGAAAGAAAATAGTATGAAAGTTTAACTATTTTTTAAGAATAATATGCCTGAGAAATGTGAAATCATATTGACATTCTACATTTTCTGTTTTGAAGTCTTTCCCCCGCCCCTGCAGTTTTCACAGAACCTCCACAGAAACAAGGAATGTGTTTGGATAGGTAACAATCTGTGAAACAGAAAATATTAGTGTGGTGGTCCTTCCATGAGGAAGGAGTGATAAAAAGCAATTTAGTGAGAAAAAGTTTAAAAAACTTCCAATGAATTTAAGAAAATGTTGCAGAAATGAAGAAATAAAGTTATAAAAGCATGGACACAATCTTATCTGAAGTTCTTTATAGGCAATACATAGATTTGAAAAGTGGTTTGTTGGCTTAATTGAAATGGAAGTCATCAGTAACTACCTTGCCTCAAAACCAGACAGAACTCAAACTCTAACCCCCACAAATGCCCCCAACTGTAAAAAACTCACACACAGTTGAACTTTGTGGTTTTTTGTAATACCTGGCACACCAGAAGGTTTATAGAAGTGGAAGATAACATTACTATAGCATTTTTTAAAGGACTACTTCCACACTTGTTTGTATTTTTTGTTCAGCAAGTGTGAGCTCTGCAAGGCCTGGCTGATGAAGTGGACTCTTGGAAGGAGTCAGTGTTACCCTTGTGGCCTGAACGAAATCTGAATGTTCAGTGGGAGAATTCTTACCAAAACAAAACTGCAAACCAGAAAACACAACAAAAATAAACCAGCGGTAGGACAATGTGAGCTGTGATTTATGTGAATTAATAATACTTTGCTAAAAGCACTTGTGTTTATCTTTTGCATTTCTGTGGTGAAATTATTTCTCCTGGGGTCAGAAAGGGCTGATGTACCTTGTATATTAAAATCATGCAATACATGAATTTTATTTGGAGAGGTGGCACTTCATATTTAGTATCCTCTATAAATAAGCACTGAATAAATCAGTGTTTGTGCAAGAACCTTAACAACATTTGTACCTGCCTGATTGCAAACTGGTGCATGACAGATGAACAGCACTTGGAATACTTCACCTGAAGTATTTTGATATCGTTTCTGTGCATGAATATTAAATTATTTTTGCCATTTCTTTTCAGATCTAAGTGGACACTTCATCCTGATATGAACAAACTGGGTTTTTAAACGTGGTGGGAAGGGGTTGATTCAGCACCATCATAAGTTATGCATGTACTGAAGTTGCATGGAAGACTATTTATGTAGTCTGTGAGTGACATTGCTTTGGCTTGAGTGGCTCTGTTCCAAATGTTCCAAATATCTATGGGTGCTAAAATCAAAGGACTGTAATGAAATGAAGACTGATATGCTTAGCTGAATTTTCAGACTTAAAGTGAGATGGAAATATGGATTTCTGTTTAATGAAATAAATTGGTTCCTGTTGAATGATAGCAGAAGGCTCCTTTTCTAATTCCTTGCAAATAACCTATAACATTTTTTAAACATGGACTTGATTATAAAAGAAATGGATTGGCATTTGACTTTCAAATGCATAATTCATCAAGCTATCAAATGAATATTAGGTAAAATTAAGTTTTGTATTTTGATATTGCTTCTATATGCAAAAATCAGACCTATACAGCCTTGACTTAAAATGAAACAAGTGATTCCTGCTAATGCAGGTGTGTAAAAGAGGTGGTGAACTAGCAAACCTCAGTGACAATGTTATACATAATGCATCTAATCTGTTTGACAAATTTAAGTTTTAGCAAGGCAGGAAAAAGTTCTTAGATTGGCTCATAAAGGTGATTTTCTGAATGTGTTTATAATGTGAAATATATAAAATCATTCTTAATTAACATAAATGGTATTAATTCATATTAGATATATTTTTATTCAATAATTATATTAAAATAATGGATTTAATTTTTTATGCCAAGTTCTGATTTTAGGTATGCAGCGATTCTGAAAACCTCATAGTTTTCCCATCAGTTTTTCTTGTTTTGTGCTAAGATTCAGCTTTCTTCAGAAGTTCTTTCGAATATATTATAACAGATCACAAGGGGGTTCAGTCTAGTGGAGCTAATTATTCCTAATTCATCCTTTTGGGGCTGATTTTGCCTTTTCTTTGTGTGAGTGTGATCCACATTGTTCAATTATAGTGAGTCCACTGATCTCAGTTGGAGTCAGCTGTGAGAGGAGAGCATTGACCCAACGCTTCTCCCTGCGTGTCCCACTGGCTGCAGCTCCTTCAGGGGGCTGGAAACCCTGAATAATCACTTGAATTGATCACTTTTGTTGATGAGTTGCTGACAAAAATGAAGATCTGGGTGTTCTGTAGATGTATACTGAAAATTAACAAAAAAAAAATGCTATTTCCAGTGATGGTGAAGTCAAGGACCTAGAGAATTCCTGAGCACCTCATGGAATGTTCTTGCTCAGTTTGTGTATTATTCTCTAAATAAAATTTAATGGGTACTAAGCAAATGCTGTAGCTGAGGTGATAAGAGACAAGACTCAAGAAAAAAAATTGTGCAAGTGTTCAATCCTGTGAATTTTTGAGGAAGATGTTTCCATCATTGTTGGGAATTAAATAGACATTTTGAGCAGAGTTTTTGGAAAGAAGCATGCTGTTTTTTTAGGTGTGCTTTTGGTGTTTCCCAGGGAAAAAAATGGTATTAGCTGAGTAGTGGGAAAGGGTTTTTTTTCTAAATTGACTGTTAGTTTGTGTTAGCCACCATTCTAGTAGGTAATTTTAACAGACCAAAGGAAAAGGAGCCTAAATCAAAAACTTAAAGCACAGCTTGGAAAGAGATGCTGCTGTGCAAATTGTACTCTGAACTTCAACAATGCAGATTGTCATGCAAAAAACCTGATTTCGAGAGCCAGCTCATGGCTGGCAGAGAGACAAACTCCATGGAAAAATATCAGAATTTGTGGTTAAGTTAGCCGTGACCTTGTGCTCTGCTGTGCCAGGTGGGCTTGTGTCCTGCAACAGCAATGCAAACAGAAACAAAACAGTGATTAAAGCAGGTGCCCAAGTGGCACTTGGCCATGGAGAACCAGAGGAAAAAGGGAGCTAATCATTATAGGATTAGAGTTTCTTAATGTAGTCCACGGATTACTGCAGCTGTAAATATTCCTTGAGAGCCCTGCTGCCAGGGCCTCGGTGATGAATGCCCATCCTTGGAGCTCTCCTCTGGGAGTGTTTAGAAACTGAAGGTAGAAATTGAATAAATAGAGCACACTCCCTTTCCCATAATTTATCCTACCTTTGCACACTGAGGTTTTTTTTATTGGTTTTGTGGGTTTTTTTTTGTTTGTTTGTTTGGTTTTTTTTGCAGTGGTAAAAATATAGAAGAGACCAAATAACCTTCAGCCTTGCAGTATCCTATTCTTGCTTCTTTTTGACTTGTGTCTCATGGAGGGTTGGAAGAAAGGTGCTACTGGGTTAAGGAGTCATAATTTTGGAAGCTACTTCACTAGATGTACTCTGAGAACATATGCATTTTCTCCTTTCCTCTCCCAACACTACATCTGTTGAGAAATGTTTACATTCTGAATTAAATAAGTGTAGAGTTGAGAAATTTCTGAATTGTTTTAATGAGCTGTATTGGCTAATAGGAACTGCCTAGATTCTGATGGATTTATTGATTTAAATAATCTCCATTTCCTCAAAGTGGTAACATTTTAGAGACAGCAGACAGATGCAGAAACTGTGGTACATAAAAACAAAAATTGTTTTAAATAGCATACAAAGAGAAATATGTATTTGTATAGATGCGTGTTTGTATTTCTGTTTCCAACATAACTGCATGTAGTTAAAGATTACTGGAAAATGACTTGCAGAAAAAGAGGAAATAGTAAATGTTTTTATGCTTAGAGCATGAGTTCTCAGAGATCACTTTTATAAGACAAAACTAAACACTAAAACTACTGTAGATTTCAGATATTTAGGGATTAGGAAATTACTCTGCCTTGCTCTTGATAAAAGCCTTGCAGTGGTTCTACCAGTTTTCTGGTTTTGCCTCCTTGTGTATCTCAAGCTTCTGGTGCTCTCAGTTGTGATGCTTTACCTCAAACCACAGCAGTGTGACTTTTTCTGCAAATGTGGAGCACACACTGACTGTAATTCCCACAGCAAGAATTCACCAAGGGGTGATTTACAGAGGGGTGCTATCAGGAATTTTGACAGCCTGGATTTAAACCTCCATCTATATAAGAATTACTGCCTGCACTGCAGTTGCATGAAGGAACAAAGTACCAGCTGATTGCAGCTTGTCGACAAAGTAATGGCTTTTTAAAAAAATCAAGATATTTTAGAAATGTCAATTGCAATCCTGTTTCATTTTTTTTCCCCTTCTAGTGAAATGTTCAATTAAAACTCAGAAAGGTTCTATGGTAAATAGATAACTTAATTAAAGAGATCTATATTACAAGGGACACTAAGATTCAAGTTTTGTTTGCAGCAGAGTAGGGACTGACATTCTAAATGTTGTGTAAAATATGAACTGAGGAGTCTCCCTGATTGAGTGGGGCGATCCTGTACACCGTGTATTTAGAGTGATTTGGGGAATCTAAACACACACAAGCAGGTAATCAGGATTCTGCTCTAGGAGCAGTAATTAGTACCTTCTCAACTGATACCTCATGAAATGATGGAAATAACCCAAAACTATTCTTGTGTGGATTTCAGTATTTCTGAAACTTGGTTAGAATTTACACTAACATCTTTGCCTGTTCCATGGAGCATTTTGGAATCTGTGCTGCACAGAGCCAAGAAGTTGCATGATATTGCCTGTGTTGTGGCTCTGTAATTTAATTGATGTACTGCAGGCTGTCAGCTGACCTTGTAACTCTCATATTCTCATTTTTCTTCCCTTGTACAACTGGTTCATGATGTGTATGTGATTTAAATGCCTGCTTCCTTTCTACAGCATCCTTTTTCCTAGGCTGTCCATTAAGTTGGGTGCCTGTGGTGGTTTTTCTCTTTTATCATGCTCATATTTTTCTTCACCAGCATAAACAAATAGAGGTCTGGCTGTGTTTTCCTTTTTAGATACCTTTTAAAACAGTGTTTCTTTAATGCAAAGGTTTTCTGTACACTGATATTTAAGGTCATGAGGATTGCTTATGAGGGGAAAAAAAAGGTCTAAAATTTCAAACAATCTAAAGCCTCAAACTACTAGGTGTGCTTTATTTTTCAGTAGAAAAACATCAGCTTCTGAAGCTCTAAACTGAGATTCCTTCCTTTCTTACACTATGAATTTTTCAAAGTGGAGTGATCAACATGTTCTGAGAAACAGTACCTATTTCTCAGCATCTGAAAGCACTGAAACTTTTACCAGAATAAATTATCGCCCATGCAAACATAAGAATATTATTAGTTGGTTTGCCTCTTTAATTGATTGCTGGCTCATTTTTCCTTATATTCATGGCAACTTTTCCTGAATAGATACAAACTTTAAAAGGGAATGGGACATTACAGTAAATATAGCAATTCAAGTCTGGAGAGAGATTATTTAACCAGTCCCTCTTACCCAGAAGAAAGTGGCTTTTACATTTGGCATGTGTAAGAAATTATTTAACTGAAAATGATCAGCCTGGCAAATAAATGTTGGGACTTACACACACCTGCAAAATATATTCATACATATACATTTATGTATAGTATGCACCAAGACATATTTTAAATTCAGGAAAATATCACTAAATACTAAATTGAATATGAGTAGTTTTATTTTCCTTGGGGAAAATAATTGTTATATAGTAGTAGAGTTAACAAAATGTATGGCTTTGCTAGTTTTATTTACTTTTGCAAAACTCACTAAAATGATATTTCTAGCCTGACTAGAATATTTTGTTCTAATATAATATAGAGGAGAAAAAAAATGGCTAAACTTCTCTAATGATATGCTGTGTCCTGCTATCCATCTTCCTGTTTGGTTCCCTGAGCTGCAAACATTTTAGGCCAATGATTATAATTATCAGTTTGACCGTGCCTGAAACAATACATCATAGGTCTCAAAAAAAGACTGACAAAATAATCACTTCATAAGTTAAAGCTGTGACTCTCCTTGTGGGTCTATAATTTCAAACTTTTATTTAGTTGGTTTTGTATCTGTATTTATCTTTTTTATCTGTATTTGTTTTGGTGTTAGGACCAGCATCAGTAATTCTGCCTTGAGGGTCAGAATGAGTGCTACTGAAATAATTGAAGAGGAGCAGATTAAAAATGAGGTTTTCCCTATGCACATTAAAGATTTTGCTTTTGTCTTGGGGTAATTTATAGCTGCTCCCTTCCTCCCACCCTGTGTGCAGCAGGCAGCTCTTGCTGAGAACAGGATCCTGCTTCAAAAAAACCCCAAACCAAAACCACAAAACAAACAAACAAACCCCAGGTGAGATTTCATCCTCTTGGGAATGACTGGGACTGTCTTTGAGCCCTGGCTGATCCTTGGGGAGATGGAAGAGAACAAAGCTGCCACCATCCTGAGACCTGAGCTAATCTGGTGAGCTCCCTGCCTCCCAAAGCAGCCTGTAATTTCACTGAGTGTATGGACAGTCCTGACTGAATGAAATGTCAGAAAAGAGAAAGGAAACAGGCATTTCTTTCCCTCCTGGAGCTGAGCCAGCTGTCACTGTGAAAGTGTGTGAGCAATAGCATGGAAGGTTCACTCCAGCTTCTGTATTTTATTTTTTACTCTCTCTTTGAGACTCTCATGGACCTCTGTAATCCTCTGAAATTTAACATGCCATTCCCTGAAGTACTCTCTGTGTCCCCACTTGTAATTTATCTGTTACAATTTGCAATTTTAGGTGCATCTCAGCTGCCTTTAAGGCAGGTAGAGCTGGTTGAGACTTCAAGGAGATGAAGCTTAATAAAAGTTTATATGCCCTGTTTCAGCCATCCAAGGTATAAAATTACCCTTTCAGCAGCTATGTGGGCTGGAGGCACAGGAGGTTGTGTTTTGGAGAGGAGAGGTGAGAGCAAAGATGTTGCAAGGCAGAATGAGGAAGAAAATGGCAGCGGGGAGAGGATGGATGGAGGGAACTGGAAATTCACACCTAAATCTTGTACCCAATGCTCTGAGATGCACCCTGAGCTCCTCCATGGCACCCAGTGTCCCTGGGGGCAGAAGCACCCTGGAACCCAGCTCTCAGGTTCATTTTATTGCTCTCAGCCACACACAGACCCACATTCTGCACAGAGGCAAAAACCCCTAAATAACAAAACCCAGTGCGTTTCAGTTTAGAAATTCTGAGTAAGGCAAAAGGTATTATTTTAATGGAGAAACCTTTAGTTCATGGAGTGTTTTAAAAACATGAGCACACAGAAAAAGCCCCAAACACCAAGCCCTTCCTGTGCTGAGGGCAGCAGTAATTAGTGGTGTTGTTCTTGCAGAGTGACAGTAACGTTCTGGCTGGTTTATTTGCCCTGTAATACGTAATGAGTATTCCATTTGGATTATAAAACAGCACGATGGATGAATTGGGCTGTATTGATTGAACCTCTGTACCAGTCAGGAATCATTTGGTTCCTCAAGCTTTTATGCCTTCAGAGCAGGAATTAAAAAATGGTTTAATTAGAATGTGGGGAACTATCCCCTTCAGTCAGCATCTGCTAACAATAAAGATAAAGGGATTAAAGCAGAAAGACTTGTTAAAGGATGTGGGAAGTGATGAAAGACCACATGAAATGCTGGTGTTCATTTCTGTGATTATTTTCACCATTTTTTAAACTGGTTTACTAATTTTTTAGGTTTTCCTCATCTAATTATAGTATCTACTACTTAATCTACTATTTTTCAGTGAATGGCCATTTTCTTAAAGAATTTGACTTAAATTGTTAGTATTTAATTGAAACAAAAATATTTGGAACATCTAGTAATAAAGAATTAAATAAATTCATTCAAAAAGAAACATCTTTTGTCAGAAATCTCCATGACCAGCCTCTATCTAATTCCATTTCTTCTTCAAGTTAAAAAAAGCCAACCAAAGCAGAGATGAATCCTTTAGAAGTTAATGAGATGTCCCCAGGGATGTGTCCTTTCTACTTCTTGCTGTTGGCTTTTCCACAGAGCTGTTGACCAACCAAAATACCTTTTTATCAAACTTAATTTTCTCTAGGATACGAGCACGCTAAGGAAAATAGGTGGGAATTAAGACTTAATGGAGGGCAGCAGGGCAGCAGGTTATTTGGTGCTGTGCATTTTGGAGCTCTTCATGCAGCTCCAGGTGCCAGGGAAGGGGAGAACCAGCAAGGCTCCAACAAAGATTAAATCAAGAAAATTAGTATCACTCCAGGATGATACTTGTCCATCTTCCATCCTGATGCTGGGGGCAGGATTGGAAATGAGAAGAGAGGGATGTGTGCTCGAGTAATGAAATTTAAGATGAAGATTTTTGGTAGACTTTGTTGAACACCCTGGGACAGGGATGCAGGGATGGTAGAGGATGTTACCTAGCAACTGCTAGAAGGTGATTAACTCTTTGGTACCCATCCTTTCTGCCTCCCCAAGAAACCGAGAGTAGAAGCTGAATTTCTACAGAGAAAAAATTGGGAGGTTTTCTGCTATTTGCAGTGTAATGTTTTATGAAGGCTGTAATTAAAATGTTAGTAAATAAGAATAAAGTAGGCCTGAAGTGTTACAGTTCCTATTTAAACTACTGCAACTATTTTAGGGATTGTGAGTAGGTTGTTTACAACATTTTAGGCTTTGTGTGGAGGTTCTTTATAACCATGGCAGACGTGACTATCACCAGCTGTAACACTCCTGCATTTCTGCAGCATGAATTTCTCTATCATGTAACATACATGAGATGTGAGTCATTTACTCACTGTCTCCAAATGTGAATCTCTTGAAGATCCAAGGTTTTTTTTGGTTTTTTTTTTTTTTTTTTTTTAATAAACAAAAATTATAGACTACATCAGTTCCATATTGTAGCTCAGACTCCCAGGAGGAATAAAGATTCTCCAGTTAAACCAGTTAAATACAGTAAATACATGGGACTTAAACCAGTTGAAGATGTAGCTGGAAATATGATATTACTGGGTAACAGAACTGGTGTTGAGATGGAAATTCATTTTAGATGCAATGGTTTTACAGGTTCCTAAGTAAGAGCTTGTGAAATGTATTGAAAGGTGTGGGGGTGTTTAGTAGGCAGTAGAGATTACTCAACTATAAGTATTCTAAACCAAAATAAAGTGATCATAACTTACCCTAATATACTTTTCCCCATGATTGTCTGGTCAATATCTTTGTGAGGGTATTTGGATATATAGTATTTTTTAGGTATTTCCATTTCCATGTGTGTTTTACAATTAAATGAACATATCTGCAAAGAGGCACCAAACAGGACAGCCCAGCAAGTCCCCTGTCAACAACAAGGGCAGAAACCAGGTGTCCAGTGGGTAGTTGGTGTCTATAATCTTCTATGTTATGTATAATAGTGAAATGAGAGAGTGTTATACACAAATAAACACATTTTTTTTCCCCTGGTAACATTCTTGTTTTACTCTATTAACTGCAAATTCATCACAGAGTTGCAGCCAGCATGTCTTAGTAGTTCAGCAGTTATTAGAGCTGTTGGTGTGTGAGCCTTGATTCTTCTAAATGTTCTCATGAAAACTGAAGTGCAGAAAGTTAAATTATTTCTCTCATTTTATTTATTTTTTTCGTTCTGCTTTCTTGCTTTTATGTATGTTTTCTTAACCTCTTACATTTTCATCTAGGTGAGCAGGGATTTAATAATAGTAGGTTTTATTATGCAAAAGCAAAGACTGTCTGAAAACAGGGATGAAAACTCCAAAGAATAATAGAACAGGATGTGCTGGTAGCTGCATAGACAACTATAAATTACATCAACAGACTGTAATGTTGTTACTGTCTCTATAGCTGAATATTCACTTTGATTTTGATTGTTTGAGCTAATATTTTGTTACAATTTCTCATGTGAGAAATGTAATTGAAATTCTAACTTTTTGGCATGTCAAGTATTGCTCATGTTATAGGTGACAGTTTAGGAGTCTCATACAAGAATATTTTTCCTTTATTCTTTCTGTTATTATTCATGATTCTGTCTGGCTTTGAAGCAGATTAAATGTGTTCAGCTGGAACTGCAGCTATGGTTTACTGTGCCTGTAATGGAGGTGGTCCAGTCCTTCAACTTGGCACCAGTTCTTTCAGGTGAGGTGGGAAGCTCTGAGAGAGATTGAGAGCAAAAAGAACTTTGTGTTCATCTTATGTTTGTAGTGGCTGATGATGACAAGGAAATGGTGGGGTGGTCATTGAGGTAATTGCTCCTGTTTTTAATTTTAATTTTGAATCCAAATATAAATCTTTGCAGTTTGTGATTTTCTTTGCACTGCAGCATTACCCTGGAGCTGTTTGCAGGAAATGTTTCCTGTGGAGGGAGTGGTCCCAGCACTTTCACAGGGGTCCCAGAAGCTCAAAGCCAGAGGAGCTGCAGTTCACCTTCAGCTGCATTGTGCAAGCCCTGCAGAAACAGAACCATAATGGAGTTGACAATTTATTATTTGAAGCGTGGCATAACAAAACATTTTGTCCAGATCTGTAATTCCAGTACTGGGAACAGGATGAAATTGGGGTGCTGACCATATCATGTCCACTTTCAAACCATATTTCTCCAAGTGGGTTAATTCCTCTGAGCAAAGAGGATCATGGATGCCATCATTGGGTCCAGCAGAGCTCTTTTAGGCTGCACTGGGGACTTGTTCTGTGGTTTTGAGTATTCCACATCCTTCCTGACTTCAACTCCAGCACTGCAGTCCCACTAGGTTATATCCTACTGCTTCTAGGCATTTTCCTCCACAACTGAGATATGGGTATTGCAGTTCCAGTGTTACTTATTGATACAGGCTTTTGTCACACTTTGTTATTTTCTCGACTTCATAGAATTTATTTAATAAGCTTAAAATTGGATGGTTATTGTACATAGTTTTATGAAATGACTGATTTGTATTCAGACTATCTAAATGCCTGTGTAAGTTCTCTGTTTTTTCAAGACTCTTTCTTGGAAACAACTATTGAAATCAGAGATGATCTACATAAAAGGATCAGATGTTATAAGAGAGTCTCAGAAATAGATTTTACTCAATACTTCCTCATTGTAAATTTAAAAGCATGACATTTTGGGATTAGTTATTTACTAAAGATCTTGCATTTAAATTTATAGTATGGATTTTTAAAAAAAGGCAGACAAGACTGAAGTCTTAAAACATTCCCCAAAAATAAGTTTGAAAGGCACCAGGGGTTATTGAAGACAGTCATGGAGACAAATTTCAGTTTTAAGGTGATATAGACAAACTTCCTTGCCTCCATCTGCATTATGCTTTCTTGTTGAAATCCATTGAAAGTTTTTGAAGCTACACTGATTAAGTGGAATCAGGATGTTCTGGATGTTGATCTTCCCTTTCTGCTGATTCAGAGAGTAATAAACAAGATACAGAAGGACAGAAAAAGGCTGATATTAATTGCTCCTGCTTAGGAGCTATTTAGGAGGGCTGCAAACAAAATCAGCCCTCCAGAGCCATCCCTCATTCCCTAAGTTGGAAATTCTCAGTGAGGAAAGATGTGTCTGCTGACTCCATCCTAACTGTGGGCTTTTTTCCCCTGTGACTTTTCAGGATGTGTTTCAGGCTTAGTGTTTTTGCTAATGTGAAATGTTGAAAATAAGACATAATTTTTATAACAGTAACGTAAAGGAAAATTTTCATTACACACTGTGTGACATCAGAATAAAGACCAGGTTCCCTCTGTCTCCTTTCAGAGTTTGGCTAAATGAGAATTACTGGTGGTTCTGTCAACACCGTGGAAGTCAGTGTTGCATTTCAAAGGCACATCCCAATGTAGAATGTTAAATTGCACTAGGATAGTAGCAAAAGTTTTTCTGTGACTATTTGAAATGCTAGGCTACACAGATTTCTTTCCTTTCTGATTTTTTCTTATTGTCTGTTCACAGACATTAACGCAGCCCAGGCTTAGAATATAACATGACATGAGGCAACAGCAATAGAAAGGAGTTCTTTGAAGCTGTTTCTTTTTATCATGCTTTACCCTTAGCAGGGTTTCTGTGGTCTAATTCCTTTGCAGTTCTAAAGAGAATTACGTTTCAAGTTCCATAATTGCACCAGGGAATTGAAACCTTTTTTAAACAAATACATAAAAAATCAAGTATTGTGTCCAGGACTGATTTTATTATCAGCTAATATTGATTGTGATGTACCAAGATGTACCAAGAAAATGTTTTGAATACTGCACAAAAATTCTGTTTATAATGAATATCCATGGAAAATACAGCAGGTGTTAAACCACTTTGGCACACACTTCTAGACCTCACTGAAATGTATTAGGGAAGTTCTGTGCTAGCACAAACAGCTAAAACCCCATAAACCTAATGTTTTATGAATTAAGAAGCTGAATTATCACATTCATTGCTAGTTGTCTAAAGTATGATGATTGTGATGTTACTTTGTCTATGTACATGGTACTAATTTATCTTATGGTACTAATATTAATTTAAATTTACTCCTAGTTTGCCTTGGAACTACAGAGGGGTGGTGTTCTGGGCAAGAACACTTAGCCAAAGTGTAATACATCCAGACCTCCTTAAGCCTCCCCAGAATGACACATGTGCTGGAACCCTCAAACAAGTTGAAAATTTGATGGTACCAAAAGTGCTACATCTGGTTGCATCCTGTCTCTTATTGCCCTATGTGATCTTGTCTTCTTCCATTATCAATATGTTATATTTTAATGGCTAATTTTTGTTGTTCCCCTCTTTAATTAATAAAACTCATAGAGGACCTGTGTATAATTTAGATAAACGCAGAAATTACTGAAAACCAGCACAGCTTTGTCCTGCTGGAGCACCTACAGGTGTTGTGTCCAGTGTCCCTGAAGGAAACATCAGTTCCAGAACTGCTGATGCTGACAACAATTCAGGGCAATTTGTGGTTCAGATGTGAAGTCAGACTACAGCCCTTTTAAAAATCAGTCATATTTAGTGTATTTGAACAAAATGCTACAGTCATAGGAGAAAAAATCTCCTAAATTGCTCATGAAGTTTTCTGTAGAATTAAGTCAGGAGTTTTTATTCTCTTCCATGAAAATTTCTATTATAATTTGGCTTTTTTTTGTTTAGAGGCCTCATGTTCTTGCATGTCCCCTGTACACGTTGCTTGTAGGCACTCAGACTCTAAAATAGAGCATCTTAATTTATTTAATGGTAGGGAAAATCCATTGAGCAATATTATTCTGAGAGACAGTGGATGGCACTGTTGGTTTGCAGCTATGAATCTACAAAAATGAAGCAGGACAGGACAACCTTAAAAAAAAAAAAAAAATTAAACAAAAACCACTCTACCACTCCCCCTGAAAAATAAACAAAATCCCCTACTCCATCTCCCCCTCCAAAAAACCCAAAATCGAACTAAACCATAATGTCTTCTTAAACTGAATGGAGTAATTTTTAAATATGCAATAGTACTCATAATTTCCCATACAGATGAAGAGAATGTGTAAGATTCATAAGCTAAAAAAAAAAAAAAAGGATATGAAATTGGGTTGTTTCTGTCTGTTTGTTTGACACTGGTTTTGTCAAAGGAGGAAGAAAATCCCAGTTGGCTGATGGTGATAGTAAAGGAGGAGTAGTTTTCATGTCTGGTTGTGGTGAGGGGGAGGGAAGGCTGATGTGGTCTTGAAGGTTACTAAGAAAAGAGCAGCATGGATTTTAACACTATGGAATTTTGCTGAGATTGGATTCATTGGAAGGTTTGTTTCTTTGGTTTTGAAAAGACCAAATTCACCAATTGTTTTGTCCAGTTTTATTCTAAAGTGGGATGTGCACGTTTGACCAGTTTGCCCTGTACAAGTCAGATCTGTCCAGTCTTCTGGTGAATGTGTGGTAATCTGTCCAAATCACACGCACAGGAAATCCAATACTGAGTGAACAACTTAGTAATTATCATCTCAATGCCTTTATGCTTGCTTGTCAAACACCAAAATTCAATATAATTTCTGTCATGTAAATGTCATTTAAAGAGAGATTGAAACTATTAAGGGGAAGTATCGCCAAAAGATGAATGAGACTGTCATTATCACTAATCTTTGTTTCTGATAGTAGCAACATCTCTAAAGAGAGAGAAAATTTATTTGTGGAAGTTTTAGTTAATCTTAAAGTTATGAATTTGATGTTACAATATTTCTACAATCCACCAAATATCTAAGCCCTTGAGAATCGTGGAGATGCTTGGTAGCTCACAACCATGCAGTGCTGTATGTATTTTATCCTTCTTTAGAAAGATAAATCCTGTTTAGTTGTAACAGTGAGGGGAAGAGCCCAGTTACAATTTTGAGAAATTATGGCTTGAATAATTTGCCACAAAAATAAGCTCAGTGGCTGAAAAGAGAAGTATCCTTGTGAATAACAGTAAATAATTGAATCCAGCCTGGTCTAAATAACATGGGAGCATTTCTTATAGAGAATGAAAGACAGGATATGAACTATGAAGTAATCATTCAGAAATTTGAAGATTTTAAAAATAATTTGTGCTTTTAAGGGGCTTTGCATCAAATCAGGTTCAATATTATTGAATTTGAAATTCAACCTGTTGCTCATTTTGTCAAAGAAAAAGACCCAGTGGTATTAAGGAAGCTGTTTGCTTCTTGCCTAAATGTGCTATTTCATTGAAATGTGTGTTTGTGTAGGGCAGTTTTGCTCTCCAGTTCACTGCCCACCTCATTACAGACAACACACAGAGACCCAGTGAATGCAAAGGGAACGGCTTAACTCTGTGCAAGTTCTTAATTCTTTTAAAACAAAAGCCCTGAGTGAGTCCCAGAGATGGCAAATAGGTTACAGGTAAATGGTATTTTAATCAAGGGTATCAGTGTTGGCTATCAATCCTTTGATGTCCTATAGACACAAACTTGTATGAAGGCTATGCCTCTAAAGTGATAAAAATTATTATATAGGTTGATTAATTTGTAAGAGGGATTAGGTGGTCGTCATTGGACAAAAAGTTTTCTTAAGAAACTGCTGGTGCATCATCTCTGTGATGCCTTTAAAAATTGCAAGAAGGGGCTTCTCCCAAATTAACACCTTTTAACACCAAAGCAGTACAAAATATTGATTCCATAGCTATTGAATCAGTATCCTGTAATCATCATAAAAGCCAGTTCTAATTTCCAGAAACACATTTGTAGTCTAATAATACATTGCCTTTAGGGGATGGTAATGAAATTATATCCCTTTCAGTGTGAATTTTCTGTATGTGAATGCCCTACAAAATCTCTCCAGCATTTGTGCCAGCTCTAGAAACCTCACACACAACAGTCACTGTAGCTGCTTCTGGAACAGATTTTTAATGTGCTGTGAGGTGATAAGGGATGCTTATGTTTCACCTGCCATGGGGCCAGTGCCATTTGTGCATGCTTGACCCAGGAAATGATCAGTTCATCTTTGATGATTTGTAGGGATCCTTGTTGCTCCTGTAAGAACAAATTATTGTTCTAACTAATGGAACCCCACCTTTTCCAGCCTGGATCCAAGGGAACAGGCTGCTCTGTCTACACCAACAGGATTCAGGTGCTAGGGAGCTTTGCAACAGCCAAAAAAATCCTGTGCTGGTGTCTGTTTTCCTGCTTGGTTACCTGTAAGGAAATACCCACCTCAGGTGAAGAATAGAATTGGACTTCCAGTGTTGTGTAGGAGCTTTGGCTAATATAGTACCTTTGTTTTTTCTCCACTATCTTTGTTTGTTGTTTTTCTAAAACACAAAACCAGGGTGGTTGCTAAGGACTCTTATTATCAGTGTGACATGCCTGAGATGAGGATGCTTTGAGATGGTGAAGGTGTTTGCCAATTAAAAGAGAATGGGAGGAAAGGAAACAGTTTAGTCATGGAGGAGGCTAAGAAAAGTGCAGTGGTGAAATTCAGAGGAAGGAGAACAAGAAAAAGATAATGATGAAACAGCTAGCTGAAACTAGTTTCAAAATTTAAGAAGACTGCAGAGCCAATCCTTTTTTCTGCTTAAATTCCTGGAGAGGAAATTGAATCCGGCCTTCTGAAATGCTAGGGGAAATAGGCTGTGCTAATAGAAAAACCTCAACATGGATATCAGCCAGCAGTAAAGTAGAAAAATATAGGTTTCTGCCAAAAATCGGGCTGGGGATACTGAGTAAAATTGTAGCTTCAGTGTTGCACCTGTCCAACTTGTAGATCCTGATACATCTTGTCTCTAAATGTGCTTTTTTTTTTTTTCTTTTTTTAATTTACAAATACGTTGTGAGTGATGTTTTGTCATTTAATTTATTAAAAACCTATTTTTTTCATGAATAGCTATGCTGAAGGTAGAAATGTATGAGAAAGCTCTGTTTAGATTGAAAAGTGGCACTGGACAGCTTCTTGGTTTCAGACTATTAAATATATATTATTGTATACTGCATGAATATGATTATGTAATATGGTCTGTGTGGGTAAATGAAGTGTTTCCACTACATGGGTGAAATCTCACTCAACAGAGGGAATCTGTTTAAAATCCTTGTTGTTGTACCAACCCAGAACTTGGTTAATGTTGGTTATGGAAGAAAGGTAAATGCAGTTGCCTTCTGCTGAGGACAGTGCTTGCTGCTGATGGTCTTTTCCTTCATTAGGCACTTCTCTTTCCTCCCCACTTTTCCAAAGTTTTTTCAGATCCCTGGGGTAGCTCATCCTTTGCTCTACTGATTGCCAGACAGGGAGAGTTGTTCACTGGTGTGATTTTATCCAGAACATTTTTAAGCTTTTATAGCCTTTGTTTGTTAATATTTCCTTGTTCAGACCTATGTCTCTATTTTGAGAACTGGTTGGAAATTTTATAATTAGATACATCTTGGAATGTATCAGTTTGTTAAAATAAATGTTATGTTGAAAAGGCCGTGTTTATTTTTGTCAGGAAAGGTTTTTTGGGCCTTGGTGGTCTCCTGGTTAAAAAGTGAGATTCTCCTGCATTATCCAACCAGCTGACAGGTCAGATGGGCAGAGATGGAGAACATAATAAATCTCTCCTGCAGGAATGTCCCTGCTTAGTGAAACTCTGTTTTTATTGAAGCAGTGACCTGAATCCTGGTTATGCACATTTGCCATGTTCCCAGCCACTGATGTCTCTCTCTCCTTCCTTTGCATTCTCCCTGCTTTCCTGTGCACATAATTTACTTGACATGCTGGAGGAGAAAGTGGGAAACAGATGAAGTGAATTGGGACTGCAAATCTGTGATGAGGGTTAGAAGCTTGGTGACCTTTAAGATCTCCTCTCTAAAGAGCATCTTGCTTTTTTTTTTTTTTTTTTTTTTTTTTTAATTTGGAAGTTTTATGCTTGTAACAGTGCAAAATGGAATATTTAGAATGCTTTGGAAGCTACTGAATGTTGTTCATGACTGGATAAGAAAGCTTAGTGGAGTTTTCAGGACCAGAGGTGTTATGTTTCAAATGGACCCCACCAAAGGACTCTTTGTGGTAAAATGACTTCTTGTGAACATAAAACTTGTGAACATAACTCTTGTTATGTCAATCAGTTGCTCTTAGTGTTATTGATGTGAAAAATAGGAGATGGAAAGGAGTCACATCACAGAGAAAGAAAAGAAAACCTCCTAGAATTACTGAAATAAAGTCAACATATTCCAAAAACATATGTCAAAAGCTAAGGGCAAAAGGCTGAGTCATTGAACATTATGTTCTACAGAGCTTTCACAGTCCTACAAAATGTAAAAATGTATTTTGTTATATACAGCCGAGCATCAGGAGATGGCAGTAGTGCTTGCTGAATTGCAAAATAGGAATATTGGGGGAAAATCCCTAGAAATTAAAATAAGCTGCTTTGTAAATTTGCCAAAGTGGGTAAGACTATTCTAATTTATTAGAATTGTGTACAATCATCCTATTTTAATTGCAAGTTTTATTGACTGTCCGGTATGCTTAGCCTAGAATTTATTGGTTTTTATTTAAAAGCATTGAAGACTGCCAGATATGTTTATCAATAACATATTAATACTAGGATTTGGAAAAACTTTCTAGAACAAATGTCTAATCTTGTCCTTGACCAAATTTATCATTTAGGTCTTGTGAAAGGTTAAAAACATCAATCTTATTCAGGGTAGCAGCTTTTTGCAGGTACAACATAAAGGAATAATCTCTGCTTCCTAGGCACAAAACTCTACTGCTTTATATACAGTCATTTAATTTTACTGAGTATGTCTGTGACTCAGAAAATCTACTTGAACTCATTCTGTAAAATAATGAAAAGGGAAGTGCTTCTTTTCTGTGCAGAGTTTCCTGATGTGATCTTTGTGTTGCAAAGTACCTTTGGTTTCTTTCAGCATGTATCTGATACTTAAAATTTATTTTGGAGGTGAATTACAGTTAAATGCCTTGAAATGCCACAAAGGGGGGAAAAAAGAGTCTTTTTATGAAGTTAAAGGAAGCAAATTTCAGAGGAAGTGGAATTGTGTCTTATTAATGAAATATAATTCAACAATAAATATTGAACAGTGGAATATAATATGTAGGTAACGAATAAAGGAGGCTGTCTGTGGGCTTTTAAAAATATTATTTATAGAAGAGAAAATACTGAAAAGTGAAAGTTTCAAATGTTCTAACTATGTGGAGAGAGTAATTGCTCATTATTCTAAGAACATTATCTTTTGACTTAAGACCACAAACACCCTTGGTTTCTGAAAGACAAACTTATCCACTTTAAAAGTCATCAATATTAAATAACAGTGACTAGAAAATACAGCTGAGCAGCAGGGCTGGGTTCTGGGGGAACTCTGTGGGTGAGCCATGTGCAGAGTCACCTGCAGGACAGCTCCTTCAGCTATCACAGCTGGGCCACATCTGTCTGTGCTTGATCCTGGGGAAGCAGAGCAGGGACAGGGATCCCTGGGAGCTGAAATTCTCCTTATTCCCTGGGCAGGGCATGGACACAGGGGTGGGACCTTTTGAAAGGAGCTGCACTTGGGCTGGTTTGAGTCTATGACCAAGGCTCACAGAGCTGTGCCAGATGTTCTAGCTGTGTGCTGAGCCCTTGGCACTGCTGTTTCACCCAGCTCTGAAGCTGGCTGCTCCTCCAGTCCTGCTGATTTGGCTATGGGGAGACCATACTTGAAATGGTATTGTGGCAACTTCAAAGGTTACAAAGGTTTTCTGAAAAAATAGCAGTCAGAGCACAAAATATCACTCAGCCTTTACAGGATGCAGTCCAGGGGCTTGCTAAACAAGAGGAGGTTGCATTCAGACTCTTACGTTAATCACCTTTGAACATGTGTAATCAGTTTTTAAATCCATCATCATTGTTGGCTCCAGCAATCAATCCAGTGATTTATTTACATTTGTGTGCAAAATATTCTTCTTTTGTTCTAAACCTGCTGCCTGAAAAAATCACTTGGTGTCCATTAGTCCTTGTTTTATGAGATGTAGTGACTAATCATTCCCATTCATCCTTTTTTCACTTGGCAGTTTTCCTCAGCTAAGGAATCTGACTCCATTTGAACTGTCCTTGTATTGAAGCCTTTTCATGTTTCTGATGATCCTTGTTGTTTTTCCCTTTTATTGTGGTGTTCTTGAGATGGAACACTCAGAACTACATGTGCTGTTTGGGAAGCAGGAATAACAAGAATTAATTTAGTGGAATCATTATATTATTTTTGTCCTTTTCTCCATTCTTTTGCTAAAAAATCCTGGCAGTCTGCTTGTCATCTTACTGCCTTCTGGATGATGTGCTGATGTTCCAGGGAAAGATCCATGAGATACTCTTGAGTAGCATGAGCTGAATACTCTGTGGGTGTACCATTGTTACCTTTTCATCCCCATTTACAATGTTTTGTATTTATCTACATTAAATTTCAGTTAGCATTTTATCACCCAGTCTCTCCATGTTATGAAATCCTCATGCAATTCTTTTTAAGGTTTATTACCCTGGATAATTTTTTTATAAGCACTGGATATTATCACTTCCCTATTCGTGCTCTTTCCAAAGCAACTTATGTGTGTCTCAAATACCCCAAGTTTCCTCTACAAAGCTGTGGATGTTACTTCCATGTTTGGAAACTTCTTTTACTCCTGCTGTTCTTTTAAAGCTCTGTTGTTTATCTCTTTCAGCTTTTGGGGAGATAATGAAGTAGCAGAAAGGCTTTTAAAGTCGCAGCTGTTAAAGTAGTTCGTTTACTCTCTCAGCTGGGTTTCAGTTCACAATATTTTAGTCCTTGGCTATTTGTAAGTTTCTTTTTGGTGAGTTTTGACACAATCATGCGCTTTTTCTTCTTGAAGTGGAAAAGTTGAAGGTTTTTTTTTTTCTTTTGATTTCAGGGATGTTGAATTTGAAAAACACGTAAGAATAGAGTATCACAGCAGTTACATTGTGAGACCTCTTGCATGATGTTTGTGCCTAACTCAGGATCTCTTGGGATTTTGTGACTAGTTTCTTAGAAAGAATGATTTGTACTTAATAATATTTTTTTCTGTGATCTCAATATTTCACAATCAGTGCATTGGCTAGTTGTATTTCACTTGTACAATCCTTTCTTTCTTTCTTTATGCAGGTAATGAAAAATCCAGGGGAATTCTGCAATGCAATTACCCTGAATTTATTCTATTTGGTTGTTGGCTTTCCTTCACAATAAGGCATTTCTCTGACAGCCAATTCCATCATTCCTACCATGCCAATTTTGAAATATTGGTGTTTCTGTTGTTTTCAGAGACCACAATTTTGAAGTATTTTCATCATTAGATTATAACACAGTTGCTGAAAGCATTACTAATTTTGTGGTATGAAAACCTGACACCACCTCAGTGTTATGTCTCTTTACAACTGAACATTTGGGGAGATAAATGTGGTGACTGGAAGCTGGTTTATCTTTTCACTCTGGGCTTCTCTCTGCCAGGGATTTATTGACTTATCAGCAGAACTGGCAAGAATTTTTGATCTTACTTTATAACACTGATAATTTTGGGGTTTTTGACTTTTTTTTTTTTTTTTTTTTTTTCCTTAGAAGAAAATATTGATATAATGTCCACTGCTGCTATTAACCATGAGACTGAAAGCTTATTTCTTTCTAATATTTCTCTTTGCAGCAGGTGTAAGAGTTTGGAGAGTGGCAGATGATGAATGTTGGCAGTGTTTGACAACACAGAGGGACAGAATCCAGCTCACAAAGTGGATTCCTCCACTAAGGAGTGGAATAAAATCCCTTCATGCCCCAGATATAAAACCATAGCTTGCTGTGAGAATCAGGATCAGAGCTTTCAGAAAAGACTTTCCTACTTATTTTGTGGGATGGCCTTCTCAGGTTTGGGAGTTTTTGGCTGCTCACTAGAAGCAAAGTTTGATAACAGCAAAGTTCCACTAATGACAAGTGCCATAAGGGAGTCTCAGGTAATGCAGAACTTTCACCTCTGTAGACTGTTAAAGTACATGACAGTGTTTTCAATCTGTCAGTGGATAAGGAACATTTTAAAAGTCTTTTTATAGAAAAGAGATTCTTTGAATGAAGAGTTGTTAGACACTAATTAAAAAGAAAAAAAAAAGTGTTACTTGATGCTTCCAGGAATGTCAGATATTGTGTTTTCTGTGGTTTTCTTTTAGGGAACACTTGAAAGAATTATGGCAAATTGTTATGCAGAAGTTTGGCTTCCTGCAGGCTTTTCAACTTTATTCTAATTTTTGACTGCGACAGGATTTGGGTCTGTTTAAGCATTGCCTTTCTCAGTAACCTTTTCAGGGCAATGACAGATAATGTTAGATATTCCTGGTAAAGAGCATTATTGGACATATTCTCCTACCACTGAACATATTGCTCTGCTAAACAAATTAAACTGCTACCTTAATGTGGAGGGCTTCCAACACAGCAGTCATTAACTAATGGGTCTGTAACTAAGGTACAGTCCAGAAACTGGAAAACTGCTTTCTCTAAAATATTTGGACTCCTAAAACTTGAATAAAAATCAAGAGTGTGTCTGAATTGAGGGTGTGTCTTCAGCAGTGTTCTATTTCTTCATTTCTGATCTCATTTCACAATTTCTTACCACCCTGAGGTTTACTCAGGAAGTTCCTCTTGCTCTCTCAGTTCACAGAACTGTGTATCTGAATTGAACTTTGGTGCAGAAACGTGAGCAGTTTGGCTTAGCTGTATCTTCAGTGTCAAGACTTAAAGACTCTTAACAGAGAAGTTTGATAAATGAAGGTTGCAATTTTCCTTTCTTTTCCACTACACTACTACCACTACAGATGATATGTTGAAACTCTGAACAAGGAATGGACAGAGGATAGGTGAAGAACCAAACCCTTCCCCTAAACAAACAGAAAAAGAGGGCAGAGCATAAAATAAATATATATATATGTAGAATGATTAAAAGAAAATTGTACCTCTTCCATCAAAGGTCCTCAGCTGCCCTGTCCCATCATGAATGTGCCTTGCCCCACTGTTCAGTCACCCCCTTTGCTCTTTGAGGAGTGAAGGTGATGGATTGATCTGTAGACCCAGAGGATGGATTGATCTGTAGACCCACACTTTGACAATGTGGTTGCAGTCCTACGCTGCTGCTCCAACCCTGCCTACATCTGCACCAATTTCTTTAAAATATGATGCAGATGGTCATGGCAACACTGTGCTTTAATAGATGCCATGGTGAGGAGCCAGGACTTCATTTAAAGGGTTAGGCAAACCAGCCTCTGCACAATCTCTGTTAATGCCTAATGCCTTTGGAGTGCTCATTTTGCTGCCCTGCCCTGATTTGGAGGCTTTCTCTTTCCCACGATTGGGATGAATCCATTTGTTGCACAGCCCATAAACAATTTTACATGATACCTAAAGGAACACTCCCTGAGCAAGAACAGAAATCATTAATTATGCAACATGCCACTAAACCTGAGAAGAAAACTGATATCACTAGCAACAGTTTCATGGTGATTGCTCAGTGCTTTCTCATGCATCCCTTTCTGCACATGGTCAGCCTCGAATGAATGGAATCCTTTAAAGATCTAACACCTTTCTCGTAACATTTTCAAAATGTGGAATATATTTCAGATAATAAATAACAGTGAAACTATTAGGAAAAATAGTGCTACTGCACTGTATGAGCTGTGATGTTGTCAAGGTGAGTAACATTTGTTTTAGTGTGTTGATTTGACTGGCAAGTAACCATGGTTTCTGCCTTCTTCCTGCTCTCCATTTACACACTTCCATTTACTGGATAAATATACTGGACTACAGGAAGGGAATTGTTTCTACACTTTGAGGGAAGAGAATCACAGCAAAACATTCTCAGAGACTGAATGGCTGTGTGAACCATGGAAGAGCTGCAAAAAATATTGTATAGTTATTCAAAGGAGTTGTAACAGCTGATCGCAGTGATATTACCAATGGCAAGGCTGGCAAACCGTTTTCTCTGCCACAAGTTAATGGCAGATCTCTGTCATTAACTGGTGCCAGAAAGCTAAAGATTTAAAACTCAAAACTGAGGTTTAGGACAACTGTCAAGAGCAACATGTATTCCTCAGGGGCAGCTACGATTTAAAATTCCTTTCTGTTCTCTTGTTGAATTGTGCTGGTGAAAAGAGAAATTCTGATTTTTGTTTTTAAACAAAACCACTATAAATACAGTGATCTGAGCAGTGGGTTTCTAAGTCATATCTTAAGGATCTCCTTTATGTGGAATAACAATTAATTTTTAAACTCTGTACTACAAAGTGCTGTTTTCCTTTAGAATCGTAGACTCATGGTTGTCATTGGCAGACTTGCTGAGGGTGCACTCAGTGCCACTTCCATGTTCCCAACAAATGTGCTGGGCAGTGACAGTGCCAGTACCAACCCTGAGGAACCCTGGCACTGGCACTTGTCTCCACAGGGACATTGAGCCATTGACTGCAGCTCTCTGAGGGTGAACATCCAAACAATTCTTTGCCCACTAAGTGGTACATGCCTCACATCCATGTCTCTCCATATGATGTGTAGGGTGGTGTCCAATGCTTTGCACCAGTTCAGGCAGATGCTGTCAGTCATCTAAACATCTATTTGGATTTTATAGGGTTTTATCAGGCACTGATAGTTACCTTTAAACTTTCCACAAATTAATGGCATCATATGACGTGGCTGGTTATTTATCTACTGGTTTTCTCTTTTTTTTTTAAACATTGCTGGACAAAATGATGCTTGATTTGATCTGATTCCTTTGTCACAATTATTATTAGGGAAAAACGCAAAAGCTGTCTCAATAGCAAAGCCAGTCTTTGCAAACAGTAATCAAAATTGATCTGATTAACATTCCTTTTAAGTTCAGTAGGAATAATGGGTTGTATTTAATATTGTCTTTAGATATTAGCCTTTGAGATGTTATCTGAAGTAATATAAACATTCAAAGCTTTAAAGCTGATTCTTTCAAAAAGATAAAGCAAAAATCTGGCATCTAAGAAGAGTAATTTCTTTGGGGTATACTGATCTTTGTCTTTCTCAAACCTCTTGAAAATGTTAATTAGCACAAAATAAAGAACAGTGAAATATGTCTGCAGTCTTCCTTGGAGACTAAGATTTGGGACAAATAATTTTGCACGTGAAGTGAATATGCAAGTGTAAAGAGATTTAAATATCTGATTTTAATAGGTTTCATCCCACTGGGAGAGACACTTTTGATTATCTATGACCTATACCAATTATTGTGATTCTCCCTGTAGGCAAGTCATAATTTTAACAACTAATCAAACTAAGCCTGAAGGTCCTGCAAAATGCCAAATATGTACTTGCACTCTTGCCAGTTACAGAGCTCATACTTGCTACCTGACCTTGTTTCAGTTCCTTAAACTACTTATTTTCAATCCATTGAAATGTTTATCTTTTAAAGCAGAAATCCTTGGAAATCAAAATAAAACTTGATAACAAATGGATGCTTCTTTGGTTTTGGTTTCACAGCAAGCATAGTCATAAAATAGCAAACTCTATTCATTTAAACTCTCAATTTAAATGAAAGTTGGCTTGACAGATGCTGGGGCTGGAAGTGTGTCAGTAGTGCAATGGTACGAGCCAAATTCTAAAGCAATAACCCCATTAAAATTGGTGTCCAGTTCACAGCACTGGCCTAATCTTGCTTTTTAGGTCAGTAGCACATCTTGTCTATTCACTCTGTAAAATAGACTAGGAAGCTCCTTAGAGTCAGAACTGAAAATAGTGCTCTGCTGAGGTGATTTTGCTCTTCTAAAAATACATTGGCTGAGCTGAAACAGGAAATTCTGCATTTATTCATCAGAATGCTCCATTCAGGAAATGTTGAGAAGCTTTAGGCAAGTCTGCATCTCTGTTCAATCTCTGCAGCCCCACGTGTGGGAATTGGAGGAGATTTTAATGTCTCCCTGTGAGAGACAGGGTGTTGAGATCATGGTGTTGTGGAACGGGGTAAATTCAGAACAGCAAAGGTGCAGCAAACAATCTTAGCAGTGCATAGTGTTGCATGTGAATCTTAGAGTCAAACCCATTTCTTGAGGCAAAATGTTTTTAGGGAGTTGTTGCTACAGTTGTACACAGAGTGAATGCTTGTCAAACTTCTCACATAAGCTAATAGAGATATATACAGTGAAACTTGCATTTAAATGGAAGGAAATACTGTACATGTGTTAGAATACCTCTCTGCAACTTGCAGGCCACAGGATGGCTGTTATATGTAAAATTAGTCCAGAATTTGAATTACTATGGCCTGATGATGCTTCTGGGAAAGTGGCTTTAAACAAAGGAAGTATCCAGACTCTGACTGGATTTCTTCTCTCACTCTTAATGGAAATAAGCATTTCCTGATTAGAAAGCTTTGGCTGTACCAGCAGATGCTTTTGGGATGCTGCTGTTCAATTCAATTTACAGCCAAGGCAGTACCTACAAAAATTACTGCTCCTCTCCATTGATAATTTATAAATCTAAATGCTCACTGAAGTTTTCCTAACAGGATTGTTGGGTTATAAAGTCGTTTGGCAAAGCCTGAAGTCTTCATTGCTTCCTGAATAATCTCAGAATTTGGCTTATTGATTGGTGTTTTTAGTCAACCATCCAAAACATTTGAGATTTGAAAGATGGTACACAGTAGAAGTTCTAATTGTCATCATGTT
This sequence comes from Taeniopygia guttata, assembly GCF_048771995.1. Classification (NCBI taxonomy): domain Eukaryota; kingdom Metazoa; phylum Chordata; class Aves; order Passeriformes; family Estrildidae; genus Taeniopygia; species Taeniopygia guttata. The sequence continues at coordinate 31,870,705 of NC_133032.1, read as the reverse complement.
TGTTTACATTGATGCTCATTAGCTTTTATCTTGAGTAATTTTACAATGTTATTTGTATTTACATTAACAATCTTAATTTTGTTAAATGCATACATTTTGTGTAGCATTTCATATTAACTTCATTGTGTTTAAACTTGGAGCATTCCTAGTTAAATGCAGAATATGCAGGGATAAGATTTTGTAAAGAACAAATAATATTCCATAAAAGTAATATATTCAAAATGAGAAAAACTCATGTGAGATAAAATATAACAGATGCTAAATATTTGGTAAAATGGAACAAAAAGAAAGATGCTATACAGATGAATTGGAGAATATTTGTAAAAAGGGATATAATGGTTTTTGCTAGACCACATAAGGTAATTGGAAAAGACTTGATGCCACTGAGAGTCGAGCTGACATTTTGAAAGCTTTGCATAATTTCTTTATTGCTCAGTTACTCATTAGCATGATGCTTTTTGCATTTCTTTCTTACAGTCAGAAGCTAAGTGGCATGGGCTGATCATTCCCACATTGTTTAAGGCCATCCCCCTTTGGAGCAGATTTGTATTGCAAGGAGAGGACTGGACTTGTCAAAACTGAATTAGAGAGCAAGCTAAGAATTAAGTGGTATGGATGATCAAATATCCTGTGTTTTAATTTTGTTGATGGGAACCTTTTTTCATTTGTCAGTGTAGATGTGGCTCAAGGCATCACCTGAGTATTGAGAACACAGTAAATATATTTAATCCAGCAATCACAGTCCTGTTTTTATACTCTTGATTTGGAGGCTACTGAGCTGTCATGCTCTGGAGTTGAAGTCTCCTTAATATTTATGGTGGGGGCTTGCTTTGGAGCTTAATTGTGTGTGATAATGAATCTTCTCTTTGGCTGGATGCATGTAAATATATTACAAGAGGCAGTAGGAGCAGCCTACCCTGCTCCAGTTCTTTTTGGAGCTTTTCTGTCAATAATGTGTCCTTTCAAGGACACCTGAGAAGATGCCTCAAGTTGTTCAATACACTGAATCAGAGACCTGCCAGAAATCTATAAAATGTGCTGTGCAGAGCTTGTGAAATCCTGTTATTTTCTCCAAAACTGTCTCAAGGTGAAGTGTAGGTCAGTACTGGGATGACCACGTTTAAAAGTATCCTGAGTATCCCACCTGTTGCCATTGAGTTCATCATTGGTTTGAGATGGTATTTCAGACAAAAAACTCACTTTCTTCTCAGGAACCAAGATCAAAGTATCATCATCACTAAGGTTGCTGCGCTTGCCATCATCAACCAAGTGGGTGATGAGAGATGACAAATTTGTCTATTCAAAAAATAAACTTGTGTACCAGCAGAGAGAACTCTACCCAAATAAATAGTGTATTTCTCTAGGAAATATAGCCTCATGTGAGAAGAGTTTGACTCCCAAACAGCTCAGGGCAGTCAGGACTGTGTTGTGTGTGATCTGATGCTGGAATAGTCACACTGGCTGCTGCACTGACTAAATAAGTGCATCCCAGACCTTTTGTAAGTAGTGACCATTATTGCCCTGGGTGAAACAGAACTTTCCTTAAATGGAATCTTTTAGAAAAAAAGAGAGGGAACAGAAATCTTTCATATGTATTAGCAGTGAACATTGAAATTCTCTCATCATGAGTAATTTTTGACTAAAATGTGGTAATTACTGATTTCCAAAGGCTATATGCTGATTATTCTTTGCAAGTGAGGATTTGGTTTTTTTCCCTCAATGAAATAACAGTTGTTGCCATACTTTTAAAATGAATTGTAGCATTAACTTGATTGGGGAGAGAATGCATGTGTATAAATAATGTATTTTTCAGAACAAAATCATTTGCAATTATCATTGTAGCACCTGCATACTTGGATTTGTTCTAAAATTGACTCTGCAAAGCTGGACTTGATGTATAAATTAAGAAAAGCCTTTCTCCATGTTTCCTGAGGCTGTTCTTGGTTTGCTGCTTTATGTAAGAGGCAAAGGCATCCTTTTTAAGCAGGCTGTTTTCTTGAATGCTATTTGAAATTATTTTCTCTGAGTTAAGCTGTACCTTTAAGCCTTTTTGTAGTGAAAACATAATTGTGAATAAGACTTTATTTAACTTAAGAAGATTTGTATTCCCACATTGTTGTTACTATAGTGCCAGAAATATATAACTCTTAGGTTTTGGTTTTCTTTTCCTTCCAAGCCCTTAAATATGTATGTCACTTAAACATGTTTGCAAATTTTAAAATGACTCGTGAATGCTGCTCTGGCATTTTCAACCTTGTCACTGTGAATCTTGATAAAATACTGATTTTTATTTTTCGCTAGCTGACGGGAAAAAATGTCCCAAATCCAAAGACTCCACTCACATCTTTAATTTATGTGGGTTCAGTGTCTCATGTAGGATGTTCCTATGTGTGAGGGAATGTTGCACAAAAAGACATAATGCTAAATCCTCGATCTAATTTTGCAACTGAGACTTGTGTAACCAGACATATTCACTTTTGGATGTGACATCTGCATGGGTGAGTCTGGCCTCAAGATTATGTATTTATTTATCTTTGAATGATTTGGGAAAGAAATGCCCAAACAGTAGACTTTTGTTGCCCCTAACTCAGTAATCAACCATATTAAGCAAGAAATAGTGAATTATACAGCAATCAATGTTTCTACATAAGAAATTAAAAACAGCAGATTTGTTCAGTAATTGAAATCAGAAATTTAAAATAGTAGATTTATTCAGTATATAAAACCAAGAATTATTTATTCTGGCCCCAAAGCAAGCCCTTCAAGCCTTTCAGCAGCAGTGGGAATTTAGGAATCTTGTAACTCTCAGAACATTATAATTCTAGTGGGACAACCCATGTAAGAGATGTCACCAGAGGCTGAGTGAAGACTTCTGAACTGTCTGAGGTTTGTGTCTCAGACATATAAAGATCATATATATAAAAATGACTTGGGTACCTTAACCAAAAGCCTGATTTTTAGTGCGTTTCTGTTTCTGGCTTAAATAATTATCCATATTTTTTTATGTGTCACTTTAAGTCAATACTTGAGATGAATAGAAATACTGAACTTATAAATATTCTGGAGCTGTTTATTTCAGGACAAAAAGGAGATTTCAAGCTGTTTTCTGCTTTCTTGTCTTATTATACTGTCTTGACATTGATGAGTTGCATTTATTCACAGTGACAAGCTGACTTGATGAAGGCTAGCAGTCTCCTTCTGGAAGCAGAATAAATAGGAATTGTGCTTGAAATGTTGGGAAATGATAGATACCTGCCACTGAGTGGTAAATGCAGTTTGAAATGACATTGTGGATAGCACATGCACATTTTGATTTTGAAGTTAGTAATGCTCATAGTGCCTCCAAATACTTGTGTCACCTGTTACTGTAGATGTAACTAGATTTTACTCTAGTCAAATGACACAAACCTGAAATAATTGTCCTCAGTTTGGTGGAGTTGCACCTCAGTAACTGCATAGCAGTTTTGCTGTAAAGTAATTATTGCCCTCATTCTTTTGTGAGTTATGGTTTTCACATAAGGTCACGTAGAAAAGTGGACTCTGTTAATAGAACTTTGAATAGATGAAAGGTATTTGTGGTAATGGGCAGTGGTATAGAATTACATGTTAAATTTTTAAAAAATCCTCTAGTTCGTCTACTTAGGTCTAAGTAATTACTTTTTTTTTCTTCTCCCTGACTTACCATGTCATTCAACTTTTACTAAGAAACTATTTTTTCCCTAAATTTCAATTAGTAAAGGTGCACTGTGATACTAAATGCAAGTTCTAGCTTTGATTTCTCAGTAAGTGTGGGGCAATTTAGGGACAAAATCCATCTGGGAATTTTCTGGAGTGAAGAGTCCCACTGGAGTTGCTGCATGAGGAACTTCTTTGGGTTTTTTGGCAGTGAGAAGTGTGCAGTGTCCTTCAGTTTGTGGGTGGGTTTATGTGTGTGCTCGGTACCTGCAAGCCCCAGCCCTTTGTTGTGTATTTCACAGGGCTCAGTAGATTTTCCTGCTGTTCCTTTGGTGATTAGACAGTTTTGGCTGCATCTCCCACACCTGAGGAAGGGCTACAGGAATATTTAGGTTTGAGGTGTGTTTTTAGCTGGTGTTTCGATGAAAACTGTGGACAGAAAAATGCAAAGACATGGGAGCTTCCAAAGATTGCTGTGCTGTGAAGCAAAACAAAGCTTTTGGATGCAGGCAGAAGACAGACCTACCTATGCTTTATAATAGTAGTTAAAAGTGCACCTTTTTTCACTAAGACTTTGCCTTTGTGCATTTATTGTGAAATGCAGAAAGTGAGGATGGTACCTCAGCAGTGCCCCAAATACTCCAGAATGTACCTATGTGCTCCAGACTTTCAGTGGCACCTGTGTGCCTTTTCATAGTGTCAATTCTTTGAGAAATGGGCATTTTCTACCTTCTGGAGATGTCACATATTTTTTACTGCAGAAGACTGTATAAAATATGCATCTTCAGGGATATTTCCTAAAAAAATTCTGTTAGTTCTCTCTAGAATTGTAAAGGCACTCCGTGCATATTCCCCCCCAGTAAAATTTACCTTTCAGCCTCTGTTGTAGTTAGGGGCAATACACTCCAAATATTAATCAGCATTTCATTGCACCCCTACATTTTACTGCTGCATAAAGAATACAAATAGTTCCTTTTCTCAGTTTCACATCATGTCTGCTTTCAGCAGTAATCCATGCTTAAAATATAAAATTAAAATACATTATTGTTGAGTGAAGTTTTTGTAGCATTCCAGATATACCAGATTGGGCAGGTAAGAGAGGCATAATGTACATTTTTGCCCGAATTCTTGCTAAGCACATTATAGCTGTGGTAAGGACCCACAAGCTCCTTTTGCTTAGAAAAATCCAGAGGAATTAGAAAGGCAATAAGGATTAGTTACCTGTTAAACGTTTTTTACCTTCATTCTGTATCACAAGACAAGATTTAAAATCTACAGGCTGATTCAGGGAGTGAAGTAGCATTAGATTGAGTATGATGTCACTTATACCTCAGTGTGCATATCACATAAATGAAAAATTATAAAATCCCTTCAGTTTGATCCCACAAAGGTAACAAAATGTCACATGCTTTGCCAAAATGTTGCAGCATCACCAATACTGAATATCTTCTTTTCATTGGCACCCTTACCCCTTATATATGGGAGATAAGTACCATGAAGGAGTTAACTCTCACTTTTTCACTGGTCTCATGAAATACTTAAAGCTCCTAAAATAAATTATTGAGCAGATTCTAGTATTTTTGGATTTAAATATAGATTATTTATTTCCTACTTCGGTAGGCACTGGGCATCAAGGCTGGTAGATCCCCAAGGAGGATTGCTCAGAGTTGCAGCACTCAGCTCTCAGGTACCTTTGATCTGAGTTGCCAACATTTTCAGTAAAAGAATCTAGAAGACTTAACCTAAAAATGAGACTTGTAAAGGTCTGGATGCCTGATAGGGAACCAGCAAACAACTAATTGTCAACTAATATTCAACACAACCAAATACATCTTCTTCTGTAATATGGAAGTTTATATTCACTGGAGGTAATTACTCAGGTCCACTTTCCAATTGCTTTGCATGTACAAGAAGCTGGAGCAATGTTGCTCTGAGTAGAGTCAGGTGAAATTTCTGCAGTCATGGCCAAATTTTGAATAAAATTATCCCAGTCTGAGCCACCTCAGGCAGTACAGAGTTGGGATCTGTTCTCAGTACCACAGGATACTTAAGTTCTAACACTTATGTGCTATTCACATTGAGGGAAACTAGTGAAATTTTCCCCCTTGTTACAGTACTGGAGATCTTTGAACATTCCTATTCTGCCAGAATAATTTAGCACAATTATAATTTCAATAAAGTGATCAATAATAATAATAAATCATATTTATTCATATAACGAATCAATAAAGTGATTAACTTATAATTTAAAATTATAAATTAATTTATAATTGAAAAATATAGGGAAAATAAAAGTGATTTACATTTTAAAATGTATTTGATTTTTTGAGGGGTAAAGTAATTTTATAATGGTGAATAAAAGTCAGTCATTTAAAACCCAATTTCTTTGTGTTAGGCCTTAGTAATAAACAGAAAGCCAGGAACAGTAAATATTTAATTGGCTTATCTATATCAAAAGAACATAGAGATTGTGCTGTATAGTAAAATATTTCAGTGCTCTTGCTGAGTTTTCTTTTTAGCAGGAAGACTTTATTTTGAATTTCTGAGAAATTTCCTTACTGGATTTTTAATACCTACTTTTAGTAGGTAAAATGTTCCCTTCGGTGAAATACAGAATAAATCAAGAAAGTTTGGTTCAAATGCTTGAGTGTGCTACAAGCACAGTAATCAAAGAAATAAGGAGGTAATATTTCTGGTAGTAACAGTTATATTTCTTTTGAAGCAGGACTACAATGCATTGTGCTATTACTGCTTTTCAGTATTTTAGATACACTGCTGCCTCACTAGTGGGCTTTCTTTCAGAATGGATTTTCAAAGTTGAATATGATGGGGGAAAAAAGCATCTCTTGCAATGTCATTTTTGGTTTTGGATACAGTCATTTTGTTAAAGTGCCTTCTTAGCACCCTGCATTTGATAGACTCTGTAACATTTGATTCTGGACATAGCATTGGAGAGACATAACTCCTATTTCCTGGGACTTGAAGTCTTTGTTTTGCATTGAGACTTTTTCTTCAGTCTGAAATATTTCATACATATGCACAGTAATGATAAATGTTATTATTATTAGACAGTGAGTTAAGTCACTGCTACTGGTGTTAAACCTGCCTGGGTTATGTTTTATTTTTTAAAAACTGGAATTGAAATCTCCAGCATTCAACATTGAAAAAGATAGCTGCTCAAAACTTAGTATATATAGCTGCCTGGGAAAATGTGGTGGTAATGGAGAGGGATTCAATTCCAGTGGCTGACTAGTCCAGTGCCAATTTCCAGAGGAAGTGTGAGCACTAAAATTTTAACAAAGAGAAAACAATATTTGAAGGTATTGATGAAAGAACACTGTGGCCAGTTCAGATGGTCAGAATCAATTATCATCCTTTTAATAAGCTCAGATGCTAAGACAAGTAATTGGGGCTCATTCTGAAAAAAATTTGAGGATTTACCTGATTCTAATCTCTAAGTCTTAAAAAAAAATTGGTTTCTGTAATCAACACCAATTTTTTCTGACAGAGAAATGATGTCCAGTTTTTTTCAGGAAAAATCATCATATAATGGAACATCAGTTCATTAAAGATATGGGATAAAATCCTAAGAACCTTCTCTGGGGGACATGGTGATTTTTCTGCCTTCTTCCTTTAAAAGATGGACACGCTGGTGACAATCCTGAGACTGTCAGCTAAAATAAAACAGTAACTTGACAACTAAGGCCAAAAATGAGACTAACTCTCCAATTGAAATATTCTGTTCTTATCCATATTCACCTTGGGAAAGTAAAGATCATCTTTGAATTTATCTTTTGAATACTTCAGATTCACTTTTGAAACAGCATACATGATAAATTACGAATTTTTAGCCTAGAAAATCTTACTGTCTTGCTCTTCCACTTGAAAACTTGAAGGTTATTTAAATATCTTAAATTACACTAACTTAAATATTCTGAAAGTTAGAATTAATTTTTCCTACATCCCATGGAGATCTGAAGACAATTCTTAGGTCAGTTTCACTAAAATAAATGATATTTGTTTACCATTAAATGTCACACCAGCCATGGTGCACTAATATGGGAAATATTCTGCTACATAACACTCCTGAGGAGATAATGTGGGAAGACTCATTAACCTGCTTCAGTGCTACTCTCTGCCTGATGAAGGAGCTCAACAGTGAAACAAAGTAGGTTCATGCAAACTGTGAAATTTAGGTGCTGGAGTGCAATAGACAGAGTTTGTAGATGCGAAAATGCAGATACTAAAAGCTTAAAGATACTAAATATTGGCAGTAATTTTTGTAACTGTGCTGCCTCTTAATAGCTAAACAGAATTATAACTTAGTTTCTTGGTTTGTTTATTTTTTTTATCTTTTTGCATTGGTTGTCTAAATAAAACTACAATGTTCTCTAAACCAGAAGGGACTGAATACTCCGTTTGAGATTTAGGAAAATTACAGTTTGCACCTGAACAGCCATCTTGCTGCAGACTCAGTCACTTTATTCAAAACTCACCACTGATCAGTTCTCTTTCCATGCCCTTAGAATTTGGTAGCCAAGGCCATGTTGTTACAAAAATGCCACTAGGATTATTTTATTTTATTTAATAATGTTTGTACAAAACAATATTTTGTTTTGTACAAACATTATTAAAGAAGGTAAAATAATTTTAACAAACATTCAGAAAAAAAGAATTGAGAATAAATCCTTCTTACCACAGAACTTGTGAGTCACAAACAGGAACTTTGTGGGAATTGGTATAAAATAAGAGACGGGTAAATATTTTCATGAACAACTTTGGACTTACATGTAATGTAATAGAAACATTTTTAGTTAAAAATTAATAACTCCTTAAGAGAAAAAGCATTAAAAAGATATGAGAACTAAATATTTGGATTGCTTCAAAGTATGTAAAAAGGAATTTCCTAAACAGGTTTCTCATTCTGGATTCCTATTTAAAAACAGACCATGGAAACTATATTGATTGTCTGTGCAAAATGTACAATATCTAAAATTTGATAATAGAAAAGAAGTGCTTCAGCTTTATGGAAAGTTACTAAAAGGTTCTGGAAATGTTTTTTTGATGAGGAGAGCTTCTAATTTTGGTACCCCAATTTACATTATTTTGCAATGGGTGAGCTCAGCACAGAAGACTTCCCCTGTGGTGGACAGCTCTGTGAATTTTTAGTGTCAGAATCACAGGCAGAGCTGTGCAAACAGACATCATTTACTTCTGTTTTATAAGGCTATTTTTCCACAGGGTCTTAGCAGGTGTTAGTATAGCTAATGCTGCTCTTAGGCTTGATTTCAGTGGATTTTCAAAAAATTTGAACACTTTGTTATACAAAATCCCATTCCTTCCCTCAAATTACCTCAATTCATTGGCTTCTTGCTATGATAGTTTAATTGAGTAAAGGGTATAAAGCTAATTTACTTCTCTTTTGCCATCCTAATAGTTCTCATTTTCTTTATTGAAATAGTAATTACTGCCTTTAGATACAATAACTGGGAAATTACTTTTTCTAATAACTTAGGTTATCATATCATCATCGTCATAGTAAAAATCATTGATGCACCAAAAAGAGTTTTGTGACTTCAAATTAGTTTAAAGAAGCTGAAATTGCTATAAAAAGTTATATTTGTATGGTCATCATTTAACCTTTCTTCAACAAACTTCATTGTTCTGTGCAGGAGGTAAAAGCTGGGAAAATAAAAGTTTATTTTTCTGCATTTCACATACTATTTTTTGGTGTTGAGGAATACATCCAGTTCTTTTAGAATAAACTTGCTATTTTCACAGAATTGAATCCTCTATCAAGTATCTCTGAATGGTACAAGTGAAAAAAAAAAGGGCTAGTGTTCTAAACTAGATCTCTTCTTCAATTACATAAGCATGTGCTATAAAAGAAGGTTTAAGTGTCAGAATAAGAACAATGCAGTGTTGATAATGGCTAAAGGTGATTATGTGAGGTCTATGTTAACTACTCTAAAAAATGAGAAAACTGACACTTAAATTGTGTATCAGTAAAATTACTACATAAGCACTTATACACTGGATATGTCAGCAATTAAAGCTGTGGCAAAGAGTTTTTGATTGCTCATCTTCTACAAACTGAGGGCACAATAAGTGGAATAGAAAATAAGATTGTGGCTTCTAGTGTATATAGAACATAAAACTGAATTTTGCTCTTATACTTGCTTAAGTAATTCAGTGTCATTCATTTTTATTAACATGTTCATCAGAGAAGCTATAAATGGGATTGTTTTCCTCCCTCCTGTTCTGTTGTCAAGAATTATTTCTGCATGCAGTAATGAAAAGTTTTCCTTTAGAGGTCAGGGTAAGAAGGTGATACAGGCTGTGAGTGGAGCAGGCTCCACGTTCTGGATGTGAAAAACTTCATAGCAATGTAAAAACTAGGTGATGATATAATTCTATAAATGATATAGAAAAAATTGTATAATCTATTTATAGGACTCATTACCTGATCTATTTTTGAGTCTTTCCATGATTTTACTGGGCCAGAGTCCAAAAGATTTCACTTCTGAGATATGTGTGCAATAATAGGCAAGTACATATTCCTTTACCTGGCATCCTGTGGATGCCCTTCTCTACAATGCCAGGGATGAATTTTCACAGGAAAGCTGTGCAATGTGGTACCACTTAATCTCATAATTATAGAGAGTTAGCAACCATTATTGATGGTTATTCCCCTTACTTGGCAGAGCAAGGTCACCTGACTGATATTTAGGCACTACTTTAACAACAGCGGTATTAATACCAGGGATTGCAATGTCCCAGTAGGGAGCTGGAATATGTTTAGAGTCTCATTATTAAAATTACTAATAATGTTAAATTAACCAAAAAACAGTAACAACAACAAAAAAAAATCACCAAGATCAAAACACCAAAATTCACACTGAATTTTCTGGGTGGTGAAAGAGGTTTGGGGTTTTTTCCTCCCCTCCCAGTATTAGAATTTTTTTCACTCTCAATTAGTCTCAGTCATGAGTTATTGTTTCTTTTGGGCTCAGTTGCTGGTGTGACTTTGGGGTGAGTCTCTGTGCATCTCCAGTTCAATGTTTGTGTCTCTGGTAGCTGCTCCCTCCTTGGCACTGTGAACACGGAGCTGGAATCCCACGTCCCTGTCACCTGATGGGCAAGGACAGGACCCTCTGTGCCAGGAGTGGGTCAGCACCTGCAGCTGTGGCTGCTGATGCTCAGTCTGTGCCTGCTGTCCTTCACTTGTCACAAGACCCAATCTGAGCTAGGACAGCACTGTCCAAGCCTGTGTCACAAAATTGGTGTGAAATGGTTATGTTTTGTTCCAGAAGTTGGTGGATTTTAGTGGCAAGGAACTGGTCTATTTAAGGCGAACTAGAATGGGAGGTAATATGCTCCATGAGTTTTTATAAAACATGAATTTCTTTGGTTGTTGCTTTGTACCAGGCAACCAAAATTAGACTGCCTTTGTACGTGGCAAGATTATTATAACTGCACAAAAGGGTAGAGTGGTTTTATTGTCACATGGCCACCTAAGACCTAACTTTTTTCTGTCTTGTCTCTTTCAAAACAACAAAAGAAACTGAACCCACACTATATATCTTTCTTCTTATACCATTTGGTCTCTTTGGAGACATAAATTCGATATTATGATCTATAATGCAATATAACTTCTCAGGGCTTAAATTGATCATAATCAATAATTTGCACACAATGGGGTACTGTTACCCATTGCAATTTTGTAGTATAATTTAAAATATTACAGTTTGCATGGAATTGCTTGTCCTCATGTTGTTGTGTTTTTGCTCTTAAATTCTGGCCTCTATTCTTTCTACCATTTCCTGAAGCAGTGCACACTAGTGGTGGAAAAGAAATTGATGTCACCATGTGCTTCCCAGGAGCTTTGGCTTAGTTAATGCTGGAAATGTATTTCTCTTGTATTGTGCAGGGTCAATCTCTCTTCTTTTAGTGGCAAAAGACACCAAATGCTCTGTGCTGCTTTTTGCCTAGCATATAGGTTAGAAAATATGACACATCTCAGCTCACAGATTTCCCAGTAATAAACTATATGTGTGCAGCACTTCCTGAGTGAAGAAGATGGCAATATCTTTGAATCAAAAGCACTGCAAATACAGAGATCTTTCCCTGAAGACACACATATCAAATATTTAAAATGGAATGGGAAAAGACAGTAAAGAGACTCCCATCTGAAACATTTTGCAAGAAGCACAGTTTACTTCTCTAAAGAACATTGCACTGTGTATCACAAAGACAAGCCAAAGCTTGTGTTGTAATGACTTGAAATAGTAAAATATCACCAGGGTGATTTATCCATGGCATAGCTCTCTTGACTTCAAATAGCCTTATGTATTTTGCACCAAAGCTCTAATTTGCCAGAAAGAACAGAGTGCACCTGTAGACAGTTATTTTATTCCAGTATAGTGCTGGGTTCAAGATGTAAATAATAATGGCTGGGATGAAAGAAGGAAGCTTTGATGCTGTTCATTTTAAATAACAGCAGAGCAGTTGACTGCATGCACAATGTAGTTCCTGCTATGAGATTTAGCCAGTAAGAACATTTGTGACTTTATTAGGCACCTTTAATAAAAAGCAAACAAAGCTGTCTGGTGTCTGCACATTGTTCCAGAGGTGCTTCAGCAGAGTTGGTGTGTCAGAGCCCTGCAGGGTTCTAAGTGGGCAGAGTTTTCAGATCTCTGGAGGCCTGGACAAGACTCCCTGGGAGCTCAGAAATAAAAAAAAAAACAAACTTAGAACACTTCCTCAATCATTCAAATGTGTGTTGGGTTAAGTCTTAGTAGCTCAGTAGGGATTTTTTTCCTCATGTTAATATACTGCAAGATCCACATTCTGCAGGACATAGTTTTCTAACTGTCAGATTTTAACCAGAATTATTACTATCTCAGGAGGATATGGGAGAAATAAATCAGTGCCCCATGCTTACTTCTGAGTGTATCGACTATCTGGTGATGTATAGCTGCTTTCAAGCAAAAACTCTGACTTCTTGTCAAGACTTTTCCTATTGTTTACCTGAATGTACATGTATGATTTGACAGATCTGTCTGTTTTTTAATTTGGTGGGCTGATCTGTTTTTAGACTGGGATTTCTGATGATGAGAGATGTTAGTTGCTTTATTACTATTCTTACTAACACATAATTGCTCTAGACGTGCCAATCAAGCTCCATCCTCTGCTGTGCTAAGCAGGAAGCAGACTCTGACCAGCATTTCTAACCAGCTGAGGGAGCTTTGGAGAAAAGCATGAGTGATCCATAGGGCTAGAGAGAACATAACAAGGATCTTAACACCAGAGGCTAACATCCTCCTGGAAGTGTGATTTCCAGGGTAGTACCTGTGCATGTTTCACTCAGGTCCTCAGCAAGCACATCTGCCTTGGAAGTTAGTCCTGCTTTCAGCAGGAGGTCCCATCCAGTCTAAATTATCCTGTGATTTTGTGATTTCATATTAGAAGAGTTTTTACAGTAGATTGTTCTCTAACTCATTCTGTTTGTGCTCTGCCCTGTGTTGCTGGAGTATTTTATGCAGCTAATGCTGCTAGCAGCTAGAGATGCACACTGGAAGAGTAGAGAGAATTTGTTTGATAACCTTTAAAGTAAAGATTTCCAGTCTTTCCTGCATGTTCTACATAAGCAAGCAGGTTTTAGGTGTTCAAAAATGGTAAAACTCTGAAAATTTCTTTAAATATTTAGCTTGAAAATATGTTACTACTAAATGATACATCCTCCTAAAGGGCAGGGCACTGTCAGTGTTTAGCAGAGTGTATCTTTGAAGCTGCCAGCCTAAACATTTGAGCTATGGTGGAGCCTCCTTTGCCTCTGAAGTACAAAAGAGGATGACAAGGAATAAGGGCAAATCAATCTCAGTCATGGGCGAAATGGAAAGTCTGGAGCAAGAAATCCTGCTTCTGAGATCTGGCTGCAGAACACACAGATAACTGTTTCACCTGCTGTGGCTCTACAGACAGGAAAGAAATGATAAAGCTAGCATGTTATATCATCAAACCCAATATTCTTTATGGTTCTATTCCTGACTCCTTTTCTCCCATAGGGAAGTTTTCATGAGGTAAGGGCATGAACTCAAACCACTTGGCAAGTCTGCAAACTGACCTTTAATCACCAAAGATAATGGGATGTAAAATCTACATTTGTATAGCATTGTTGCACTGGTAGAAAAAGGAATTTCTTCATAGCTTATGTCCTTTCTGACTTAAAATTTTATAACCAGCTTTAATGCTACTAGTGTGTCAAAGATGAAGGAACATGGTGTAATGTTGGTGAAGAGCTAGACTTTAAGTATCCCCCAGATAATTCTGAGAATTTTAACTATATTAAAAATCAAAGTAGTTTTAGGTGAATTTGCTATTGAATCTCACTGTTTCCTTCTGTTCTAAATTTTAAAGAAAGAACCTTATTCAAAAAGTTCCCCATGTTTCCTGAGTCGAAGTAGACTTGCCCTATGTGCTGCTGCTGTGGATTTCTGTTCCACAGTGTACTGCACCCATTGCTCTATTTTTTTTCTCTGATGGTTTTGCAAAGCATTTTTTGTTGTGACACACAAGAAGTGAGTTGAATGGCGATGGCTAGGGTGAGCCTCAACTTGGTCTAGCTGGTATTATTCATTTATTGAGTTGCAAAAATAAAACCTGTAAATTATAGGGAAATAGTTGGAGTGATCAAAAGCTTGATACCATGCCCGTTCAAGCAGTGGGAATCTTCCTGCTGATTTCTCTGCTTTTCATCAGGCTCCTCAATTGCATTTTTATTGTATTTATAGTAGTTACACTCCCTTGTCATGGCATGCTTAATATTGGATCTGTAAACTCTTATGGTGAAAAGTGGCCATGTCTCTGGTTCTGATAGCAAATAGGATTGTTCTTTAGTCTTGACTAAGAAATTCAGGCCCTACAGGGAAACAATTATTATTATTATTTTCATAATAACTTTATACATTCAGTTCACATGTCTACTGCAAATACATCTTAACTTTTATCTCTGTCTTGTTCAGGCTTGTATAAAGTAAATGCAATTGTGTGCTGAAACAGGAGGCAGGTCCCATGAACTTGTGTATATCCTCAGAAGTATAAATCGTGTCATTCAACTTCATCCCCTTGTGCAGCTCCATTAAATATAATCAGCAGCTGTTGACAGGGATTCAATAAGTGGTATCTGAAATTAAGCCATGTAACCAGTCTTAGCAAATGTTTAACAAGGGTTGGAGTTGTACATTTTCCAATTTGGGTATGAATGTTGTCATGGGGAAAGGATTAATGTCCTGCCATTTTCTGCCCTTGTTATATTTTTTTTCCCCAAAGAATGTCATATCAGAATTTTAATGTCTTGTATAATCTGTGAATTATATCATTGTGCTCTACTGCTTTGACCTTTTCTACATACTCTAATTTGATAGAGTAGCCATTCCAGTGCTCTCTTTTTTAACTGCTTTATTATCCCATAGGGAATGTGAAGTCTGGGCAGATATTCAGGATTCACTCCACTCTCATTTTGACTGTCTGCCTTTTCATTGCTTCACAGGGCTGTTACTCAGGCCTCATATTCATTAAGTGGTACCTAAAAGGGAAGTAGGCTTATCAAGGAACGTTATAGAGAGAGCAGCATGGAAAGAACAACGTGTACCAGAATACTGAGAAGTCAAAGTAGGGTTGCATAACATATTTCTTAAAGTAGTGTAGCTATATGCGTTCCCAGATGACATAAAATTAAATTTGCACTCTGACAAAGGTGATATCAAAGTGGAAAAAGAAATAATTTTCACCAGTTCTCATTATGATCTGGAGATAGCACACTTGTGGCCTTAGTGCCATAATGATGGCAAAATGTATGATGAATGGAGGTAGCACCAGGCATTGCATTTTGGAAGGGTACAGGAATAATGTTCCAATGTTATCAATGCCACATCTGTGGCTGAACGATACCAGAGTATTACAACTGTAAGAAAAGTTTAATTTCACAGTTTTCTTTTGAAGGTTAATGAGGAGAATGAATGATTTCACTTTCTCTGATGTCTTAACAAAAGTTTTGCCAGTCTGCTGTGCAAATGGTTGTTCTTTGGTATGTCAGGAGTGCTTTAGGTGTAATTTGATGTCCTATTTTATCAAACTTACTCTGTCTTATTCATTCAATGAAGTTTTCATGAGCTTTTTTACTTAATGTACTCTTTGAGTAAAATAGAATTTGCTATGGCTTAAAGGTGGTTTAAAAAGAAGAATCAGGGCTAAGGGGAAACTACTTTTGTGTAGCAAAGAGAGATTCTGAGCACAAGTTACTTGAAATGTACTTTTAAATGTTTATCAGAGGAGGTTCCTCTCACTGTGCTTTGATAACTTAAAACTAATGAAACTTGAGATAAACTTTAAATTATAAGATAAAGTATGTATATGCTATTGACATTACACCAAGATATTTCAAAATTTGGGAATGCATTTCTGACTCCTCACCCTGCTTTGAAACAGCAAGTATTTTTAATAGGAACAAAAATATTCATACTACAGAGCAACATCTCCCTTCCACATCCATTGCTGAGTGTCAAAATTATTAAAGTCAATAAAGTCATTGATTTTAGAAGAGTTTCAGTCTCTAGGCTTTGCCATTGACCGAATGTTGGCACTGTAAGGGCTGTTTTTTGTCTCTGGGGGCAGCAGGCTTGGCTCTGTGCTGGAGCACCTACAAACCCTTTTTGTAGGTTTTTGTTTTGTGCTGCTGTGTGCCAAGGAAGATGAAGGGCAGTGGAGGAACCAGGCCCAGGCTGAGCTCTACACATTTTGTGCCCAAATTGCTGCACCCTGGATGCTGTGAGCTGGCTTTGGGGGAATTGTTCAGCTTTTGGTGCCCCTGAACTCTGACCAAAGATAAGAATTTCTGTGTTTCCATGTTTCCTTAGGGTTGATGGTTACAGACTTTACAAACCTAAGAGAAGGTTTGAAAAAGCAACAACCCATGGGATGGATGCATAAAACATCTCCCTGCAGTCACTGGGACTCTTCCCATTGATTTCACTGGGAATTTTGGTCAGCACTATGGTTTGCAGAGACCAAAGCAGCAGGAGGGAAGGCTTAGTTTATTACTTCCAACTAGAAAACAAACATATATGCCATGACTGAGAAGATATCTTACATCCTTCCTTCATCTTTTTGTCTTTCATTTGCTTCTTAGTATTTATGCTAAAAAACAAAAAAGAAGGATTTTTAGGAGCTTCTTAGTCTGATTTCAGTTTATTTTTTTATGTATTCCCTCCCTTTATTGCTATTCATTTTCCTCATCTTTTGTACATTTGCTAACCAATCAGTGGCACTCTCAAAACTTCCCTGGAAGATTGTCTTTTACTATAAAGTGCTATAATCACCCATCTTAGTGATACACTGCAGAAGGCACAATAGCTCCAAAAACAGACAGACAATTGGTGCTTATTTTCGGCCAATTTTCATTTATGTGATTTTTCTTTTTTTTTTTTCTTTTTCTTTTTTTTTTTCCTCTTTCAAATGCCTGTGAGTAACTACTTGACTCTTTGAAGGTCCCTCTGATGTGACTCTGCCTTAGGAAGATGACTCATTGTTCTGACCTTCAGTTCTCTCTCCTCATTTTGATGAGGCAACGTTCCATTTTGTAAAACAGAAAGCTGTTTTCAGTTGCAAAATCATTTTATTTTGCCAGTCAAATTGCACAAGTCGTAGCAGGATGAATCTCTGATTTCCCATGAAGGCCATGGATACGTTTAAAGAATCTTGCTTTGTGTGCTTGTGTATTGCATTTTTCTCATTTGTTTTTGAGAACCAGCTCAAAACATTTGCAACACAAATCCTCTCTTTGTTTATTTGGCTTTGTGTTTCTTCATTAACTGGTTGAGTAATTTTGGTGCAGATGCATCTTAGAGAGTCCTCACTATGCATAAGCATTTCCCTTTGGTAAGAATCAGGTGTTCTGGCAAGTAGACATGCAAGGTCTTCTTGATTTCATATAAAGGGAAAATGCATTTAATATTTAAAAATGGTCCTTTTCTTCGATGAAGCCCACTAGAAAGCACACAGAGGATTCTCTAAAATTGCTAATGTTAAATATGTGTGTTGTTGCACTGAAATTCTAGCAAGGGAAGGGAAGTATTTATTAGAATTAAGTTCTTATGAACTTGGAGTAAATGCATCCTTCCTCATAGTTTTATTTCAAGAAAAGTTTCTTAGAGACTTCTGTGCTTCCTAATGTTTTTATTTCCCAAGGGCCTTAGAGAAACGTGTTTAAGTCTCCATCTCTATTTCAAATTTTACAGAAATAAAGAAGAAGGGTTACTTTACTCTGATCCTCTTAAACTTTCAATAATTATGGGCTTACCACTCTCCCATTAAAAAACATCTGAATTATTAAAATTTTTATAGTGACTGCCATTTCCAGTACAATGTGGGTTTTTTAAAGTGCTAACAAATTTTGTGCTAGTTTATCAGAGTCATGCCTTTGCCAGCACACATAAATAAATTGACTTGACTTAATTTTTGACCATCTTAATCTAGGAAACACCTGAATTATGCTGAATTGTTTGAGCAGACTTCAAGTATGTTTCCATATGGGGGAAAGATGAAAAAGAGTAAAAGCATCTAATTTGCAGGAACCAATACTCTGGCTTGTGATGTGAGTCCAAGCCAGAATAACTCCAAGAAGTCAGTTCTATTTCAGGATTTTAATAAGACTTACTCTGGTTTTGTGCAGTGTCCATGTAAAGCTGTATCAGTTGCAGATTTTTTTTTTTTTTTTTTTTTTTTTTTTTGTTCCCATGTTATTTTCTTTCTTTGCCTTCCCATAGGGAGTTATTTATAGTGCATTTTATTAGCTGTATGATAAGTGATAAATACAAATGCAGATACCATTCTTTGTCACAGATGCAGTATTCCGGTATTTCAAGTTTATGAAGCTAGTTTTAAACTGGTTTCTTTGTTTTTATGCTTATATTGCCCTAATTTATAGTTCTCCTTAGACCTATGGAATAGGCACCTAGAATGATGAAACTGTTAAAATTTTTAAGACAATCCTTCTCATAAGCTTAGTTTGAATTGTTGGCCCATATTCCTGATAGAAACAATACTGCTGTAATTTGAGTGCAGTTTACAATTTCTAAAGTTTGGGAGAAAACTTTGGAAGATTATGAGAAACAGAAAATGTATCAATTATTCTGTGCATATGCTTTCTCCAGCAAAATGAAGACCCAAATTTTCATCCCAGAAAAAAATCAGAATGCTACTTAATGAAGGAGGAATTAAGTTACAGAGAAATACAAAGTCATTAAGATAATAAATAACAATTCAAATAATTTTTTAGAGATACCTCTGAAATTGGGCTAAAGGTGTGTATTGATAAGGTTTTAGAACCTTTCCTATTTGCATAGAAAAATTCCATTAAAAAAGGGTTCTCTGTTCTTTATGCCTCTTCAGTGATGATTGTTTTAATTCGCATTGTCTATAGCATGTTAGAATTCTGAAACTTTTTAAAAAGCAGCTGTTTGAGAAACTCATTTTAGATGACTTTCTAGTTTAAAAACATTGCTCTCTTATGCTTTAATAACTGTTGGCAGTAATTTATTTGTTATTTGCACATAGACCCTCTGGATTCCATAGTTTATGAATGTTTTAAAAGTTAAATGGATCGATTTTATCTTTTTTTTTTTCCATAATTTTAATTAGATGATATGAACTCCCTTCCATCTATGGACCATAATCTTCCCACATGCTGGGTTTTTCTCTGTTTTCTCAGTTCAGGAATATAAATCCAGATGCTACCATAGACCATATAATTAAAACCTGACTTAATGATCATTGCCTTTCAGACCTGGATGACAGGACATTAAGAGAAGATGAATTATGGTTCTACTTCAAGTCTTTCCTTCCCCTTCAAACCCTTCAGCTGGTGACACTGAACAACAGTTGCCACCTCCCAGAATGAGATTGTAGTACCCCTGTTTTCTCTGCCAGTAATTCCCCTGTACCTGCAGCAGTGAAAGCATCAGCTGTGCCGCCTCTCTTCCCTTCTCTAGAATTCTCACTCTTGTGAATTGGACTGTTAAACAAAATACTCTTGTCTCAGTTTGAAGACAGGTGTCTGCTAAGGAAGGCAGGAGCCTCCCTCGAAATGGAAAATGTAAAGCCCCTCCATACAAATTATTATAATTTTGAAATTAAGGGGCTCCCAGGTAAAGATATGGGAATAAGAATAACATTTTTTTACTAGGAAAATTAAAAAGAAATACAAATGCAATAGAACAAAAACAAAAACCACTGACAGGCAGAACATGACCTGACACTTTGTGTTTGATGGTGTTGGTAGCAGTCCAATTAAATGGTGGCTGCAGTCCTCCTGGAGTGACAAATTTGGCTCTGTTGAAGAAATGATCCTGCAGAAGGGTGAAGTTTCCCTCTGAAGCTCCAGTGGTGGTAGAGCTGGGCCTGGTCTTCCTTTGGGAATCCAGTGGGAAAAGGCTGCCGTGGTGTTCCAAACTTCAGATTCTATCCAGGTAGGAATGCTTGGCTCCTCCCCCTGGCTGGGGATGATGGAATTTTTATCAGCCGTGCAGTGACACTGACTGGCCCATTAACAGAAGAGATCTCCTGGAGGGAGGTTTGGTTGTGGAAGAGATAAAGGAAAACTGCCCAATGAGCAGAAGAGAAGTGCCCCACCTCTAACAGATGGGAGGTCAAAGACAAGTGTGTTTAGTGTCCTATCCCATCTGAGCTCTAAAGAACATCTTTGTATTTCTGCAGTGGATTTTACTGGTTATATCCCAAACTCTTCCATTTTCACAGCATCTCTAGCATGGTTTTCTAAGGAGCTAAGACATATATGGTTGCACTGTGTGTTCTGTACTCCCAAAGCGTTTTATCCTGTCAGCTGATTCTGTGTGGGTTTGACAGAGGTCTTGATGGCATTTAATCCCTATTTTGTGTATCTCAGCCTGTGTGAACATCAGAATGCTCGGGCTGTACCATTTCAGGGCAGTCAGAAAGTCAGCAGTGTCTCCCCTTGGAGACTGGGAGAGCCTTGCAGCAAAACGAGCCTTTTCCTATTGGAGTTCCTGACTGAACTAATAGTTATCCTGAGCTGAATCCTTACCTCCTCCTAAAGATACCTTCCCTTGAGAAACTGTAAGGACAAGGTCTGTGGGACTGTGTCTTGTCTGTCTTTTGTCCAAATTATCTCAGGAAGGGGATTTCCTTGGGTTTTAGTTATAGTCAGACAACAGTCTTGGGTGGAGCTCCTGGTGCCTGGGTACCTCATTAAGTGATTCTCTCCTGTCACAGTTTATTTGCTTCCAAATAAATTGTGGAAGACCATCTTTGCCATTCATTTTGATTGGAACAAGGTTTCAATCTTAAAGTCATATAAGAAAAGTGTTTGCAAAGGTAAAAAAGGACTGCTGGAAAATCTTGGCATGTTTTTACATCCTATTTCACGACAACTTCATGAAAACTGCTTTTCTGACAACCAGATTATTTTTTCTAATAGACAAAAATCTCCATAAAAATCTGAAAACCTGTGCAGAGTGGATGGACCCTCTCTCTCTCAGATGTCCTGCCATACTGTGCAAAAGCTTTCACCCAGAACCCCAGGAATTTGTACCAAATGTTGAGTACAGAGCTGTCATATTTTTCTAGTAAATTGCTATTTGTCTATAATCTTTTTTTTCAAATGAATATATATTTTTCATTCTTCCTGCTGTGAAACTAACCCTACTTAAAATGTGTAGGAAAGAAGGGGAATAGTAGCAGATGGCAGATAATTTTGAAGATAATAAAGTCCCTTTGATTTCTCTTGGATTATTTAGCCATCTCTTATTAGATGTGTTCTATTTGGATTTAGGAAACGCTTTGTGCTTTTTTTAAATAACTGCTTGATCACAGCCCAGAGGTGTAACTTTTAATGTTTCCTTTGGTACAATTACATCAAATGAGGTGAAATGGAGGTCACTTGGTTTACATCAAAGCTGAGAGGTAAAAAAACTCTGCAGTTAGAGAAAAAACCCTGAAATTACTGTAATTACTGTAAACTGCTGATTTCATGGAAGACTGTTGGAAGTTAACCTGAATATGCAAAAAAAAAAAAAAAAAAAAAGTTTGCATTGCCATGTTCCTGCTCTCAGTACTGACCCATAACAGATGTCAGCGATTAGTTTTGTGTCTGGTGACATTTGCAGAAAAAAATAATTTTTTTTTTTTTGCTTTGCACCTGATGACTTTGTAATTTTTGGGGTTCCAAGCAGTAGTGCTGGTTGTTGGTCTTAAACCATTTTCTTTCAAAAGAAATGTAAAATAACAAAAATACAATAATTCCTCTGATTTCGGCTTTGCCAAGGTAAGAAGGAGAGCCATTGCAGAGAAAGTCCAGTTTCCAGTGAAATTTGGTTGTCAAGCTACCTCTGCTGTTTTGTAAAAGGTATTTCAAAAAGAAAGATGACTTTGTGGGAAATGTCTGTACCTTAAGGTGCTGTCCTAACATAAGGAGATCTGGGTGCAGTGTGTAACTCTGGAAGGGTTTGGGTATGGTGAAACATGTTTTAGATCACAGTCTGACCTTACTTATCAGGCTTTTTGCCTTCTTCAGGAGTGAGGAGTCTCCTAAATAGCACTATTTGCAGAATGCCTCATGTGCTTGAGCAGTGCCTTACCCGATGGGCTAATACCCACATTAACATGTGCAACATAATAAAAGTAGTAACATAAGTCAAATAGCAAACCATTAGAAGATATGACTTATATGGATGAAACAATTTCCTCCTGTGTAATTGAAATTCAGGCTCTATAAAGTCAGAAGCAATACACCCTCTTTGCAGAGCTGTAGTATCACCATAATTGCCATTCTTATAATTTGAATTAATCATATGCTTCCTTATTTGCAGTTTAGTTCTTGCTCAGGCTCTTAAAGTGCCTTTTTCTTCTCTGGGCAAAGACAGTTTTGAAGGTAAAACAGAAATTCTTATGGAGTGGGATGCAATCTGTTTTCTTGGACATTTGCTTACAGTTCCTTTTAAAAATCCTCTTAGGTTTTCTGTCATGAGTCTGATGTAAGGGAAAAAATCCTTTCTATTCAGGGTAATTCATTACTACCTTGGGGAGTTATATTGAAAAAATCCAGTCTTTACTTCCCATGGTGTACATCTTAAAAAGAAGTGGTGGTAACTTGAGGGAGTAGAGACCATCATTTGCTCAGTTGCTCTGGTGGGGCCACAGAAATATCTCATGGATATTTAGATAGCTATGTGTGCTGCAATTTATTAGAAAAATAAACCAGGAGAGATGTCAGGGGCTTACACGTAATGTTGGTTTTATTTCATGTGAAGTCTGCTGGAGGAGCCGAGTGTAAATAATCAAATTCTAATGACGCCAAACTCCTCCCTCTGTAAAAGAGACACAGCACTGAGATCACACCTGGTAGCAGTGGTACAAGAAATGTATTTTATAGGCTGAGACCTTCACTGTTGGCTGTGTGGGAAGAAATTAGTAATTTAAAGTGCTTCAGCTTTGTTACTGTTGATAAGCAGAGGGCTGGACATGGAGAACTACGTTTCCTCTCCTCTCATGGCTCTATGGAGACAGGGGCTGTGTTCCTGAGGATTTATCACACAAGAAGGGCTCTGGAATTTGTGCCCAGCACTCTGCTGCAGCCTTTATCCAAAGTCCTGCTCTGGTTATAGAAGGAGTCCAATTCCTGTGTGGATTTATGAGCTCTACACTCACCTGCACCTCTTGTCAGAGGTCAGCTTTTGAAGACTCCTTTTGGGAAAGTTTGATAAATAGAAAATACCTGGCCCTCATCCTGAGTTCTAAGCATTAAAATTCCATTAACTGTTTGTGTAATGAACATTTGGAGTTAAACATGTTCCTTTTTTTCCCATTTTGAATGTATTTTGTTAGGAATCAGTCATGGGAAAGGTGTGCAGTGCCATGCACATAATGTGAATGTGTATTTACCATGATGGTGTGTTGTCCTCCCTCTTGAAGTAATGGGATATTCATGAATTTGATGCACAACTGAGCATGGATTTTTCATTTTTCTCTAAGTAGCAGTGTTAATTTGCACTGTTTTAAATCACTGCTTAAATTAATAACATTTGGTGGGAGTGGTGTAACAAGTTTGAAGATGATGAAATCAACCCTCCTGGGTATTCTGGCATATTGTGAGGACTTCAAAACTGCTTGTATCTTCTATATTCTTTCTTTTTTTATTTCTGTTCTGTTCCAAAGCATCTGAGAGAGGCTCAGGAAGAAATCTGTTGGCTCATTTAAGCTTATTTATTTCCCCTGCTTTAAAAGTAGTTTTGGTTCACGATTTTGAAAGTTGTTTTGGGCTTTTCGTTTGTTTGGGTTTTTTCAGTCCTTGTTATTTTTATTTTCTTTGATAGTACAAATTCAGAGCAGAGGAACTCAAAAAAACCCAAACAAACAAACAAACAAAAAAAAACAAAAACAAAAAAACCCCAAACAACCCAAAAAAGCCCAGAATTCTGTTTGTCATTTTTGGGGCCAGATGTTCACATGAGCTCCAAAGCACTTAATACATTGCTTGCAAATGTTAGTTAAGACAGAAGATTGCTGTGATTAAACAGGATTTCAGACTGCTGCTGTTTGTATCCCTGCTGGTGATAAATGATGGGAACAGTGTTTGATAAAAATATCAGAGAAGTAATTTATGGATTTTTGCTAGATTCCACTGAGGTAGAGAGAGCTATTTAGACTTAGTGGGAATAATGCAATCAGTTATTCATAAACACTGTCTTGAAGGTTAGTTCTTGCGGACCTGGTGATACCATTCCTCAAACAACAGCCATAGTTAAAAATATTGTGTATATTTTTAGTAATACAGTAATTATAATTGCTTCAGAAATTATTAAGATCTATAAAAATCCACAATATTCATCAGGAAATGCAGACCTTGATTGAACATTACAGGAACTGTAGTCCATTTTCCTACCTAGAGAAGAGGGAGGAAATAATTTTTCTTTTGTTGATCCAAATAAATTTTCCTGGCTGGTTATTACAGCCCCTACAGACCTGCTTTGTGTCTCCCAAAGGGCTGTCCTGTAGTTCCATAACACTGCACAACCTTTAAGTCACTTTGACAGCCCAAAGGAGTGAAAAAGTGGCCAGGAAATGCCACTTTTATGGTAGATAAAGCTCTTACCTGGCAGGGCTGTAGCTGCTGCAGCAGGACTGAGCTCTCCATCATCCTGCTCCACCCCCCAGTATCCCCTGGGATGGTGTTTGGTGCAGAACTGGGGGAAAAACAGAAGTAAATTAGAAGAGCATGGAATGTATGGGCACTTCAATCCAAAATTCCCCATCTTTCTAACCTTGTTAAACACCTGTGATTGTCCAATCCAAGCTGCTGAGCAGCCACATGACTGGACCAGGCAACCCAGGTCAGGATTCTTAAGGCAGCTGCTCCATAAAGATGTATTTTGTTCATTTTCTTGCATGGAACTAAAGCTACTTGATTTTGTTGACCACTGCCAGGTTTTCTCAAGGAAATTCTCTTTATTTCAAATGGTCCATACTGGCATTTATAGGTGAGGATTTACTTTCAATCATTGATATCTTGGTGAAATTCCAGGCACCTGTGGTGTGATAAACGTGGACTCTCCATAGGTCTCCACTGCCCTATAATAAGCAAAATACATATCCCAAAATCTTACAGTGTACTGAGCAGTTGTGGTGTGTGCAGAGACTTGCAAAGTGCAGCAACAGCACCAAGGTGAATTAAAGATGATTAATTTTAAGTAAGTTTTACATGGTTGCATTGATTAGTCTCATTCACCTAAATCACAGGGGAAAAAAAAACAACAAAAAACAAAGCAAAACACCATCCATTTTCTGCTTACCTGCAATAAATAAATATTTATTTAACTTTTATTTAGAATGTCTGATGTTTAGTTTAGAAAAATTGTCTACCAAGAGATCAGTCAAATACAGACAGGACACCAAGAAAATAAATTGATATTGGAGAACAGGACAGGAGGAATTCTAGTTTTTCTGGCTCTCTAGGTTTAACCTATAAAATTATAGCTTTCTGCATTAATTAGGCTGCTGTCTAGAGCTGTGTTGTGAAATTTGCAGAGCAATTGAAGTTAATGAGTTTTCCCACAAATGCAGCTGTGTCCTCCTTCACTGTCACTGGTACAGTGCAGCCACGAGCTGGCCCTAGAATCAGGGAATTACTTATTTTCTAGTAAAGGACTAATGGCAGGTACTTACATATAAAATATGTAATACATGTATAGAAATATATATGTGTATGTTTATATATAAACCATAAATATATAAGTATCTAAACAAATATATAAACAAATATATAAAACAAATAAATATATAACAACAATAACAAAGAATATATTATATTATATCATATTATATTATGTTATATTATATTTATATTATGTTATGTTATATTATGTTATATTATATTTTATTTATATTTTTCAATGTATCTATGTTTTAAAGCATTTTCCAGTACTAATTTATATATAACTGTGAACACCTGCACAGCAAATCAGAGAAAGGAACATTTCACTCATTCAGTGGCTGCACTCAATAATAATAATAAAGCAATCTCGAAGGTCAGTAATGGGATTATGTAGATCCTGGTTTTGCCTTCCAGCCTCATCACTACTGTTCTCTTGTTAAAACTACAGAGCTTATGCTGAAATACAAAAACTGCCTTAGCACAATTTCAGAAGATACCACAATTTCATTGTGACTTTTCTAGCCACTTTTAGTAATAGTGTGTAAAATGAAACTTGAATATTTTTTTCAGCACAGGACTCACTCTACATTTTCAAGGAAAAGCATCTATAAGTCATATGATCAGTATTAAAAATAAAAGTTATTACTATAATAAGTGATGTAAAGAACAAGGATCTCACTCAAATATCATAAGCACTTTAAGAACCATGTGAATTCATTGTAATTCTGTTATCTTAGCTATTCATTGGAAAGCAAATAATAGAGAAAAAACGAAATGAAATTTAATATTAAACAAAAGACAGGAAAATTCCTTTAAATGCTCAGAAAGGGAGATTTGCTGAAATCAAGTATAATTCTAGATCGTCCAATTGAAAGGGAAAAACACAGGTTTAATTATGGGATTAGTTGTGTCTGGTAGTAGTGCACTTTAGAATATATCAGCATATTACAAAAGCCTTGTAGTACTAGAAAAAGGGAAAGAATGTTAATTCCACTGATTCTTTGAAAAAGAGAAAGGTGGGGGGTTTTTGTGCTAGGGAGGCTACAAAACATAGTCAGTTTAGGAAAGCTCAGTTAAATTATATAACATTTTAAATGTTATAGGTAATGTCTTTTCAAGTTAGTGTTTCCAGCCTAATGCAGATAATGGGATAATGAGGCATTTATGGAGATTATATTTTACAAGTTACAAATGTACTGCTTTCCAGCCAGCAAGATTGCACACAAAACCAGAGGGGTCATTCAGGAAACCATTAGGGTTGTTCATTGTGTAGAAGAGAATAAATTGAACTTTGCTGGGTTTAATGGCTTTTCCATGTGTCCTAAATACTTCTCATGTCCTTTTTAAATTTCTCCCTTCTGTTGTGCAGTTGCACTGTGGGTTTAAAGTGCATTCATCTCCTCCAACCCAAGGAATTAATTCCACGTTTTTAACTCCTCCTTAGGTCCTTGCCTGGTTCCTTGCCTTGCCCAGTCAGCTGCAAAGGGGCAGGTGAGATTTTTGCTGTCAGCTCTTACCTCAGGTGTTGTAACCTGGCTCAGAGTCCTTCTTGTGGGGTAGCCCCAGCGTGTGACACAGACTCACCTGTCCTTCTGGCTGGTTTACTTAGCTCTGCAAACTCCTGGTGCATTTTAATTACCCAGCAGAAAGTTACTGACTGTCATAAAAATGAATTTCTTTCAGAATAAACCAAGATTACAGAGTTAGAAAGGTTTGTCAGTACTCTTCCTCCGTAGCCTAGAGGAATAAAGTGGATGTAGGGTGTAAAAAGATTTATATTTCCTAATGTGTAAGTGCTGGGCTCTCCATTGACTTTGAACCTGGTCATACATGAAGATTATGGAGATAAAGGAATGTGGCACAGAAGGAAAAATGGAGAAGAGATGAGGAAATTAAGAAAGGAAAGCATCAGAGAAGAATAGCAAAACCATGTTCTGCAGCAAACAGGGATCTGTTTGAAGAGGATGTGGGTAACCATGGGGATTTCTTGTGAGATTTTCAGTGAGGGACTCAGAGCAGAATTGGAGCAGACCCAATGCAATATTCTTCTGATCATGTATCAATGAATTAATCATTACTCTGTGTTGTTTGATGTACCAATGAAATGCATCATTACATTGAACCATCTGAATTTTTTACAGCGCAATACATCACTGGTGAGGTAGAACCCTAATGATAAACTAGCATGCAGCCAGGCTTCATTATGTTAAATTAACTAAAACAAGATTCTTTAGGCTGATAAATACATAATGAGAGCTGTCCCAGCTGGGAGACTGAGAGATAGAGGACTGGTGGACTTGGCTTGTCAGAGTGTAACAGGAGAGCAAACAGCACAATTTGGGGTGGTTTGGATATGAAATATCTGCCTAACATGGCTGTGGAAGTAATTGGATGAACCAGCACTTCAATCATGAAACTTGTCACTCTGTAATTACCTCTTGAGTTCAGCATTATCACGCTGGTCTGTCAAATAAAAAATGTGGAATGGTAACTGAGAATGCGTATCTGAAAATGTCAGTATTTTTCATTTTACAGACATGATCATTAAGAAGGGAGAAGGCTCTGAAGGTGCAGCCTCCTGTATTTGCAAGGAAAGAGATGACAATTTAGTCACAGAGGAGAGAGAAATTTAGTAAATTGCATTCAACCAGAATAGAATATATTTACTTCCCTCTCATATCACCTTTGCTGAAAGTGGCTCCATCCACATTCAAATATGATCTGATTGATATGAAAAATAAATCATGTCTGTGTGCCTGTAAGTTTGCTGCATTTTAAAATAATAACAGAAATTCAAACATTTCTAGCATTAAAGCCATAACTCCATCTGTCACTGAGTTAAGAAAATCTCAGGTGGTACTTTTAAAAAAATTAACAAATGGAAATTGTTGCTGTTGGAAGAAAATTCAGAATGTGACAAACAAGTACTTTTAGTCACCTGTTTATAGAGAAGTGACTGCTTATCTATGTATAACAAAAATTTTCCCATTAAAACATGTTTTAGTAACACATGTAGTTATTCACAGGAAAAGTGGTTTTACTTTTTATGAGAAATAATGATTTTGGTTTTTTCTGTCAATTTTTGATGTGACAAAACAGAAGATTCTTGATGCCAGTCAGACAAAATGCAAAAAGTCACTTGTTTCTATTTCAAAAATATATTATAAAGAATTGAAATTTGGAAATAAAAAGAAGAACACTTCTTTTTTAATAATTTTTTGGAGTAAGGAAGCATTTTGATCAACCCTAAACAAAAGTAAAAATAAAATTTTATTTATATAACCTGTTGGAGACCAATTTTGGAAAATCAATAGTCAATGTACTACTCACTATGTAAAAAGGTGGAAAATGTGGCCTTTTAACATTTCCTGAATGGTAGGCTACAAACTTCATAAAAGAACTGATGCAGTGGAGCCATCATAGAAGGATTCACTTAGTGCATTTTTGTTAGATGGATCAGAAAATCATCTTTAATCTGCTTATTTGAAAATATCTCAAATTATTTGTGGCATTTAGAGATTTAAAACTTGGTCTGTATTCTTCATAAAATATTGGACATCAAGGTAGTAGCATCAAACAAAATACATTACTTTGAGGCAGTATCTTTCTTCTTTACTTAAATTTAAATTTGAATATTAATATGGTTTGCAGAAAGTAGTTAACTAAAAAAAATCAAATCTAATTTAAAAATTCATGGGCTGCATAAGTAAAAGGATTTGTGGAATATAGTTAAACATTCAAACCTAATTAAAAATACCGTACTACATTAAAAATGAGGGAACTGTGTTCATGATAACTATACTGCTGCTAATAAATTAGTTTTTTCATGAAGTCTATTTGTTTAATATTCTCCATTAAGCTAATAAAATGCCGAGAGATAATTTGGGATACATAGTTCTGTGAATTTTTCTTTTAGCCTAATCCTGTGTGTTTTAAGTCCTCCACTGATTATTTTTGAGTTGGCTGTGAGGCTTATATCCACTGAAAAGCTGCACAAGAGATGCCCTGAAATGGCTACATAAATATGTGTTTGAAATTTAGGTCTGTTTAAAAAAATGGTGCAGGTCTAATGAGTGATTGTTGGCATTTATTTATTTATTTATACATATACAAGCAAATGAAGTTGTCATCAGAGCTGATGAGCAAAGTGTGTGTGCATGTGTTGTGTGTGTACATAATATGTGTAACTATTTAAAAAAATGAGTATTTGCCATGTCCTGGTGTTCCTCTTACTCAATGAGAACAGAAAGGTTACAGCTGATGGAGAGGATTACTCTTGAAATCTGGCTCCGTGGATTAAGCTCATTTAAAGTCTTTTTTGTATTCCTTCTACTCCCATTTGTTTTCAGTAGGACCGAGAAAGTTCAAGCAGAGATAAGTTATTTCTTTTTGATTGGCATAAGTAGGATTTATGGTAAAGAAGTCCTGATGGCATACCCATCTCTTATCATCTTCCCATGAAAAAAACAACAGCAAGAAAAAATTCCCTGGTTCAGCCCTGAAGAGCTGAATCCAGGATAAATCTTAGACCAGTCATCATAATATTCTTTTTTTCTCATGAGCAAGCAGATGCAAAAAACCTAGTACAGGTAAAAGGTCCATAACGTTTTTGCTACCCACATAAAATTAGGGTTGTTAGGCAACAGTTTAATTACAAATATGTTAGCTATTATTTGAAATACCAAGAAAATAAGCATTAGAAACATGAGACAAGTTCTGTGCTATGCAAGCTGTTGCTTAGGTGGTAATTTTAAGCTGAAAAAGGCAGCCAGAGATTAGTTTTCACCCTTTTTTGCCCTCTTACCATCACTTATTGATAGTACAGTTTTCACAAAATAAAAATATTTGGCACATCCAAAGAAAAACCAGGGAGGACACTGTTTAAATAGTACAACAGCAAATCCTAAAAAAAAAATTAAAAAATACACATTTCTGGTATCACAGAACATATCTAGCATGTTAATATTGCTGGTATGTAGTAGATTAGTAGCACTAAATAAATCTGTCTAAATATAACCAGTTGAAAAATGTACATATCAAAATATTCCCAGAACATAACTCTATAGCATTTGGTGTTTTGTAGCATCATCCCTCTTCATTTGCTTTGTATCTGAAGAATGAAATGTGAGCAGAGTGAAATGTGGAGGTTGTGAGAAGAGCCACAAGGGCTTTGTCTCTAGGTGTGATGTGCACACACAGATACACATGGAGAAAGAACCAGAGCGTGGAGAAGAGCATTTGAGCTTAAATTGCATCACTGGGTTTTTCTTTTCAATGCCATTTTGCCCCTTCACTTAATTTCTTTCTCTTTTCTCTGGAATCTCATCAAGAAACTAATTGAGAGCGTAAAAGAGCATTGGCTTAGAGTACCTTTCATGGAGCTATTTTAATCAATCTTCAGTAGTGTATATGGATTCATATAAGACCTCCAATTAACTTGCACATTAACACTGGTTAAGCAATTTTAGATCCTTAACTTATCAGGAATGTTGTATACAAGGGATTTCAATAGCTGAGCAGAGTTTGTCATCAAACACATTTCATCACTGTGTTCTTATTATGCTGGTCACCACCCAGAAAAGGAAACAAATAAACTGAGAACAGTGGTTTTCTGAGATTTTCCATTCTTTAAGCATAACTGTTACCTGCACGTTGCTGTCTCTCAAGTTTAAGCAGGTTTTCTGAACAGAGAAGAACTTGCTGTCCCTGTTGGCCTCATTGAGAATGGAGGATAGTCTCTTTGTAAAGAAGCCATCCCCATTTAGTTTTGTAGTGGTTTGTAACATTTGAATCTCTCTTTATGTGGCACATTAGCACATCTCTTAGTTGTGGCAGTTATGAGGAAGCCTCATTTCTGAGCTGGTGCTTGCCTGGCCATTTCCAGAGCTACCACAGCCAGTGGAGCAGCTGGCACAGAACTCCTCACTCGCTGTCCTGGGAGCAGGAGCTGCTCCCTACTCGTGCACATGGAGTGCCTGATGCAGCTCACCCTGGTTTTTCCAGCAGTTCACTGGCAAGATTAAATTAATTTATTCAGGTTTTAAGCGTATATTTTAAAATGTTCCCCATCTCAAAAATTCTACTAGAACAAAATTTAGTTATTTTTGTGCTTTCCTACTTTTGGAAATCACTTTATGGAAAATATTTGTGTGTCTTATGTTTGTTTCTAGGGCCTCATATATAATAGGAGCTTACTGTGGTATAGATAGAAAAATTCATAGCACCCACTAGCCTTCACCGTGAAGGACCTGGATTATTTTACAATGTTTTATCCTCTTGTTCCCATGTTCTGCTTTCAGAAACAGCGAGGTAAATTCAAGTCCCCATGAATGAAATGAATGACTTTTCACTGGGGAAAGTCCCCATGAATTTAGTTCAGTTTTACTGAACTAAATAGGAGCTAATGCTTATTCAAAAGTGCCTACAGCATTTTAGCCTGTAGTGCATTAATTTCTCATGACTACTTTGTGTCCAGTCAAAAATGATTATAACAAGCCCTTTCCTTAATCAGAAAGATAACAGTGAGTTTTAAATCTAATTATCCTCTTACCTGCTCAAAATTTCTGATGCCTGGCTGACATTATCATCATCATCATGCCAGGTTCCCAAGGATACTTGGTGGTGTTGCTGTCCTTGCAGCAAGGGAAGAGAACTCTCTGTAGCTCTGGGGCCTGGCAAAGGCCTTCATTTAATGCTCACTGGTGAGTGACCCTGCTGCTTTTGAAAATAAGCCCTCTCTGTGGTCAGGTCCTCTCACGTGAAGTGTCTTAGACATAGATTTTGGCCCTGAGATTGGGACAAATCATTTAGTTTAATTTTCTGGAGGGGCTGTATGATACAAAAACTCCTAAACTGAAGACCAATTAACTTTATTGGAGTTTATAAATGTGTAAGAAAACTGCACAGCATCACAAAACTCAGGTTGGTGGAACTGTGTGTGTAAGATTTATTTCTCGGCTATACTCTTTGCAGAACTCAGGAAATGTGAGCTTGAGAAAATCTTTGCACTGCTTTACTGATGGTTTTCAGTCAGGCTTTGTCATCTGATGAACTCTGTATAAAACTGAACCCCCTTGTCCCTGCCACACATGTAACTGCAGGAAGTTTGAAAACTGGTTGCAATTACCAGATACAAGGTGGCAATTAAAGGGGTGCAATCTTAACACAGACGTGTGTAATGTGCTGGAGACTAATTAAAGATGTGAGCACAAAGATCACTAGGAATTGCCCAGGAATAGAAGTTCGCTTGAAATAAGGTAATTAAGTTAATCTTCTGATAGTGGGGTTTTGCAGTAAGTGCATGTACTAAATATGAAAGTAAGGAACTTAAGAGGTAATTAAAAGTAATTCAGGCATTAAATTAACCTTCTAGCTATATGAAGTGGTAGTAATTACAGACATCAAAATTAGAATCATATTGTAATCAGATTAACTACAGTGTAATTTATGTACCTACATCACAACCTATCTACAAAAGTCAAATACAAGGTGTTGGTTTCCCAGCAAACATTAAGGCTTCAGCTGGAGAGCAAGTCTCCAAACTGGGAGCAGACCCCAAGTCTGAGCAAAGCTGCCTGTGCTGGGGATATGTACCATTTTCAAGAGCTGCACCCTGGAGTTTCCAGGGAGGCTACAACATTCTCCCCAGATTTTACAGGATCCCTGTGCTGTGGGTGAGCTTTGCAGGCTCCCTGGCAGAGCAGGGGTTACAGCTCTCCGGAGGCAGGCAGAGCCTCCACTCCTGCTTTCTGCAATTAAGCTTCTCGACATCCCTCTCAGGAAAGTGCTACTGGCTCATTAAGGCTAATTGCTGGCAGCCACCTGATTCCCTGTGAGGCCAAGGAGAGGAGCTGGGCTCAGGGGAGGGCTCTGGTGGCTGAGCAGGAATGCCTACCAGGCAGGTGGATGCACTTTTAATCATTTCTACAATTGACTTACAGCTACAGGAAACTTGACCTTTTCTTTGATTAGAATCCGAGCTGATGAAATTCCCCTTTTTCCCTGCAATCAGTTGCCACATGAATTAGGCCATTAGATTTGTGTATCTACCTGTCTGCCCCAGGCATGTTGTTAATGCAGCTGTGATTAAAGTAATTTATTACAAATTATTGGGTGTGAAAAGGGATCTGATACGATGAAGTAATATTTTAAAGGAGACATTCTAATAGGCACAGTCAGTGTCATGCTTTGTTTTCAATTATTTTATCTCTAGCAAGAACAATAGATTACCCACTACAGGCTTTGTGTTATAGGGCAACTTGTACATGATCTGTGAAGCAAATGGAACTAAAAAAAAATGTGATTGCATCTCAGTCTTGGCAGAGGCTGTACCATTTTCCAAGGCTGCAGAAGCAGATTAAACACTATGCAGTTTGATTTCTATGTATTCCTTTATGCTAGAGTTAAGCATAAATAATTTTTCATGTCAGGAAAGGTTTCTTGCATGTTATTCCTCTCTTCTCCACTTTTCCCTGTGTCTTAATTTATTTCATGTATTTCCCTAGATAATACTCAACTTTTATTTTAATAAAATGAAATTTTCATGTTGAGCATTTAGCTACATCTATTGGTATGTGAGCAAGAAGTCCAGCCCTTGTCCCACCATATTCATTCCAGGGAGTTTCACTGTGAACTTGGCAAGTTTTTGGCTCGAGGCTGTTCCCATGCAGCTAGGCATGCTGAAAGCACCAGGAGGGTGCAGGTGTACATCAGTCCTCATAGCATCAGTCATGCCTCTGAAGGTTGATATTTTTTGGGCTTCAGACATTTTGGAGGGTTTCTATGGATGGGTGCAGGCACAGCTTTGCTCTGCTCTGTGCAGAGGGTCGGGGACGTCGATGCCTTTGTGTTTCCAGGACTTTCCTGCCTGGTTTGTTATTGACTGGAGCTGGAAAGATGAGAATTGCTGTGTGTAATTACACCATTGAACTGCAGGAATTGCCTGAAGGATAGATTGTATATCACACTCATGGCATTTATTACTTTTTCATCTGAGTGGAAAAAAGCAGCAGAATGCTGTACAAGTCTGATCAAATCACGCACCTATTCATCAGCAGTCACGAGTTAACACATAACATATACAAGGCTCATGGAAAAGTGTGAATTTTACCTTAAAACCTGTTTGATTACTACATTGTGGGCCATCAATGAAAAAGATAATGTCTCTTTTTGTAATTGTGGATTAAAGTTAGGGGATAATGGATAAAAGAGCAAAGAATTAGAGAAGAAAGAAAATGTGGTTTTGATTCAAAGCTCTGGTTGAGTAAATTGTTCCCTGACAATATTTTCCAAAAGAAAGAAGTCTTTGTACTTGGGCTGAAACTGCTTTTATGAATTGGAAATCTGTCTAACAAAGCTGGAAAGCAGTTATTAAGTCTTCTCCTAAAAGATTTTTATTCATAATTCCTGTGAAATTCTTAGACATCTTTGAAACAACCTGTCTTGTTACTTGTTGACACTTCAGGGCCATTTTTTTTTTTTTTTTGTAAATGCAAATCACATAAGCATATCTATTATTTTGTGTGTTTTGATCATAAGGACTGATAAGGACATAATCTTCTTTGTTTCTCATCTGAAAAAAAAATATATTCCTTGTAAAGGGATTCCAACTTTCTTTCCAATCTTATTGGTCAGAAAAATGTAGTTGTTTAAGACCTTGAAGAAAGCATAATACCTTTTCATAGTCAAAGGCTCTATTATTTCACATCATTTTAATCAAAAGTGCAAGAAACTGACTCCTTTATTGGAGAGCTGTGAGGAAAAAAAACTGGGTCACAGGATGGTTACAAAACTGGACATTGCCAGAATAATAACAGTGAAGTTCTTGCAGTGGTTTAGAGGCATTTGGCTCCTTATGGAGCCCTGGAGCTACAGGAAAAATGTGTCACTGAGTCCAAAATGTCCTCACTCCACATTGTGGTGGGACAAAATGGAACTGATTCTAGGGAGTCAAATACAGTCTACAGAACAGTTCAAGATGTTAAACAGAAGTAGGTAACATCATTTATTTCCAAATAAACATAAGCAGTGGCTTGTTCTTTCTCCTTTAATTTCTAGATCATCTTATTGCAGCACTAGAGAAAACCTTAGTGCAGCTGTAATTTGGAGTGATGGATAGTGAATTTTTGAGAAACTTGAATTTTACATGGGAAATAACACAAATGGACACTCCCAGCCATGCTTTTCTCACAAACAGCTGCTCCCATTAGGAATTAGATTATACCTGTTAGTCCTTGGAAGCTCTGTGGGTACCTGGAAAAGCTGTGGAGCTGTAGAGCCAGAAAGCAAGTTGTCAGGGGCTTTCAGGAAGGACACCTGAACACCTCTGCTGTTGTACCCTGAACTGTTAAAGAATTTATAGTTGAATGTTTTGAATTGATTTCTGAATAGCAAGCAAAGAACATTTCTTAGTTTTAGGTACATCAAGGTCTGCAATTAAAAATTTCCCTCAAAATTGCGACAGCATATCATGTATAATGGATTTTATTTTTTTAAAATATGTAAATTTCAACCAACTGATGCTGTAAATCAGGTTTAAATTTCCAAAATTCAAAGCATTGCCTAAGAGTTTTTACTACCATCTTAGATACAGCTGATGTAGAAAGAGTCAAGTTGTGGGAGCACAGGCTGCACGTAACTCATGGTTGAGAAATGGCTTTAAAGTCAGACTTAAAGCCAAAGTTGCAAATTATCTACTCTGTGTCCTTATGGGTGTCTTCACTGCTCCAGAGCCAACACGCCAGTGCTTCAGAGCTTGCCTCCCAGCACACTGATCTGAAAGTGGGCAGCCCCTCATCAGCCCACCTCAGTGTTGTGCCCTGTGGTGATGGATAAGGGATGCTGCAAGGGCCCTTGTGTATCCATACGAGCCCCAAAATCAGCAGTCATGAGCAACAGTGACATTTATGGACAGTCTGATGCTCAGAGATGACACTGCCATTGTGGACCCTGTGGAGAGTGGAATCAGTGGAATCAGTGTCAAGGCTGCTCTGGGTTAGTGGCTGCTCCAGGGCAGCTCAGTCTGGGTTATCCCTCTCTTGTGCCTGACCCAGGCCCATCAGACCACGCTGGAACATGGGGTGTGTGAAATTGAGTTAAATAAGTTCCTTTCATGCAGCAGTGAAGCGTAATCCTGTTCCTAAATGTCATCACACGTACATTTGTTAGGTGACCCCACTGGTGCAAACAAGGCAGCAGGCACTGATCACACCCAGCCTCTCTCATTCTAACACTGTACATAGGAATTAAAGCCTCTCTTGACTAAGAGCTTTGGATGCCACGTTAGGCTGCTGTCAGGTTTCTTTTCTGCTTCCTGTTCCAGTGTGAATGGCTGACTCTCCTACGGCCTGACCTGAGCACCAGGACAGGTCAGCCAGAACAGAACTTCAAATTGGGCTGGATGTATTTTGGATTTAATTAACTCCTGCTGTTTAGGCCACTTAGGCCTCACTTTCTGAGCTGAATGGTTTACTCGTCTACTTTCATCTCTTCAGGATGAGAAGCTGGGTCCAAAGACCAGCGAATTGAAAGGGCTTCAGGGAACTTTGTAGCCTGTTTCAGTAATAATGGGGGGAGGGACTCAGAAAGTTCCTTTTGAGCAGCTCCGCGCCAGGTGAGAGCAAACTCGAAAGCGGAGGGCAGGACAACTGGGGTGCGCCATTCCTTAACTTCTGTTCTTGGAGCTGGAGATGAATGAGGCTGGCTTCT
This sequence comes from Taeniopygia guttata, assembly GCF_048771995.1. Lineage (NCBI taxonomy): Eukaryota > Metazoa > Chordata > Aves > Passeriformes > Estrildidae > Taeniopygia > Taeniopygia guttata. The sequence goes on along the minus strand of NC_133032.1, from coordinate 31,833,078 downwards.
GCTCTCTGCTCCACATGCAGCCCAGACTTTCCAGTAGGGAGCAGAGGAATGAACTTAAATGGGTTCAAAGGATTCCAGGTTAGTTAAGGTTCTCTTGATTTATCTTTGTTTTGTTCCTTACTAGAGTCACGACTCAACAAACCGGTGTAACCAGTGGTGCTTTTCAAATCTCAAATAGGAGAAGGTGGCCCTCCTGCCCCCAAATAAAGAGCTGTGTTGGCTCTTTAGGAAGGCCACTTGTGTGTGTTTAGAGGACAATGCTTGCAGTTCACGCTCTTTAACCTGTCATGTCTGATGCTACCAGATGGGTTTGGAGGGTGCCCACGATGACCCTTGCAAGTTATAAGTGGCCACACTAACGGAAAGGGATGTTAGGATAAAGGCAAGCATTTTGCTCCCCACACAGGGCTGTTGTCTTGACATAACACGTTATCTTCATTAATTAGCAGAGTTAAACCCTCAGAAGTGTTTCCCCAGGTTCTAAGGAGGTGCTCTGTGGCTGAGGTGGCAATTCAGTGGCTCTGCAGCATCAGAAGTTTCTGGTCAAATGTAGAATCCCATCAAACAGGTCAGAGCAGGAACAGCCTGTTTCTCTCCATAATCCAACTCTTCTTTGGAGACATCTTTCCTTTGGTTTCCCACTTTGAAACCAAATTTTCGGTATCCATATTCCCAATCAAGAATAGGTGTAGGTTCTTATAGGGCCTGAATATTCTGCCTCTCCCAGAAGGAATTAGTCCCATCATTGACTGAGCTTGTATAAAGCTGATAATTCTTTGTAAGGGATGGTTTTTCTTTACAGTGAATAAATCAATGTCTCTATTTTATCTTCACAGTTATGTGAGGTAACTTCCTTTTGCATATTTTGTGTGATTTTCTGGTGCCACACATTTTGTGCCACGTGTTTCTTCCTCAGTATAAATGTTTCATAGCTACTTAAAAAGTACAAAAAGAATTATTGTGTGCAGCTGAGCTCTCAAGGGCAATAATCTAATAACAAATGTGTGGATGAGAGAAAAAAAGACTTGATTATGCATTTAGAAACCATTATGACAGACAACAACAGATAGGAAATGTTTTTAACCTATGAAGCTTAATTAAATTTTATCTTGCACTGTCAAATTCTCTGGCCATGGTCCAAGAAGGACTTGTGTGCAGATGTCTCCTTGCTCAGTCCCTGGTTTTTCCAGCATGACCTGGTTTCTGGTTGCACAATCCTGTACTGGGCAGTTTACTTTCCTAAGTACATCATGGGAAGGGTTTGGAAGAATCAAGCTGGAAGTTAGACACTTCTTTTAAATGTCATGGGGATTTAAAAAGTTCTGTAAGTACTGGTCAGTCAGGCCTCTCCCTGTCACCTTCAGTGTGCACCAGCTCCTGCCCAGCTCCCTGATGTGTCTGTGTTCTGCACTTGCATCTCAGAGTAGCGATGGGGACATGAGCACAGAGCAGACAGAGAACAAAGGGCCACTGGAACCAGCTCTGCCTCCTGAAGGAAAGCCCATGCAGGGCTTTCTCCTTGCACAGAGGAAGAAGGCAAAGTCCTTTTCCTTTTAAAAAGGCCTCCTAGATTTTTTTTTTCTAATATTTTACATAAATTATATAGTTTACTTTTAATCATCTTTAAATCAAACAGCAGATATTCTCAAAGCAGGACCTGGATACTCTTCCCAACTGGGGCACATGGCATCCTTTCCATGTGAAACAGCTTAAGGGGAACACATAAGGATGTTGTGGGATGCTCAGAAATAAATGTTTGCCACTTGCTGTGTGTTACATCTCAATAATGCAGTAGAAGAACCTGAACAGTCTCCACCACTGAAAAGAGAAATGCACAGAAAATCTACTCAGAGCATACTACCTCTGCCTTATCTTGACTGTAAGCTTTATAAAAGTGTCTTCCTATACAAAATTCCATTTTTCACAGAATACTTCTACATTTTTTCCTTCTGTGTGAGATACCTGAACTAGACAGTGAAAATGTAACTAAAATAATGTTGTATCAATTGTATGGCGTGATTTTTCAAGGATGTGTCAATTCTGTCATCTGAATTTAAATCAGTCTTACTGCAAAATCCATGGCCAGTGCTTTGTCTGGCAGGATTGTTAATGTGCTCTCTGGTTGAGGGGCAAATACTGTTGTCTGCAGTTTGTACCTGTGGTCTAAGATAAGGAGCTGAACTTAATCTGAGACAGTGAATCAGTAGCAGAACCAGAGGCAGAACACAATTTTTGTGTATTTACGTTCCTCATTTGATACAGCTGCTGAAACCTCTCCAGAGCTCCAGGATGTTTCTACATTAGTGCAGCTGCAATTGTACCACTGAGATGATCTCTGCAATACAGAGTATTGTACTTCAATTTAACTGCTGAGGGAACAGCAGTGTTGCAGTAGAGAAGGAAAATTTTAAAGAAATTAATTGCAAATACATCAGGAATCTGTTAAATGTGGCACTTTCTGTAAATCTTAAGCCGCATGGAAATACTGTCATATATGTGCAGGGCATATCATACTTCAAGGAAGTTAGTCTTAAAATAGTATGAAGTTTGACAAAAGTAGGTTCTGAAGTACATTCCAAGACCAGTTTAAAGAGAGGGAGAATTACATGAAAATTGTGCCACAAAAAATCAAGGTGAATTCTGCTCTGCATCAGAATGAGATATCCAATGGATGTTTGTAATGTAAATGGAAATGTAAACTACACAAGAATTTTTGACAGAACAGGCATAGAGAGATGCCACAACTTATGCCATTCTGCAAAAACAGGGTTTAAAAAAACAGTTTTCAAGAATTGTTGCTACAACAATTGGAAATCACAGCATAGAAAGACTGGCAGCAGAAATGTTCTCACAAGCCTCGCCTTTTTGATTTACAAGATTAAATACACTTGAGAAAAGCATAATTTCCCATACAGGAGATGAGAAAGAGGATGCTGTATCTGATGCTGAGCATGTTCATTTAATGGCAAGGTCCAGAACTACACACAAGTGCTGATGTACCAGAATCAGTTACACATCCTGATCTGTGAGTTCAGATGCAGGTGGAGACTTGGAGAAGTCAGCACTGGCTCAATGTGAAGTGGGAAATTTTTCCTATTTGTCATTTCTGTTTCCTGAGCTACCTGCTTATTGCTTATCCTGGCTGTATTGTTCTGAAAGATTATGAGGAACATTTTTCTTTTCAAGTTACAGGGGTGCAGATTGCAGCTGTGGAACAAATTCAGAAGCAATTTGATGGCATACTTTAACTTTCACCAGGTTTTGTTTAGCTTTACATAATCAGCTAAAGACAGAACAAGAGCATATTAGATTTAATTTAATATATTTGTTGATGAATTGAAAGATGCAGAAAAAGTTTTATAGAATCATATTTGTCTATTTTGTAAGGCTTGCATTTGTTTCTTGTCAGAAAGTACCGAACTTTATTGTTGTATACTTTAGAAACGGAGTAGTTAGACATATTTTTCTGTTCAGGCAAAAGTTCAGGTTTTGCACAAACTGCATAAAAAATGCAAATAATCTGCTTTTATAGGTTTGCCATTGAGGTGCTAAAGTTCAGTCTCTGAGTTAAGTTGTACTGCACAAGGCATGGCAAGAGCAGAGAAAATAAATGCAACAAGCAGTGTAGGAACAGCTGTTGCAGAAGATGGATGTTTTGCTGTAATGATGTTGCTAAGATTATTAATTTATTTAATAGAATTCAGAAAGGATTCATCTGTTAGCTGTCATGATTTTATCACTGGGAGCCTGCAGGTTGCCACAGGCTATAGGCGTGCTGTGTGCCTGTTAACAACATCCAAGGGGGGTCAGCTGACAAATAGCTTTGTTTATTACCATTTGGTTTATAGTTCAAGATTCATTTGGAATGTCCCAGCTAACATTTGGGCCCTCAGTTTCCTAATAATGCTGACACCAGCTCTAAAAGCAGCCTTTCTCTTCTGCAAAATCCTTCTTCCTTTGATGAGCTTGTTCCTGTAATTTGTTGGGTTGTTTTTTTCCTGCCTAGATTTTATTAATGTTGGTATTGCAGGGGTACCTGCAGGCCAGTTTTGACCTTGCTATTCTAGCCACAGTCTGTGCACATCACAAAACCATATGTTGTTGTTAAATATCTTCAGCTTATGTTTAAGATGAGATAATAGGTGGATGAAAACAGAGGATGCAAGGGCTAAAAAATTATGAGAAATTCTCTTAATTAGGTGAATTTGTAGGATGCCATGGTTTGTTTGCTGCTCCTTTGCTGTTATTTTAGGGTTTGGTGTTTCTGTCAGTCTTTCACTGGCATGTAGTAAACAGGACTTTTACCACTGTAGCATCTGCCTTAAAATGTGCTGGTCTTATTTGGAGGCAGAGGGGTGAAGGTCACAGTAATTTATCCTGATGCCTGTACTGATGGCATCCATGCAACCTCAAACACCAGCAGTTACTGGTTGTAATTTGGGTTGTAATTCAAGTGGTCTGAGTGAATACCAGGGGTGGTAATGCTTCTTCTCATCATTATTATTACAGAGAAAAAATACCAGCAAGTGACCACATAGTCATGATTCCTCATCATCTGGAAACTGTGTGAATCAAAACTCTGATTTGATTTCTGAGAAGCTAATGGAAGGATTTTTTTATTCTTTATTTCTCTATTTCTTGTTCCATATTTTTTTTAAGTAGAAGAGCCTTGCATGTCCATCCTTTACCCCCATCCTATCAGAAATTTGACTTCATTTTAGAAAATAATTTTACTTTAACTTCAAGCAATATTTTTTTTGGTAAATTTTCTAAGGAGGAATGTAAATAACAATTCAAGCCAACTTCTTATTGCAACTTGGGCAGATAACCCAGTCAGACTCTCTCTGAGTGCTAGTTGAAATGGGGCACAATGGTTTGTGGAACTAAAGAAAAGCCACAAGCTACAGGAAATGCACATAATGGCAAATTAAGGAAGAGAATGGAGTCCAAGTTTTTAGCAAATTGATGAAAGGAAAGCAAAGAATGTGGGAGTTGGAAACAAACCAAACCCAACATCTTCACATTTGGAGAAGGAATCATTTTAGGCAGTGTTTCAAACACATCACACTCCGTCCCAAGACCAGGAGAAGTAACGTGAGCTCTGCACCCTGAGCTTGCCTTGTGCTGCTCTGCTCATGTCCTTGTCATTGCCCACCTGCTCTTCATTCTCCCACCTTGCCTGCCAAGCAAATAGCACAAAGCCATGGCAAAGGAATTTATTACTGCTCTGACTTCCATATTGGAAACAACAGAAAGGGATGTTGCAGAATTTAAAGAGTGAAGTGACAGGTACTGGTCAGCCTGAAGAAGAGCAGTACGCACAAAAATGAGTCAGAACTCCAACGACCTCTTTGTTCCTTGAGCAGGGGAGCTGGGTCTGCCAGTCCTTCCCTGAAACTCAGCTGAGCTGGGTGACAAATCAGTCCAATCCCAGGGACTGAGGTGGGACTCACCAACTTCATCGGGATAGTTGTGAAATGGAAGTGCAAAATTGTTGTTACTGAACCGTGCAAATTCTTGTGAGACATAAGAGGCTTCCAGTTTTTGTTGTAAGGATGGAGAGAGGAAAAATCCATGTCACCAAACCAGGGCATCATTCATATTGTTCTGTTTTTCAGTTGTGTTGCCTTCAAAATTTGTACCCAGACTAACAAGATGATGATATCTGAAGAAAGTTCTTGTGAATGATGAGGGGAAAGGACACATCTGCATAAACTTAATCTATAACGTAACACAGCAAGGCCTAATTTGTGTTAATCATGTTTTTGTATTATTTCTAAAATTTTGTCTGAGACAAAATAAATAATATTGTCTCATTATGAGATCTGGCTGTATTACTGTGAGAGTAATCACATTTTCATTCTATTTTCATAACCAAAGCGTCAAAGCAGCTTGAGAAATATTCATTACTGATGCAGGCTTGAACATGCAAGTGAATGGCTGTATCAGTACTGTCATATATAATTTCACCAACACTATCCAGCACGAGAGAAGTTTATCTAAGTGCAGGATAAAAACAATGAACTGCTGGAAAAGATTAATGAAAATATTTCTTAGTAAGAAAATAAGCATTTGAGAAACAACAAAAAGAAAAATAAAAGTAATTTTTTTACTGAAGTAGTAAAGGCTGCTCTTTTATTGCATGCTGTTGATACAATTATTTCCCAAAGGAATGTAGTCTGCTGGATTTTAAAGATTTGCTTTAAAATATATTTTTTCTCTTTGGGGAAACACTTTAAAGGAACCAGAACTTTAATAATTTGGTTTCATCTTTTATGTTTGAAATCAGGTGCCCAGGCAGGCTGAGATGTGCTTATAGAAGTTGGTGAGATGTGGTGAGGGTGAACATCTTGATTTGGCTCAGGTAGGGTCAAGGCAGAATTTGTTTTTCTTCTCCAGTATTACTGAGGACAAGCACATTGCTGGTTTTCCTTCATTAACTTAAAAGGACAAATTGGTCTACTGACAATTTATAATTGAGAAGCTTTTTAATGGTGTGGAGTTGAAAAAGACAGAATTAAAGAAGGAGATGAGGACTATTATTTTAAATTACCCAAAGAGAGCTATGGAATACACAAGAGGGAAGGTAAAATTAATCCCCACCATGGGGTCTTTCTCTGCACATACAGGGCTGCATAGCTGTAGTTAAATAAATCTAATACTGCAACTTGTGGTGATTTAAAACTATGATTTAAATCATATTTGCCTCCTGAATCTGTGGTGAGGAAGGTGGGAAGTAACGTGAGAATGGAACCACCACAGGAGCTCATTTGCACATCCTAAAGCGTGCTGCCACTTTGGAAAAACTGTTCCACCTTTTCAGGGATAGTTGTTTCTCAGGTAGATTTTAACCTTAAATTATAGGTTTGGAGCTCTCTAAAGTGCTTGAAATTTGGAAAACCAGTACATTTGTCATATTTATTTTCTGATGGAATTACTAAATAAAGGAGTTGGAATTTGCAGTACTGTGTTCTTAAAACCTGAGATGAAATGTACCTTCTTAAAGAGCAGTTCAGAAAATTTGCAGTGATTTTGAACTAAATCCTTTTCCTGATATCATCCTAAGTAAAGCCTTGCTGTTATTACAGTTGTCTGCAGCAAAGCAAACTTATGTACAGCCCTGAGAACATGGAAGAGAGGAGCAATATTTTCTGAATCAAATTCACTGCTGTCAAAGATCATCATGATTATTGTAACTATACTCATTCCTCTAAATCTGTGCACGCTAAAACAACAGGACTGATTTTTTTAACTTTGGAGTCATCCATGTTTTGCTGTGGAATACAGTAATTTGTAATTATTTTGGTTTTAAGACACAAGACTGTGGTTATGTCCTAATTTCAGCCTTGCTCAGCAAAACACAACTGCAGCACATTCTTGCTTTGTGGTTTGCACTTGTGACCACAATGATTCCTTGTGAAGGCTGACCTAGAACAGAGGCTGGACAGAGCTAAGGAATAAAGTAGGTGGTTATTAAAAGGCCTCAATGGATCCATCTTGGGCAGCACAAGAGCTCAGCCAGGGCTGCACCCAAGGTGAACCCAAAATGGTCACAAAATGGTCAAACAGTCACAGGGTCTCTCACTTTTGTAAGTTCTGCTCCATTTGGATATTGGAGTTAATTGTCCAAATATAGCTTTAGGTTATGCAGTCCCATCCTCATGTTTTTCTCACTTCAGTCCACATTGTTTATGCTCTTGGGCCTGAGATTTGGATCATTTGTCCTGGATCCCCAGCTGGAGAAGGAATTGTTTTATCTCCCTGCTCTGGGAAGAGAGCTCACCATCCCCTAATACGAAGCTCAGAAGTACACACCAAAGCAGAACAGAATCTGAAAAATAGAAAAGCTAAAACCCAGGTCAACAATGGTATGATGTGATGTTGTGTCATTGCCAGCTGACTTTGAAGCCTGAAGGCCTGGGCAGCCTTCAGGTCTTATAATGTGCTCAAATATCCTGCCACACTCCATTTCTCTGCTGGTTTTCATCTGAGCTCTCACTCCTTTGTGGGTTGTGGTTTCAAGATTTTTGTCTCCATAGTTTAATGATAGTTTAATGATAGTTAAAGCAATTGGAAAAGAAACTTTTTATTTGTTACCGAAGAAATGGTTGCAGATTTATAACTGTATATTTAAGGGTACCCAGTGAGGTGGAATTTAGAACTGCTAATAAAGATTTTGTCCTTTAAATCAACTCGTGGTGACTGCAGTTCCATTTCCATTACAAATATTTAAAGGAGTCAAATGAAACAGGTGGAGTGGGAAGCAGACATAGCGATGAGGGATTTACAAAACCCAGTCTTGACATTCTGGGGATTTCCTAAATCATATCATGTGCTATCTGCTCAGCTGTTCAGGATAGCAAAATTGTCCTGTGCCCTGGGCTGAAATAGATATTAAAGTGCTCAGTAAAGCAATGAAATATAAGAAGCTGTTATAGCAGTTTTCTTAAGGAGTGACCCTGAATGGATTATCCTATATAGGAATTGTGTTTAGAAGGTTATGAAAGAAAGGGAGGAAGGCTTATGAGCTAAAATCCATTGGTGTGTTTTTCATATGAAAGGCTTCACTTCTTTGAATAAATTATTTTACTTTAGCATGAGCTTATTTTTCAGATAGTTCTCCCTAAATTATGTACCAGACTCTGTGAAGCTTTTATGTAACATTCCCCATGTATCAGAGGGTGCTGGTGGTCCCACAAGAGCTGTCTTGTCGTGTTTTTCATTACTTCCCAGCTCATTACTATTAGATACAATCAATGCTTTCCCAGGAGTGAAGTTCTGTGGAAGTTCCTGCATCTGTTGCCCAGGAATGCTGCATCTCTGCTGTTCAAGCTCAGTACATGACCATGACTGGCAAGTATGAAATAAGTGAGAGCCTATATTCAGTTGTGGATGCACTGCAGCTCTCAGGGATGGGTTGCTATGTAGGAAATAACTTCCCACTGCTGAAGGAGATAATGGAAAATCTTTTATTTTGGACCAGGACTTGAAGTGTGTGACTTCTGCTAAAAATAATAATTGAGACCTCATTTATTCTACAGCAGCTGTGCTGACTATTGCTGGATGTTTTTCTTTGGCTCTTCAGATATTTTTGCTTCTTTTTAAGTTCTTTGCTCAAGAGATGCCTGCCCTGCTGAGCACCTCTGCAGTGCTCCTGGGCTCTCCTGCAGGCTCTGCAGGGCTCTGCTGTGTGTGCACAGGGCTGGGGAGAAAGACAAACCTGGCCATGCCTGTGTGTGCTGCTGCCAAGGGCTCAGGGCTCTGCCCTGCTGGCAGTGGGCAGGACACAGATTGCCCTAAAACATACTGAAATTTAGGTTTTAGCTTGCATTTCTTCCTGAACCAAGATGATGCTTTCCTCTATTTTTTTAGTGTTGCCTTCCCTGGACCTAAAAATACAACTAGCTCTGATCTTGTGAACTTCATTCTATTTTTACTTTTCTTTCTGTCTTTCTAAATTTAGTTCACTCATCTCAGTTCTGAGTCTCTGCTGTGCTGTTTCTATGCTCTGACTGCAGCAGTGCTTCTCCATGTCTGCCATTTACTAAACACTTTTGTTTCTAAGCTGACCTCTAGCAAGGAACAGATTCTGCTTCACTCTTCAACAGCATTTAAATGTTTTAGGGAAGAGTGATCATCATGTTTGATTTGAAAAGGAAAGGTTAGAACACAAAAATATCAAAACAAGTAAATTCTAATCTGTGTATCTGTTTTAACTGCACAGGACAGAGGAATGGTTTTCTAGTACATTTGTTACTAGTCTTGAAAATGAAGCATTGCTCATAAGGAAGCAGACATTTAATACAGGAAGAAAGATCAGACTAAAATGGTTGAAAATATGAACAAATTGCAGTTAAAAAAAAAAAAAAAAGAGGGCATTGATGGAGTAATGGTGAAACTCAGTGAGAAAACTGAGGAATGTGTATATTTGCATGTAAACATAATAGCAACAATGATGAAAACATATCAGAGCTGCCAGTAGGAACTTAAATAGGTATGCCATTGTTTTTTTAATTTGTTTGATGCAATTCTGTTTTTAAAATTGGGAGGTATATAAGTGCCTTTACATTCCATTAAATAGACAAAGAAACCAGTGGGACTAGCTAGAAAAGGGTCAATCTGCCATCTAATAATGTCCTATGTTGAGTATTAAAATGGACATTGAAATGCATTTCAGAAAATAAGGTGTGGAATAATGCAGGAAAAAATATAAATGTGGAACAAACAAGTTTGAGTGCAGTGGTTTGAGCTCCCATGTCCCTTGAAGAATAATAACATCCTTAACAACTAAATGTAAGCCACTGAAATGAATGCTTGTGCTCTTCTTGCATGTTCCCAGCTTTCTTCTGGCATTTAAAGCTAATCAAAGGCACTTGTTCATGGTGTGGTTTGGTTCCAGGAATGATGGAGAATGGCCTGGGTGACCTAGATATCCCTGTAGTGTCTCAGACCTTTATGGTTCCATTAAAAATGTTTTTTTCTTTGCAACCGAGCAACACAGAAATGTCTTTAATCAGTGTCCCTCCATTTTGCTCTGAGGGAAGGATAGATCCTAGCTGGGAGCTCACTGCCCCTGTGGTTTTGCTTCCTCCCTGTAGTTCTAATTCTGGGACCTCCAGTTAGCTTTTCCCAATATCACTTGTTCAAATATGACATTTGGTTGCTATCTCCAGAGCCCAGCTTTCACATTTACACAGAGTTTGGCATTAAGGACTAAGCCCAGGCTCTTATAATTCTGATTTTGTGCTTATCAACACAGTCTATCCCTTTTCCATGGATGTAAACTGTTGCGAGTGTCTGGTACACACTGGAACAATCTTGAAATATTACAGGGCAGAGGCACTTTTATCTGCTTGCTTTATGCATTTTCTGATAAAAACACAGGATTTGTAGTTTTATTAACTAATTATACTGCATTTAGATTAGATAGCACAGTCATGAATTGGAAAGTTAATGCTGTATTGCATTGGTGGGAATGTTTTCTCAGATTTACCACTGAACTTATTCCCCCTCTGATTATATCTGATTATCCTGTTATGACTAATGCTTTTATCAGGACTTTACTGTTAGTCAACTTTCTGGCATCCTGTTCTCTGGCATTTCTTTTTAAAGTCAGCAACCCTGCAGTTATAGTTACAGTGATAAATGAAGCACAAAATTTACATTTGTTAAGTTTCAGGTAGGCAGGGCAGAATTTTGGCCAAACTGTCCAGTTCTGCCTTTCCAGTGTTATAGATTTTAGACTTTGTTATGACAAAGCTACAAAATTTTCCCAGTTGCTGTTGCCTCAATGACATTAGTGTTCATTATTGATGTAATAATTATTGACTTCTCTGAGGTACAGGTTAAATGCTGTAAACAGTAGAAATATGAGCCAATATTAGCAGTGGCACATGTTTATAGCATTGATTTTACATCTCCTCAGCCCAGCTTGCAATATATTTGTTTGCAAAGCATTTAACCTGGCAAGGCATAAGTATTTCTTTTGGGCCATAGTGCTTTGATAAAATATTAGTGGGAAACTCAGTAAGAAGCTTCCCTTTTTAGCTGCCTTCCCTACATAATTTTCCTCCTTTCTAATCTGCAATGTGTTTCTTTCACTGCCTCCTTCTTCCCTGCTGGCTCTGTACAGGCAGAGTGGAACACACTAATGGTCCATCAAGTCTATTATCCATCTCCAGTGGTGATCTGTGCCTGGGATCTTGTGTACTTTGTGATATTTTTGTTTTGGCTTTGGCCTTGATGTTTGCAAAAGAAGCATCCTGTTTCCTGTTACACAAATACATTAAGAAACCTAAGCTTTCCTTTAAAAAAAAAAAAAAAAAAAAAAAAAAAAAGGATTTGGAGCTTTTTTGGAGTTTAGAAATAATTTTGTGGCAGCTCTGTGTGTGTGAGCCTGCTGGTATTATAAAGCAACAAAAACATCTTTGCACTTCAGGGACGTTTGACTTCAAAATGTAATCATTACATTATAAGTATCACCATGACCACATCATCCAGCTTTTTCTTTTGACTCTTAATACCTAATTTCTCCTATTCAGGAATTACTCCTAATGTAGGAACAGTGGCCAAGAGACAGCAATCCCCTTATTGTTTTGTTTCACCTGCAAATGATCTGTGTGCAGGCACCTTGCAAACTCTTGCTGAGAAAACCTTTCTGCTCCTGTGTTTTATGTGCTTGTTGCACTGCATCTCACAGATGAAAATGGAGCTAAACTTGGGCAGTCGTGAAAGGTTTCTTGAAATTGTTTTTTTGTGACCTTCTGTCTATTGAGGGCAGATATCTCAGTCACCACAAGGCTTTTCTAAAAGACGGTAAGATAAGAAGTGAATAAATAAAAAAATGTCTCCTTCACTCCTAAAAATGTAATTCTTGTAAAGAGCAATGCCTGTTGTTCCCCTGTAAGGAATCTCACATGGGTACTGGATTCCTCAGTACAATTTGGCTCTTGAGAAGCTCCTCAGATACAGCCCTTAGATCTGTATGACACTTCTGTCTTCTTGAAAGCCTGTTCTCCCCAAAAGGCATATCCCATTAAATATGACCTTGTGCCACAGTGTCCAGGACAGCTGCCTGTCCTAGAGGCTGCCTGATTTCACCCAAAAGTGCACAGAAGGAAGGTTTCCCCTCACAGCCGATGGGAGTCACTGGGTGTGCTGGTGCTGCCTGTGTCAGAGTGATTTCAGACTTGGTTCTCTTTTCTGAAGAGTGAAAAAAGAACAGTTCCTCCTGCTTTCCGAAGAGAGTAGGATCAGTGTGGATGTGTGAGAGATGTGTACATGCAAAGGGTAGAAAACAATGCACTTCATGCTTTTCTGCTGCGTACTTTTGTGGCAAAGCAGAGCACACTCTGCTTCTCACTTGGCTGCCATTTATTGCAAAGTGTTTATTTCTGCTTAGGGTGATGTATGCTGACTCTAGAATGGATTGTCCCTTTTCTTGATGAAACAAATGGAGATTGTCAATAAGTGAAGCAGAGATAAGATAGATAGTAGCTTGTTAGTGATTTGGGAGTGAGGTGATATGGCACAATAGATTAATGCTTTGCCTTCATTTGTTGACATTTAATCTCTAAACGTGGGTTTGTATTCAGTGCACAAAGTAACTGAACACCTCTCCCGTTTGGTGTTTGTGAGGTTGATACTAGACTCACAAACAGTTTGCTTGCTCTTCAGTATTTAATTTTTAAATAACTTTTAAGCTGTATTCCTGAAAATTGACATGATTTCACCATTTTCTCATCAGGAGATTCAGTAATTATGAGTTTGTGGGACACCTCTTCTTTTCTGATCTCCTTTCTCCTTTTCCCCGTTGGCCTGGTTGGAGGTTTGCAGTTTTGCTGTGTTACTCAAGCACTGACTCTCTCTGACACAGTGCTCTGCCTGCATTGCCCTCGTAGCTCTTGTCCTTGCTGGCTCCAGTCCTCCTGTGCAGATGAGTCCTGAGGAATGGGCAAAGCCCTTCTGTGCAAATATTCCCCCAGCAGAGCTGTGAATGATATAGGAGCACACAGGAGCTAAATTGTACCTGTGTTTATGAAACTCACGGTGATACAGGGCTGGACTGTTTTTCTGAAGTGCTGTGAATGACCATGTCATGCTGAACTCTTCCTGAATCCCAGCTGGGAGAAGCAGCAGCTTGTAGCCCTGATTCTTAAGATTTTCTAAAGCCTTCTGAGTTTACATTCTGTTAGAAAACTTCCTCACACGATTTTCTATAAACAACATATTGTTTTGCATTCCTTCATGGGGGTGGAGAAACTTCATGTACTAGTGGTTTGTCCAATGTCTTTGGAGAGGTGGCACATTCACTCTCCAATCCACTGTCACCTTTGGAAAAGTATAAAAGTTGGAATCAGAGAATAAACCTTCTTTTTTACCTTACAAATCTTCCTCTCATCATGATAGCCACAACTGTTCCTATTCAGCACACAATATTCTTGACCATTTCCAGGGGTTTTCAGGCACAACAGAAAAGCAATGAATGGCAAAACAAGGAAGCTGATTTTGTGTGCTGGCACAGGAGAGAACACAGAGGGCCTGGTGCAGTGTGCTGCTGCCGTGTGTCCTGCTTAGAGCTAATGTTCTTATTCATTCAGGAAATACCAGCTGAGGCAAGAAGACAGTTCATTCATATATTTGCTAGTGATGGAAACAGGCCCCCAGATATTATCTTGTCTTAAAACGAAATAAATGAGTACGGACCACATGCTCTGTATCAACATAAAAATAACATTTTTTCAAGGGTGTTTGTTCCCTTTCCTGGGGACAACTAGTACTTGGTTTTATTTTCACCACGCTTCTGCAACCATGTCTGTACCTTCCAGAGCAGATTTTTCTGTAGTTAATATGCATCACCATATCTGATTATTAATTCATCTAGTCTCTCCTAAAACAGCCTTTTGTGTGCAGAAGAATGCTAATAGACTTTTGCTTCTAAATCTTCTAATGAACTGTGAAAAAGTCTACTCCATGGCTGACTCCTGCCTCTTAAATATTTAAATTCGTGTTCTTCTGTCTGCACAACTGATTTGCATGACCATTGTTTGGATATGAAGCTATCTGGCTGTTATAAATACTTCACAGTCCCATGATCACCAGAATGAGCCTGCCAAAGCTCTTAAGAAACTAGTTAAAATAAAACTTCTTGAGGTTTCCTTCAGATCTATTTGACTTGTTTTTAAAAAACAGCTGCTAAGTGCTGCTCTTTTTCTCTGTACATCCTGCTCCAGCACCAAGATTTAATCTCAGCTGGCAGAATGAGTTACCTGTATCTAATCTCAAAAAAACCATTTTGGCCTTTGACCCGACCAGTTTGCTCACTGTGGCTCATGGAGAATTGTTTAAGTAACAGCATTACAGGGCTTGTGCCTGACTGCACCAAAACCCCAGAAATGAAATCCCCAGCTCAGCCTTAGTGGAGTGACCTGGAGTTGTTCTGTGCTTTGGTGCTATTGCAAAATGAGGTATGGAACCTAAGTATCAAGATTTTAGCAGTATGTGTTTAACACCCTGAAGAGGATCTTCCTTTGAGGACTTCCTTCCTTGGTTAGCCACAGGACAGTCTGGGAAGCAGGATAAGCAGAGATGTGGTGCTTTTAATGTGTTTTGCATCATCATCTTTCTTTTTTTTCTTCTTTTTTTTTTTTTTCTTGTTTTTAAGGCAATACCTGCAAAACTTCTCCATGAAATTACTTTTATATAAAACTTTTAAAATTGTCTTTTTGGGTTGTGGTTTCTGGGTTCTGTTGGGTTTCTCCCAGTATTTTAACAATATTCCTTAAATATTTTCTTTTCCTGCAATCCTTGATCTCACCTGATCAGGTAGACTAACCTGGGTTATATATGGCCATACCTAGTTTGACACCATAACACCATTTTGTTTCCTGCAGAAGAGCTAAAATTGGAAGAAAACAGCATAGAAAATGGATTTTGCTCCAGTGCAGAGTCAATAAACAAACTCTGCCAAAGTATTTGTGATGCTGATTACAGGAAGGCTGCAAAAAAATGAACGGCAAAGGTCACTTGCTGCCTTCTTGTGATGTTCATGACTCATTAATCAGAAAACCAAGTTTGCATTTATAATTTCTCTAATCAGACAGTGAAGTCCTGAAGGAGCAGGGACCATTGGAGTATAGAGGAGATTTAATGCTGAACTGGTTGAGCACTGGTCAGTTGAGTGCAGATCAGAGGTTTGTGGAGGTCCTGCCTTGATCTCGCTGTGGAGAGAGGCAGGAGCCCCGTTCACTCCCTGCAGCTGCTCTGAAGGTGAGTCCCTGCCTTGGAGAAAGCCAGCAGCACCTGGCCTGCAGATTGTGAAGAGAGGAAAAATGCAAAGGGACGTGGGTATCCTTCAAAAGTTTCCAATGGTCCTTTCAGCAGAAGTGGGTAAATCCCATGCAGGTTATGAAATGGCTTAGATCACTGGCTGAGGCTTTGGAAGTGCCTTTGCCATGGAGGAGGAGCTGGCCATGGTGTGACTTTGGCAGAGACCAGATACAGGAACTGGGTTTGGTTTGTGTTTTCTGTTTCTCCTGTGGCTACAGTGCCTCTGTTGGCTTCTCAGCCTCCCAAGACCCTGAGCAAACTGCAGAGGTCCATACAAACCACACTGCGCTATTTCGAGGTCTTTATTTCACCCTAAAACTGGGGTGAGAATTTTAGGAAAAGAAGGAGGTGGTCGTGAAACATGGATTAGTTGAAAATTCATGTTTGAGCAAAAGAGATGTACAGAGAATTAACACTGTTGACCTTTTAATGTAAGCCCTCTGTTCCCTACAGAGAGCCCAGAGTGTGCATTTTGTCAGCTCATGCCTGTAATCAGGTTCAGTGGCCATATGGCTGCTGGATACCACAGCACTGATAGGAGTTTGGGCATCCTTGTGAGGAAAACTTTATATGGCTGACTGCTGGCAGTTTTAATTTTAGAACAGCTTCTCTTATCTTTAGGAACAAATGTAGATTTAAATTTTCTTACTCCTCGTTATTTTGTGTATAAAATTCTCCTACTTTTCGTAGTGAGGAGGATCCATGAGGACCTATTGGACTTTTACTTGATTGTGAGAGGATGGTTGAGTGGCTGTTAATGAAGATGCTGTTATGTTTTGACATTTATATATATTTTCTCATCTCAGGCCTGTTCCTTTTATTTTGCTGTCTGCTCTTCTAAGTATTTCTTGACTGTTTGCATAGGTCTTTTCAAAGTAGTTTTTATATCCAGCTGGCTTAGGCCAAGTGATGGCAGGAGCCTGCTGCTGTTCCAATAGATTTGCTTCAACACTATAGGAATGAGATGAATAATGTAAAAGGTATGTTAAACTGATTTTTACATTCATGAATATCCACATATGCAGTCTGAGTAGGGAATGTAGGTAGGAAAGGTTTCATTGTCTCTCTTCTTTTACCTTGCCTACTGCCCGACGTTTCACAGGAGTGCAGTGAACTTTGCTGGCCATGGAGGGGAGGCTGCTAATTCCCCAGAGACAGATGCCTGCAGAGCTCCCTGCCTCTTAATGTTCCTGCTGTTGTAGCTTTTATAAGCATAATTTTAACCCAATATTGTTATTTTACCCACTAGATAAATTTCAGCATTTCATTATAAAGAATATTTAGACTACCTGCTGTATGTGTTTTATGATTTTTTTTTTTGTTAATACTGCAGAGGAATGGATAATATTTTCAGGAGTAATTGCTTAACTTAGTGTTCTGTGTCATGGAATTTATAGAAGCTTATAGAATTCAATTTAGCAAATGAAAATGACATTTGGAGTTCATTTAAAAAAATCTTTTTCTCTAACTTTCACTCTGATTCTCATCTTCTGTTTTATCACAGCTGTGTTCTCACTTCAGAATAATTATTCTCAACTCTACCTGGCAGAAGAAATCTAGCTCCTTTTTATAATTCTCTTTATTATAGATAAATCTGGCTATTGAAGTAGTCTTAGCAGCGTAGGAGAACTATTTTAAGTACTTTTGAAAATGTGTGGTGTTTCATGTAGTTGTGGTCTGTGAAGAGATCTGGGTGGCAAGAAGCCACCACTGTGCAGGTTGATGCAACGCCCTTTATAATTATTGCAAATTTTAGCATTTTTGTTAACTGTATGAAAAATATTTTTATATTTCTGATAGCAATTATTTGGGAAAGCTAGAATGACAAAGTTTTGGCATTCATAAACCACAAGTATTTTGTAGACAAAGATACATTGGACCACTTGTATATTGTAACTATGCAAGATGCAAGGAATCAACAGACTCCTCCAGCTTCCTCCTTCTGCAGTTTTGAGGGTTTAACAAACCAAATTCATTTCACAAAGCTGCTTAGAGTTGTCTTTGATGCACAAACGTTTGGAAACAGTGAATATCTTGTTATGTTCTTGTTGAAGCACTAATCAGCTAAAGGACAAACACGTGTTTTGTTATAGGAACAAACAAAGTTCCTCAGCTTGAGGGATCAGAGAAAAAGATACGAGGTCTGACAGCTGTAGGCTTCTAAAACAGGCTGGACTAAAATGAAATTTTACAGAACAAGAGCCTCTGCTGTTGTGATAATCTGTTTTCATCTAAATAACAACATTTGCACCAACAATGTCTCTGGAACAGTGACATTTTAATAAGAGATCTGTGTGCTTGCATTTGAACAGTAATGCACTAGAGCTACAAAAGCTCTATAAACAACTAAAATTTGATTTTGTTTTATGTCAGGAGAATATAAAGAGAAAGACAAGAAATTAGGATGTTGAAGATACATAATTAAAAATATTAAGTGGAAGCACAATGCTGAGAAAGCTTTCATGATGCCATATTTACATTACATTGACTAGGGTTAAGCTCTAGGGATAAGGTTAAAATATTCATCTAGTTTTGAAAAAAAAATGCTTTTTACACTAAATGTGTTCTTCAAAGTAATTGAGCCTTTCTCTGTCTTTTTTTTTTCTTTTGTAAAATTCTTATTCCTGAGGTAATTAACTCCACATTTAATGAAACTTTGCAGTGGTTGACAGAGCCACTGGGTTTCATCAGTGCCACTGAGATTCAAATCACATCTGTAGGCCAGCATTTGGACAGTAATCCTGGATAGCAACTTTCAGGCAAAAAACAAGAAATTTATTCTTTTATCATCTAAACACTCTTTTCACTGTGTGAGAGTTGAGATTTCTGATGGAATGTGGCAGAAGAGAGGATAAATTCCTGCATTTCCATGCAGTGCACTTATTCAGCTTAAATATAATGCAGTATTTTTGATTTTTCCTCCCCTATAAGAGTGAGTTAGAATATATTGTTCTCCAGTATGAAAATTTAAAAACATCATATGTATTTCTGAAATGTTCTGTCAATCACTTTATGAACATCCAGAAAAAGAGACCTAATAAAAACTGGTAGCTGAAAACTAATATTCCAAACTGTCATCACCTAATTAATTTTCTCATTTGTATTCTAAGTACAGGCCCAACTCATATGGACTTCTGCCAGGGAACTCAATGATAAAATGTTCATTTAAAATTTCTAACAGTACGAAAATATTGAAAGACTGGGAATAAACAATCTAACCTTGGATGAATGAGTCTGAAAATTCTACATTTGCAAGTATGCAAGAGACTGGCCATCATTTTGAAATAATGATAAAACCATAGCAACTTTGATTGTTTTGTATTTTGGGACAAATTGAATTGCCCTTCACACCTGTTAGCTTTACTTTAGACTTTCAGAATTTACTGCTTGACTTTTTTTTTTTTCTTCTTCACAACTTTAATCATATCAGACAAGCCAATTGTTCATCTTGCTCTTAAAATTTAATATTGCTTATGTTAAATGATTTATATAGAGACTGAGCCACCTACAAGTCATTATTTTAATCTGCAGATACTGAATTCAGTAACAAGATTTTTTTTTACATGCTAACAACACCTTAAGGTGCAACTAATGAGATCTATCAGAAAACATCAAAGGAACTAATTCCCTAAATACTGAAGTACTTTAGAAACTCCTTGAGACATCACCTGCATTACTAAATATCTGTAAAACTCCAGCACTACAACCCATTTAATTGCAGATTGTCAGAGCCTGTGTTCTTACTTTCCCCTGTGAAATCCCATTCATTTAATTACCCAGTGTATAAAATTTATACTCATTTATGTCCATAACACCTGGAATTATGCAGAAGTGTTCATCAGAAAACCATAGTTCATAGAATTTCTGCCTTGGTAACTCTTAGGTAGTGTTTTTTCTCATGTTGTTTTGTTTAGTTAAACAATGTATTTGTGAGAGCAGCACTGTGCTGGGTGGTTGTGTGACACCACAAAAATATACCCAAAAAAAAAAATATTTTCTGCAATAGAAAGGAGAAAAAAAAAATCATCTCACTTTTTCCAAGATGCTGCTTGGTTTTGAAATTGAAAAATTGCTCGAAACTCTGCTAAGAATGGAAAGTAAATGGAATGGAAATACAATATATTATAATGAGACAGATGTGAGCTCATTTTCCCTGGTGCAGGTTCACGGACTGTGCATTCACTTGCTCCGCCTGACATTTAAATTTGAGTAAATTCAGTGGTTTATAAGAAAAGCATCTGTTGTTGGAATGACAATAGCAGGAGACAATAGCAAGCAAAGGGAATGTCGTTGTTAGTAGGTGTTCCAGCAGGATTCAGTGAGGAAGGGGAACCTTTAATCACATTAGGGTCCGTGTTTAATTTTTTTATAGTGATATTCCTTCTATTATCACATTTTCAGTCCACTGTAACACAGGAAAAATCTTGAATTTTGCTGCATGTTCAACCTGAGCAAGTTGTAAAACCTGCAGCTTTATGGCTTCTGCTTTAAGATCTCTATTTGGGCATGTTCAGCCACTGAATAGTGAGGGTTGCTGCTAATGACTTTTAATTAAATCAAAAAGCTTTGAGATCATAAACCTGCTGACTTCATTTCCTTTTCCAGTGCACTTCAAAAAAGTAATTACTGTACTGCACATACAGGCAAATCTTGCAAAATACCCTCCAGATACAACTCAAAATTAAGACTTCTGGTAATGAATAAAGTCAGTTATGGTTTTCAGTAAAGAAATGAACCAAAAATTACTATATTCTTCAAAGCACATTTGAGAATTTTATTTCTCTTCTATTTTTAAATGAGGCCCCATAAGAACCTGCATTTTCAGGCTTGGAGAGCATTAAATGTAAATCCAGTTTTCCTTTTTCATGATTGGTTTCAATTCTGTGCAGCAAATAAAGGGTCTGGAGTGGGTTTCGAGTCTTTGTATTTGATATACATTGATTTTTCTTCATCATTAAAATTAGATGAAGAGTCTTGGAGAAACATGGAGAAACTAAAGAGGACACACAGAACAATGGTCACAGGGGTCACAAAAAGTAAAGACCAAAAGGATGAAGAAAAAAATGGGAGATTAATTTTCTGGTAATTTCATGTCATCTCAAACCTCTTCTGTGTCTCTCCCTCACCAACTTATTTTTAAAATTTATTTTCCTTTTTGGCCCAAAGGGCATTTTGAAGTCACAGATTGGAAATTTATAAATACAAAATAAGTTTTCTGAATAAAGTCTTTTCATGATTACACTATTTTCTGAATTTGGGTTGCAGGTGTATCCATTGAAAGCCTACATTGATGGACAGGCAGAAGTAAAGTTTATTGGGAAAATATTGCAGTTTTGTACTTTCTTGTGGAATAATTATTAGTATAAAATTATGTTTGTGCCCAATGCCTTCTTTCCTACTTCCAGATTTGTCTCACACTGCAGTGGTTGGTGTGGAGCATTTGGTAGTGCCCACACCTGCTTAATTCCTTGTGCATGACTCTTCTTTTCAGTTGTTCTTAGTAATTTTTTCATCACTTTATCTGCTTTGCAGCAGGATTTCTTGTGCTGTTTATTTCTCTCTCATAAGCAACAAGTAGTGCCCAATTTTTTTGTAACCCTCTTCTAAACAACAGACGAGCTGACACCTCCTACCCTCTCTGGTGCTTGCAGGAGAGTTTTTGCCCAAACTCAGAATGCAGAAACTTGAGACTTTCTTTTACATTTAGGAACATAAGTAAGCATTTAATCCATGAAGTCAAGGGGCAAGGAAGTCTGGTAGCTGGATATCCACTAATTGTGTTTCACATTCTTCCACTCTTCCTTGAATATTCACAACAGATAAAATCACCTTAACAGTTAAAAAAAACCTGTTCTTTTTCTATAAATTGTTTTAATCCATGTATTTACTGCCTTCTTTTGTAGAAGGTTAGTATAAAGCTAGCACATCTTTTGCATGTGGTTGCTTTTGAATTAAGACAACAATATTTTGGAGGCAGTGGTGTGAAATGCTCTTTTAGTATGCAGCAGCTAAGAAGAAACTTCTGCACAAGGTCAAGAACCAGAACAGTCATTGCTGGCAAGACTAAATAGACTAATTTTTTATTCTTTTTTTTTTTTTTTCTTTTTGTTCCTACACTATTTTTCCTCAATTGTACTTTCACAGGTAGCCCAGAGCAAATGTGTTAAAAACCACAAAATGTACAGTCCTGGCTGCCCCTTTGCAGGTCTAACAGCAGAGGCTTCCTGAGGCAGGAGCTGCTTTTTGTGTCTTTAGAAGCCTCAGAGGATTCTGCTCTGCCCAGGAGAAATTCTGTCTGCTTCATTGCAATTTCAAAATATAATTATCTAGAAAGAACGGCCACTGTGTCCCAGTGTTACACCTTCCATTTGCACAGATGAATACAAATGTGACTGTCTTGCACCTTGCAGTACCCTGCTATGTTTGGCAATCACTTGAGATTTTATTATGTTTTAGGGTTCTTCTCTGTGGTTTTTTTTTTTAGGAGAGCTGAATTAGTCATTCATTTAAAATGCAAGAGCGGAGGTGAGAGATGCAGGTTTGCAGTTAATATTCATTTTATATCAGTTTGTGAGGAGATTAATAATTTGGTTGGGATTCAAAAGACACTAGAACATCAAGAAGTACAAAGGATATTTAGAAAATAACAACACATATAGATTGTTCTGACATTTATTATTTATAAAATTCTTACTTTTTAAATCAGCTGAGGTTTTGTATTTGCACATGAAGAAGTCACCTGTGGCCTGGGGCTGTTGGAACCTCTGATGATGGAGGAATTTGGAGGAAACTTTTGGGGAAGTAGAATATCTCCATTTCCTTGTAATGTAACTGACAGAGAGGGAGCAGAACACCCAGGATCCTGTGGGATGTCAGGGATGCTGGGGACCAGGGTGATGCCTTAATTTTCAGCTTTCATATTTTCCAGATTCTGTACTGCATTAGTGTATAACTCTAAACTTCATATAAAGTGTTAGCAGAAAATACAGAAATTGTATTTTCCTTTGTAGTTTTCAAAATTTCTCTTAAATTATAGTGTGGTTTTACTTTAATATGTGGTTTTGACTCTGTTTCCAAGAAGTACTTTTTCACTTGCGCTACCTTTCACTTTTTTCTCCACCCCATTCCTAGAAATAATAGATTTTGAAGAGAGGATGCAAAAATGTTTGCTCTTATACAGCTCATGGGCTTTTTGTCTAGTGAAAATAGTTTGCTAGAAACAGTTTAGTTATTTGGATCCTTTTATCTTTCTGTGTTGAAAACATTTTGCTCAGCTAGACTATAATTTAAAATAATTGAAATGCATTATAAAAGCTATATACATAATTGCTACATATAGGGACTAATCTGAGCTCTCTAGAAATGTGTGCTTAGTATCCTGGTAATATCTGAGGAATAAATGTATTATTGTCAATTATTTTAAATTTATACTAATGGTAAATGTTTATAAACATCTCTGAAAACACATGGAAGTACCTAGGGCCAGTGTTAGAAAGTGCATTCTGAATTTTCCAATGGTGTCATGGACCAAAATCCATTTGCATAAACATCACTCTTCATCAAGCATTTTAGCTGCAGATGTCTCTAGAAACTTCTGCTTTTCCTAAGGAGTGTGAGTAACAGCAAATTACTGCAATTGAAATGATAAAAGAAAAGGGACTGTTACTCTATAGGAGGAATGCAAATATTATAATTGGCTTTTTGTATTCAATTGTTTTCATAGAAATGCAGTGATAGCTCTGCCCTGGATTTGCCTGCACAGGTGATGTGAGGTGAAATTCCCTCTGCTCCAGCTGCAGGGAGCCCCACCTCACTCCTGAGGGCTGTCTCCTTTTGCTGATAAAGAAACTCAGAGTTCCTTTAAGCATCCCTGGTCTTGCAGGGGAGCTGCCCCCAGGGAGGATGAAGAATGCACAGAGATTTCAGGGTGCTGCTGAGCTCCAGGTACTGCACAGCTGCTGTGGCATAAAGTGAGTTCTGTGTGGTGAAGCAACGTCACAAAAGCATCCTCTGAGAGCAGCAGTGTGCAGAGAGCCAGGGCTTCCCAGTGCTGGCAAAATCTGGATTTCTTTTTTAATGTGGTTCAATTGACTTCTAAAACCATTTACACCACAGGATTAGTCTGCTCAGCTGTACAATCAGCCTGAAACAAGGAGCATCAGCAACTAGTCAAGAAAAATGAGGCCTGTGCATGAATAGGCATTTATGAATTTGGCATATAACCTTTGGGTATTGAGAGGGTTTTTTAGCCATTTATTCCCAAACGTACATAATTCACTCTGTCCAGAAAAAAATACGCAGTGCTCATCTCATTAACTACCCACTCCCAGCTTTACTTCCATGGAAAGCAAGCTCCATTAAACACTTAATGGTGTTAATGGGAAGCAGAGGCAAAACCCCAGGCTGGTAGAGGGTGTTCTCTTCTTGACTGCACAAACTATATTAGGTTCAACGCAGAAAATAAAGCGGGACAGGGCCATTTAAAAAAGAAATATCTTTGTTTTAAGTAATTGCTGTAATGGTAATATTAATTAACAAACGAATATTACCTGTCTGCATGTAGATAAGAAGTTGGATCACCTGCCTATAACATCATTTTCCAGGTTGAGATGCAATGAGTGAGAATTATTTGTGACTGTCCTTATTTGTAAGAAAATAAAACTGCTAGTGAACAGTCAGGTACAGCATCAGTTTGGATGTTAAGGAAAAGGGAGGAGTTACCACATAATATTGGCTTAAATTCTTCCAAACCATTTTTGGAAGGGATTTATAAATGGGTTGAAAACTGAAACAGTGAGTTTCAAGTGAATTTGTTGGAATGGAATGGATGGGTTTAGCAGTGTTAAAATAACTGTGCTCTACTGCTTCATGGGTTGCCAGAGCAAGCTGGGAGAGAAGATATTTTAGGAAACATTTAGGCTCAGTTTGAAACTGTGGAGCACCACAGACAGTATTCTGATTTTGAAAGTGATTAGAAAAGACAAAAATAATTGCAATTATAACAATTGCAAATAAAATTTTAATTTTATTTGAGACTAAAGCTTGTTTTGGGAGGTTTTTTGAAAAGGTGTGACCTTGAATAAATAATTATCTGGCCAAATGAGAATTTATCAGCTTGGTAGTATAAAATGTGAATGTCAGTTCAATAAAGGGAAAAACCCAGATTAGCCATCACAAAAATCATCTTTACTGGCATGGTTATTCCACACCACAGTGAGTTACTCACTCCAGTGTCTTTAGCCAAGCAGTAGAGTAGAGCTAAAAACAGATTTAATTGTTCTCTACTAGAAGCATAACTGAGTACAAGTGGAAATCACTGAATCAGGGAGACTTGGCTTGAAAGCTGTTAACCAACCTGCCAAAGACTGTGCCCTTTCACACTCTGATCCCCAATATCACCATGAAATGGGGCAGGATTCATAAATATTTAAAGCTGGGAATGGGGTAGTTATTAGTATTCCCCTCTTTCCTCCATCACAGAAATAATAACTGGTGCCTTCAGCTGGACAAGGCAGGTGCCAGCTGTGCCCTGAATGCTGCTGCAGACAAATCCTGAGTGGTTACAGCAGCCAGGAGAGCTTCAGAGCTTTTTCACTGGGCAGTGCCTTGGGATGGAGTGGAGGGATAACATGTAGAGCCCCAACAGAGCTTTCTGGTAGGGGTGATGAAATGATTCTTATAGTTCTGCAAGGTGTAAATGGCTGGAAATAGGAGCAGAGCTTTCAGCTGGTGGAGGGGCCTCCTATGACTCCCATCTCCTCTCCCTGAAATTTCAGGTGAAAACACCTGAATTCTTCTCACCTTTGTTTGGGTGAATTGGACTGCCACAGCTGAGGAGAGGAAGCACAGTGTCAGACATCAGAAACAAACCTGAGACTACAAAGCTGAACAGCAGAGAAAATCACATAATTTCCAGCTGTGACAAAGGGAGTGAAAGCAAGGAAGCTTTTAGAAGATATTGAAAAATATCAAAGTTTTGACAAGCTGTTGAAAAAGTTGGAGATAGTGCTGAGAGTGGGGGATATCTGGGATCAGACAGAAAGTGCCTCAGCAGAAAGCAGGACCCCTGAGTTTGCTGTGTTAAGCTACAACTGTAAATAAAAAGCTGTGTGTGAGTGAAGTACCAAGTGAGTGCAGAGAGGTGAAGTGTGGAACACTGAGCACTGCAGGGTATGAGAACAGACTCCAGGCAAGGTGGGACACAGCACTAAACATTAATGGACTGCTGAGATGGAGAAGAGGAATGCACAATGAGGTGAAAGCCACACCAAGGGAAGTTTGAATAGCAAGGAATTTCCAGAAGGTCAATTTTAGAGACACAGAAGAATTAACCCAGAGAAATGCTTCCTTGTACTCTAATTGTGGCCAGCAGACTGTGTTCAAGTGATAGTGCAGGTTTGGTTTCTGGTGATGGGCATGATTGCATAGCTTGCTGTAAATTACCATTACTTGCATAAGTACAAAATTCATCAATTGAGGGTGTCTGGGCACCAGCTTTCAAGAAATTACAGAAAAGGGCTGGCCTTAAGTCTGGTCCTCTCCCTACTCTGTGCTCTCTTCACACAGAACTTGAACAGAGGATGAATTGACTGCATTATATTTGCTCTTTGTTCTAGGATCCTAGTATTTATCTCATCCAATTGATGCTTAAATTCCCATTAGTTACTAGTGCAAAAAAAATTTCATAATTATATAAAAATGAAGCTGAATTTTCATCTTGATATTTTGCCCAAATATTTATTCCTCTGGTAAGTGCTTCCACACTATCTTTTAAAATCAGGAAATAAAAATGAAATAAAAAATACACTACTCCTCTCTTTCGTATCTGCAGTATAATCAAAGGTCAATAGATAAGACTAATACCATGTCCTGGTGCTTAAATAGCTGCTGGAGTGAAATAGCTGTTTTGTTACTACAATAACTTGCCTTGCTTAGTCCAAGAAATGTGGATTGGTAAATGCTCCCTCAGTTACAGCAGTTACAAACAGCTCTATTTTCTCATGAAATAAATGGAAAAAATGTCTGATGTTGAGAAAAAAATGTCTGAGAAACTGGTTAGATGTAAGTTTTCTGCTGAAAATAACTGTGAAGTCTTCTTTAAAAAATGTCTATGGAAAATAAAATGTTGCATTGTGTGATTTCTATGGACAAGAGATGGATGTTTCAGGCTGCTCCTGCCCCTGGTGCTCTGGGATGCTCCATAGATCTGAAAGCAACACACACATGTGAAACTATGGGGTGAAAAAAAAAATAGGTTTTTTTAGTAATATAAAATTAAACCTACTAAGTGATTGCATTTTTCCCTTTGGAGGCATTTAATTGGACACATTTGTTTGGATACTGACACTGCTTTTATCTGCTTGATTGTTAAAATTGTATTATAATTAGATGTCACATCATGAAAGCTCTTCTGCTACAGACCTTAACAATTACTATCAGATTTCAAAATTAATTTCTAGAAACTGATGCTAACCAGGCTGTTGAATATTCTTAAAATCACAACAAGTAAACAATTCTCATGATAGCACTTCTGTTCACCATAACATTAATTAATTTTTAAGCAGTATACCGCATGTTGTAATGTGAAGAGATGATCTGGTGGTGTAAAAAAACATAAATACAGGCTGAAAACACTTTGCAATAGTGTATATTTTAAGTAACTCAACTCTTTCAAACAGCACATTTGGGTTATGATGCTCGTCATGGAAAGAAACTGATTCAGCATGTGGGCACAATGCAATTAAAATGAGAAAATACATTTTTAAGTAAATGGTAGCATTTACAGGAAACTGGAGGCAGACACTTAATCTGCAGGTCCTGCTCCTTGCCAGATCAGCTGAAGAGATACTGTATGAAGTGGCTGTTGAATTACATGCTTTAGCAGTCTTTGTAATTGAAATGGTTGCACATAATAACTGTATCATGTCTGGATACTCTGTGTCTAATGCAGAGCTGGGATAAATTTTGATTTTTCTTGTATAGTTCATGCTCTTTGCTTGAATACTAAAGCATTAATGGAGAAATAGAATATCACACCCCCAATAACTAATACAAAGTTTTGTTGTTGTCATTGTTACTTGATTTGCTTTAATTTTGTTTTATTAAGAATTTTTTTTGTTGTTTCAAGTCTTGAGAAATTTAATGCAAAATACCAAATGAGAATCTACTAAGGTGGACCTGGGCAGCTGTGGTGACAAGTTAAAAGATTCCTTGCTCTGTACTGGCAGCTGGAAGGTTGTAATTAAGTGTAAAAGTTAGAAGAACCTTGCCAGTCCCTGTAACTTCGGTGGGGCTGCAGTGCTGGGCTGTTCCAGATGTTGGGGGCAGAGGGATCCCTCTGAGCTGGGAGCAGATGTGGGGCAGAGATGGGTTTCACTACCTGGGTGACAG
The DNA here is from genome assembly GCF_048771995.1 of Taeniopygia guttata. Taxonomy (NCBI): domain Eukaryota; kingdom Metazoa; phylum Chordata; class Aves; order Passeriformes; family Estrildidae; genus Taeniopygia; species Taeniopygia guttata. Next base: position 31,804,860 of record NC_133032.1, on the reverse strand, counting down.
TGGAGTTTTGTGTGTCTGTTTTAGCCTGTTTATCCATATCCCTGGTTCTGTCCTTGTATCCCAGTTTTGTGAGACCTGTGAGCACAAGAGGTCCATGACAGACATGAGCAGCAGGGGAATCTCTTCCCAGCCCAGCAGAGCTGCAGGCTGATGCAGCAGTTTATCAGGCTGCAGGCTGCTCAGCTTCCCAGAAACACAGCTTGTAGCAATGAAAGAACCAGCTGCAGGCCAAGGAAATGGGACTTGGGGGTTGTTTTATTCCAAACTTTCACCTTCTGTCATAGTCTCTCTTTATTCTAATTTCTATTGCTTGTACTTTGCTGTGGTACCCCTTACCTGATTTTTCTTTCTTTCTCACATCTATTTTTTTTTCAATTGATATCAGTAGTTTTGAAACAAGCTCTTCCTAGTCCTTCTGTATTGGTACAAAATAGAATATTGGAAAAGCAGAGGGCATGTGCAGGGCATTCCTTTCTGAATGTGCAGCACCAAAGAGTTGGATTGCAGATGTTTCTGTAGGTATATCTGCCTCTGTAGCTGTCAGAGGGCAAAGTGAAGGTAGATGATTGAAAAATTGTGTCCCAGGGAATAGTGGTGAAACCTTTTCTGTTTTATATTAATGCTGAATTCCCAATCCCAGCATTAGTGATTGACTTCTAATAAATATAACAAAGGCAGACATCAGCATCCCTGTGCCTGCTATATCAGCCTCTGAGGATTCTTTTCTCTTCTTCAACTATTTTAGCAAATTTTTGAGAACTGAATGGTTTCAGCAGGGGAAATGTCTAATCTTCCAGTGTGGGTGTCTATTGCATGTCGGCACATCTGGTTGCAGGGGATTATTTGCCATTGCAGTGGATTATTTGTTATCATGAGAGAGATGAAGGAGCCCCTGTGTTTAGGCACCTAAAAGTCCTCAAGTCAGTCTGGCTCGTGGCTGGACTCTCAGTTGGGGCAAATAGATGGTCCAGGATATTTTTTTTATGCTCTGAAGTTGTAATTTTTTTTTATCTGATCAAGTAACAAAGAGAGATCTTTGTTAATGAAGATTTGTGAGTCACTGTAGTGACAACCCCTGATTAGACCAGTACAGATGGAATAGGAAATATGAGTGAACTGTGATAACCCTTTGACATTAACATCATCTGTGCTGTGTTTTCTACAAATTTTTAGAATTTTTTCCCTGCATCTGGAGGAGTCTTGTGAAGACAGCAGACTGTTATCCTCAAATGCCTTTGGAAGTAAAATGATACTTTGAAGATTTTTGTGCTCAAAGAGCTTTAATTTTATGTGTTAATTCCTTTCATTTATGTTTATTCTGCTTATATGTAAAAACAAATGTAAATTGAATGGAACTTATAGTATTCAAAATGAAAGCTGAAGTGGAACATTTCTGCCTTCCTCAACTGACAAGATAAAAATTATTCATTTCATACATTTCCACTGCAAGAGGTTTTTGATTTGATCAGATTTGATCAAATTATTCTATGGAAAATTATTCCATTCATTTTCTTCTAACTTTGGTTTCAGCTGTGAATACTGCAAAAATATTGAAAAACTCCAGAATATGAAATCTCTTCTGTCTCTAATACTCTTTTAATATGATGGGATATTAGAGCTAGAGAACAGTTTTGTTTAGGAGGGCTGGGGAAGAATATATGAGATATATAAAGTGACAGGTAAACCTCTTCCAAATCAGAAATTAATGCAAAATTCTGTTGGAATACCACGAAGTTAAAGTTAATTTAGATTTTATTGTTATGTAATGTGGCTAGGGTTATTGTGCAAGGTGTGTGGTTCTTTGCTTTGTTCATTTCCTGAATAAATATTTCCTCAAGTCATCCATAGGAAATGAATTTAAAAGTTTGGGACAGATACTGTATTTCTTAAACAAAAAGGGCAGCTGTGTAAACTGGTAATGTGTAAGCTGGTTGTTATCTTCTGGATTCAGGTAATAAGGCGTATATTTTTATGTATTTGTATTTATATTTTTATAACTTATAGAATATTTTATAATTTATATACTTGACCCATTGGAGTTTTTTAGTAAACATTCCTGTGCTCAGCTTTGGGGATGTTTCATGCAGTGCAACCCCTAACTTGATTAATGTTGGTTAGGAACCATCAAATATAAACCTTTATTCAGGATAGTTAGGAACTATAACCCCTGCCCCTTTCAGTTTAAGTAATTTCACAACACTCCATTACAGCTACAAAATTATTCTGGAGCATATGTGAGGGCCCAAGATTTATTAGGCTACAAATCTTGGGTACGGGCAAGTCATTCTGAGTAGATGTTGTCTGCTAAGGGCTTTGCTTGCTGGTGAAGGGAGAGATCTGCACATTTTCTTTCCAAATAAGGCTGAGAAACAGCTACTGAACTCTTCTTCCCTGTCTTTGGTAGAAGTTTTACCATCCTGCCTTGACATTATTGCAACATGGTTAGAAAACAAGCAAAAGCAAAACCCACCTTCCCCATTCTGCACTGTCCTACTGCTTCTCTCCCAGCTCTGTCTTCTAATTTCTCCTCTCTTACTGGTTTTCTACATTTTGAAATGTCTATTTCCTGTTGATCACTACCTCCTTTTGTCTTAAACACCTCCTTCATCTTTCAGAAATGTGCTGCTTTCTTTACATCAGCCTGCTGGGTTAGGAAGATTCTGGTTCTGCTCTGGTGTGTTGGGACAGAGCAGCAGCAAAGGCACCTCAGCCCCTTACAGAATCTTGATTCCCAGACAGATCCTTTCTTCTCCACAAAGACAAAAATGGACATGAACCTCGCTTTGTTCACTGCCTTTTATACTCCTTCCTTCAAAGTTTGCCTGTGGGTTCATTAGAAAAATGTATAAAAAACCTCCAACAAAAAACTTTTGTGTGGAAAGATTCTGATCTAAAGTTGTTGGTATCTTCAAAGTACTGCTGGTCAATGGTACTGATAATTTCGTGCAGATAAGGATAGATCTAGCTAATATTTAATTCCTAGAACACAAAGACTTCTGCATAATGGATATTATAAATGAATGTATTTCTTGTAATACTCTTATCTTCCCTTATAGCAGCTTTCCAGCACCTAAAAGGAACTATAAGACAGCTGGAGGGGGACTTATTGCAAGGGCAGGTAGTGATGACAGGGGTTGATGGTTTTAAACTGAAGGATTGCAGGTTTAGATTAGATATTATGAAGAAATTATTTAATGTGAGGGTGGTGAGGCACTGGAACGGGCTGCCCAGGGAAGCTGTGGATGCACGATCTCTGGAAGTGCTGGAGCTGGATGGGGCATTGGTGGAGATGGTTGTAAAGGAGCATTTTCCATCATCTTCATTTGCTCCAGCCATTCTGGGAGTGGATAAAGAAGTGCTTCAAGATGAGCAGTGGTTCAAGTCTCTGGTGGTTTTAACTGAGAGGATGAGCTACAAGGGTTTTACTTGCTGGGAGTGCTGCTGGAATTTCCTGTTCTGTGTCTTGCTGAGTCAGCCCCTGCTCCCAGTGCTTGGATTTAATGTTGGCACACCAGTCCTGCTGAGACAGGGCAACCTCAGATAACACCAAATTCCACTTTTTGTTTGCCTCTTTGGAGAGGAAATGGTAGGAAAAGGCAGTACATGATATATATGATCGTGTCTTCTGCCCCTGAGGAAGCATTTGGTGTGGGAGGGCTGCAGCATGGGCCAGCAGCTGCAGAGGAGGCCCCATGCATTTGTGCACATGAAAAGATTTGCATTTCTGTGCCTCACACATGGGGGACCAGGATCTTCCATTGAGCTCTGGTTATTTCAGTCCTGCTGAAAGGAGGAAGGGCTCCCTTCCTTGGGGGTGAGTTACTTCATCTGCTCTCCATTCCTAAACTCTTCCCATGGTGCCAGAGGTTGCCATGGCCTCTTGCCAGTGGCCGTGGACAAACTGTCCCTTCTGGCCTTTACTGCACTTCCTGCAGCATCCAAAATGCATTTCTTAATATGCTGTGTCATAATTTTGGGGTTGTTTTTTTCTTCCCTTCTTAAAACCAGCAAACGGGTGCATTTAACCATGAAAGCAGGTACAAATGTATTCCTGTTAGTGGGTAATAATGAAAAGTCAGAGAGATTAATGTGATGTTGCTGTTTATTCGGTGCCGCATTGCTTGTGACTAACTACAATGGATGAGACCTTCTTTCTACCTCATTAAATAAGTTAATCATGTAAATCAGAAGGAAAAACATTTTGGGTAGTGAGAATACAGGCTGAGCATCAGATATGCAGGTTTTACCACCGTGTGTTAAAAGAGATTTGACAACATACAGGTGTCCCAACTACAAAACATTAATATTAGTCTTCTGTTATCTCTAAAGTAAATGAAAACAAAATTAAAAGGTCAAACTGGTGCTTGTTTCTATCAGGAGTACATGCCCACTGACTGGAATTTCTTTCAGAGTAAAAGGGAAACTCTAAAGGAAATGGAAGTTCTTGGAGAAGACAAATTATAATGGACATTGCAATAGTTCAGAGAACTTTCCTGGCTTTAAAATTAAAAATCAAAAGCACAATTCATTATCTATAAAGTAGGATTTACTAAAACTTCCAGATATTGCTCTCCCGGCTTACCAAAAAGTTTGTACAGATTTAAACTCTGGGTTTGAAGGCAAGAGAACGAAAATGTAAATAGGGACATAATCTTGACAGCCTGGGAAGGAATAGGAATAAAAATTGTTTGATTAAACCAGCAACGGTGATAAAGAAATGTACCTCTCAGGATTAAAACACAGAATTAGGAAAAACCCACCATGTTATCTGAACATTTGTCCAAAATACTTTTTAAGCCCAAACCTAGCTGCTGAGACTGAAGACATTTCAGGTTCCAGTAATGTGCTTTTTAATCAGGCCAAGTGCTTGCATTTTGTGATTGCAGATGGAATGGAAGAACTTTCAAAATATTATTTTTTCAGCTCAAGAATGGCTGATTTTTCTTTCTTTCTTTTTTTTTTTTTTTTTTTTTTTTGTCATCACAGGATTCTTAGTCCAGAGGCTTTAGAAACTCTAACTGGATACTTTAATGCCAGCCCAAGAATAAAGTGACGGTGGATATAACTGTTAGAAGTTGGATTAAAGGATATAGAAATATTGGAAGAGTATTGCCTTCCTTCCTTTGTTTTCAATTTAAAATAAATTTAAATTTATTAAATAAACCCATTATGGGTTTATTTTAGATATAGCAGTGATCACAGGGGAAACAAATAAGGAGGCCTGCAAAAGGATATTGAGAAAATGGCAACACTTTATTGGTTGGAAGGCAATGAGTATGGATCTGAAGCAAAACTTGCTGAAATCAATGGAAGATACTCACTGGTTTCAGTGATATTTGAGTGAGGCTCAAGAGCTTGAGCTGATGTTACCTAATTAAGATCCTGATGGCTTATTTGACACAACAAATTGTACTGATGCTTCATTGCTGGAATAATACAGAGATTTAAAACAAAGTATTCAATGAAAGACAGGCATGCCTTTGCAATAGGCTTAATCTACATTACAAATCAGAAATCCCTATTTTTAGCATCAAAACCTGTTCTCCCACTTCTGAATGGTATTGTGGCAGCTCCTGTAAGGCATTTATTTATTTTTAAATCAAACAAAATTTATATACAATTTGTATATTGAAACTTTATATTAGATTAATGGTCATCGATTTAGCCCATATTTTCATACCCTTTAATTTCATAACAATAATAGATCAAAATTAATTTCAACAAAGAAAATTTTTTGATCAAATTTAATTGTAAGTGTTTTAAATTTCTGTCCTAGACTAGAGTTGGTAAACACCTGGAGGTTTTGTTCTAATTGCCTCAGTTTGGCCTGGATGCTTTAGGTTTGGGGAAGTTTTGATTTTGTAGCATTCAGCTTCAGTGTGGGAGAAGTCAAAAGTAAAAATAGAGAGTGAAACTGGGGCCAACCAAGTACCAGCTCACCTTCCACTGTGGCTCTGGTCAGAACAATCTTCTTTTCTTAATTTAATTTTGCTGGGGTTTGGATTGTGTAAGAACACCTGTCCTGATGACATTTCCATTCAAGGTGATAGAAAAGTGGCCAGAACATCTCAACTTATGACATTTGTAGTATTGTAGGCAGAAATGTTTTCAAAACAGTTATTGACATTTGGACATTCCTGAAACTAATCCTTAGCTTTATTTCATCCTTTAATAGTGGCAGTTTTTTAAACTGATAATTGAAACAATAAACAACTCCATTTTCTACGGTAAAAATAGGTGCAGATATGGTACTTTTTTCTTTTGCTGTCTTGTATCAGTGCAAGCTGTAATACATTATATGGCTTCCAATGACAAAAAATTATGTTTTCAATTTGGTAAGTCGTTTTCAATTGAAAATATAATGCATTCCTGTGTAAGACATATTGCTCTGTGGCAGGCTGTAAGTATCAGGGAAGACCTACTATATCTGAAACAACATAATTAACACTCTTTGTTCATGATAGGCAAATAAACAACCAAGGCAGGCCTTTTCCAGTGATGGATAGCATCTTTATTAAAGAATTAATCTAGATCTCCAAGCAGGATCTATCTAGTGCATAAATCAGGGCCTTGTGGTTCCATTTATGGTTTCTTTTACAACCTAAGTGTTAAGTTTATTGCCATATAGCCCCATAATTCATTGTTGAGGGATGCCAAGCCTTAGTCTTCCTTCTCTCTATTCTCACTGCAGATGGAGACACTTTTAGTTCATGGCACTAACACTGATTTCCTCTGTTCTTAGCGAGTAGTTTGAATTCTTACTGTCTCATGTCAATGGTATAACTATATTGAGAAGGTCAAGTTGTGCTGATGAACTGTATTTATGTATGTGAAGTATTTATTTTCCTCAGACCATATGCAAAGTCAGGATTGCCCTGACAGAGAGCTGCTCTTGTCCTCCTGAGATGGTCAAGTTTGGAGGAACACAGCTGTAGTGGTGTATTAGCTCATGTTTGGAGATGATGAAGCTAAATACGCTAAATTCCAGCTCTTTGTTGACTGCCATGATCTATGAAAACTTACCTGAGCACATGGCCAACTTATTTAAATATTTTCCCTGGTCATTAGTTCTCTGTGCATGTTGCAGGTGCTTGGGCTCTCCAAAGGCTTTTTCCTTACCTGCCTTAATTGCAAAATGGGCAATTAGAGCACGATATTGCAAGCTGTATTTTAGCTCCTGTTGCTTAGCAGCAGATCAAACAAAGGCTCCATGTCAGATCATTTGATACAGGTATCTGTGGTGAAGGGCCATCAGTATAAAGCTTGCAAAATGCTTTGGGGTGCAGAAAGGCTCTTGGATGCTTCACTTTCTAGTTTAGAATATTCCTAGGATAAGGTTTGTAGGTTTTTTGGACTGTGAGCAGACTATTAGATTACTTACTTAAGAACTAAGTGATGTTTCTGTGCCTGGATGTGCAGTGGATTTTCTGATGATGTTTTTGTTTAAATAATTAAAAGGGATGGGAGACATCTGCCTATGAGGGGTCACATCAGCTTTAATTTCAGATTGTTGCCAAATGCACGTAGATACATCTGCAGGAATTACACTGTTGGACTGGAAAGTTTCCATGAAAAACACATCAGAGCTCTAATTTAAAAAAAAATTATGCTAGTAGTGTTTTAGTGAAAAATGAGATTTAAGAGCATTTTAGAAGTTTGTTTACAATATTCTCATACAGATGCTTCTGCTTGTTAGGAAATGCCAGCCCAGAAGTTTTTAGACTACAAAGATTGCAGATACATCAAGGAGAAGGAAATGGATTATTTAGGCCTTAACAACAGTGGAAAATCTGCAGTCTCTTCAAAATGCATATCAGCTTCCTCTTCTCATTCTGCTTGGGACCTTGAGAGAAGGAAGGTCCAAAGAAAGATAAAATCCTTTTTACAGAGAATTTTTTTGTTTGCATTTACTTTTGAGAAGGCAGTGAGCAAGTGTTAAGTGTAACTAACCTGGTAACTGTGGAGTAAATGGTGAGGTGGTTTTCACCAAAGGTAAAGGAATAAGAGTTTTATTCTGTATAGCCAAGATATGCTACTTTCCAAGAATATGGATATAAGACACTTAACATTTTTATTCTGAAAAGGCTTGTGATTCTCAAAAATCAATAACTTTTATGATTTTATACCACGGCATCAAACAAAATGAGGGCCAGATTTCTGAAGTAAACAATGGATTCTGCATAATGTGAGTTAAAGGTCATTTGTTTTGACTAAAGGCGTGCAGTATAATCTTATTTTCAAATAACTCCTTTCTGGTTTGTGCATACTTTTCTAAATTCATATACGGGATATCACAAGTCAGAATCTGAGTTCCCATCGGTTGAATGAGCATCAGGAGGTTTTGTGCTTCACCTTGATTTTTCAATCATTTTTTTACCAAATTCAGTGAGCTTCTGCTTCAAATGCCTCACCTGGGTGAGGTAATGATGTGGGCACTTAGTGAATATTTGCATAGCAACACCTCTGCTTCCTGGTGATAAATGATTCCAGCATATTGAAATATAGGTAAATTGGAAAAATAATGAACCTCCCATTTTCTAAGGACTTGGAATTTTAATGAAATGCTGTCTGGTAAAAAGGTGATATGCTGTAAAAACCTTGCTGTACTAAGGAACACCAAAGCTGGAGTAAAATTATTCACATGGGTATTTTTAATAAGTTCAATAATGTGTTTTCCTGCCTGTTTGAGAAAATAAATTTCTTGCTTTTGGTGAATCTTGCTTATATTATGTGGAATAAGGTATGTCACAGCTCAAGCAACATTCTCTTCAATCAAGGAAGCAATAGCCTTTTTTCCCCTTAAATTACTGATGTAGAAGCATTCCCAATGAGAATTTGTGCAGCTAAACTGAACACAGAAAACCACAGCTGTCTCGAGTGGTGTTTGAAATGTTGCATGCACAAATTAAGGTTCACCCAGACCATTATTCTGCAACAGGTTCTTTCCTGTGTCAGCCTGTGTGCAGGCACTGTCCCTTTGCTGTTGTGACAGGTTTTGCAGGAGCACAGGATCCATCTGCTTGAGCCTGACTGCAGCACCAAGGCCACACGTAATGTTGGTGCAAAGTATAAATAATACATTAGTGTGCAATGTGACAGGCACTGACAGGGGGCTGGACAAGTGGTGTAAGTCTGAATGAGAAAGAAAACTTTAGTACAGGCTCAGGCTAGCACTTCTTGCTGAGTAGCATTAAAAAAAAAACAAACCAACATTACACGCTTTGGATTAAATAAAATGTTACAGTTATTTTGTAGGAAGCTGGTTTAATTCCCATTTTGTTTCCACAAGTTGCTGCATAAATTGTATTTTCTCTATAAATTCTCTCTGGTTTGGGTTTTGCCTCCTGGGGTTTTAATTTATCAGACTTGTCATTTCTTGACTATTATCACAGATTGAAATGTACAGTAGACACCTGGAGGGTTTTACTTTTTTCCATCCTTGGGCTTTGTAGAAATAGGACCATCTGGCCTGTAGGTCTGGAAGCATCAACATTCACTCATTAAATGTGCCTGAAGCCCTCACTTTCAATCTGCCTCATTTAGCTACCTGAGGACTGTAGTTAGGGGGTCTGTTGTATTCACCTGTTGTTTACAAGCAAGTTGTTTAAACTTGTGATCCAAACTCGAGGAAAGCATCTTCTACATCCATCTCAATCTTTGTGTTTTGGTACCATTTGGCTGTTCCTGGAATAAGAATCTGGGGTTAAAGTGTGTTGGTATTTCTGACATTTCTTTCAACATAATAAGAAACTTCCACCATTTCAGAAATGTTATCAAATACAAAGATTTTAGGAGGATCCTGCTGGGTTGTCTGATGGGTGCTTCCCAAGACACAACAGGCAGGGAATTATCTGCTTCCGGTGCCAAAAATCCATGTGGGATGTGCCTTTGCTATGTCAAACAGGACTCAGGTGCAACAAGGAATTCAAAGGGGAGAGCTCAGCTCTCTGGCTGTGTCTGGGAAAGCAGCAAAATTTTCACACTGGGAGCAAAAGCATGTTTTAGTTGTGAATTAACTAAAGACTGTCATCTTGCAGAGTGTTCCTGGGAGAAGTTAGACCCCAGAATAGAGCTTTGTTTTGCCTATTAGCAGTGACTTACCTGCCTGTGGGGAGATGGTGACAAGCTGTAAAACCCCTTTCTATTTTGTGCATGCTTGAAGAGTTGACAGCAGTTCACTGTGAACTCAGCAATGATGTAATTGCTCTGTCTTGCTAATGCAGTTCTTCTCTTTGTAGTTAATGACCAGCTTTTAAAACTTCTAAATAAAAACAGAAAGTATAAAATTCCAAGCAAAATACCAAAATTATTAGCTTTGCCATGTGGATGACTGTGTGCACTGAGGTTTGTTGCAAGAGCAATTATTCCAGGCATTTGGGTCAACATTTCTTCTATGGAGGGAGAAGAAAACCCCTCGCACATAAAAGAAAAAAAGTCTGAAAATGTGCTGCTGTGATGTAAGCATGAATAAGGATTTAGCTTAATCTGGAGACTCTCAGGATCAATGAGAAATTTTAGTAGGAGCTTCTCTACAACATAGATCAGAGCACTTTTACTGAGGTGAGGCCTTTATTTTCATAACCACAGTAGTAGCTTTAATAACTGGGAATACTTAGGAGTGTCAGAATAAATACTGAGGTTCTCTTCCTTTCCTCATTTTGCCTGAAATTCATGAAAAATATAATTTCCTGAAAGTAGATCTGGCAAAGCTTTGGAATGTGCAAACCATTCCTGTCTCTCTGTATACTTCAAGTCTCTTTTGATATAATTTCTTGTTGCTTGTCCCATTTTCACTGAAGGGAAATAGCTCTCAAAATTAATAATTCATGAGATGGCTCCAGCAGACCGTAAAATACACCATGACTATATGTAATAAATATTATTTGCTTCAGTCTTCTAAGTTGTTACAAGCGTGCACCTTAGTCATGCACCTTTTTAATAAACCTCAGAGGAAGTGGGGGGAAGGTAAAGTGGAGTTTTACCTCCATCTCCTTAGAAATATAATGAAGTGCCCTGTGGGTCAGCTCTGTAACCCTGCCCAGGTCCCACCAGCATTCCTGAGGAGCCTCTGCTGCTCCTGTACAGCCCCTGTGAAAGCTTCTGTGCCCCTACAGACAGATGTGACTTCTCCATCCTCTGGAGAAAGCCATGAGCAAAGCCAGTCCTTTGCCCTTCAGCCTCACCCCATCAGTGGGCTCTGGGTCATGCCAATTTTCATATGAGCAAAGGGTAGGGTGGGTGGTGGGGGAAATTTATCAGTTTACTTTGAAATATTATTTGGCAGGGAATTTCTTGACCTGAGTCTACAGTCTCTTCCTGATCATTCTGCCTTCTGCTGTTGTTGTACACTTTTTTTTTTTCCCTCTGGTGTAACCTGCTCTAATGCATGATACCTCAAGTGTAAGTGCTTAATGGAGAGGAGGTCACTGGGGGATGTGAAGGAGAAGGTGGAGGTGAAAAGGAGTCACTGCTCCTGCACCAGATGTCAGCAATCTCTGTCCTTTACTTGCAGTCTTTCTTCAGGCTGCCTCCAACTATAGCAAACCTCTCTGTACAAGATATACCTGTTCTGAATGCCAAAAGCCAAAATATTTTTTATCCTCCTTGTTTAGTGAGCCATAGCATCACTTGCTCTCTGAAGGGGAGAAAGAAACTCTTCTGCAGAGAAAGGATTTCCTTTAGTGCAGCAGTCACAGCAACTCACAAAACTCTGCTCTGCTCTAACTCCCAAATTTAGGGCCAGCAATTAGGAAAGCTCAGCTGGCAGGGATGTGGAGTTATTTCTTCTCTTCTTCTACCATTATTAGTATGCAGTTTCTGTCCATCCATCTAAGTTAAATCCAGCAGGCAGGATGAAATGTTGGTGCTTTCTTCCAAATCACTAAGTAAGGCACTCTCAGAGCCGTGCATCACCTGCTGCCAGAGCCCACGGACACATCCCCAGCACAGCCAAGCAGAGAGCTCAACAAAAGCTGTCATTTAACTCTGCTGCTACCCTTGAGGGCTTCCTAGCTGCACAAAATGCATTTTGGCCTGTGTTATGATGATTTGGTACCTGAATGATCTGTGCACCTCAGGCAGCATTGGCGAGGTAAAATGACTGAAATGGAAACCAGTGGCAAATTCCTATATCAGCTTAAAGAGTTTCACCAGCCTCTCTTTTCCAGCTCTTCAGCTGGAGTTTGAAAATGAAAGAATAAGACTAATTTATAGACTTCTTGATTTCTAGGAGTTCTAAGAAATCATGCATTGAAGTATAGAGCATGAATGGGAATTTCTATGGTTCAAACAAAAAGAAAGTTTCACAGTTGGTTAGAGATCAAGCATCAGCCCCATCTCTGAGCAGGGGTTTGCACGGAGGGAGTCTGATTTATGGATGGTAAAAGTGAGGCACAAAATGATGCAGATCCCTCTGTGAAGCTTCCATCAGCCAGAACCACTGTGCACGAGAAGCCCAGAGCCTGTTCTGCGTTGTGCAGCTGGGCTGTGCCCCTGCTGCAGCTCAAGCAGGTGGGATGGGCTGGAGTAAACTCAGTGTTGAGACAATTTGAAAATGAGAATTCACATTTCCAAAGACCCCAAAGCTGACAGATCACTGCTAAAATTGCTAACTTGCCTGTGAGGCTGGAGAGTCAGTTGGATAACCTAAGAAAAAATACATATGTATAATCTTTTGAATTTTCCATATTCTTTTTATGTCGCAGACTTTAATCTGATGTCTTATAGTTATTCCATTGAAGTCTGTACCAAAGTCATTTAAATCACATCAGTGTGCAACTAGTGTGAGAACAGAAGTGGGATTCTTAGAAAGAAGGCATTGTTTTAGCAGTAAATCAATTCAAAATTAACAATAATACATAGTAACACACAATTCATCTTTTATTGCAGCTGCTTACATGTGAATGTGCAAGAGTTTAATGCATGCTTTTAGCAGCTGCTTAGACTACAATATATAAATAAAGAAGGATGTATCAGTAGAAACACTATCTGAACTTTTATAGGAAATATCTGAAATGCTGTAAACAACTGTAGTGGGTTCATGTAGTGCCCAGGCAGTAATGAGGGCTGACTGCTGAAGCCATCCATTATATTCAGACTGGTTTGTGTGCCCTTCCAACAGCTTCAGCTGAGGGAAATCCCAGAATTTGGTACCCTGCTTGCATGACAAAAGGGTGAGTTAGGAGTTCCTGTGCCAGTGCCAAGTGACACCAGGCTGGACCTGGCGAGGGGGGACAGAATAGAGCCCTCTCTGTTCACTCCTGCCTCATGAATGTGGGCAAGGATCTTGCTCTGCCTTCAAACAGAGAAAGAAAAATGCACTGTTCACTCTGAATCTGCAAAACCATATGAAGTGAAAACTGCCAGTTTCTGTTTGCTCTGTCAGGGGAGATATAACTCCAGTAAATCCAGGAATTCAAGTGAAAATAGGATTGCTCATTGGTGTACAGGAAATGCAGGCCAGAGCATCATTTTAATTAGCATTAATCACAGGCAGATCTTTCTGTCTGATATTAACATGGGTAAGAAATAGCAGGTACCAGAGGAGCTCATGAAAAGTTACATTTTTTTTCACAATTTAACAATTCTTTGAAGTACACAGGAATAGGTGATGCAGGGTTGGACACCTCCAGACCTGAAGGAGCTATTCAGAAGTTGCCCTACAACACAGATTCAATTTTCATGGATTAAGTAGAATTATTAGCATCTACTGCTCCCAAAATTGCCACTTTCAGATCAAGTTTTTTCATACTACACAAAGTTGATGTCATGAATGCTTTAAAATTGGACATATCTTCTTGTAGTGGGTATAAATGCTGATAGCACTGATTTTTTTTTTTTTGGTGGTATGAAATGTGATTAACATTTTAAGCCACTATCCAAATCAAGTTGTTATTTTTATAACCCATCAAACGAAAATTACGAGGCTCTTAAAAGCCCCTCAACAACAGACTTGTAAAGGGGATAATGACAGAGACATTAGCTGTTTATAAAAGCTAATATCTCATGCAAATTTGACATTACATGTCTTACTGCATGTTATTAGATGCTCATTTGCTATGCAAATATTATTCACTTTTTGTAAATGTCTGATCTTCAGTCAGCAAAGGGAAACATGAACTTCAGCATTTTTCCATGAAAATACAAAAGAGCTAGACTATGGTCTTTGATCAATGCTTAGAATAAAATGAAAATATTCCTTCTTAATTAAAATGTACTTCTTTAGGATGACAATGTACTTCTTTAGGATGACAATTTTTTTAATGTTTGCTAAATTATATAAAATGCTTTAAATTGTAAGGATGTATGAAAAAAATGGTTCATAATTTCTAAAATTGTGTATTAATAGTTGACATATTAGCACAGTTGACATATTAGCACAGTTATTAAAGTGCCTGTAGATTGGCATAAGGAAGAGCTAACACTGATATCTTTAATATGAGATTCAGCAAGACAATGCATTTAAGGGGTAGCCTTTGATAGTATTTTTCAGCTGTAGTAAATATACAGTGTCCCATTCTTTTTATATGAAAATTTACGTGGCCAGATAGTGTAGTCTGGAAGAGAATCAGACATGAAGTTTCTTAAGACTGGATAGACCTTGGTTAAATTTAATTCTTGCTTTCAAATACAGTTGCTGGCGTTTAGGGAAGGCAGGATTCTGGGTCATCAAAACCAGCCTTCTGTTCTGGTGTGTGAATATATCATGTAATCCTTTAATAAACTAAATATATCCTATCTACAAAATGTTTCTCCAGCTACTCCTCATGGAGGCTTTTCTAGAACCTCTTCTGATCAAAATTATCATCTCTACTGCCTAAATATATTCAAAGCAGTTTATACCCATTTGTTCCTTTGCCAGTATTTTAGCTTTAAAAATGTCTTTTTCCTTCCTGGAGTGTCTCTGAAGTATTTTCTAAGAGCAATCATACTTCTCTCCAAATCTTGTTTTGTTAGGCTAAACAGGCCAGGTTATTTTAGCCTTGACTTTTAGGAGTGAAGACTTTCCCCTGATTATGATGCCTCTCTGCTCTCATCAGGTTTTAATTCCTTATATTTTAACAGAGATAAACCAAATTGTTAGAGCCTTCAGGGCATGAACTAGCACCTTGTACAATCCTGGTTTGTACTTGCTGTATCTTCTTGGTGATATCTCTCTGCCCACACAAGAAATTGCTTTTTTGCCTTTTCCCTTCCTTCAGAGCTGGCCAGTGCTTGACCCCTCCTGTTCTGTGCAGTTTCTTCCTTAAGGATGCTGCCCTTGAGCAGCAAAAGTCCCTTTCAACATGGACATTTCCTTGAGTTTATCCCAGAACTTGGGGGTGCTCCAGCTAGAGCACTCCCAGTTCCCCCACAAATGGGAGAGCATTGCCAACACTGAGGCGCCTTTGGGGTAAATTAGTGGGATGGTGGAACAGGGGAGGGAAGGGAGCGCTGGGAATCTGCACAGGGGTTTGGGCTGCAGCGTGTCCTGGTGCACAGCTCGCAGCCTGATCCCAGGGGTGTTGCACCATGACACGAGATAACTCATGCAAAAGAAGGAAAAGAGGAAGTTTTATTGCTGACCTTGCAATATATATAATTCCAAAAGTGACTATGGACTGGAGGATGAAATTACCACCTCTCCAACCACACTGGTCAAACCAACAGTCCGTCATTTCTCTCCTCCCACAAAGAAGAATGGAAACCAATCGTTATTTACATGAACAGTGCCTGAGAACTCCAGTATTGTTACCTTGCGCTCAGGCCATGTTTTCCCCATTCCCTGGGACCCCTGTGACTCTGATCAAGATAAGCCTGGTCCCCTCCTTCCTGCCCCAATGGGGTTGGCAGAGGGCCAGAGAAGCCCACCCTGTCCAGAGCATAGATAAACCCCTGACATTTCCTGTTCACTCTCTTCCCCCCGCTCTTCCCCTCGCATCTCATGGAATAAAGAGCTGGACAACCACATCAGGGTGAGAGCCTCTTTCGAATCTTTGCCCATCTCCTGATGTTCCTCCCCTCAAGGCCTCGTATCTGTGGGCTAGCCTGATAATTTAGGGGCTGAGAGAGGGGGAAACATTACAGTATAAATATGTAAACATCAGAAGGCATAGAAAACTTTTTTAAAAGACCTTTAAAAATTTTGAAAGAACAGGGCGACACAGGAGCAGGGTTTTGTCAATCCAGTGATCCAGCTGTCCCAGCTCCAGCTTGGGGAGGCAGTCTGCTTTGAGCATCCCTGACCTGTGCAGTTTCTGCACAGAACCCACCACTGCTGTGCATGATTCCTGCTGTGCACAGATGGAAATAAAGTGGCTGTAAACTCACCTGGCTGCTGCACACCTCCTTGAGTCAGCAGTGCACTCAGCATCATCAGCATAGCTGCTGTTCTCCTGCTTCCCAGTGGGTTACTGCTCATTCCAGTCCTGTCAAAGCCTCCCAAGTGCCGAATCCAGAAATGTAATATGCAATTAGCACTGTGTTTTGCTCAGGAATAATTCTTCAATTGCAGTATGCTGTTAGTGTAGCATTATAGGATAGCAGCCCTTCTCTGCTAACAGTTTGCTGTAATCTGTGCCAGAAAAGAAAGCTGAAATGGAACTTTAAATTTATGTTTTAATAAAGCACAACTTAGTTTGTAGTTTACCTGAAATTTCAGCATTTCATAATTTAAAGCAATCTATCTCTTGAACCATATTATTTTTCCTAACAGTACTTATGCATGAAAGAATTTATTTGGGGTTTTTTTGTGTGTTTGTTTGTTTTTAAACATTGATATTATGATCTGCTGATGAGTTTATCCAATTGGTGAGTTTACACCTTGGCCTTTGCACCAACCATTATTTTTTCATTTCAATTCCTTCTTCCTGTAGAAGTATTTAGAATACCCTATATATGTGTCTAAAATAGAAAGGATGATGGTATCTTTGAGCTAAAAAGTGCTTCAGAAGATCTCAATAAAAATCTTGAGCAGCTGCCCAGAGTTGAATTCCATCCCATATGAGGTCCATATATATTAGAAACAAGCACAAGAAATTCCTAGGTATAGGATGAATTTGGGGCATACTGAGAGTGTGAGTAACTGAGCAGATTTTGAGGCAAAATATTTTTCAGCTGAATGGAGTTTCATTGTTTATTTTCTGATACTTAATTTGTGTTGCCTTAACCTGATTTGTTGTCTTAAAAGCCTAAGGAATAGCAGATAAGTTATTTGAGGAAGATCCAGTTCTCAGCTGGGAAGAGCAAATGAGGAAAGAAAGTAGATAATTTAAAAGACTACCAAATTATTGGGAATACCAAATTATTCTCCTGTCTAACCTTGCATGAGAGAGCTCTGTGTAGATGTGCAGAAGTTCCTTAGTGCTACGGAGGCTGTACAGACTGACAGGGATTTATTATCTGCTCAGCATAACCGAGGGGGACGTGGGTGTTGGAAAAAAAGGACTTCAGAAAATCATCCCTACATCTCACCTGAGGTTTCAGATTTGCTAGAAGCTTAAATTCAGTTCTGACAAAAAACATTACCATTTTCCCACCTATTCAGTCAGTCTGACAGTGCCTGTGCAGGCTTTTGCTGTTCTCCATCTTGCCAGGTAGTCAGCTAAGAAAATGACTGAGGTTTATTAGCTGGAACTGGCAAAATAGATAGGAAGAGCATGTAATAAAGAATGTTCTACGTATTGTGAGCTGCACAAGAGTGGGTGGTAAGAAAAGGCCCTGAAAGTCCATCAATTTTTCTTTCCCCACAACTTCTCATCTTTCCCTGGATCCTACGAGCAGATGAATGGACCCAGAACACACAAATGCCTTTCTGAAGGCTTTGAAAAGGAGTAGGATATTTTCTACCCCTCACCACAGCAGTGACTCACTGAGAGTGTTCTCCTTTGAAAGGTCTCTTTCCTGCTCCTCTACTCCTACACCTTTTCTAATACTTGAAGAGGGATAATGTTCCTTCCCCACTGAAATACAGCAGCTCAAGGGGTACATTTGTGTGAAGATGTTCTGCTCAGTATTCTCATGACTCTGTTTTTCAAATGCCTCCTTCTATTTCTGTCTGAAATTGAGCATTTTTATTATTCAATCATCTTAGTATCGGAAATCACCTGATTGGCTTACTAAAAATGCAAATTATATTGGGAAAAAAAGGAATTTGGCATTAATTTTAATGAATAAATAATTTTTCTGTCATTTTCCAGTACATTTGTGTCCAACTGTTAGTCCTTGGAACACAGGAATAGCCACTCTGCTTTTTTCAAAGGAAGCTTTCCTTCCCTTTTTCCTGGGTTTCTGCTAAACTTCTGTCTTTTCCACTGAGTTTCCAGTTGTGGATAACAAATATGTGCATTAAAAACATTAAAAGATTCTAAAAATCTTCCTAAATTTAAAGTAAGAAAACATTGTATTGAATTATTTTGTGTCTGAAGTACTTTGGTACCATCTGTTGGCATTCCCCACTTGTACATTTGGCTTTTAAATGGGTTCCCAGTTCTCAGGATCTGGCACATTAGGCAGTGAAAGTTTGTGGCTTTAACTCAACTCTGGTGACAAACTGGGCAGTAATATTTACTGGTGGCCAGGAACCAAGGAAAAGAGAATTATTATAATAAAATGCAACACAAAGGCTATAGATCAAGAAATTGGATTGTGAATGGGCTCATTCTGGGCTTAATGACTCTTCCTGATAGAGTCCTAGAATACCATCATGGATTTGTTTAGGTTGGAAAAGGTCTCTAAGATTATCAAGTCCAACTGTCCCTGAGCACCACATCTACGCCTTTCCAACACCTCAGAGATGCTGATTCCACCACTGCCCTGCACAGCCTGTTCCAATGCCAGGCAACCCTTCCAGTGAATACATTTTTCCTATTATCCAGCCCAAACCGTTCCTGGCACTACCTGGGGCTGTTTCCTCTTTTTCCTTCTCTGGCTCCTTGGGAGCAGAGACCAATCCCCACCTTGTACAACCTCCTGCCAGGCAGTTGTGGAGAGCAGTGAGGTGTGCCCTGAGTCTCCTCCCCCCCAGGCTAAATAACTAAATTCCACCTTATTCTCAATGAGAAGGGTGGGATTCCTTCACTCCTGCATGCAGAAGCAGCCCAAGACATTGAGTCACACAAATGATGTAGAAATGGAAGGCACAGCAGTTTCTTAACCCAATTAGAAGGGTATCAGGAATGAAGATAGGGTGGTACAGGTTTCACCTGTCTGTACAGGTGCCTGGAGCTCCTGGATTTTGTCGGTGCTACAATGCCCAACTGGCGGGAAGAATGATGTGCAGAACTCCATGGTTTCAGAAGGCTAATTAATTACTTTATTATAATAAAACTATATTCCACTATATTACTAACAAGAACTATCACTAACTAACTAGAAAACTCATGATTCTCTGCTGAGTCCCAACACAGCTGTGACCTAACTGGTCAATCAATCCAAAACACCATCACCAGAATCCAATTAAGAAATCACCTTGGGCAAACAATCTCTGCACCACATTCCACATGGGCACAAACGCAGGAGCAGCAAATGAGATAATTGTTTTTATTCTCCTTTCTCTGCTTCTCTCAAGAAGAAGAAATCCTGAGAAAGATAAGTCTCTCTCAGTTCAGAGGACATGTGAATACCACATAATTTCATCACAGATGAACCAGGCAGAAGGTCTGCACAGGCACTGCTGCTTGCACTGCCTCTGTCAAATGATGAGGGAATGGCCGTGGAACAATTCTGGAGAGGAGTATTAAAGCAAAGCATAACTAGAGCAGTGCTGGGTGTGAGCGCAGAATCATGATCAGAGTGTATTTACAAACATAGGAGTCATGCTTTCACATAACATTGAGTTTCCTCAGCAAATGGAATCATTACCATTGCTTCCTCTCTTTAAAGTGTTATCTCTGTGTGCCAAAATGCTGAACAAGACCATTGGAAAGAATCCAACTTACATTATTCTTCCTTTAAAGCTTCATTTTTAAAAGAATCAAGGACACAAGCATTACTTAAGTATTCCTTTTTACTTTCACAAGGCAAACAGCAAAACTTATTCAAAACAGTGTTTTCTAATGCCTAACCTGTCATGTTTAAATCCAAAACCAAGGAAAGATGTTTTTAAATAGCCAAATCATTAGTTATGTTAGGAGTAGGGTATGTTCCTAAGGAAAGGCAGGAAGATCATCTGAGGATTCAAAATCTCCATAAACACTGAAGTGAGAGAAAGATCAGCAACCTTTGATAATTTTTTTGTTCATAATCTCTAGATTTCTTACTCAGTTGAGTCTGATTTTTTGTTTTGTTTTATATTGAAATCCAAACAAATAGCTGACAGGTGCACCATTAACCCATCCCTTTTACCAGCAATTATTCTCCCCAAGTACTGAAAGAGAATTGTACCCAAAGGAATGAGATTCAATATTTTATC
Source organism: Taeniopygia guttata (assembly GCF_048771995.1). NCBI lineage: Eukaryota > Metazoa > Chordata > Aves > Passeriformes > Estrildidae > Taeniopygia > Taeniopygia guttata. The sequence continues at coordinate 31,784,471 of NC_133032.1, read as the reverse complement.
CCCACCCTCATCATTAATGTAGTAGAATGGATTAAATGTTAATCTCTTAATAATCCTTAATGAAGCAGGATCTTCAGCAATCAGCCCTGTTTAATTGTCAGATGCCACCTCCAAGGAAATGCTATTTGTTAGTCAGGTCCCAGTCATGGCTGGCTTTGAAAAGAGGTTGTTTATTTCTTTAGGACAAAGTGTTGCTGCAGCAGCTGGAAGCTCTCTGCTTTAAAGCCTGTGGATAAATGCTGGGAGTGGTGGCAGGGACAGGGAGATCAGCAACCCTTCCTCACTTGAAAAGGGAGGTCAAGGGAAGAACAAGGCACATAAAAGGAGTGAAATTAGGGTACAGGGGGTGCATAAATGACAACCTCTGTGAGTCCTCAGCTATGGGGTGTGAGGGGGTGAAGCAGGAGCAGTGGCAGCCCTGGTTCTTCAGACACAGGAGCGTCAAGAGCAAGAGGGGTTCAGTGAAGTTTATGGTGTTTTTCAGTGAACCATTTAATATTTCTGTTAAAATGCAGTAAGTTTGAGCTGTCTGAGCTCTGACGCTACAGAAAATATCTGAAAATAGCAGACTTGCCAAAACAAGTCAAATTGCCTGAAAACTTGTTGATATGTAAAAGGAAATGTTCTTAGAGGTACTCCAAGCAGGAGGAAAAACTTGTGACTGAGACGTACATGCCTGCCTTAATTTTGCCTATCAGCCATGGGGGGCTTTTACACACAAAATAGGGAATTACATACCTGTCACAAAAATATTCTTGAAGCTACAAATCAAAAATGGTCTGTTTATGTTATTTTAATCTAATCCTGAACAATTTTTTTAATGCTGTTATCTAAAATAATTGTCTGGTTTTGGATTAATTAATGTCAAAAATAAAGTCTATGTTTGCCTGACTTAGGATGGCTGTTTTCCCAAATAGATTTTGGTAAAAATGGACAAAATAGTTTTGTATTTATAGATGGAATGGAGTGGAGTCCCTTGGAGTTGACTATGCAATTTTCTATTTCATTTAAAAAGTAAAGCAACAGCCAGAGGAATATTTAGTGAAGAGTGTTTTTATTATTCCAGAGTCTTCTATCTTCATAGCCTAACTGTAGCAGGCACACTGAAAATAATGCTACAGTTTTTTCAGACTAAGAATGATAAAAAGCCTCCAAAGTGCAAATGTAAATACGGTGTCCATCTTTAAGTCTTACATCATACTGTGGCACCTAAATAGGCCCATGAAAACCAAGCATTCACAGCTGAGCCTTCCTAGGGCTGAGCATCCCTCCTTGATGTTATTTTAATGTATCACCCAATTATTTATAATTTTCCTTCCTTGGGAATTCATTTTTTTTGATTTCTTTTTCTGTCATAACCACAGGAGTGGGATATACACAACTGGCTGCCTGTTCACCACCTATTCTCTAGAAATATTATGGACAAGTTGGTCTCCCTTTTTCTCCATCTACTTCCAGCTAAACTTCTTACATCTGAACCTTTCAGATAATCATCTAATCTTAACAGAGCAGTTTCTATCATAAATAGTATTTGTTAATTATGTTTTTAAAAATATCATACTTAAGGTCATGTGACTTTTAATATTTTCAGATCTAAACTTACTAAATAAGCCATACTAGAAAATAACAGTTCTGCAGCTAAAAGAACATAACTAATCAAGGATCATATTGGATAATTCCATTTACTTACGTTGTAAAAGATAGAGCTAAGGAGGGAAAAGAAAATGAAGAAGGAAACTTTCTTAGGAGTGACACAGGTTTAAAAAAGGGTCTGTAGGAAATGTTACTTAAAAAGAAAAATAAAAGCATTTTTATTTGTTGCCCAATTGAAGAAAATGCTGTTTGTTATGTCAGAAGCTTTCCCATGTTGTGGTTTAGAAGATCATTGCAGGGTGAGTTATGTGTCTGTGAGCAGAGGGCTCTCTCGGATCAGCCAGGCTCTCACCCTGCCAGGACCCAGCAATGTCAGGATCATTTTTCTTCAGTCACAGCCTGTCTGTGAAGGCACAGCACAGATCATTTCACCCAAAGAGAAGGATGGTGATTTCAGCACAGGAGATGCAGGTGCTGGTGCTCTACCATCAATGTGCTCTGTAAAAACCTGCACAGACCCAGAGCTGGCAAGGAGCCCCTGTCCCACAGCACCTGGGGTGGGAGGGCTTTGCACCAGTGCTGCTGACTCAAAAACCATGAGATATCTCTGGGTCATGGAACTCTTAAGTTTAAAAAAGGCCTCCAAGATCATCAAGCCCAATCATCACTCATCTGCCAATGTTTGCACTGTACCCCTTGTAGTGGACACAAAGGACAAGAACTTATCTCCTTTCACTAACAAGTTCAATGGCTGTTCTTCTGTAGCAGATATTTCTATAAAAAAATGTTCATGTCGTAGTTTCTATTATAAAATGTATAAATAATAAATCTTAAAGATGGTTTCCAGTGAATACAAAATTTCAGCTGCAAAGATGATGTTTTCATTCTCGTATTATGAAATGGTAGATAAATAGAATTTTATTCTGATTGAGCTGGGTTTTTTTTTTTTAAAGGTTCATCAATACATGGGCCTTGTCTTTCCACTAAAATAAAATTTATTGGGCAGCAAACTCTATTGCAAACTTAAATGAGAAAATTAAGATTTAAAAAGTTCTGTCTATCTGCAGTTGTAATTAATGATCAAAAACGCAATTAAACATTAAAGAAGTTTTAAACTTTGTGGAATAGTTTCCATAATGAGTTCCTAATAATAAAAGATATTGAATAAGTTTGAGAATAGTTTAAGTAGGCAGTTGCTTTCAGCAAGTGCAATGCTATAAGGCTTTTTTTCCTTAATCAGAGAATAAAATATACCAATGGAAGATATCCAAGATTGATCAATGGCATATTTTCAATACCTGTTAGCTTTAAATAAGCTGGTACATCTAGAAAAGTACAGGTGATATTGGCACAAATACCAACACTTTGTCATTATAAACAGCATGATAAATTAATTCCCTGTTTATTTGCTTTGGAATATCCCCAGGATAAACTTTGATCAGTAAAATTGTCCCTTAGCTCAATAAGTAGACTAAACATTTAGAAGCTATTTAAGTAGAGGCTGCTGATTTTGAACTAGGAATGACTGAATGAAATGTTTCCAAATGACAATTTTTAATCAGAAAATGCAGTTTTGTTGGAACCAAATAATTTCAATAGGAATATGTCCTTTTCTGTAGCAATTCTAAATGTAATTTTTTCTCAAATGTAATTATTTGTTCCAGTTAAATAAAAATAAGTTGCTAAGATAATGTTTTTATTTTGACTAGTTTAGCTCTTTTTTTTTGGTTTTACACTTACAGAGTCCCATTATATTTCCAAATTTAAATAATCATAGTGAGATTGCATCTTGTCTTTCTTTTAAGTTATTTTTTAATGAGAGATCTCTATGACTAATAGCACATTTTTCCATTAGCCTAACAAACTCTTGAGGAAGATCAACATGTCTCTAGGGAGAAATGTGTGTGGCAAATAAATTTCAAAATGAAAAGAGGTTTTCGGAAATTTTTTTATGAAGTTTGAAGTAAATTTGACTGAAGCTCTCTCAGCACAGAAGATGCAGACAGGATGGTGAGCTTCATGCCCATCTCTATTACCTTATGTTATCCTGTTTTGTAAAATGTTGGATCTGAATTTTCATGGTACACCTGGTATTAAAACTATAAAATCAAGGTATTAAAAACTTGGTTTTAAAAATCCTACCCCTTTGAAAGGAAAGTGTGTTAAATTGAGAGCTTGTGTCATATGAGGGAGAAAAAAGAAGAGAGGGGACAGGAAGGAAAGAGGTGAAAATCGGGATTTGGTTTCTGAAGGGTGTCTGCATGGTTTCAAGTCTGTGACAACTGTTTTGGTGTCACAACTCATTTTGAAAAATAAAGTTTTGACAAGTTAAAACTTGTTATGCTCACATTTGCTCTAAAAGTTTTCCTTGAAAAGTAAAATTTGTGAAATACTGATTCATTTTAGTAGTGTCTCCTTGGATAAATCAACTTTTTTGGAAGCAAGAAACCATAATCAGCTGATTGAGATTAGTATATAGGGAATAAATATTCTATATAATTTATGGTTACTTCAAAATGACTTTGTGAATAGAGTGTTTCAGGCTCCTTTTTGAGTCTTTGTCTTCACTATGTGACATCAGCACTGTATCTGATTTAAATGGTGTGAAAGTAGTTTTATTTGTGATGCTGGGTTCACAGGGATGTTCTGTCTTATTAAATGATCTCTGATTTCTTCTTTCTTTTCATATTGGGATGATATAAATTACTGTGGTTTGTTTATGTGCTTACCTAACCCATCTGGAGATAAATACTGAACATTATTTAATGAAACACAACTGAAAACATTACCCACACAATTAGCCATTTCCTGTAACTTTAATAAGACCATTAAATCGTGTTGAAGAATTGCAGTGTGTTTACGACTAAGCAGTAATTTAGAAGGAAATAGTTGCTTTTCTTTTCCCTTTTATAAATGGCCCCTACATGTAGTCATGAGTCCTGGAGGGGCTCAGTCATAGTAAAAGAGAAAGCAAAGGTCTGAACGTACTACTTGGAGTTCATGCACAAATTGCACAATGTTTATTTTGCTCAGGCCCTTTCATCATTTGCATCATTCTCAAACCTACAGTGATCAAGGTGTGGCCTTTTGCTACTCTGTTTTGCTATTTTGGTGTGATTACCTGAGATTTCCTCTGAGGGGAATGAAGTTTGCCATCTCTGACAAACTTTACCTGTGATCCTGTAATTTCACTGAGCAGATGATATACTACAGATGCAACAAATATTTTACAAATATTTTTGGTTGTGTCTCAAGAAGTGAACTGTTACAATTTTATTTGCTCCCTTTGACCAAAATACACTCAGAAATTATTTTTTATATAGTCTGGTTCTATTGATGGTGGGTTTTGCCCATTGCTAGAAAATCTAGGTATGTATCTGTTGGTTTAGAATAATGAAACAGAGCATTTTCTTTCATAAAAGGAAATCTACCTGCATGTCTATAGGACAGACATCACATCAATCTCATGTGACATTCTGTATCTTCAGGCAAGAGCAAGAAAACCAAATGCATCTTTTTATTTCCTTTCCCGTGGTTTGAGCATTCAGTAACTAATTTAAGAGTCACTATAAAGAAACACAGAATTCTTTTATCTTGGCTGCAGCCGGGCTCTGTTGGCTTTTTGTGCCAGCAGTGGTAGTTTCAGGCTGATTTCCTGGGGTAGCTTCACTGATCAGAAGTCCACTATTGTCAGTATTTTGAAATGAAATCACAGCTCATCAGATACATTGTTTCATCTCATGTTTTAGCTGCCAATTTCTCTTTTCTCTATTTTGCCTCAGTCTGTTGGGACTGGTCATGAAAATGTGGGACTATTAACCTTCTTTTCAGAACTGAAAGGAAGGTTAAACCCCACCCCATTTCATGAACTGATATGAAACACATCTTTGTCCATAATGATGTCCACTGAGAGTGTTGTTTTCATTAAAGTCAGGGCAAAAATACACTGCTCACCATATACATCCCTACAGTGCTGGAAACTTGTGGTTTTTGGCAGGTTTATTTAAAGGTTGTGGTACATGGTACTAATTTCATCTTATTTTCAAATCACCATTTATTAAATCTTTAGGAAGTTAGAATTGATCTCAAATAAGTATTTTGGTGCTGTCACCCTTTCTTAGGATTTAATGGCATTGTTGTGATGAGTGACTCATTTGGACTCATTGTTTCATTGTTTCTACATGTTGCATCTGCTGATGCTTTCCAAATTTTCAGGGTCTTTGGAGATTTATGCATTCAATTTGTTTGTTGCACATTGCTTTTCCCATAGATAAAAATCCATGGCATGCATCTTTCATGGAGAGCTGGGTTTACCTAGACCATATCATTATTGCTCTATGGCCATACATTGTGGCTGCTGTCAGTGAGCTGATATAATCTATTTTTTACAACGGTGTGGAAAGGCTTCATCTACATAATGCTGCTTTTCTGTTGCCTTTTGGCTTGGAATTTTCTTAGAAAATATATGTTCCTTTTTCACACCCTAAAATACATCCTGTACAACAAGTTGGTAGCTGCTCTCACTATTAGGATTTGCTGTTCCTCTTGTGGTAGGTGCTGGTTTCCCCTGTAGGTTTTATCTGTCATCTTTTACAAAGCTTGAGCTATGTTAATGAGATCTTTATAAGGAAATATACAATTATTGATAATTTTTACATTCTACCTCTGGATTGCTGCTCTTTTGTTCTCCTTTTTTAATTTTGAATTAGAATTCTCTACCAGCAAGCAATAATTTTCAAGGATAGAAAGAAGGTAGAAGTTAACAGAAAAATTTGGGAAGAATAATAACCTTAGGTTGTGAGCTTGATCATCCACTTGTTTACACCTTTCAGAATGCACAGGAAGAGTTACCATAAATATATATGTTGCTTGTTTTACAGAGATGTCAATGATTGCAAAAAACGCATGAGAACAGCAAAGCAGGCTCAATATTTGGCATTTGTAATACCACAAAATGAACAGAAGAACTGGAACATTCACTGGAGAGATCTTGTGAAGGGCTAACATAGCTTGTTCCCTTTATTTTCTGGGAATAAGAAACAACTGAGCTATAGCAAAAATGGGCACCTTTTAGTGCCATGGAGATACCCAGCAGACAACTTGTCACGTTAGAACAGAACAAAACTAACACAACTTCAACAATTGATCCTGAAATCTGCAGCCTTATTTTCTAATGTGATCATTGCTCTACTTCACAAGCTCTTAAGAAAGGTTTAATAAATGTAGTATTCTTTCAGGAGCACTAACAGGAGGAAAATATGGAAATTCAGAATGTTTTCTTCCCATGTTTTTCCTCTTTTTGTGGAGATTGGGAAGAATGAAAGAGCTTCACACCTATTCTGTCTTTTGGTCTGAAAATCAACAATTAGGTGTCTGTTTGGCCATAGTTCTGGAAGTGGAACAGGATGTGAGGCTGTGAAACACTCCTGGTGTCCCAGAATGCTGCAAGGGCAGGAAGCCAGGTCCAGCTCCCAGACTTACTGACTGCTGAGCCTCCAGATCTGACAATTCTGCTTTAAAAATCCACTTATTGCACATTTGCCACTGTACTTCTTGTCAGGTGGTTCCAGGTGAAGCACTGCAAGTTAATGCTTCAGTGATGCACTTTGAAACTGGGAATTGTTTACCCAAACCTGAGGAGAGCTGGAGGCCCCTTTAATCTGAGTAGTTTCAGACAATTAACATTCATAGCTTACAATTTCTCTGTTGTAATCAGGTTCCCAATTCTGCATTTGAAAGCTGACCTAAGCACCGATGCAAAATGCCTTTTGCTGGCAGGATTTGGAGATTCTCTTTGTGTGTCAGTGTCTGAATATTTGACTGTTGCTTCCCAAGTTCTGCTGGCTGAGGCTGGAGCTAACTGAGTTACCCTGAAGAAATGCAGGACTCTGGAAAATGCTTTAACTCTGGTAAATGTTGTCCAGAGTAGACCCTAGGAACAAAATTAACCAGAATTTTTCAGAATTATTTATTTCTCCTTTAAGGGGTAAATGTTGTAGAACGTTGTGGCTGCTGAATAAGGTGGTGTAAACCCTATTGAAACCATTTCATTAACCACCTCTAAAATGTGATTTCAAGCTGTTCATGTTTAATGAAGCTATGGATAGTTATTTCTGTTTGAACTGTGATTTTTTTTTTAATTATAGGACAAGAAATTATAAACAAAGACAAGTACTCAGTGGGAAATAAATAATTTTGGATGTGTTATCAAACACTGATTTTTAGTCATTAAATGTCATTAATATATTTAAAATTATGTCAAATTTTGACCCGACCCCAGTGGTATTTTAGACTCTTTGGTGCATGAACATACATAGAATTTCTATCATTTAAAGCTATCTTGACATCATTGTGATGGCTACTGTGCTTTTGCAAATTACTTTGTCTTCTTTGTGGCTTTGCAATTCTTCTTCTTGATGACACGTCACTGATAATGTCACTTTTAACAGTGACTGTATGAACACTAAGAATTACTAATAATTTCCTGACAGTCTGTTTTTTAGATAAAGACTTTCTCTTCCTATCTTTCTTTCCATGAAAATCCAATGGTGACAGATTTTTGGAAAAATATTGTCTAAATCTTTGTGTTTAAATATGATTTCCTTCACATGGTAGACTGTGCTTCAAGATTAGGAAGATAATAAGACATCTTTAAATAGAGTCAAGTTGAAAGGTGTGATACAGAATAACCTTGTGAAGATTTCACTCTGCAGCAAGTAATTAAACACAGTTTAAGAATACCATAAAATATGCAATTAAAACAAAAAAAGTTGTGCATACTGACAGGTAATATAGTAAATTACAGTCCTGCAATGTCTTTTACCTGCTACCTTATAAGCAAACACAGAGATTGTCTTTTGTTGAAGGTTCTTTCATCGGACAGCTAAATGTTGACTAACCTGAAATACCTGTCAGTGTGTGAACCCAGGGGTCAAAATAAGGATATGTTTCATAGGAGGGGAAAAGGGATCCAGACAAGAAAATATAAAAGCATGTGAACTCATGTATATTTTTCTTTGAAAAAAAAAAAAAAAAAGTTGTTATGATACCATTCATATCTGGTAGCATAGAGGCAACCATCTAGTGGGGTTTTTTTGGGGGTTCTTTTTGGTTGAAAACCATCAAATCTTTATTTAGAAAGTCCCCCCATTAATTCTGCTTTAAAATTACATTTGAGTACATTGCATAAAGCTGATCAGGTGTAAAGAGCCTGTTCTTAAATTCCCATGTGTGTATGGGCTACAGCCTGCAGTCACCTATATTTGGGTGAATGTGATTGAAGATAAAATCGGCAGCATGATTGATTTCTCTAAGAGCAGGACTATGCAGAAGTCTATAATTTTCATCAGTTTGCTCTGAAAATAATGTGAAGGTAGAAAATGAAGATTAGCAGTCTTTTGCATTCTTCTCCCCTTTTCCAGGTCTCTTTCTTATAGAAGGCAGTTACCTTCCTGTGTTGCAATAATTTAGACCCGTGTCACCATTGTAATGACTTTGGAAAGCTATAAAGACACAGTTTGCAGAGTTTTAAAGTATGTACTTAAAGTATATTGCTGTTGAGCAAAGCACTTAAGCAAGTGCTTAATTTCAGGTATGTGGTGAAGTGCCATTGGGTTTATTTATACAGCAGCCTGGGTGGCTGAAAAGTGAATTCAGGGCTGAACCCTGCTGCCATGCAGAGATGGGGGTGGGACAGAAAGGGAAGGGAATGCCAAGCACCTGGAAACTGGGGATTTGAAGGAAATCCTCAGATTCCTCTTGCCCCTTCCCTGAAGTGCCTGAAAACCACCTCTGGCAGAACCTGGGCAATTCCAGTTGGTAATGAGGAAAATTCCTGATCATCAGGAAGAATTGTGCTCCTGAAGCATTCCTGTGGTTTCTGTAGTGAAAATGCTTGTCTTGCTCCAGAACTGGCTTTTGAAAAAACCCAAGTGTCTGCTATCTTTTAGCACTTTTTCACATGCTGGGAGATTAGCCAAATACAGGGAAGCTAAATCTAATTGTGATTTCTCTTGATTAAAAAAATCAAGTTTCTTTAACTTCTCCTCAGATCTCAGACTTTCTTAACTACTCCTCATGTTGCTTCCCATCTTTTATTTTAATTTTTTTTTTAGTGCAGTGACCAAAATTAACAACAGACCCACAAGATTGATATTAATCAGATCAAATATTAGTTTTACTGGCATATATATATATAAGCCCTCCTCTTCATCTCGCCCAGGACTGAGAAGTGGTTTTTGGTTACAGCATCAGCCTGCTGAGTCCTGTTTAGCTCAAGGGTCATGGACTTGATCCTTGTTGGTCCTTTCCAGCTCAGGAAGTTCCATGATTTTATGATTCCCACTGAAAGATGGAATATGGGACAATGTTTCTCTGCTGCTTCTGGGCTGCACTTCATCCTCTTGTTGCTTTTCTGCACAGATTTCAGCTCTGTGTGGGTAGCACTTCACACACTTCTTGATTGAGTTTCACATTGTTGATTTTGGATCACTTGTACAGCCTGTTTCCAATTCTGATTTTGTTCTTAACTGTCTGCAAGAACACTCCAAGAGCTGAAATAGCGATGAATAGTGATGGACTTGCACGAAAAGTCCCTGAGAGTTCCTAATTGAAAATACTTCCCCTTTTGACAATTCAGTATTAAGAACTGACATTTCACACAGCTTGTCAAACAGCTGTGCAACAATAATTTCATCTAAATCTAATTTTCTTACAAGAAAATCATGTGGTATTGTTCTTGAAGGCTTGCAGCACTTTGTCCTGATTATGCCTAGTTTGTTGGTTGAGTGAAATGGGATGGGCTGGATATTATCTTGTCAGGACAAATTAATGCTGGCTTTTTTTATCACCTTATTGTCTACAAACCTAAGTTTTTAAGGTATACATATTTTTTCCTTTTTGGAGACCTAACAACTAAGCTGCTTGGGTGTACTTTATTTTCCCCTTCTTTAGAGTTTTTGCCATTCTCCAATCTACAAGAATTATCCTGTCTTTTTGAACTTCTCAGAGATTTGTCTTAAATAGTTCAGAGGTGGCTGAAGCCTGAAATATTTCTAAGATGGATTTGTTGATTGGGATGTTGATTTATCCATTTGTTTCTTTCCTTTATATTTTTATTTGCATGTTCTGGTCTTCATAATTGGTGAGCATATAGTTAACTAAGTATCTACCCTCAGGGTTTTTTTGTGTGACAGGAATATCGGAAACATCAGCCTTATTTCTTTTCTCCTTCTTCTTTTGAAGTTTGCTTTTGCTTTTCTCTCTTTCACCTTTGTCTCATTTTTTCCTAATCTTCTCATTGGAATAACTTCACAACTTTAGATTCTTAGCCAGTTCTTTTGTGTTCCTTCTATTTCCCTGGTGCTTTCTTCTTCCTTTTGGAAGACAAAATACTGTCCCTGGTGTGTTCAGAAAGTTGACATAAACTGTATAATAAAAATCCTTCCTGCTGCCTGATCCATCCTGAGGGTGCATCTGCACATTCCTCCCACTGATACATAGGCATGAATCTCAGGATGTTTATGGAGCCTGGGGCTTGTGCTTGATTTTCAAGGTTAAAGAGGGGAAGAATGACTCCCTGCAGTACAGCACCCCTATCATGGTTCCTTTTATCTGTATGCAGTCATTCAAGGAGACATTAATTCCCTCTGGCTGGTGGGACTGCAGACTTCAGAACCAGCATAGGTGTTACTGATACAGAGGCAACTCCTCCCTCTTCCCTCGTCCTGCTCCTCTTGAACAATTTATTGCCCTTTTACAGCAAAATCCCAGTTCCACAGTACATCCCATTAATGCTCTAGTGCTGCTTCCGTTGCTGACCCTGTGCAAAAATTTCCACCTCTTGCAGCTGTTTAGCATTTTCATGCCATTTACATATCACTACCTTAGATGGGGTCTCTCTTTTTTCCTTTCCTATAATTCTGCTTTAATTTCCCAAGCAAATAGCTGGCCTGAGAGTTTCAGACTTTTATAATATCCCCCTTTTTTGCCCATCTCTGTGATTTTTTTCACTGTACCAGCTAGCTTAGGGGTCCAATGTGAAGGATAGTTCTTCTCCTTAATAGCATTTTATTTTTCTCAAACCTCCTGGATTCTCCAGGGTTAGAAGCATCAGCAATTCTTTATCTGCCTCTCCTGCCCAATAGCCTGTCGAAATCCTCCAGAGGGTTTCTGAATGTAGCTCCCAGATGAGTAATGATGCTGAGGCTGGGTTTTAGATATTTATTTGGAATCAAAGTACCTGTGTGTCAATATGTGGTCCTGTGTATTTCTCCTGAGAGGACGCTGTCAGCACACTTGGGAAGTCTGAGGTTTGTGCCCAGTTCTCAAAGTTAAAAATAATCCCAAACTTTCTGTAACATTTCTCAGTATCTTCTTCTAAGTCTTCAACTGTATTTTCCCACTGTCTGCATTTTTCCTTACACACTTTGCTTCTAATTAGAGATTCTCAGTACCAGTACTGAAAGAGCTCTCTTTTGCCTCAAATCACACTCCATGGCTTCAAGTACCCTTGAAGTATCTCTGCCACCTTCTTTATTGAGCAGAAGTGCTGAAGTGGCTGCCAAACTGAAAAGTCACAGAATGAGATCCAAATGAAATGTCTGGTCACCATAATCACAGCTAGGACTGAAATGAGAGTTCAGCCACAATACAGTTTAAATGCTGAGTTCATTTGGGGTGATGTTTTTGTGTTGGAAATGCTTGGTTGCATTAACTTCTACTGATAGGAATTGAGTAGACTATTGCTGAGTAAGGTGCTGTCTTCTTCTAATTACTCCTCTCTTTTTTAGATACGTCTGTTTCTGGGATAGCCTACATCAAAAGATTTTTTTCTTTTCAATGGGGCACTAGTATTTGGAAACATGAAGGAAGACATGCAATAAACTCGTCTTAGAACTTATTGCTGTACTTAATATTCTTTGCTTATTTCACTTAATGATGCAACTGCCAATGTCCAAGAGAGATCCTACAGTATTTATTGAAGATTTTGCATTATAAAAGCAAAATTCTTCCTAAGAATTGTATACTTAATATTTTCCTCACAGCCTTGACTGGAGAATACTTCCTTCATTTACGAAAGATTTTTTTTTTGTTTTTTTTTTTTTTTTTCATGTGTGTGTATTCACACAGTTGCTCTGCTTTGCCTTGGGCTGTAGTTGTGTTTCCTTGATGGATGAATAGCTTTCTGTGTGGATAATTTGTATATCAGTTTGTAAAACATTTTCAGATCCTTTGGGACAGGAAAGGTATTACACAAGTCTTGGATAATGGATGCATCTATTATTGTACAACTGTTTGATGCCTTTCATTATGTAACATCTGCAGTGGATAAGCAGGCTCTTAGCAAAAGTTCTGTGACAGCTCCATTTCATATTGCAGTAGCAGCATGGCAAAAAGCTCAGGTGTCCAGTTTTACACAAAACCTCTTCTCCTCCCCTTTGATGCAGTCATAAGTATTTTGGGATGCTAAGAACTGCTCTATCCAGTGACTGCTAATCAGAATTAAGGGTGTTGAACAGAGAACAGGCACTGCTGTTCTCCACTGTTTCCCTCAATGTTTTAAGCCATCCTAGAATAATGGTGGCCAGTGGAGTTGTCATTTTTAAACCCAAACTGTGCAGTGTTAGAAGATTTTTGTAATTTTCAGCATAATGTAAGTACATGTAATCATATCTCTGTTTAAAAGAAAAACAATTCTCAATGGAAATTTAGTGTTTAATCCCTGTCAGCTTCATGAGGCTTGTTGGTTTATTTGTAGAGTGAATTGGAGCTGGATGGAAAATACTTCAGAGGAAAATCATCCTACAAAAATGAATTTTGATCAAAAGAGTCAAGGGAATTATACAGATATTTACAAGATTTTAGAATAGGAGAAGATAATAATTTCTATTGGTACTGGAATGTTTTCTTTCTGGCTGACATTAATTTAAGGATTCAATCTGGGTAATTTTTAGTAGTAAGTGCCTAATCTGTTGAGTGTCTGTTTGGTATCCCACTTACTTCCTGTATCCCTCATGGTTAAATATCTGTGAATCTGACAAGTCTTCCAGGAGCAGCAAGGACATCTTGGATTCCTGAATAGGCCAATTGCATTTTTGTGAACTGTGATTTAGGTCATAACCTGGGCCTGAATATTAATCTGAATTCTTTATCAGTTGTTCACCACTGACAGGGGTGAACCCTTTGCTGTCACTGAATATCCATGCAGGAAGAAGTTCTTTGAGGAACAGCCACGTGGCAAAGGATAAAAAGAAATCAGCCTCTCATTTGTGCTTTTAACCATGAGGCTACTCTAGTATAATCTTTCTGCTTTTTCTAGATGCATTTCTGATTTATACCTATGTTAATAGGGAATTCCAAGTTCCCAGGCCAGTCATTTGTTGACCAAAGGTAAACTTATTTAATCTGTAAAATGTTGAAAGATTTGCAACTATACGACTACACTGTATTTCTGGATTCATACATTTTACTACAAATATATTTAGTAGGAGCATTTTAAAGGTGTGAACCTTAATTTTTTTCACTGTACAGGCTAATCCTGAGTACAAATTGTACTGTTTTCTCTCTCAGTTTTAAGTGCGCCTTCTTAAGAGTTACAAAGTAAGCTTAAAGTTTTTTCATGCAAACTCTGCTGTAACAGATTTTCATGGGTGAGGAGCTCACAGAGTAACTTTTCCCAGATTAAAGATACAGTGCAATGGTCAGAGTATGGGAAATGCATGTTTCAAAATCTAAGATCTAGTCTTGCCTCTTCCCAGCCTATTCCATAATTTGCATAACTGCTTTCTTGAGTAAAAATAGTGTTAGTGATAAGCATGAGTAGTTTTATATTATATTATTATTTATATAATAGCTGTTTCATGTTAGTGAACTGCTTGTGAGATCTGGATCTTTTGCTGGAAGCTGCCATTAGGATTTAAGCTCCATGAATACATTTGGATAGAGTTGCTCCATAGAGACTTTGGGAGTAAGTCAGGCCTGCCCTTTGAACTATTGTTAGAATATGCTGTTTGTTGGATAATGAGAGTTATTTTTGTCTGTACTTGGTCTTGTTGTCTGTACTTTCACTGAAATATTTCCATGTGTATTTTAATAAGTCTTGTAACTTTCCTGCTGGAATATATTTGCATTTATTTGTGTTAACTCAGAGTTTGCATTGATTGTTTTATCTAAAACAAGACAAGGAAAGAAAAACATGAATGTAATTTATTCACAAAGAAAATATCTTCACTGAAGCAGGTGTTAGAATGAAATGTGTTTCTAAATGCAGAAGTTCCTGGAATTTTCCCTCTATCAAAGAATTTCTTAAGAAGCAAAGTTCAAATATTCAGTTAGTTAAAGTCATAATTTAAAAAGCATTCTGTACAAAACCACAATCTGTCTGTTTTTCAGCTTTATGTGACTCAGAGTGGTTTTCTTCTGGAGAACTATCTTTATTTTTTGCAAGCCCACAAATCCACTTAAAACACAAGTGAGGAACAATCATCTTAACTTTTCTTGGGTTTTGGTGACATTAGTTTGATTTTTAAATTCACCTTTATAATTTCAAGGAGTTTTTTTAGCCCAATTGCCAGTGCTTTAAAGTGAATCAGAAATCAATAATCAGAGTTTATTCATACGATTTGATTTGAAAAAGCTATCGTCAGCTCTCAAGCTTTGACCTTGCAGCTTTCATCAGCTGGACTACACAGAGGCTGTGGATGATATGATGAGAATCTTTTTCCCTCAGTTTTGAAAGCCTGAGTGCTGAAGTTCTTGGCTAGATGTGATTGACAGTCTTTTAATCTCAACTGCAGAATCACAGAATGACAGGATCACAGAAAAAACTGAGTGGGGAGGGACCCACAAGGATCATCAAATCCATCTCCTGGTCCTTCACAGGACCATTCCCAAGCATCACACCATGTGCCCTAATGGATTGTCTAAACTCTTCTTGGATTTGTCGACCTGATTCTTAAGTTTTTCTAAAGCCTTCTGAGTTTACATTCTGTTAGAAAACTTTCCCCACACAATTTCTGTAAATAACATATTGTTTTGCATTCCTTCATGGGGGTGGAGAAACTTGATGTGCTAGTGGTTTGTCCAATGTCTTTGGAGAGGTGGCCCATTCACTCTTCCATCCACTGTCACCTTTGGAAAAGTATAAAAGTTAGAGTTAGAAAATAAACGCTCTCTTTTACCTTGCAAAATAGCAGGTGGCTCGCGTTGTGTTTTCACGTGTCCTATAGCGACAGGATTCTGTCAGACTTAGTGCTCTGACTATTTGACTTGATCACGAAAAACCCCAGACACTCTTTGTAAGAATGGCTCAGCTGGGTGTAAAGGTTATAAGTGGCTTCTTATTTTTATGGGAATGCTTGTAAATAGCAATTGCACAGTAAAGAGGGCCATATAAGATATACAGAAAACAAAACTGATGCAAGTTTGTTCTGTGAAAGCCCACCACTGGAGCAGCAGAGAACACAGAGCTCTCTGCCAGAGGAAGGGCCAGGCCCTGCACTGTGCCAGTAAGGCTGTGCCTCTTCATGGTGGCTCCTGCAGAGCAGCATCTGCGTGACACAGGGCAGGGAAATCCCTTCATCAGCAGGACTTTATCACCACCAGGTCCTCTGTCTGTCCTGTAGCCCAGCCCCTGCAGCTCCCAGCCCATGCCCAGGGCTCTGCAGTGATTACCCCTGGCACACGGGCAGCCTTTGGCACCTGGGCAATGCTCCCAACACCACCCTGAAGGGTGACAGGCCAGGAGAGTGACAAACCACCAGCAGAATTTCCCTTAGATGTGGCATCCTCTGCTGTATTCTTTTTGCACATATGTCTGGCCCCTTTTCAGTTTCCTGGCCTTCTGGCTGCCTGTCCAAAAATGTTACTGCACATTAGTCTGCTGTTCAACACAACATATTGTGATTGAGTCATGGTGTGCTGAGAGCTGAAAGGATTGGATAATTCTCTGTTGGAGCTGATTAATTCAGCTTATGTGGAAGGTAAAATAAACATATTGTGTTTTGACTCATGCACACAAATCTCATGTGTGAAGATGGACAAAGTTACAAGGAGTCTGTAACATAAATTTTCCATTGAAAGGTGAATTAATGTAAAATAACTGATTCAGACCATAATTCTATTGCTTTTACAGCTATTTCACCCAAGACTTAGGTGCTTTTCCTAGTGATACCATGAGGTATTTGGGTGAAAATGGTACAAGGAACCACTATAAACACCATACAACTTAATTGCTTCACCCATATGGCAGCAGTTTTAGTACCAGGCTCCAGTTTTAAAGATATGTACTATTAACAGCTGTAAAATGCCCATTCCTTTAAACAGGCCAGTCAAATTACTTTTAAATAGTAATTTGCTAAAAATGACCTAAATAAAAGTTAGTGTAGGCATTAGTGAAAACTGGTGAATTAATTAAATACCACCAAAGCATCAATACTATAAACCAATGAACCAACATTCGAAAATAATGATAAAAGGTGAGATTGAATGATGTAAATATGAGTCTTAGCCTTGATTTTATGATAAGATAAGAATCATTGTATATGCAGCCAGTTCCTGAAGCCTTACCCCAAAAATACTTGCTTCCCATAATCCTAATTGATTTATGAAAACTCAACCCAGCATGCACAACCTTTGTGAAACTTGTGCTGCATATCTTAGTCCATTAAAGTGATAAAACCTCACAGTGAATATATTGTTAATGAATAACCAAGCTTCAGCTAAATGACTGCTGATGTCTTTTTCCTTCTTGATTAGCAGTGGAACTCCATCACAATGGGTCTTATTGAGAACAAGCTGAAAGTAATCTTGATTGAAACATGCCTATTCAAACCCTAAATCAGAATTCTTCAGCTTTGATGAGGGCCCAATAATTAGTTGAGTAGCGATAGACCTGTGCCATAAACAGCATGAATCAGAACATGTCTGCTTCTAAGACTTATTATTTGTATTACTGTAGCACCTAGAGGCCACAGGCAAAATCTGAATCTCCCTGTGTTACACATTGCTCAGTGCAAACGAGACCCCAAGTGCAACAGAATGCAGCCAAAACAAAGGCAGGCTTGGCAGCGAAGGCTGCTCTGTGGAAATTGGAAATAAAGCAGAGCAATAGGCATGGGAGTGCACAAGATGCCACCTTTGCTGCTCTTTTTGCTTTTTCTTTGCATGGTGCAGATGCTAAACAAAAAGAGACAGCAGCAGAGGGCAAGGAAGTAAAGGGACAGGGCTGACAGCAGCATGGATGGGAAATAATGAATTACAAGAGACAAAATAGATACGTAAAAGGGAGAGGTAAAGGAAGAGTTGGTGTGAAGAGAAGCACAGGAACTGCTGATTCCTGATCTGAGAGAAAGCAACTGTGTAGCTGAGAACAATCTTTTAGTTGGGTCTCGTGCAGGGGACCGTGTGGTGGCCCTCAGCGTTTTGCTGGAGGGGGATCATAAAGTCAGCAACAAAAAGAGATTGAATCAGTTAATTTAGACATTTCTCCTACTCTAGGCATCACCAATTATACTCATATCACTCCAGATAGACTTTTAGACAATAATCAAAGACTGTTTTCTTTCTTTGCTAGCATCTTTTATGTATTTGAACATAGTTTCCATATGTTCCATATGTTTCCAAGTTTTCTTTCCTTAAGACTAACTAATCCAGGTTATTTTCTGTTTTCCTTTAGAACATGTGCTTGCCACACTTATGATTCTCTTTGCTACATGTCTGTGCTGCTGTGCATTCCCTGACCTTGGCTCCTCTATTCAACAGCTGCCCTGCCATTTGCAAGAGCAAATGGAAATCATGCTGGAGAAACAGTTTTGTGGCTACTTGTTTGTTTTAGTTTTACGTAGATGATATTTTTCTCTACCAGATGAAACTGACCTGGAAAACAGTGCTGGAAGCCCTTGTGAGTCAATCTAGGCGACATTCACTGCTCTCCTACTGACAGGCTTGTTAGACTATTAAAGAAAGAAATTAGGTTTGTTTGACATGATAAACTCTTGACAAATTAATGATGGCCATTAGTCATCATCTAGTTTTTGTCTAACTGCTTGCAAAGTTCATTTGCTTGGGTTTTTTTGTGCCTCCTGACCAGCGGAGGGGTCAACACAGTGATAGTGGAAGGTGGAAACACTCAGTTCTCTCTATTCTGTGGCTGCCTGGTGTGTAGTGCCTCAGTCCCATGTCATCTTCCTGTCCCTTTCTAAGCAGTTCCCACCCTAGGCTGAAATCTTAGATCTCTGTCACTGCTATTAGTTATGCTCACCATCCAGTCAGAATTGACCTTTCTTGTGAGGTTTGATGCAAAATATATTAAAAATGATCAAAAGCTCCTCTGACTATGTGCTGACAGCTTTCCTTCTACCTCGCAGCCTCCCGAGACCCAGGCTGACTAAGATTGCTGGGGCTCTCTCCTGCCAGCCAAGCGTTCCCGTCCCAGTGCTCCATCTCCTGCATCTCCTGTGTTCTCCATCCTCCTGAGTGCTGGGCTGTGAAACCAACCTGAATTAACAAGCAGCCCAGCCCAAGCCTAGGCATTCTACCTGCGTGGGTTTCAGGTTCTTTTCCCTTACAAAGGCTAGTGTTCACTATGCCTTGAGTCAGCATCTGTCTTCACAGTTCAACCATTTACTTCTTGATGGTTAGAATCAAATTGGAGATGGTTTCCTTCATTCATCCTTTCATAGAACACCCCTTGAAGCTACCTGATGGATTTGGGACACAGGGTAAACTGGATCCCTATGGTCATCTTTGATGTTTTTTCTAGTTCCTCAGGGCCTCCTGTGCTGAGTTCAGCTAAAACAGTCCTTGAAACCCCTTTCAAAACCTCGGGCTTCACACGATGAGTGTCTTGGTGCAAACCAGGGTTGTGATGCCCCATACAGAGTCTCACAGTCCGGGGCTGGCAACATTCCCTCCGGCAGAGCCGGGGAGAGGCGCCTTGGGCCGCTCGCTGCTGAAACGCCGCGGCGGGGCTGGACAGCGGCGGGGCTGGACAGCGGCGGGGCTGGACAGCGGCGGGACAGCTCCTGCCCTGCCGGCAGGACCGGAGCTGCCTGGCAGCAGAAGCGTTCCAGCAAGCGACCAGCGCAGCTGGGCTGCCTTCCCCCTTTCCTTCCCCTCAGCCGCTCTGGTGCTTTCTGCCGCCGGCGGCGGGGCCGGTCCCCGCGGGGCGGTCGCGGGGCGGTCTCGGCGGCGCGGCCCCGCCGCAGCCGGCAGCGACGCCCCCGTGGCGGGGGCGCGGATGGTCTCTCCCGGGCCGGCGGGAGCGGCTGTGACACCTGCTGGCGGCGGCGGGCCGGCCCACGGCGGGCGGAGCGGGGGGGGAGCGCGCCCGCTCGGGGCGCTCCGCGGCCGCGCCCGGCGCTGCTGCGCGGCCGCCCCCGGCGCGGGGCACGGCGGGGCCGGGCGCCCCCTGAGCACCGGCGCGCCGGGGCACTGCGGTAGCGGCGCTGCCGCGGCGGCGGCTCCGCGCCCCCCGCCCGTCCTCCTCTTTCTCCTCCTCCTCCTCCTCCTCCGCCGCGCCACTTCCAGGGGAGGCTGGTGTCATGCGGCTGGCGCCGAGGGAGGGGTGCCCGGGGCCGCAGCAGCAGTGAGAGGCGCCGCGCCGAGCCCCTGCGATGACAGCCATGAAGGAGCAGCCGGCGCACCCGGGCGGCAGGGGGAACCCGCCGCCGCCGCAGCCCGACCAGGTGCGACCCGCGGCGGGAGGCGCCGAGGGGCCGGGGATGGACGAGGGGCGAGGGGCGGCCGCCGTCCCGGAGAAGTTGTGCGGAGCTGGAGAAAAGTGTGCGGGAGGGAGACGGGGGACACGGGCGCCCTCGGGGCGGTTCGGCCGGCGGGGAAGAGGGAGCCCCGCGGAGCTGTCTCGGGGATGCGCTGGGGCCGCCCGGAGGGGACCCGCATCGGGGCCGGGATGTCGGTCAGCCCGGCCCCGGCGGCAGCGGGTCCCGCAGTAGTTTGCGCTCCGCTTCCCCGCGAGTTGCGCGGGGGAGCCGCACGGGCGGGGAATGCTGCCCCGGCCGCGGGGAGCAGCGGCGGCACCGCGGAGCGGGCGGGGCTGGCCGGCGGTGCGGGGCGCTCCTCATCGCCCCCGCTCCGCTCGGCGCGGGCAGGGAGCGGCCCCGGACGCCGGGGAGGTTTCCCGGGGGGGATTTTGGCAGCGGCCGGGCGGCGGTCACGTCCCTTGGCCCGCCGGTGCCGCCCCGCGGGCTGGCGGGGCTGAGGCTGGCGGGCTGCTCTCGGTAGCGCTGTCTCGCACCGGCTCGCTTCGAGTCTCGGGTGTGAGACACGGTACCGAGGAGCAGCCGAACTTGGATGTCATCCTCACAAAATCGAAGTTTTCATCGGCAGATCGCTGCGCCTGATGCTGCCGGGAGAGAGGAGCTGAGGCAGCGGGAGGGATGGGGCTGGTCCCGAGGGACCCTCCGGCAGCCGGGGCGGGGCGGGGGTCGTGCCGGAGCCGGAGCCTCGCACCTGCCCCGGGTACCCGGCGGGAGAGACCCCCCGAGAGAAGCAGCTCTCAGCTCTCCCTCTCCCCCGAGCATCCTAAAATACGCGAACTCCAGCGGAGGGGTTTTTCGCACATCACATTGTCCGTGCGCGCCGCTTTTGGTTCGGAACTCCGGCTCGCTGAAGGCGCTGGCAGGACGTGGGGAGATGCATTTCACATTTTCATTCTCTGCTACATCCATTCCTTCGATACACTCGCATCGGGTGAAAAACGGCAGCAGTGGAAGCTGCTGGGCTCAGATCTGCTTTAGCAAGCCCGAGTGTGGGTACCCAGTCCACAGCCAGGCTGCACGCTCAGCTCTGAGGGGTCTGTCCAGTATCAGTGAACCCTTTCATTTACATAAATTTATGCTCTGCTCTCTGCTCAAAAATGTATGCACTATGGCACATTTTCGTGTAATGCTGGTAAAATAATACATTTGATCCATCTTGAATAAATTAATTGCATAAGTTACATGGTCTGAAATAGATGGGTAACTTCCACCAGTGCTTAAATTCCCTGCAAATAGTAGAATTTATGGAAAAGTGAATATCATTTTAAATAGGCTCAGAGGTTCATGGAGCTCATAAATTTCAAGGACATTGTTTTTCTTTAGAGGGATACTGCTATTAGATGTAATAAAAAGTGCTTGAACTTAACCAATCTCTATTTCTTTATATTCAATTCAGAGGTGTTGAATTGGCAATTGTTGTTGGAGGTGGAAGACTTTGCACAGCAGGATTAATATTGTATGAAAAAAATTACCAGTTTGACTACTTTTTTAGTTGTAATGAGGAAAAGCAGTAAGATACCAATTTAAAGCACACTAAATATTAAGAATTTAATCCTAAATATAGAATATGATTGCTTGAGTGCTCCGGAGTTCTCAGCCTCTCTCAGTGGTGGATGTGGCAGCCACTGGTTTGTCTGTGGGCCTGGCTGAATGAAGTGTAGGCGGGAAGTCCTGTATATTTGGATTGGGTTTTTCAGACCAAGTTTGCTTTTCTTGATTAAAGTTGATATTGAATCAGCTTTGGTTATCTGTTGTCTTAGGTGCCAGGGACATCATGCAGTATGTAACAGCATGGCATGCAAAATGTTGCTTTTAGTGGATAGCAAATCTTTTTTATGGGTTTGAATGCCCAACATAAGGACACAAGCCTGAATCCTGCAGTGATCTTCGTGCAGAATGAAGCCAGGGTTGTGGATGTCCATTCATGCACCTCTGCAGCAGCCAAGATCCATGGGACACGCTCAGCCCTGGGCAGGGCTGGACCAGAGGTTGTGTCTGACTTAGATTTGTGCTGGAAACCATTCTTAGTGCAGCAGTGTGGTGTGGCTGTGGTCCTAACAAAAGAATATTACAGTTTCAAAGCTGTTTATTGGTTTTTCAGGGTTGCAGTTGCAGAGTTGGTGCTGTGGTGAGCATGGGAGGTGGGGAGAAGACAAGGGGTTTGTATGTTCACTCTGCTTTTCTACATCCCACAGCACTCTCATGGGCTTGCACATATGGAAAATGAGGGCTTTAATAAATCCATCGCTGGCTGTGTGCTCATGTTTCACATTGCATGTTGCTGGTGAGCTCCTGTGAACTTGTAGTGTCACTACTTTTGACACCTGGGGTTTATTGACCTGTTTATATCAAGGAGGTGTCTGCTCTGAGAAGGGTTTCCTGAGGCAGCCGGGCCAGCAGATCTTTTCTGGTAGGGAAGTAGAAAATCCTAGAAAGAATAAGGAGTTGTACCAAGATCTTCTAAGTGTAAATCTCTTTCCTGCTTTCAAAGTCTGGTTTTACAGACTTTACCAAGAGCAATCATACCAAAGGTGAAGCACTTCTGGTAAATTTATAGGCTTGTGACCCAAGATGGGATTTCAAATTACAGCAGGCTAATGCTGGGGTTCTCCACTTTAAATAAAAGCTTGGATTGACTAACTGAAGCATCCACAGCCATCACCCTGTGGATAATTGGATACAACTTCATATCCAGCACTTCCTCTGATAATACTTTTAAACCAAGGCTCCCCTGGGACAAGGCATCCAATAACAACTTCCATTAGCAGTGCTAATGATGTTTTGGCATTCGGTTTGATAAATTAGCCAGATTTATTCTCACCTCGCTGCTGAACGATGAGTCATATTTATTGCAAAAATTACAGTTTTATGTTCAGGTGATATATCCGCAGAAAGGAAAATAGCTGTAAATTATCTCTATTTCTGGAATGCTCTATCCAAGTGCTCAGACTTCTGTCATTCGAGCTCTGTGTCAGGAGTTAATGTGGCTCCTTCAGTTCCCCTTAGAGGACAAAAATGACTGTTTTTCATATTGTTGCTCTTAAGAGCTGTCTTGGGGTCTTGGACAATGATGTTTAGTGATCTTTTTTAAAAGGCACAACCATTTGGTAGTCAGTGGGCACAACAGATTTGAAAAATATAATGTACCTGAATGAGTTGCAGGTTGATGAATGTTTCTGTCTTTGCAGATGAAAAACTAAGATAATTCCTCTAGGTATTACCTTTGTGAGGCTTCAGTCTGTTTACAAGAAGCCAGATGATGTACACCACCTGGTGCTACTTGCTGTTCTTTGTGTGTGCAGAAGAGAGACCTTTGAAATTTATAAAAATTTTCTCCTGAGCCTCTTTTACTCTCCCAATCTGATGTCTTTTTAAAATTGATTTCAAAACAGAAAAAAGTGGGGTTTAGCTTGTTTATTTGTTTTGATTTTTGTTTGTTTTGGTTTTGGTTTTTTTACTGTATATAAATTTAGAATCTACTACATTATTCTTCTTGAAACAGGGAAGGTCAAATCAGACATTGTGTTGTACTAAATTGGGACATTATTTGGTAAGCATTTAAATTACATGTTTAGTAAAAAAACAAGGAAAAATGTTTGCTTGACTGTCTTAATTTCAGGAGTTTACTTTTTCTGTCTCAGGACCAGACAAGTGGCACATTCTAAAAATACATCAGAATAAAAGACAATTATCTGCGTTTTATTTTTTCAGTGACTAAATCCAAAATAATTTCTTTTTTTTTAATGTCTTCATTGCTTTTCTTCTTTTCCCAAAACCAGACTCTGATCTTGTAGTGGGAAAAACACTGATGGATAGCTGTGTCTGTCCAGAGCAGTATTCACCTTAATGAGGTTTTATCAAGGTGAAAGGGCTCTCCCTTGCCCCACTCAGGTCAGTTTGAGCTTGATAGGTCAGGAAGAAACTTGAACTTTTAATCACATACACACAACGATTGCAGTACTTGAAAGGTTTAGTGAAGTGGTTGAGTTCATGTCCCCCACTCCTGTTTGTGTGCAGAGCTGGCTTCAGGCTGAAATAAGAAATCCAGTTCTAGTGAATAATCCAAAATAACTCTACATTTTTCCTGCTTACCAGCCTGGTGGCACTTTAACCTTGCTTTGTTGTGGCTCTTTACCCAACTTACTTGTTTCAACAAGGTTTAACATAATGTCACAAACACTAGGTAAGAAAAGCCAATAGTAGTGGTGAAATAAGGTTATATCATTCTTCCCTGAATATTTCATAAAGAGCTATCATTTGAATCTTAACTGAAACTTTAAAATTCCTTTTCTTACACTCTATGGGGGCCACACTGTATCTGTGCTGAATCTAGCAAGAGCAAGGGGGGTTAGAGGCTTGCAGTACCTGTTGACTGTGTGACCAGCTTCACAAGAAGCTCATAGGAAAATGTATTACCTGTGGTGGTTTGTAATATTGTTCAGGATTCAGATTCTGGAGGAAGGCACAGGATGTGTCATCTTTCAAATAGTACATGTGGCCTTTATTCATTTTCTCTTTGCCTGCTGACTGTTTCCATGTAGTTCAGCCGTGTACCCGATGCTGGTGATTGGCACAAAAAGCCTGAAGCTTCTCTTCCACCTTCACTGCAGTTTTTGTCTTCTGCTCTGAACTCCATGGGGCAGGGGTGAGCTGGATCTTGGTTTTGGTGAGCTGCTCCTGATGGTAATTGAGGAGCATCATTGTCTGTGGCATCTGCTTACCTGCAGGATCTCGGGGAGCATGAGCCACACACATTTTTCAGGGTCTGCAGAGCACATGGGGGTGCTTCTCTGTACCTCTCAAATTCACAAGTGATGAGTGCCCAACAAGTGCCTCACTTTCCTAATGCAGAAAATTTCACCAAGACCCTTCCAGTCCTTTATCCAGCCTCTGCCCTGGGGCACAAGCACAAAGAGTCTCTGCTGGTGGACACAGGGCTGGGTGATCCTGCTGATGCTCTCTTGCCCTTGGTACCCTCCCCTCATGGTTCTGATGCCTTTTTGCAGTGTGCCTTGCCTGCAAAACAGCATGTGGGAACCTGGGCATCATCATACAGCTCCTGAATTTCCAGCATGTAGAGCCCTCCTCTTGCAGGTGGATTGAAGGGATTACTTAATGCAGTAAATCAAAAACTGTGAAACAGGGCAATCTTTTTGGCTCTTCTGTGTTAGAAGGAATTGCAGGCATGCTGTAGGTTACAGAGTAGCTTCAGATATTTGAACATACATATTGTATTATCTATTTTTAAAAACCTTGTCTCTGCTTTTTTTTTTTCCCAGAATCTTCCAATTGAAAGTATTGCTTCAGGCAAACTATTTTGATAATTAACAAGAGGGAGGAACCCTTTTAGCAAACAGCAATGCTGTTTGATGTTATTCTCAAACTTGAAACCCATCATTTTAGCACTTTTTAATAACTTGGGGGCATTTGGAGATCATATCAATGCATTAGTGACACACAAATGTGACCACAGACTCTCTTCCCATGGTGGTAGTAAATAATGCAATAAGTAATCTCTAGAGGGGTATCGTTGTTGTTGTGTTTTGTTGTGTTTGGTTTTTTTTTAACTAATAGAGCTTTGAAATTTGTCTGACCTATGGAAGGACTTGTAGGTGAACAAATGTGCATTTCATCTATTTTACTTTCTTTAACAATGCATCTCAAGACACAGGTGGTCTCACCTGCTGCCACACCTGCCTGTGTCTGTAACCTGTTGATGCTGCCTTTGTAAGTCTTACAGAACCTGTGTCATATTTCAAGTCGATGCATTAGTCACAAAATCTCGGATGTTTCAAACTCTGTCCCTTTCCACTTTAATCATGAACTTCTTTTACGCTTCACTCAGCTGCATCGAATGATGTTCATGAATATATGATAGTAAAAAGAACAATGCTGATGGCAACTGATGATGATAAATTACTGTATTTATCCATTAGGAAGGACATTGGATGACCTACAGATCTGAGGCTGAAGCTAAAAGACCTTTTTTAATCTTTCTTAACACTGCTGGCAACAGCCACATAACTTATTATGTGTTATTTATGTAGAGAATCTGTAAATAGTTTTGACCGATTCTAAGATAAAATGGGTAAGATAAAACCCCTCTGGCGTTCGGAGGATATTGCCTAAGAAAATCAATTAGGGAGTATTAAACAATGTGATAATTTAAGGAAAATAATGATTCTGTAAAAGCTTTTGGGGGCATATTTTAGACTGCCTGGGGCAGTATTTGCGATTTGCAGTTCCTTTGGGGAGGAAGGAAAAGCATTTTGTAGCTTTCTAAAAAACAAACGGGGCCAATATTGAAGTTTTATTTTTGAGAATATGGAGAGAATTCCAATTGCCAGTGGGAGAACTGGCTTGAAGTGCTGGGCAAGTGCAAGAAAGTAAATCAAACACTGCCAGTGTGACTGATCATTCATCCCCTGTGTTTGTTCTCTCTGGTCCTGGCGGTGCAAAGATTGCTGACCTCCTTTCCCCCTTTTCCATCCTAAGGCTTCAGAGCTTGGTTAAATCAAAGCATTTAAGATATATTGGGGGAGTCTTTCAGAACAAGGACTTGAGCATAAGTCCGCCTAATTATGAGTGATGGTGTGCTGCAGTTTTGAGTCTTAAGGAAGAGCCGTTTAAATCAGTGGTCCAATAACAATTCTAAATAAAGACATGATTACTCTTAAAGTTGGGTGACCTGAGTCGGTGTAGTTCAAGAAGGGTCCATTGGCCTGCAGTATGTTGCAGTTGGGTAAGCCCATGGCAGCATTTTAGTTTGGATCAAAAACTTACCAGTGAACAAATCCTGACTGACGCTGATGAATTTTGACTTGCACCCCAGAGCAGTTGCAGGCTGTGAGCTGGATTCCCTTAGGATGAAGTTCAAGAAGCTGATGTGTTCCAGGAGCACCCGTGGGGAGCACCAGCTCTCAGTGGGTGTCAGGTCCTTGGGCTCACCCTGGAGCTGGTCCATGTTACCCCCAGAAATACAGCAGGTGTGCAGATCAGGTCCTGAACTGTGGGAACAAATCACACCAGACTCCATTTTCTTCGTGCAGAAAAGAACCCATCTTTATTCACATAACTCGTTTTTATACAGTTTTACAGACTTCGTGTGTGACTCCAGTTGGTTTGTAGCTTTCTTGCCATTTACTTTATTGGTTAGTAATTAGTAATTGGTTAGTAGTTTACTTGTCTATCAAATTTCTCTATTCTTAAATTGTTTACATATTTTCTTCACTGGTTCTCATGGGATGGATTTAATGTTTATGCAGGTGCTGGTTGTTTTTTCACCTGTTATGTTAATGAACAGTTCACAGCAGGATTGCTTTCACTTGGGAACTTGCAAAGTGCCAGCTTGACAAGGCTAGCCACTGGTCTAGCAGAGCAGGCCAGATTTTCTTAGACCCTTCTTTTAAAATTTTTCTGCCTTACTGCAACACTTAACAGGTATGGCTTTGCAGTTCTGATGCTCTTCCTTTGCTACACAATTAAACAAACATAGAAGGTGATGATACATGCATATATTTAAAAGCAGCTGTATGATTTTTGTTTGTTTTTTTCACTTGGCTTAGGCTTGGTACAACTACATTGCATGACTTTGTTTTTTTCATTGCAGCACTGGATCTGTTTCTTACATGTTTGTATGTATTTGTTTGCTATTTTTCAAACATACCACTGGTCACTGCCTCCCCAGTCAAGACAGAAATATACTGACATGAATGAGGAGGTGCAGGTGGTGGAGAGGTCTCAGTTTCACAGAGATGCTTATGAGGACCACTCAGAATCTGAAAGAGACAGCAGGAAACAAAAGGAGTGTTTATAGTAGTATATAAACAAAGGGTTTATAGATCATATGATCTTCTGTAACTGATTTTTTTTTTCTTAGCTCTCCATAAGTGGATGTATCTGAAAGAGTTCACTAACTTGAAAGAGAATGGAGATTATGAAAGTGAAGGTGAAAAGCCCTTGTTCTGTTCTTGGCTGGTTGCAAAATTTCTGTGTGATTTAGGTAGGCCCTTGAAGGCTGCAATTTCAGAAATAATGTCAGTGTTTGAGGTGTGTTGTTGTTTTGGGAATTTGAAATGTCAGAGTTGCCTGGTGGCCCTCCAGTGCACATTTAGGGAAAGCTGACTGCCTTTTTAGAATTACTGAGCAACGCCAAAGGGAGGTGGCTCATGTGTGGTGGTCTGTTAGTAGCTCACTGGTATTTGTGTACCTTTGTGAGAAAACCAGTAAGATTAAGAAGTATCCTCACAATCCAGAGGAGCTGTGGGAAGGCTGGTGTTATTGGTAGTTGTCTAAGGGTCTGGATTTCTGCCCTTCAGGCAGGAACCTGAGATGATATGAAATGCAGTGGTCACAGTGGTTGTCATTTAGGGTGCAGTTGCTGCTCCCAAAGTGTTGCACTTCCATGTGTCTGTGTTTGCTATGCCAGTGGAGCAGCCCCACAGGTGCCGTGCTGCTCCTGCTGAGGGGTTTTGGCATTTGGTTATTACTCGCCCTCAAGACCATCTATGCAACCTGGAAATTCCAGGTGGAAGATCTTCTATTTATTTCAACACAGATTGTGTCTGTGAATGGAGTCTCACGTGAGAAAATTTTTGTATTCCTGTAAAAAGAGACTGTATTAGAAAATCACTTTAATTTCATTTTCTTATACTACCCATTCTCCAGCCATTATTCCAGGAAAAGGGTAAATAAAGAGCATACTTTGAAATGTTGGGTATGATCCAGTAGAGCTTTCAATTATTATCTGTGAGTGGTTCATAGCGCTAAAGGCAGCATTTTACTGCCTAATTCTATGATTTTGGGTAGAATTAGTATTACCTGTTTATCTAACCCCAGCAGATTTGGGCTGTAAATTCCTCCTCAGTTCTTGCTGCCAGCACAATCTGAGCAGGATGGACTCCTAATCACTCTCCCATTTTTCAGTGATCTGTGGCTGCTGAGGACCCAGCTTTCATACCACTGTGAGTCTTTCCATCATTTCTAGGAACTTGAACTTGCACTGGTAATAAGGAGGAGAGGAGCAGCACACCAAAATTGTCAGCAAATTGCAACAGACCTGAGAGAAACAGGGTTTTGTTTTCTGCCTGTGTTGTACTTAGAGTGCTCGAGTATGGAGTAATGAGCCATAGTCACATTTACATGGAAACACTTCCCCTAATGAGGGGAATGGCATTATCTATTTCACTGTAGTGGATTTCCATTAAAAGCAGGACTTCAGCACAGCCACCGTACAAAATGTGGGCTGGGATGAGCTTGGTGGAAGCAAGGCACATAAATAGGAGGGATGGGATGGATGAAGTGGGAATCTCTGGCTGTGACCAGTTAAGGGAGAAAACAGACACAGTGTGAGAAATCCCTTCCAGGTGCTGCTCTGCATTGATATCGAGTGCCTGATCTTGCACAAATCATAACAAGAAATAATAGGTATATAAAATGGAAAGAAAAGGAAAAAGGGAAGTGAAATAAGGAGCATATTTTTCAAGACAGGCAATTTAACCTTTGGGATAGAAATGCTGAGGTAAGCTTTGAACTCTGCACCTTTTGGTGTCTTGAAATCAAAAATAGCGTCCAGAAAGATGCCCAAGGAAAAATTTTTGGCCCTTGGAGAAAGGTAGTATCCCAGGGAAATGTAATGGGTTGCAGTCTACAGGAGATGGAATGATGGGGATGCCTTGGTGAATCAGTGAATTACTGATAGATTTACTGTTGTTGATAGTCGATACAAATGAACTCCTACGAGATACAAAAAACAAACCTTTATTACAATGATCTCTCTTTTTCCCCCCCTTTCTTCTGCTTGACAATGATAAAAAGTTCCTCCTTTCCTTTTTGTGTGCTACTGCAAACCTTCGTTGTAATAGGAAATGAAGAATAGGTTATCCTATATCTCAGCTAAAGAGAGCTTTTCCTGAAGAGCTGCAGACTGAAGTATGGAATTCTACCAGCTTCCATGCAGCACTTGACAAAACTTAATAAATATTTACTCTGGGGTCTGAAAGCTGCAGCTGTGACTATGGAAAGGATTTCAAAGGCTGCACTTTGGCTGGATGTGGTCAGCATTCATCCATGACCTGGCATTAACTCTCATGCCAGGACCTTGATCTGGCTGTAAGTGCTATGCAAATTTTTTTTCTTTTTCTTTCTCCTTGAGAGAGCAAGAATTTGAGTAGTACAGCATCTCACTTGCTATAAAGATTTTGAGGAAAGGGCTTATTTTTTTTTTCTTTTTATCACATACCCTTTTTATTGCAGTGGAAGCAACTTGATGTGTGTCTTCCTTGCAAATGTGAAGTACGGTGGTTGGGTTAAAGCAGGCACAAAAACCCAGGAACACTTGTTTGGTGGCTGTAGCAGGTCCATGTTGGGCTGCTAAACATGGTAGTGTCCACCCACTTTTCATGGAGTGACTCCATCTCTTTGATGGATCACTTGTTCTGTACCTCAGGGAGGTGTTTTCCTCCCAGCAAGTCTTGTTTTACAGCTGGTGTGTTGGGACTCACTTTTGAGACACTGCACATGGTAGGCAGACAAAGTCTGTATTTAAAAGTATTTGTAGAAGCAAGGTTTAGTCCCTGAAAATGAGTTAACTGGTTCTACAAAGGCTCTTGGATTTAGCAGACAGATTACTGGGAGGCTTTTGCCCTTAAGGAGTTTCTTGAGGTTCTTGGTGTGGAAAAAGCTGTGCTTTGAGATTAAATTATTCAGGTGTTTTTCAAAGTAATTAAGGCTTCTAGCATTTAATGTTTTATGTATGCAGGTTAAAAATGAAGGTTGAGTAAATCACAACAAAGGGAAGTTTATTCACAAACGACAGACAGTAATGTCTCTTTTGTGACTGGTGGAATGCTGTTTAGCCCACTTCATTACATTGAATATTGAACCATTATATTAGTGCCATTTTTTCTAAGTGATGGCATTGTTAAAAAGCAGGCAGTAGAATTTGATGTAGTACAGTGCTGGCTGTGCTAAATAGTGCAGAATACTTCTTTTTTTCTGTCAAGTATCTGATTTATAGACAATTTTTCAGTTTGTGTTTTTGAAATGGCCAGGTGAGCTATACAAAACTCAGCAAGACCAGGAGGCAGGCCAAAGTAATGATTTTCTTGTTGGAAAGTGATAGGCATGCCAGTGTAGCATGTAATAACAGCAGGTTTTACAGAGTGCTGCAGAACAGTAGGAGTGTGGAACAAACACATGTGTTATATAAATTAACTGTGCATGCATTTCTGCAGAGTTCTGGGTCACAGTAACTCATTCGTACTTTCTTTTTGGTTTTTTTGTTTGCTTGTTTGATTTTTTTCCCTTCTTTTTTCAGCTACTGAGAGTATCAATACATGAACTCCTTCAACCTTTTAAAAACTTTACCTGTCTTATCTGCTCTGGATTGAGTACTTTGTGCTTTGGATACCTATACTTGCTATTCAGGAGTCAGTGAATGGTCTTTGAAATCTAACAGCAAATCAGACCTCACTGTTGCAAATTCTAGTGTTGTCTCCCATTATTCTCTTTCCTATCAGGAAAAACCAAGAAACACCTATGACACAAATTTAGAATATCCCCTATGCACTGTGTCAGTGTGAGGCACCTCATCTGTGCCAGTATTTATTAATTATTCTGAGTCTGCTTTTTAAAGGGCTACTTCCATAATAACACTGAGGTATTTTACTCTTCTGATAGTGTTCCTTGGTCATTGTGAAGATTTGGAGGCATATTTTGTCCATAATTTTATTTTGGTTCATAATTTTGATCCATAATTTTTGGATATTTTATGTGAGCACACAGAAAGTCACCTTGTCCTGTGTGTCTTGTTTCCCAAGCATTGTAACAGCTCATTCCTCTGTCTGGGATCCTCCAGTTTCTCTTTCACAGCTTCCAGGCAGGTCTGGGGCCTCTCTTAATATTGTCTGTAAAAAATAAAAAAAACAAAGTTGCTCAAAATTATCTGTGCAAAGCTTAGAATGGGTTAGAAGAACTCTGGTTGTTGGGGAGAGAGACATTTAAAAAGTGTAAGTCCTTTAAATTTCTTGGACATTTGAGGAAAATCCATGAAAAACTAGTGAACTCTGTGAAATACCTTAAGGTACCCTTCATGAGTTTCTGCTGGTCCTGGAGAAAGCAAAGGTATTTCTTAATCTGCAAAGGTTTCACAAATGGAAACTTCCAGGTGATATTAATAGACTTTTTCCACATGGGAAAAGATTCTCTCTTTGTTTTTGCCCTACCTTGCATAAAGTTGTTTTTGTATTTTATTTTAATCAGTTTTGTTTTTTTTAAAATACAATCAGAGAAAAAGAATGTTCCTATGGAGATAACATTTTCATGTTATGAAAGTGTAAGTCTCCTGCAAGTCGACCTGGATGAACCAATGACACTGCAATGCCCTTTCTGTTTTTTTTTTTTTTTTCCTTTTTGTTTTGTGCTCTATTTCTTTGTTATTCCTGTCTCTGTAACTCTGTTTGCTATGAAAAAAACTCCTTGTCTGTTATGGTATGGGCCCTTCATGCACTTTATGGATTTAGTTTTTAGTAATGCTTATGAAAAATACATCTACTTTCTGATCATGCTGCAGTCTTCTGAGACTTGGAGGTGTCTGTGCCTTACCTTGAAGTGTTTGAAAACATCTCTCAGTTACCAAGATTTAACATCATTTGGGAAAAATCAGAAGTTAGCTGGCTTTTAAGATATTGCCCAAAGGCAATGCATTCAGCATGCAGCCTTCTCTGATGCTGGTGAAGAACAGAATTTGAGAGTCTCCAGAAATTCACCTCCAGCATAAAACTTCTAAGTAAAAACAGGACTTGGAGGGTGCCAAGTGGTTAATCTGGGTGAGGATGAGTTGTTTTTACCAAGAAAAGCCTGTTCTTTTATGGACATCTCAAACAGGGCTCTTGGTACAGAGGCCCACAGCTCTGAATCTGTCAGACTCACTGAAATATCCCATATTTTTAGTGTACAGGGTTGTGGAACCTTTCATTATTTATCTTCAAAACAGCTGCTGGTTCTTTGAGGGTAAATTCTTCAGCTGCATGGCACCAAAGACTTTGTTTCTGTGGTTTTGTACCTCAGCAGTTGTAGTTCAATTCTAAGCCTTTCTGAAAGTTTTATTTATGTTGTGACAGGACTTCAATTGTCATCCAAGATTGAATTGAAATTGGAACATCGAGGGAAACAAAAGCATTTTTCTGCAGTCTAAATAGATAGGATAAGTATCAAGTGGATGGAAATTAATACTGTTATCTCCATTTTCCATTTTTCTGTTTCAGTTTTCCTGAAATAGCTGTGAATTGGTGTGATTTGACAAAGCTACCAGCAGTTTACATTTGCTGTCTCTGAAACAGGGAGAGAATCTTTCCAGATAGACAAGAAGGGAGGGAAGAGCATTTCATTCTCTTGAAGTGATTAGATTTTTTAAAAAATCACTACATAAACAGAATATTTGCAAACAATCCCATCAAATTGGAAAAAAGAGGCAGCTAGTTGTGTATCAGGAAAGGAAGTAGCTGAGGGTATCCATGTGATTTGGCTGAAAAGATTTAACCAGAACGTTAGGATTATTTTTATTGTGGCCTTTCTTGCTCAAGGACTTTTGGTGATTATTAATAATTCAATTAATATAATAAATTAATTTAATTGCATATCTTTAGTGTACCATACTGTGATAAGTTCAATCTGCTGCAGTCTGTGTTACAATTATTAATATATCCTTCACTTGGAGAGTTCATCCTGAATCCACTGCTGGTATCTTGACCCCCAGGATAAGTTCCTGTTGTTTGGGCCATGCCAAGTGTTGAGCTGCTGTGGTCCTGCTTTCCTGTAGTGCCCCAAAACCTTGGGGATCAGACCCTGAGCATGGAGCAGTGAAAAAAGCCTCTGGAAGCAGTAATTGGAAGATGAACCAGTTGGTGCTTCTGACAAGGATTGTGAGTGCATTCATCCCATTTCAAGTCTCTGACACTGACTTTTTGTCCCCTTTTTTGGATTCACGCCCAAAGAGTCTTTAAAAAACTTGTAAAGAGTCTAATTCTGGAAGAAACAGAATGGTTTATTTTGGGTTTTATTATTTTGCCACTGACCAAGAGAAGCCTTTTTGTGCCTGGATTTATGATTTGTGGACATGTATAAAAGCTATTGCTTACTC
Organism: Taeniopygia guttata; assembly: GCF_048771995.1. NCBI lineage: Eukaryota > Metazoa > Chordata > Aves > Passeriformes > Estrildidae > Taeniopygia > Taeniopygia guttata. Next base: position 31,749,959 of record NC_133032.1, on the reverse strand, counting down.
TTCTCCCATGGATTACTCATCTTTTTCTTTCAAAATACACTCACATTCCTGGAAGTTTTCCTAGTGCTTGCAGTTGAAACCTGAAAGTTTGGAGACATCAAATCACTTGTGATACTAAAGCAAGCTGTAGCTGGATGTAATGATAGCTGCTTCCCGGGAGGATTTACATTTCGGATAATGAACATTTGTGATGCACTTTGAAATGATACAGTGGTAGGTGCTTTGAAAATGTTCCCCAGAACACTCGAAGGGCTCATAAACATGGAGCTGCTACTGTTGAGAGTTACTTAAGGTTTCATCTTGGGACATGTGTTGTGTAAATTCATTTGGAGATTTTATCGATATTTTCTCGGATATTAAGGAAACTACTGGTAGCCCTGCTGCTCAGAGAGTAGCTGAGTTCTGATTCAGCATGCTGTGGCTTTGAAGGAAGCAGCCTTACAGGAGTTTATCTGTTTTTACAAGACACTGAACTGGTGAAGCTGGATGTGATCCATATTAATCTTTGCTTCCAAGCAATGCAGCTTAGAGCAAATAACCCTTTCCTCTAACACCCCCTGTCCTCTGCTGTATAAACCAGTTTTGGGAGGAGTAATAGAACAGCAATTAAAAAACTTTAATCCACTCATCCCCAGCCTTTGGACATTAAGATAAACCACCCAATCCTATTTTCCTTTTCAGAAATATTGCATAATAAAGCCACCAGTTGTCTGGATGTAATCTGCCTCTCGCTGCTGTGCTGCTGGTCAGAGTGAAGGGCTCCTGCAGTGGTATGTGGGATTGGATAGTGATACACCCATGAAATAAATAGAAAGAAAATATTACAACAGTTTGTGGTAGTTTTATAATATTGTAGTCACAGATTTTAGACAAGGTGTTGGTAATTTAAAGGCTGGGAAGAGAGGTATGGCATGGATGGGTCACCCACTGTGCACCATGGCACAGACCAGGGCATACAGAAAGTGTGTCAGGTCCTGTGAAATTTGGGTTGTACCAACACCCTGTGTTATGATCTCACTTCTGACACCTATTTAATGTTATGATCCCACCTCTGATACCTGGGAAGAAAATCCCAGACTGAGCTTGCAAACACTTTGCTCTGGAGGGTGACTGATCAACATTCAGAAATGCCAAACGCTCACAACATCCAGCCTGATGTCCTTGGGGGTCTGAAAACCACTTTAAGGCAGAAACGATTACAAACCAGTAGACAGTAGCCAATTTTTATGCCACTGTGACAAAACCTTTTCAGATAATTGCATGAAAATACAACTTTGAAACATGCATTTTCTGTATTTCTAGTGCTATTTATTAGATATGCATCAAGTTGTTAGAATTAATCTTCATTTGCAAATTCCTTTGAAGCAAAGCACTACGATTCTGACTGCATCATTATTAATCCCTTGAGTTTACCAACATGTGGACATCAGAAGGGATGCTGTTTTACTTTGATTGGGCTTTTATGAAGAGAAAACAGCACATGCTCTGTCCATCTGCTTCATTCAACTGTAAACACAATTCAATTTTCTAACATTTTATGCATGGGCATTAAATATTTTGTGGACTTTGAGTAGTTGTCTGGCTGTTGTATTTTTAAAGCAAGTTTAATCTTCTATTCTACGTTTCTGGGTTGCCTTCTGTTCTTTCTTCTTCTTCTTCTTTTTTTTTTTTTTAATTTCTTTTTAATTTGAAAGTCTTACCTGACTTTAAGCCTTAGATGAAGTTCTTAAATCAGCAGGGAGGATTAGACAAATTTTAGGTATTTCAGCAGAACAATTCAGGTCATCAGTCTTTTGCAGTTAATTATAGAGGGAAGCCTGGGTGACTTTGCTCTTAAATTAGACACCTGCAATGATCATGAAATGAGCCTGGATCTTAGCCTGGTGAAATGATTTCATATCCCAGTACAGGTGGGTTAAATCTCCAATCCAAAAATTTTTTTTTTCTTCATTGCTATTAAAAATACATTCTCAGAGTCAATTTTTATGAACATTTCCTCTGCATAAAACATAGCAATGTCTGAGCTGGGTTTTCTTCAGATGTTTTTTTTTTTTTCCTTTTGAAATGGAGAGCAGAGTTAGGAGGAGTTAGGCAAGACTGTCCTGGGCAGTGAAGAAAGGGGTCTTGGTCTGCAGTGCCTTTGAACCACTGCTGGGATGCTGTGAGGCTGCTGAAGTCACAGGGTCTGCTTTGGGGCTCATTTCTACCCAAACAGTGCTGGCATAATTCTGGGGTTTATTAGAGTTATGTCGTGATTTCAGAGTTGTCTCAGGCTGCTGGCTCCCAGGAGAGAAAATGGCATTGTGTCAGAGTGTTCTGGTGGCACAAAATATAAACCTTAGACAGAGGTGATTGACAAAGATTAATGCTTTGTAATTGGGAACATTAGAGAAAGCGAAAGACCTTTGTACTGTGTATTTTTTAAAAACAACCAGGAAGCTGTTCAGAGAAATACAGTGTGGACTCGCATAAAACCTCATTTTTCTGTGTAATGAGAGCCTTAGTTAGAGTTCAGTAAAAATTACACTTGGCTTTGAGTTGTTTCCTGGCCCTGTTCATGACAGCATACTGATATGTGTGAGGCTTGAGCTGGGGACCTGAGCATGCTTTGAGATCTACACTTTAACAGTGTAGTACAAATACCGCATTTTTCACTTCTGAGATGTTTTTCGCCCCTGCAATTTAAAGGAATAATATTTCCCTTATGTAGCATTGCCCAAGCTGTTAACAGGCTTGTTTTATGTTTTTGCTGTCACATGAAGAGAGTGGAAACCACCATCGTAGCAACTATGTGGCTTTAGAAGTGAAAGACAAAAGTGTTACCTTTCTCCTGAAAGCATCAGCTACAGAACAGGGTTTTTGTTTGTTTGTTTTTTGTTTTTTTTTTTTTCAACTGTTCTCATCAAGCTGCAGTAAAATGTGTGCCTTCTGTTTCAAAGCCAGTTTTACCCTTGGACGGCTGAAGTCAAGAAAACTGTTCTGTACAGACCATGGCAAAACTAACTGCAGCAATGAAGGAGAGAGGATTAAAAAATCCTGTTTATCAGAGAAGAGAGCTGACCCCACTGCCCTGGGCTCTTACACTGCCTGAATGGCCTCACTTGTTGGCATCAGGGTGAGCCCTGTGGTGGCTGGAGCTGTTCAGAGCTCGCAGGATTTGCTGTGCTGAGCTGCCTCTGCTTTGGCACTGCAGCCCAGGAGCATTGCTGCAGCCCTGAAAGGAGGGAGGTGACAGAGGTGAATTATTTCTGACCTGTGATCAAACAGCATTTTCAATGAGAAAGAGCAGCAAAGAGAACAGGCTGTATTGAGAGTCGTCCTGACTTCCCCTTGCCTTCCACCCTGTCTCCCTGCGTTTTGTTGTGCTGGAAAACAGCGGGTGCCTTGCTGCCCTGGTGCTCTGGCACAGGCAGGTGACTGGCAGGACACTGCTGGCAGCCACTCCAGGGCTGTCCCACATCCTTGTCCCACGTTCTGCATGTGATCCAGGTTTGTTTAAAGAAATATGGACAGTGTAAAGGGGACAGTCTCTGCTACATGAAGGTCTGTGGACCAAGCAGGGACCCCATGGGATAGAACTTGGCAGAAAATGTAGCTTGGATACTGTTGGCAGCAGTAAGGGGTTAAGGAGAGATTTCTTCCTCCCAGCAATGTTTTTACAATTTTTGTTAATTTGTGGTGTAAGTGCATCTTCAAGATGCAATCTGTATGTTTTTTCCACAAAAGAACAAAAAGATGATTTATGTCATATCAATGTGTGATTAGTTTTAAATATTTATGTTATTAATAACCATTTCATAGTAAGAGATTCTCTAGTGAAGACCGATAATAATCATGTAAAGTCTCTCTTTATAATAATATTGCTGGGACTTTTTTGAAAAATGTCTCACAGACAGCTCTAGATGTCAGTTGGTAAAACCAAAAGTCATTTCTGTGCAATAGTGCTTTTATCATTGTGAGAGATAAAAGAGATTCTGATGGACAACATTTGTGAAAGGTACATTTCTAAAATCTTTCTCAGCAGTGGAGCCTGCAGGATGCTCTCAGCTCATACAGCACATTGTAGAGCTTCAGACCAAAGCTGAGTTCAAGTGGATATTGTTTTACCAGCCACCCTTTCTAAGGTTCCAGCTATGTGCTGCTTCCCACCTGTGTGTCTGATGGATTAGTCTGCTGAGAAGATGAAAGGCTCCAGCTATGATGTTTTGGAGATAAAAAGTTCTCAAGTGTCTCATGTTTCAGCTTTTTTTTTTGTTTGCCTCTGGAATCCATCTTCTCCATGCACCAGTTTTGGTTTCCCCAGAATCCTTTTTTTTTTTTTGTTTTCTTCTTTTTGAAAGTGGGCAGCAGCAGATCCTTCATTCATAAAGTGCTCTCAGAAATTACAAGTGCCATGCTAAGTGTGCCTTCAGGCTATATGCAGCCCTTTTCATCAAGGCAGGAGCCCTAAGACACAGATAGTGTCTGAAAAGCAGGACATTTTAGGATCCATTTTTGCATCCATGGCCCTTGTCATCTTGCTCTTTTTTTTGCCATCCAGTTGTTGCTGCCATAGTGCTGCTGTGCCAGGGCAGGTGCTGGTGTGATTGACTCTTCCTGTGTGTTTTAGGGAGTTGAGGTGTCCTGTTAATCAGATGGGAAGCTCTGGACTGCTGATGTGATCTGGGTGTGCTGCAGATCGTGTGGTTCTGCACATCAGACCTGTGTCAGGATGTGCTCCTGGCAGCTTGTCCATGGCCAAGAGCCCCAGGGGCTCCTGTCAGCTGCAGCACTTCCAGAAGTTACATGAGCACCTAAAGGCAGACAGAACTATGTGCCCATTTCTGTGAGTCTTTAATTCCCTATCAAGCAGTGACTGAGAAGGAGGGTGGCAGGGAAGTGGCACAAAGTGAGTGGCTTTGCCCAGCTCTCCTGGGTGCAGATGTTCCCAGCAGCTCAGGAAAATCATCTGGGTGTGAGCAGGCTGTGCGGTGAGAGTCAGAGACCCTGGGCAGGAGCATCTGCTCAGCTCTGGGCTGGATTTGCAGGTGGAGGATGGAGATGGGTGTCTCAAGAGGAGTGCAAGGACAGAGCCCCCAGAAATGCAGCCCCTCCCCTGGCAAAGCACAGCCCCCCTCAGGAAGCACGAGCAGCCATCTAGGAAATGGCATTTTAAGAAACTGTAAAATCAGCAGCTGGAAATAATTGAATTGTGCTTCATCTATTTCTTTTGTCAGTGCCTCCTGTATTAAGTTGTTCAGTTATTAAAAGAAGGGAACCCTCCTGAGATCACTTCTGGAAGCAGTGCTGGGCAGGGTGTAGCTGCATCCACAGGGTGCTGCTTGCCTGGAAGGTGCTGCTGCCATAACACAGCCATCATGTGCTGTGCTTTCATCCCAAGAGCACAGAAGAAACAGGATCATTACTGTATATTAAAATAAATAATTGTGTGGCTTGGTTTACTAGCAAAGCTGTGTATTGAGAGTAGAGAGCATTGTTGTGCAGGTAGCAGAGGTGCATGACCCAAGTACTGGGGTTCATTTCTGCAGTCCATCCTGCATCCTGTCAGAACTTCCTTCACCTCTGGAATCCCACCTGTGCCCACAGCAGGATGCACAGCTGTGACCCCCAGGACAGCACCATGGTGGATATCATACCCATGGGATTTTCTGGGGAAGGAAGGTGTTAATTTTCTGCAGTGATAGGTAGGCAGTGCCATTTAGTCCTGATCTGAGGTGGGAAGTGAGGAGCAGAGCTCTATCTCCCTGTGTCTCTTTGGAAGTGTTTGCTTCAAAGCCATGGGGTGGGTCTGTCCCTAAACTTCCATCCCACTCTGACTTCTGGCCTGTGGAGGGGTCAGAGGTCCTTCTTGTGCCATGTCTCCTCTGCTTAATGCTGCTGAGAGAGGTGTGCTCCTGCGCCGTTCCAGCAGCAGCAGACTTTTCCCCAAAGGCTTGTCAAAGCTTCCTCAGCTATCTTGGCAATACTTTTATCTATTTATGTGTAAGCAGTATTTAAAGGGAACAAATGGCCTGTGTGATCATTCCCGTGTTCATTTTTTAATGCATTTAATTCCTGATGCTGACACTTGGTTTTTCAAAGCGGGATTAGAGCTGCTGAGGATAAACAGTGCCAGCATTGCATACAGCAGGAATGGAGACCTGTGTAAAGCTCAGCCAGGCGTTCTTATTGACAAAGCCTAATTAAAAATGGATAAAGTTAAAGATTTTTTTCCTTGATAGTCAGATGTCCTGGAGTGAACTATCCTGTGCAGCTGCTCTTTTTGTGGTAACACAAGGGGATTTAAACCGAGTTGATTCCAGTGTGGTCTCTGGGCATTCCCAGGAACCATGGGCTGAACGTGCCATTTCCATGAGCAAAACCTCTAAACCCTTCAGCACAACTGCCTTCCCTCTATGTATGCTATTTAAAAGTCCTAAAATAATTTCCTGGAGCAGTTCCTCAAAGTGGGCAGACTGAGCATCAAAGGATTGCCCAAAGCCCTGGGGTGGACCTATTCATTAATGCTGATTAACGCAATGAATGTGCTGCATGTGAATTCAGGGCTCCCTATAAATATTGGACCTCCAAGGATTTGTAGAATGATTTTGGAGAAGTGGTTTGGAAGCAGTGCTACAGCTATTGCTTTGCATTTATTTTTTACCTTTTTTTTTTCTTAAAGGGGTTTGTGATTACTGTGAAATTACTTTTAAATTTTATTTTTTATCCGGTGTTTAAACTAATATCATGTTTATAATAGTAAGAGGTGTACAGGCTGTCTTTTGGAATTAAAAGCAATTTTTTTTTGCTTCTGTTTGTTTTGGGATGGGATGAGTAATGACTTCAGGACAGCTTTTGTGGTATAGTGTGTTTTGCTTTAGGTTTACTGACGAATGGTGTTTTCTTCAACCAGCAGGCTGGCAGGGAATTGCAAACAGTGACCTCATTTATCCTACTAGAGCTCACTCTCCTTGACGTTTTCATCAGCCAGTGGGGGAAGATGTTTGCTGTTCAACTGCTGCCAGCGGAGCTGGTGCTTGTTTTTGTCTCGGCAAACTCGGTGAATATTCTGGACATGGTGTCAGTTTAAGCAGTGTTCTGCCTGTCCTACACTGCAGCAGCAGCAGGTCCCAGTGAGAGAGGCAGGTTGGTTCAGTGATGGATTTCATTCAGGTTCCTGCAGCATGTGCAGCAAGGCTGTTTATAAGGCTGTATGTCATTTGGGCCTCACTTGCTGGAAACCATTTGCAAAAATAATGCAGTGTACTACTGATACATTTTCTCTTTCATAAAAGATGCAGGAAGATCTACCCATGTGTAATGTTATTGTCACGATCTTTAGGAAAGAAGTTAATGAACCTACTGCAGAGTCATCATTTTCTTGTATTTTTTCAACTTTTAGTAGATAACTTAGAAGAGTGTTTTATAAAATCAAGGCTTTATAGGTGAGCCAGTAGTGAAATGTTGAGAGAAAAACAAATATTCCTGTATTCCTAGAAACAATAGGAACTCTGAACAGTTACCTGAAGTGTCTCCTACTCTAGATTAGTTTCATTTTGTAAAATCAGGCTTAGATTTTTCCTCCAACACATGAATTGTGTGAAGTGCAAAATACACTGCAGCCTGACATGGTGTTATGTTGGATAGCAGATCCCCAAGTCTTTCTTTTCTTGTTGTAACCTGGTATTAGCAATGCAGATATAATCCCTACAGTGTTTGTTGTAGTAGAGAAGGGCAGAAGTGTCCTGGCAGATACAGGCTTCTAAACTGCCAGGTTTCTATTGTACATGTCCTGACAGTGATTTTGGTGTGTATATTATTTAATGGAATGCCTCAGAATATTTAAAAAAATAATTAGTGCTGTAAGAATTCATATAAATAATATTTACTTAAAATTCTGTAGTTTAAACAAAAGAATACTTCTTAATAACAGTAATAATAACAACAATGAATAATAGTTATAATGATTGCAGTGAGTTTTCAGACTTTTAAAATACATTGTTAATATTCATTGTGCTTTTTCTGCCTCATTTTGCACAAAGTTCCAGCAGGATGTGTAGAGGAAGTTGTGATGCTGGTTGAGGTACTTGCAGCTTGTTTTGAGTCTGGGAGAGTTTTCCTTTGGAAGCTATTTAGGTGTCTGCCAAGAACATCTCTAGTTCAACTGAGAAACAATGCACTGTGCCAAATAAATAATTAAAAATGTATAAGACAGAAGAATTAGCGGCTTCATGTGGTACCACTGGCAGACTAGAGTGGATTTTTGCAGTTTTTAAGTTTAAAGAAAGGCAGACTACTAATGGGGTTTTTGGAGTAACTGAAATCCCATTGAGTTTGCTAGCAAGTTTTTCCTCAATCATTTAATTAATTAATAGTAAATACTTTTGGAAATTGCTTTGTAAATTATACCTTTCCTGACTTCAGATTCTTCTGGAATAGGTTGAACTCTGATATTTACTCTGCAGCATTCAACTGAGAGCAAACACATCCATCTCAAAGACAGGGCTGCCTAGTTTGCTGCAGTACCTTAATGAACTCATCCTGAATACTCATTTATTCAGTATCTCTCTCCATATCACTGTATCAGTCTTTAATCCTTAGCAAAGCTTCTTGTTGCTTTGTTGCTGCTCTTATTTCCTGATTCTAGAACACTCTGCAAGCAGCATAAAGTTCCCATACTGTCATTGCACTGGACTTGCAAAATAATTTGTTTTGCTGTCCTGAAAACAGTACTTTCATATAACTAAGCTATTTTGATGATTTTTGATGACATATTAATTATATTTCATATTCCAGTCCTATGAAAAAAGCCTATCATTATTTTCTAATTTTAACTGCTGCTTGCCCATAGCCAATGCAACAAGATTTTTAGGAACAGCATTCTAAACATCCACAGTTACATATTGTTTATTTTCAGGATGTTTAAATATCAGACTGATATTATATATTGAATTATAGATAAGTGCTGGCTTTTTAAATGCACATAAATACTTTTTAATAGATAAATAAAGACATATAACAATGAAATGCATCAGGCTTGCAATACCATCCCTGCCCAGCCTCCATGTGGCTCTCCAACACTCCAGAAGCACCATGGAGATGGGTTTTCAGCACTTGTTGTGTCTCTCTCCTTGGTGCTGTGTGCTGTTAAAACAGGCTTTTAACAAAAGAGCACAGCCTTCCTTTATTTTGGGCATCTTCAACCAGAAAAGTCCCACACAAGTAAATAAATGTGTTTTAAGGCATCAAAGATACCCAGAGCTTTTTGCAGTGCTTTGCAGAGCTGTGTGGGCCAAGCCTTTCTCTGCAGGATTTTTTATGGACTAGGGAGATTGGCATGGTCAATAATTTAATATGCATTTTGAACACTTAGAATGATTTAGTGTATTACATAAACGGAAGAGGGAAAAGCTATATCTATTTTTTCCAGTTCATTGTTCATGATTATAAGAGGAGTTTTATTAACTTCACAGTTGGTGCTACTCTGTTGATGCTTTTAATTTTTATTGTGTTTGGTTTTAATCCATTTAAAAACTCAAAAACCCAGGATTATACTGGTTTGGGTTTTTTTGAGGTTTAGAAATTTTTTTTTGTTTTGTTTTTTGTTTTTGTTTTCCCTTTCTTGTCTTCTGTTTCTTATTAGGACACTGCAATTCTTCATAGAACTGACAGGTACAATTTTGGCTGAGTATTCCAACCGAATATTCCATAATAAGCATGCAGGAATAATGTAGACACTGAAAAATGGGGGATGTCTCTTCATCTGGGGCTGGAAAATCACGTATTCCCTGTTAGTTTGAAGGCTGAGAATGCCATATAAATCACATTTTTTCAGTGAGTAATGCAATACTATACTCTATTCATTACAGAATGTAATTATGGAATTCATTACAGAAAATATGGACAAATAAATAGCTGAAGAAAAGAATTTGAGAGACGTCCTTGTCACTTACTTTGCCCATGAAGTGTTGCATGTCTGCAGAGGAGTAAGGCAGGGCTTTTGTCTTTCTCTGTGCCCTGGATGCTGAACTGGAACAGGCACAGGTTGGTTTTGCTCGTTTGCCTGGTTTTTAAAGCACAGACCAATCTTTATTTCCATTTTTCTTAGATTCTTGTTTTGCTCTTTGGAATGAATTCACAGCAGATGACCCAAAATTCGTAAAGATCTGAAGGTGCTTGTTATTGTTAATATAAACACTGATAGTGTGGGTTGTAGAAAACCCTGAAAATAGGTAGGAAATATAAAGCCTGAATTGGAAACCAAAGTATGTTTAAGAATTTGGATGAATATGGCATATTCATAGGAAAACAAACTTAATTAGACAGTTCTTTAAGACAGGTTAGGGATATTTTGTGGACAAGAACAGCATCAATTTGCCACAAAAGTGTATAAAACATGGGAAAAGGTAGAAAGTTACTAAAGGATAGGAAAAAGAACAGGGAGGGATTGGAATAAGAAAATGAGTAAGGAGTGCAGACAGACATTACTTTCAGAGGGCTTTCTCTGTGTGTTATCTGCAAACAGTTCATTTTGGAAAGGAGAGTTCTTTTTGGTCCAAAAACCAGCTGTAGAAACCATTAGAGGTGATTACCAGGTCAGCTTTGTAGGATGATGCATAACAATTGCAAATTAAAATTACTAAAACTTTCTGATTAAATGTCACAAGTAACAGTACAGCTTTGTGGTACATCCATGGAGAACATAATTGAATGAGCATTTAAGAAGAGGCTTTGGAGCAGCATTCATATCCTAAGCAAAGTTTAAATGCAGAAATATTCAGATGAAGCATTGAAGCTTAACCAGATTTTATTAGAAAACAAATCAAAACAAACCCCAACATTTTGAAAATAGATTATTAGTACTGAGTCATGCTTGGCTCATCGCTGTGATGGACACCTATAATCCAGATACAGGTTTACCCCACAATTGCTGTTACTTGTTCAGATGAGTGTTTATAGACTCTTAGCAGATTTAAAGACACACTGTAGGGCATTTTCTGTTGTCTAAATTCCAGAAGGTTGCTTCATTTATGTTGAGAGATCCATAAAATTTAAGAGAGCATTTCAGGATGTGGGAAGAAGTCAATAAAGAATCGTCTGCTTCAAAAACTTTCTTTGTTGAAGTACTGTATGAAAAGAGCTTAGAGAAGTAAAGGTCTTCAGTCCTAGAAGGTTTCAGGGCTTACTCAACCAAAGCAACAGCAGCTTTGAGGGATCATCAAGGGCACAGCTTCAGAAGATGATTTATATCGAGTCCTGCCTTGATATTCAATCCCCATCCTCTGTTTCTGAGGGGGGTTGGTGTGTTTCTCTATCTGCAAAGCCCTCATGGAGGAGGAGAGACTTTTGTAATCATCCCTTCAGTAGGGCCCCTTCTGCTTTTCTTTGAAATGTGCTCGTGTCAGTGCACAAACCACTGATGGGGTTTATGATGTGCTGCTGGACCATGATGTACCATTCTCTTGGGAGTTTATATTTGGGTGACTCCCATGCCTTAACCTGCTGAGATACACGGTGCATTACCTAGAAAAAAATGGGCCCAGCCTGGTTTTCATCTGGAGTCATTGCTGATTTTGGTGCTGGTGCTCAGAGCTGTAGCTGAAATCAGAATCTGGGGTAATGTGGTGTTTAAAAGGCGATTAAAAATAGCCAAAACCTGGTTAATATTCTTGTGAAGATGAACACTGTACCATACATCCTTCTGAAGCAGGGCCAACCCTAATCTTCTACTCTGTCTTTTTGGCTTTTTTTTTTTTTTTTTTCTGTCAAGAAGTGTCTGTTAATCCTGAAATGGAATACTGATACAAGGTAGAAAGCAAATTATTTTCACAAAATTCCACAAAATTTAACAAAAGAACATTTCCAGATGCTGAAATAAGGAAAGGAAAAAAAAAAATCTTGTATATCTAATTTTTCTGCAGTCAGAAAAGGAAGGAGACTGTTGTGAAAACTCATACTGTTCATAATCCTTCTCAAAAGTCATCTTCTTAATGTTTGGCAATATTTAAAATCTTAAGCATGTGTGTGGAATAATAACTGAGGCAGTTTTAAAATTAATATTACCTCAAACATGTTTTGAATCAACTTCCTATGAATTTAATTAATCATTACTTCTCTGGCAATTCAAATTTACATATTTTTAAGTCTGGCTCTGGTCCATGTTGGCATCTGAAGTGCAGAGATCAGAACTCCTCTGAGTAGCAGAGGGAGGCATCAAATAAATACTGAAACTTGAAATGCAGTGTGAATTGTTATCTTCTGCCTAATAATAAAACTCTGGATTTGGCAGACTGAGGAGACACTGTGCAGCCACTGAAAAATATTTCATTTCAAACCACGCTGTGAACTTTAGCAAAGGCAGCCCTCTAGGGCACCTGTTTGCCCTGGAAACCATGGCCATGGAGAGCACCCAGAAAGTTTCCTTGAAACTTGATAACTCCAGATGTTTGGAAAGCAATACATGGATTTTCTCCTCATACTGTTTTATCTCTGTCACCAACAGTCCAAGAAAAATCTATCTTTTAGGTAAGAATTAATGGAGAAAAAAAATAATAAAATATCTGTTCAGATAGATGTGCCATGATAGATGTAAAGTGGGTTAGTAATGGTGCCTTTTGTTAAATTGGAATTAAGTAAATATTTATAAAAAGATTTGTATTAGTGGGAGAAGGGTTTGAGGGTTGTGTTTTATTGCACTGCCTTCAGTGGTGTGCAAACAAGCATGACATGAGGGAGATAATTTTACTGGCTTAGTTGCACTGGCTTAGCTGCAGAAGAAAATTTGTAATTATGAATTGCCTCTTCCAGTACTGCCACCAAGACCAGAAGAAAAAAAAAAAAAAAGCCTTTATAAACTTCTAGGGAAGATGAAGTATCATTCCTGCTAGACTGCTGAGTGCACACACAGGTTTGGGATTGGAAGTGGTGACAGTGTCTGTGTAGAGATGATGGAAATTGTCCCATCTCGGGGTGAACATTAAAGGAAAGTCAGCTGCTGGTGTGGAGGTTTATTGCAAGACTCCTTAGGAATACAGCATGTGTGCTGTGAAAGCTCAGGGCTCTCCTTCCCCATCCACTCCTCTGATGGATGTGTGGTGGGAGTGACTACAAGGCAGCAGAGCTCACCTCCTGTTTCTGTGGTTGCTGCTGTTCTCTTTGTTCTTGCTAGGCAGTGCTTTCTGTCCGGAGGTGCAGAAATAGGGATGTTTCCAGGAGGAAAGTGTTGCTTGCAAGGCATCCCGCATCGATAAGAGGCACTTGCTCCTGTTTCATCCAAGGCTGCACAGCTCTGTTTGTGCAGAGACAGGAGGATCAGCCTCCAGGCTCTTCCTCCCCTCTGGCTGCAGCCCCTCTTCAAAGGCTTTCCTCAGCAACAAATTCTTGTAGTAACCTAGTTGTCTTTGCTCAAACCAGACACTGACCTGTTACATATCCTTTTTCCCCCTCACTTGTTCTTTCTGGCGTATGGGTGGCTCACTGAAACTCTCCAGTCACAACATCCTATAAACCAATGTCCCTTCCAAGCCCCCACACTTTTGTGAAGGGTTACTTGTGACAGTTTTTGAGTCAAAGCATAGAACACTAGCAGATTTACTCCTGAGCTGTGGCTACCTTGGTCTCCAAGCATCTCTGGCTCCTCAGATAAACTTTCCTGAGCAATGTTTCCTGTCCCTGCTCTGAACCAGGCACAGAGATTGCTCCATGGAACCCGTGTTCAGGATGATGCTCTGACTGGAATAGGGAAAACATCACAACTCTCTCTGCTGTCGTCCTCCTCCTTCCAAAAGTCTTTCACAGCTGTTTCAGGAATGCAGCCAAACCTGTGGGTTTGTGCTGGTGGGAACTGAAGGTTTTGTTGTCTTTCAGTTGTCTCAGTCCAGCTTGAAATGAGTTGGTGTAATTATGATATACTGTGTGCCCCACACGCTGTACAAACACTGTGAGTTTCCTTTTGAGAATGAAAGTAACTTTGGCCACTACTTCTGTCTTTTGTATTACATTAAAATAATTCTATTTCCAGTGTTTTCAACTGCTGAAATAATTCTTTTAATGATCTGTTATATTTTAATTAAAAGGTCATATTTGAAGACTGAAGTGTATTTTTATGTGTATAGAATCTGCTTCTGGAGTGCCTTTGTTCATTAAAATAAGAAAATTAAAATAGAAAAAATAGACAAGGGAAATGAGGCATATTATACTACTACTTTCATGTTTCGTTTTGAAGGTAAAACCGTATCCAAATGATAATTAGGCTTTGCCCTCAAAATGGTCTTGCTACAGTACGTGCACTGATGGGAGCAGCTCTGGAATTTTTTCCTTTCTGGAGTTAGAGAATTCCTGTCTGAGTAGGCTCAGAGTGTCTCCAGCCACTCTGCTGAAATAACATTATCATCCTTGAAACCTGGATGTGTAGAAGATGGAAATTCATGTGTGAGGAGTTAGAGGCATCACTTGGAAGACACTGACTGAAGAACTGATTTTGCATTGGAAAAATGTTTCCTAAGAGAAGCTATTGTATACATTAAAACTCTGGATTCGAGCCTCTCAGCAAAATGGCATCCTTGAAAAACTCATTTTATGTTTCAATGCTTTTATGCACAATTCTAAGGGGTTTTTTTGTTTGATTTTTTTTGAACTTACAATACATATTTTGCTTTGATATGCAAAATGTGTTTTATATATCCATTAAGTCACATCCACTAAATTACAGAATATACTGCCTCTGGTGGAAGAAATTACGTATTTGGGTAATTTTCCACTGTCAGAAGACACTTTTCATCTCTGAGCTGGGTGGCTGTTCTTCACATGAGCCCATTTTCAGGACAAATCAGCATTTATTCACCACTTGGGCACAGAGCTCTTGCTGGCTGCTTTGGGGCCCTGTGAACCTTTCCCAGGTGAGAAGTTGTATCTCATTTCTTTGTCCATCCCTGCATCACTTCAGTTTTCTGTGCTGTGACTTAATTACTGGTTCCCAGATGGGCAGGATGGCTGATCCTCTTTAAATCTTCTAAGCTTTGTAAATAAGGAATGATTCCAGGCAGGTAGGCAGATCTGCTCTGATTGTACAGTGGGATAATCAACCCAGAAATCTGTGTGTTAGCTCAAAACCACTTTTGAACTGATGCTCACATTTGCTTTTAGACTTTCTGTTTTTGAAAGGACAGCGTTCAGGTGGTATAAGGTAGGTTTGCATGGCTCTGTGTGCAAATACTAAAGTGCAGGGAAATTAAAATGCAGTGCTTTTCATAGTCCTTTAACTTGATTAGGACTTGAGTGGGACTTTTGGTACTGATTTAAAATAAGTCATCTCCATTGAAATAAAGAGACTTAATTTAGATGCTATTAAAAGTATTGCCTTAGAAACTGCTGAGGACTTTAGAGCAGATCTGAGATCCATCTGTGGTTCCACATGATTAATTCAAAATGTGTGAACCCTTACAAAGTACCTACAGTACAGTGTAGTACAGAGTACACACTCAAAATCAGTAATTCACAATTAAAAAAAAAAAGAAGAGCTGATTGCCTATAAACATGAATTATTTTTCTTTTATGATTGCAAAATGGTGCCCCTCTGAAGTTTCTGTGAAGCTCTTATTTTTTTGGGAAGAATTTCTCTGAATTCTAACCTTATTAGATTTGAGCAGAGTCCACACTCAAAACTGATATGCAGAATTAATTTCAAATTAATGACTTGTCTTCAGGTGTAATTTTTACCTTTGATTTGAACCTGTGGCATCTCTTCAAGGTCAATCCACAATTCATTTGCATTTTTTAAAGCCCCTTGTTTTTACCATTTTGAAGTTTTGGTTGTTGCTGTGGGAAGGTGAAGGAGTATCATCTTGCTAAGTTAGTTGTGCTTTATTTTAGTTATGCAGATGTTCATTGTGTTGAATAAAGTTTTAATATAATGTAATATTTCCTTATAAACAGGGCAATGACCTATAATGTGCCTCCTTCATTCAAAAAATACAATATTAGCTCAAAAGAACAGGTTGATAGAAAAGAGTTTGGTCTACAACAGCAGGGAATTGTGAGGATTTCCTTTGATTGGCAGTGCTGCTTGTTTTTGGCAAATCCTTTTTGATGTGAGATAATAAATGTGGCAGCATTAAGTCCTGGAGATTATCAGGTGTTTGGAGAGAATGAAAATTGTCTTTTCATTGTGCTTTGTGGGCTGGAGGCAGTGCAGAGGTGCAGAAGGTGCTGAAGGCTCTGTGAGAGCTCTGGGTGATTCCCACAGGGACAAACCCCAGGGGTCAGCCTGGCCTCTCTGCTGGAGTAGCTAAAATAATCTTACCAGGCCCACAGGCATTTGAAGATCATTAAAATGATGTCTAGATCTTATTATTTAAGTTTTTTTTTTATTTCTTTATTTTCATAAAATGTAGTTTGACCAGGAATTAGCTTCAAAACACTGCATTGCTTGTAAACAAAGTATTTTTTTTTTTAATATAGTCCTTTTCAGAAAAGCTCTGTGGGCTTATATATATTTAGAAATGTTAGAAGTTATTCTTATGGCCACAGACATTTGATAAAGCAGAGTGATTTGGCTTTACCTTTCCAGTTCTTAATGGTCACTGTAGCTAACAGAACTACTTATACCTTTAGACAGTAAAACTCTAATGCATAGAAAATGAGAATTGTGGAAGGGAAGAGAGTTATATGGTGTCTGTAAAATGTAAGCAGGTAAAGATGAGAGGCAGTGTAGGGCTTATGAAGAAAAGGAGATAATTTAAACTTTCTTCTATCAGCATTAGGAGTAACAAAACCAAGAGTAAGTGTAGAATAATGGGCTAAAATGGGAAGGGGAATGAAATTGCAGTCACCTGCTATAAAAAATGTTCTCTGAAAATTATTCCAGTTTTACCAAACTGGCTAAAATTGAATTTCTGCAGGAATTGAGTGGTAGGGAGGATTTTAGTAGTATAAAGAGAAGTCTTAAGACAGTATTGGCAATTTTCAAAAGCCTGGAGTAGATACTCCTGAAGACTGAACATGGTTATTGTATTGTAAAGCAGCAAGACAGATGTATGAATCTAAGAATTAATAAAAGCTACTGGTAGTAATTGCAACTCAGGTGGTCATTTTTAATGCCTCATTTGCGAAGAATTGAGTAGACTATGGTTGTGATGTTCCTTAGTCTTTCTTCTGGGTGATTACTTCTGTGCCAAAATGACAAAATGAAAAACCTTCTGAGGACTTAGGAAATGAGTCAAAAAAGCCCTTAAAATAGTGCCAAGTTAATTTTATACTGTTGGTTTTTATTCTGCTGAGATGGACAAGCACTCACTGTTAAAGCAAAAAAAACTTACACTACTCTGAAATACACCACAAGCTGATTGCCGTTCTCAGTCCACTAAAAACTCTCTAAAATGCTATACTTTTCTGAAGGTTAGGGCAGTCTTTACATTTGCCAGTCTTACAAAATTTTGAATTTCTGAGTTTATGTGTTTTGTCTTCAATGTTTTTTCTTCCCTGAATTTTCCATTCTTTTGGTAAAAGAAAACCATGGTACCAGTTTGGATATAGACATGGACAGAAATCTGACAATTAAGGTGAGAAACTTATAAATAAGAATAAAAAAAATAGTTGAAATGCACTACATAGCGACATTTTGTCTCTCTTCATTTTTAGATAATCATGGTGCTTCTGGGATGGAAATTTTCCATACTCCATGCATTTTATTCTCCTTTGACCTTGTATCATCTCTGTCACTTGGTACATTAAACAGCAGTCAGGTTCAGAGCCACTTATAACTGATAAAGGACTTCATGAAGTTTTACCCATCCTGTGATTATCAGTCTAATTTTCAGGTGTGAAAATTACTGTTGTAATCTCAGAAGACAGTGACCCATAAAAGGCATATGATTGAAAATCAGATCTATAATTGAAAACGTGCCGTTATTTCTTTAAATACACGTTTATGTGTTGGTGCCATCTGGCAGTACCTGGATCTGCCCTTGATTACCTGTCCTTGACTGACTGGTCGGGTACAGGCATCAGGACAGATGTGGGTCGTGAAGACATTCTCCTCTGAGATGAGAGTGGCCTTATTATAATTTATTTTTTCATAAGAACAAAAGGAAGGGATCACAGGGGAGGTACAGCTGTTCATGGTTACTTTTGCTGTTTGAGCTGAGTGAATTTCCACCTTTCCTCATACCTCTCCACTCCTGACAAGAGTTTCAAAAACTACATTTAAGCCACAATTAGTTGTCCTGATGATTTCTTCCACACTTCCTGCCTAATTACCCGGTGAAGTCTGCAAATCAAGCTGGCTGCAGCCAGAGCACACCTAAATTGCACCTTCATTTTGGAGCACACGTGGAGGGCTTGGGGAGATGTGTGCTCATGAAAGGAGCTGCCAAGGATTATTTGTGGGCCCTTCCTCATCGAGTGGCTGTAGTTCAGGCATTGATTTAATTCTTCTCCTCTGTCCTGCAACAGCTGCTCCACTTGTAATCTGAAAAATATGTTTTTCTTGTCTTTGTAACCTTCACATTAATGCTGTAATTACTGAGTGGCTGGAAGAATTGGAATGGGTCTCATTTTTTTTTTTTTTAAACAGCTTATGCCCTTTTCTTGCTTGTATGCTTAAATATTTGAAGTTGCAGCTTTTAAATAAATTATTGACAAAAGCACCAAGGGTTTCTTTCGTTGCTCACTTGCAGGGTTACCTAAATATGCAGCTAAACACCACAGGGAGTGCATAAAAAACAGAAAATAAAACATTCTTACTGCAGTGCCTTGTAGTGTGTTGGCTACAGATGCAGATATATTCAGAGAGGGGTGATACACTTGGGGGTAGATAGTGAGTGGTAATGAGACAGCTTTTGGATAATCTGCAATTTTTGATTCCCACTTCGGTAGGGACACCCAGAAGAATTACTTTGTATAGTTTTAGTAGCTTCTTGTTTCAGAAGTTGATGCATACAATTACTGTTGTTGCAGTTGTACGTTGCAAAACTCTCCATTATCCTCTTGGATGTTTTCACGTCTGCTATTTTTTATTCATTTCTTCCATTCTTAAAAAATAATCCAGCTTTCTGCTTGTAGTAAGAAGTAAACACTCCTAAATGTGCAGAATAAAATTGCAAAGGTAATAAAATTATCAGTCAAAATGTCACTTTTCTGTTGCAAAATCCTGTGTGCAGTATGAAGTATAAATAGAATAATATATGCAGACTCCCCTTCTAGGGGAAATAATAGAATAATTGCTACCAAAACTTTATTTCCTAGGTCAGAAGACTATTTACTACATTCCAACTATAGTACGTAAACAACCATTTTGATATATTTTAATTAAGAATAATTTTAACAATGTAGATATGGAGTTGTTATACTGGATTAGAAACTTCAAGTTCTTTTCCTATAAGATGTATTGCTTCAATTTCTCCTGCTGCATCATGCTGAAACATCATTAAATTAAAGCATCGTGTTGTTTTGCAGAGTATTCCCTTGTAGACAGGTAGTCTTGGTGAACTGCTGAGATTAATACTTTTATTTCACTTTCAAATATGTGAAAAGCAATGGTTTTTGCTCTCAAAGGCTTCTGTAGCAAGCACTAATGGAAATAGTGCTCCACCATCAAATAGGACTGATTGGATTTTAGAGGCTGAGTTTTTTACTGATGTTAGTTTTCATGACAAAATGTAAAAAAAATCCCCACAACTGTCCTCATTAACCTCCAATCAAGTCTGGGTGAGCAGACTGTGCACAGAAAAATGCTTTGGGGTCCTCTGTTGCTACGAGTGTGATGGAGTGATTTGTAAGGCTTGTGATGAGCAGTAACACTGGGGGCAGAGGTGAGGAAACACCAGATTTTCAACCAGCTGGTCCATCAGACCAACTTGGGTCCGAGTCAGCTTTGTCAGAGCCACTTCTGGTTTGTTTTGCTCTTGGGGTTTTGGTTTTGTTTGGTTGGGTTTTGTTTTTCCCATGTTCTGATTGAGGAGGTGGAGAAGCCAGAAAGGACGGAGTGCAGTTGCTGCGCTTTGTTTTCCTACTCAAGAGCTGTAGAAGAGGTACTTTAGTGCTGGTTTTTATTTTCAGTACCCTGTGCCCAGCAGAGAGGGGATTTGGCTGCACATCTCCACACACTGTGACTGAGGAGTTGTTTTCTCCAAGGGCCACTCCAGTCAGAAATCACAGAAATCACAGGTGCAGCTTGCAGCCAGCTCCTGGCTTTGTCACTTGGTGTGTCTCTGGTCAGCTTCAAGGAGCTTTGCTAGTTTTAATATTAATATTCCTCAAAATTTTGATCCTGTGGGAACAGCTAGAGCTGCCTAAAGTTGCAATCTCAGGAGTTGTAATATAGCTTCTTCCAGAAAATTTCATAAATTGTTTACACAGAGGAGACAGAGATGTAAAAGATTATTCACTTACTCGGGAGGGAATAAGGAGCATATGGTGCTCTGAGCTGCAGAAAACAGGAAGAAACCCCACAGGTATCAAATCAACACAAAATGTGAAAAAAAATTTCCTGCAAAAGTCAGGAATTAACTACGCCAACACTTTTGTTACAGCTCCCTTTATGTAAATTAGCTAAAACCCAAACTCTTGGCGAGTTTCCATCAGTTTGAAAATACGTTTGTTAATCACTGCCACTTATCTGTGAAAAAATCCAGACTTCTGTTCTGTGGGTGGTTTGTTTGCTTTAATTTGTTGGGGTTTTTTTCCCCCATTTTTGCTTTGAAAGTGGTTTGTATTTTATGAACATTTAAGATTACCTGTGAACCCATTTTTGCATGGCATGAACCTGGGAAAATTCCTTTTGTAGCTTATTAATTAAATTATGTAGTTTAGTTGGCCATATAGGTTTGGATTCTGACTTTTAGCAGCCTGTTTTTGAGTACACACTGAATATGTTTACTCATTCTTGTTAAAAACTAAGCAGGTATTTAGAAAAAGGAAATGAAGGCTGATAGTTGTTAAATTATTAATCTGGGGAATTATGGAGCATCACAAGAATCCATTTTACTTAAGGCCTATGGTATAAAAGAAGCCCAGAGTGCTACAGCTGGTCTCATAGCCCAGCACTTTCACTTGAGTCAAAAATTTGCCTCCAGACCTTTCAGTAGGAGCTGTTGAAATGGATCTGAAGGAATTATTTGGCTCTTATATTAAAGCTCAGAGCCAAGGAGAGGCTTTGAGCTGAGTGCTTGTTGTGAGTGCTGCATCTGTAGACAGCAAGTGATCTTCCAGTGCATTAATGGAAAATTCAGTGGCAGGGCTGCTTGGAACTTTTCATCCACTTTAGTGTAACAGCTCTGCCAAAGGCAGGTACCCACTTCTTAATCAGGTTGCTAAGATCTTCCTCTTCTATCTCTGTTTATCAGGACTCTAATTATAACTCTTCTAACTTTTAAATGGCAATAACCCCCAAAGAAATAGATGTTCTGTGTTTTATAGAGATCATCTTTGCCTTATTTGTCATTGGAAACAGACAGAAAGAAGACATTACTCTGGAGAAAATAAAAGGTGCCATTCATTTCTTTCTCTGAGTCAAAACTCTTGGTTTGGATGGATTTCTGCCAAAAATTCTAAGATAGTGATATGCTCTCACCTTTATTAGTAAAATTATTAAAGCATATATAGGTGCTTGACAACATCACCACTTTTCTTGGCACTATTATTATATTAAGGATTATTTATCCCTACAATCAAAGGTTCATTTGAGTTGCTCCTTAGAATGTCCAAGCTTTGCTAGAGCAGTCCTTAGTGGATCTCTGCATTTCTTTGCTTTTCAGTAAAAACAGCATCTGGAGAAGTTTGCCAATAGGAGCACCTTGACTCTTTTTGGGTGGCTCACATTTCCCAAAGAAGCATAATGGATAAAGGGTTTTTGAGGTGTTTCATGTAGATAGGTTTGGCCATTAGGTAAAATAACTTTGCGGGGAAAGAAAAGCTGGATTCTTACATTATCTGGAAGTACAGTGAAAAAATCAATGAATCTGGTAAAATAGCCAAGAAATTCCTGATGTTTTTTTCCTCCTAGTACTAAATTTGCTTTTTAATTGAGTGGAATATATGTAAAGAGAAGATTTTGTGACCCACTGTCTTTCTATAAATGCTTTTTTATAAGCTCTAGATGTGTGTATGACTGTGGAAAAACGTGATGTCCTTAGTCCTGTGAGAACTTACACTGTTTTTAAGAAAAATGTGATTTTGGCTCTGCTGGGTCATTATCTATATATATTAACTTTGTATAATATAGTGTAATGTATTAAATCCACAAATTTCCTGATCACCTCTCTGGTCTTTTTCTCCCAAAAAGTGCAGGAGAAAACCATATCTTTATTTCTGATCACAGAATCATAGTATTCTACTGCTTTAAATAGAATTCAATTTCCTGGAAAAACAGGAAATGGAGTTCTTTGTTGATAAATATTTAAATAAAGAGTTGCTGGTTTCCCATTTTCACCTGAGCTTGGGAAAGTCATGTAACTTTTACTGCTTTAGATCCCTCTAAACACAGAGATTGTGTTTGTGTTCCCTTTTCTGGTACAGACACTCCGTGGTTAATTAACATTTTTATTTGTTTATAGGAATGTTGACTTGAATAATATTTGTCTCTGTATATATTCAGTGATATGTGTGTGTGTACATATGTATGTGCAGTCTTATTAAGGCACATTTGGATTTAAACTACTTGTTTTATTTGCATGTAATTTATATGTAAATCTGATAACAAATAGGAAAATACTGGTGTAAATTTGCAAAATAAACTTTGCAAATGTATTTCATAGTTTGATAAATCCTGATTTAATCTCACTCATCTGAAAAAAAAAAAAACTTTCTGTCAAATCCATTCTCTGGGACTGTTAAATGGGATAAAATTAAGCATGTGTACAGACACCTTAACAGTGAGAAACTCCAAAAGCTGATTTTGTTCTTTCTACTCTAACAGTGAACTTACTTGAAAGTCATGCACCAGTGCAGCTTTTAACCACTAAAAATAGGAGCACTGTGTTAAATTTAAATTGTAAAATTGCGTGGCACAGATCTGAATATGACTTTATGACATTGCTGTAGTTTGGTAACTTTTGCTGTTTATCTAACCTTCAGTGAACTGCAGTGTTGTGTTGTCAAACAGATCTGCTTATTAATTCTGAAATTGTTGATGTCAGTCTTGAAGATAATTTCTTATGAGACCTTGCCAGTATATTCGGAAATAAAAATCCATGTTAAAGCTTTTTTTTTTTTTAAGCAATCAGGCAAAGTTAACTTTGTTTCTGAGCAATGAAAAGTACAAATTCCAGCAAGCAACTTTGTTATATCTGTAGAAAAATCTATAGGTATGCAACATGGATAGCCTGTATTAATTTATTTTTTAAGTCCCTTTTTCTTGAGATGTTATTTTATTTGGGGGATTTTTCTTTAATGTGATCAGAATGGGAGAAATATTTTACTATCTTGTGACATTTCATTAAAGTTAGGATCAATAGAAATATGTGAAAATACCTTTTTGGCCATAAATGGCTGTGCCAGTGTTTATACAGACTTCTTGTATTACATCATAGTAACCTTGATAAAATCATGTTTATGACTGCTGCTTTGTCATCTTTTTCTGTCATTGGCCTTACTTGCTTTTAGTGAAATACTTTGAAGCATTTTCTATAATTCTGGCAAAGATTTCCTGTAGAAATGGTGCATGGGCTCACTGGAAATTGCTTGCTTTATTTCCATGTAATCTCGCAGGCAGTCTTCAAGATACAGGGCTGGCTTTTCCTAATCAGACAAAAATCCCATTAGCTTCCAGATGAGACTGGTGAGAGGAAAAGAACCTGCAGCATGGTGTGAGTACTGGGGCTTTGGTCTGGTGAGGACAAGGAGCACAACCTGAAGTCAGAGCAGAGCTGTTGGTGAGCCTCAGCCCCCCAGAGGAGTGTGAGACTCCTCTGGAGAACCTTCTGTCTGGAGGTGAGATCTGCAGGGGAGGTTGGAGCCCCGTTTAACAAGGCAGCTGTTCATTAGCTGTTATCCTCAGGAGCTTGCAGAAGTCCCCATAGATGGATTCCTGTAGCTTTCGTGTCCCTCCATATTTCTGTCATCTCAAGATGCTTCCTCACGTCTTGTCAGAGCTTTGGTTTTGTCCCCAACTCTCCAAGTGTTTCTGCTGGACTGGAAGGAAAGAGTATTTTTTATTTCTGAAAATTTGTTAGGAACAAACTATAAAAGATTGTGAGCACAGGGTGGAAAGGGATCACAACTCTGAAATCCCGTGGCTCAGTGAAGTTGCCTCTGATGCTGGAATTCCACCTCTTCATGGAAGCGCCTTGCATTCAGCTCAGCTTCCAAAGCATAAGGAGCTCCCTTGCCTGCTGCAGCTCCCCTCTGCATGGTGACAGCTCTTTTTTTTCAGTTCTGTCATCCATTGTTACTTTATTAAAGTCTCACTCTGGCCCAGCAACTCAGCAGTGCTTATGGCAGCATTTCCCATGGCCTGCATTCTCTGTAGTTTCTTTACTACTGAGAGCTGTGATGGTTTAATTCCCCTACTATGTTAGCTGATGGCCACAAATTTTCACTTCTGCAGGTGCCACACTGTTTTGATCAGTTGTGCTCACCCATCTCTGCTTTGGTATTTATTACATGCAGGAATAATGACCTGAGGTTTAAACTCATCTGCTGTGATTAGACCTTGAACAAGGCTTTCAGCAGAATGCTTTAGAAGTTAAGCTTTTACTTGTTTGTCTAGTGTAATAGCTAGCTCATTGTCTTTGAGTAAGTGTTACGAGGTACACTGCAAAATGAGTGGGAAGATGTGGAATGCATTCTTAATGATGGCCATAATACTTTTAATAGATTCTATAAATGTTTCTGGGTTTGTTCTTATTTTTTTTTTTTTTGGTTTTTTTTTTGTTGGGTTTTTTTTTGAGTAATTGGAACTAAGGGTGTTGACAAAGCTGTTCCAAAATTCCCCAAGTAACCAAACTCCAGTTCATGAATGGGCACTTGCAGGCCAGGCCCAAGGAAAAGCTCTCTCTGCTTAGAGCAAAAAAGATCAAGCTGAAAGACAGCACAAAATGCTTTTTAATGTTAATAACCAGTGTGAGGGATCAATACTTCTCAGAATGACTTATATGTGCATGTTTGTTTTAGTTTATGTTTACCGAGGAGAGGTGGGCTTGGGTTTGTTTTAGTTGTTTTGATCTGGGTTTGTTTTCACTTTGGCTCTGCAAAAGGTCGGCTTTGTTCTACTAGTGCAGCCCAAAGAAATAAAAATATGAAGAGAGATTGTTCCCGTATCCAAACCCTGCACCTGCTCTGAGCAGGGCAATTGCTAACAAGCTGCTCTCTTTTTAAAATGCCAGTTATCCACAGAGGTGACAGAATCCTGCATTCCTCTGAAAGTGGCATTTTACAGTGACTCTGAAAAGTGCCAATGTTTTCATGAATAAAGATATTGACCGGGGAAAGCAATTGTGTGACCATAATCATTGAGACAAGAACTGTAGCAACAGGATCTTGTACCACAGTGGATTGTAAAGGGAACGTGAGGGATAAAATTATAGGTACTTATGCAAATGGATTAGAACTCTCCTGTGCCACTTTGTGGATCTGTCTTTTAAACTCTCTTGCTATCTAGGCCGTGGGATTAGTCAAAAACAGCTGGAAAGGAATGGACACAATCACTTAATCACAAAATCAGGAGGCTTGCTGGGGTCATTTCCCTTCAAATAGCACACTGCAAGCCCAGGGCAGGTATTACTTAATATCAGTTGCAAGCCCAGCTCTATAAAGAGCTTTGGAAAGACTGCAATCTTTCAATTGTAATTGTATTGACTCTGTCTTTTAAAACACCTGTAATGTGACATGAAGTTCTTAGTATTTTTTTTCATTTGTCACCTTTTCTTTATGTTTGGGGAATGCAAATGGCAAGAGTTTAATGAAGTGATATTGTTGTGATTACCTTTGAGCTGCAGAGTGACACTCATTCTCATTCCTACTGCAAAGCAAATTACATTTGCTTTTCCTACTCTAATGCACTTTGCCCCTGAAATTCTTGCCAAAATAAGGGAGGGCTGTGATTCTCCTTAGTGCTTTTCTCTGTAGGCTTTGTCCTGGTGACAGAACAGCATGAAAAAAGAAAAGAAAAAAAGACAAAAGAAAGCAGGTGATTTATTCAGAGCATCAGAAGATGCCATGCTGGCAGAAACTGCTACAGCCCCGAATACTACAGCCCAAATCTGCTACAGCCCAAATCAAACTCCTCTAAGATCTTTCACCTGCCTCAACACAAAACCAGGCAAGCACCAGACAGTGCTCAGCTCAGTGCTGGTGGGATTTGTGTTCCAGGTAACCACAGTCAGGGCTAAACACCAATGTGCATCTGCAGACCTGGACTGTCAGGCATGTCAGCTTGGTGAAATTCACTCTGGACTGCAGAAATTATGGCAGAATCTCTGCATTTAGTTTGAGCTGAACTCAGCAGAAATAGACAGAATCGTGTTCTCAGCTTTATTACAGAGAAATGCATATTTTCTGCATTTGGCTCCTGTCACCATTCATCAGCTGGGTTGATGCAGCATGGGCAGGAGCTCTATGAGAAAATGTTTGGTGAAATGCCAGCTCTCAGGGTTAGCTTGTCTCTGAAAGTTTGGGTTTCACTTCTTCTCCCAAGTGGGGTGCTGCATTTTAACTACCCAATGTCTTCTGGAAAAGCCTGGCAGAGGCACTCAGTAGTCCTCAGGCTTCCACATGGCTGCTCCCACCAGTCTGCTGTTGCTTCTGGCATTATTTCCATGGTGGAAATTGTACTGCGGTTTAAACAAAGAGTTTTCCAAGAAATCTGCAAAAATGCTGTTAGGATAATTCAGAAACCTAACTTACTAATGCAGCATGTTATGCCAATATTTTCTGACCTTTTGTTCTCTTACAACAACCTTAGTTGTACACACTCGCTGGAAAAAAATTATTTCTTAAAGACTTTTTATCCTCATTGATTAACAATAAAACTGTGCAACTTGATAAGCTTTAGGAAGGAAGCTGTGATTTTTTTTTCCTGGTTTTATTGCTTACAAGAAAGATTGTTAGTTTATTCAGGTAGAAATACAGAAATATATGGAAGTTTTTTGTGTATTCTTCTACTATTTCTCTTAATTCGGAGTGATTATTTTTCTCAAATCAATACCCCCAATATTACTTAAAAGATGTGCTTGCATTTTTGTGTCAAGGGATAAAAAATATTTTTATTTGAAATAAGTCTTGCTGAATTTAGTTTCGTGTTTTTATTTCTATTGTAATTGGAACTTAGATCTTCTTTTTACTGTGTCATGTAATGCAGCCATTATGGAGGCAATTTCATAGTTTTTTATTCTAAATGTGAAACATCCATGTCAGAACCTGTATTTCATTCAAAAACAGAGAACTAAAGCTCAGAAATGCTGAATGAGATTAGAGCCTTCTGGGACAGGGTTACAGCACTAGTGTGTCAGGGAAAAGAGAGGGCCATGGACTTGGGCAAGGCTTTTGTCACTCTCCTACCTGGCATTCCTGTGACCCTGACAGGGCTGGGAGATGAGCCTTGGAGGTCAACAATGCCAAGTGCAAAGTCCTCCACTTGTGGGACTTTGTGGGTTGGTTGTGGCTGGGCAGAGAATGGATTGAGAGCAGCCCTGAGGAGAAGGATTTGGGCTGCTGCTGAATGCAAAGCTCAGCGTGACCCAGCAATGTGCAGCTGCATCCTGGGCTGCATCCCATCATCCAGCTGCATCCTGGGCTGCATCCCATCATCCAGCTGCCTCCTGGGCTGCATCCCATCATCCAGCTGCATCCTGGGCTGCATCCCATCATCCAGCTGCCTCCTGGGCTGCACCCCATCATCCAGCTGCGTCCTGGGCTGCATCCCATCCATCCCCTGTGGGCAGCAGGGCAGGGAGGGGGTTCTGCCTCTCTGCCCTGCTCTGCTGAGACCCCACCTGCAGAGCTGCACCCAGCTCCGGGGCTCCAGGGCTGGAAGGGTGGGGACCCTGTTGGAGGGAGTCCAGAGGAGGTCCCAAAGATGCTCAGAGGGCTGGAGCACCTCTCCTGCACAGACAGGCTGGGAGAGGTGGGGATGTTCAGCCTGGGGTAGCAAAAGCTCTGTGAAAACTTTAGAGTGACTTGTAAAGGGGTTACAGGAGAGCTGGAGAAGGACTTTTTACAAGGGCTTGTAGTGACAGGACAAGGGAGAATGGCTTTATGTTGAAAGGGGCAGGTTTACATCAGACGTAAGAAAAGAATTCTTCACTGTGAGGGTGTGGCACTGGAGCAGGCTCCTGGGAGAAGCTGAGGGTTTCCTGCCAGTGTTCAAGGCCAGTTTGGATGGGCTTTGAGCAAGCTGGTCTACTGGAAGGAGATGGGGGGCTTGTACTTGGATTAAGGTCTCTTCCAACCCAAACTGTTTATGATTCTGTGTCATAAACTGTGATATTCAAACTGTGACTGTGATATTCAAACCATGTCTTGCTGCTGCTTCCAAAATTTTCATGCCTGTAGTGAATCAGTTCATCATCAGCCTGTAAACTGTGTTTGGAGATGGACTGTATATTGAGAAAACAGCCTCAAAAATGGGAGAGAAAGATGTTTCAGCCTATTCAAATTATGTTTGCTTTGCATATTTGCTGGATGTATTTTTTTCAGCATTTCCCTTTGAAGCACCTTGTTTTGCAGTGGTGAGTGGGGATTAGCACAGAGGGCTGCAGAAAGGTTGAAATTACTCATATTTTCCCCTGACAGCCTCAACCCGTCCTCCAACCCACACCCAGTCCCTACAGGTTTTTGATTTAGCCTTTCTTTTGGTTGCTGCTGTGGGATTTGCAATCGCTGTGGTGCTGTATCACACATGTGGTACATGATTTTGTGAGACCAGTCTTCCAGGGGTCTTTTCAACAGAGTTTGAATGGAGACAGAGAAGGAACTTTAGGCTTTGTCCTTTGGTTGAGATCCCTGATGGTGAGTGCTTGCAGGCTCTTGGTAAATGTGGTCTTCAGCATTTGGCAGCGGTGGCCATTGGAACCTCTAACACTGGTGTACAGGAGTTTTGTGCAAGCAGTGTTTCATTTTTCTCTTTGCTTAGAAAGAAAAACAATGTTTTAGTAAGGTACTACTCAGCCACAAATTACATTCAGAAATATGTATTACTTGAGGATTGTTTTTGGCAACAGTGCAATTAAATGGTTTGTGAAAAAGCTGCTATAAATAATGAGAAAACTTGCAATTGTATTATTCTTTGTTCAGCCATTTTCTGATTCATTAGAGTTAGACTGTAAAATCTATAATGACATTACAGGTAGTGTTATATATAAACCACCATATTCAAGAGCTGATATTTTTTCAAACCACATTAATAAAAGAGCCTATTTAGAAGATTAAATCCTTAAATCTCCATCTGTGTCTGCATTGTTGTTATGTGCCAGTTAGCAGATAGTTGTGGGGAAACTGTGGTGTCAAAAGCTTCTCATTGTATGGCTCTCTGTGATGTTTCCTCTTGAACACCTCTATCTTCTTGTCACACTCAGAAATCACAGCTCCTGCTTTGCCACTGATACACAGCCCAAAGATCTCAACTGCCTTTTGCTTATGGCCATTTCAAAGCAGCACGAGGCTAAAAATATTTTATTGTTGGAGGACTGCAGCTTACACTGTTTTAAAACTTTGTAGGTTACAGTCCAAGAGTTGCATTGTTCAGCATCAAAAAAGTTAATTGGAGATGCCCTCGATAGTGACTGTGCTATGAATTCACTTTATTGTAGTAATTTTTCTAATAATTCATCAAATATTGTGTACAGTAACTTCATAAATGTCTTACAAGAATGTTTTCACTCAATATCAAAATATCATCATGGCCTTTAATAATTTCTGATATTTGATACAACTTGTAATTTTTATCCAAATATTAAAACTGATTATATTAATTTGAGACAAGTCCTTGTTTTTATGCCAGTCTTCAAGTTTTCAGCTGGCTGGAAACCCTCTTTTTTCTCACTGTGGGTGTCATTAAGCTTTGTGTGTTCAGTACTTGATTCATCTCTTTGATACTGTCCTTGCACAAATTTGCAGAACTATTTAAAATGAAGCTTTATTTTTAGAAACTGAACAATTAATGTCTGCAGAGAAGAACCTTGTGAATAGTAAGGACTTGGTACATTTTTTAGAAGCTTTGGCACATTCATCAAGTTGTCCAGATTTTGTCATTTTAAGTCAGTTCTTTGGAATAGGGTTTCACAATGCTCTCAGAGAAACTGCAGTTCTCTCACCAGCACTTGTTCTGTGAGCTTCTAGTTCCTGTCTTAAACTGGACTCGGTCAGATGTCATTTAAATAAGGCTACACTGTGATGTTTAAAATAAGTTTGTGTTTCCTAGACTGTGCTATTAAAACTTTAAAATAATTCTTACTTAAAGGAAGATAATGGCTTGTATCTGAGTTCACCTGCAGGACGCAGAAATTCTGTATTATTGTGGAAAGGCTGTGGATGGCCAGGAGTGTCCAGAGAGGATGGAACCTGGTGATGCTCATAACCTAGGGATCCCCAAAGGGGCTGATGAAGCAGTCATGCAGGCCTTGAAGACCCATGTCTAAGGCTACACAGGCAGTGGTAATTAGTATTTCTCAAGGGAGGAAAGAAAATGAGGGAAGCAGGCAGTCTTGCAAGTGGTTGGGAAGCAGGGGCAGTGGGGTGGAGAAAGGAGACAGATGCCAGGAGTTCCTGTTTCCACCATTTTTTCCCTTGAATGCTGAAGACAGGAGTCCTGAACTTCAGTAGAAACCCTACAGGTATCTCAGACTCGTTGTTGGTTGTGGTCATCTCGTTCTTCCACACGGCGATTCCTGGAAAGCTGCAGAGTTCAGTGTGGGAGGGTTTTGCCGGAGCTCACCCTAGGTCAGGGGTGGCTCCATGTGGTGGAAAAATCTCTCCTCCAACCTGTGCTTTCAAAGAAAGGCTCAGAAGTCTTCTGTTGTTCGGTCTCATGGTTGTTTATTGCAAGTTAGCTAAAAGTTT
The DNA here is from genome assembly GCF_048771995.1 of Taeniopygia guttata. NCBI lineage: Eukaryota > Metazoa > Chordata > Aves > Passeriformes > Estrildidae > Taeniopygia > Taeniopygia guttata. The sequence goes on along the minus strand of NC_133032.1, from coordinate 31,718,990 downwards.
TATTCTTGAGCTGCTGTGGTTTGCTCAGCAGCTCAGGCAGAGGCACACACACACCCTGACACCCTCTCTGACTCCCGACTGCTTCTTCTCTCCCCACCCAGGGCTGCTGCTATCTTTTATCTGGTACATTATGTGTTACATGTTTATAGTTTTTCCCCAATGCCTATTACCTATATTAATGGTGCTTTTCTACTCTAAACCAATCTGTGAGTGCCAACATCACCAAGAGCATGGAGGCAAGGAAGGAGAAAGAGGGAGGACAGGACAGGCCCAAATCCCTCCATCTTAAAACCTCTGACCCCCACGTAGAAAACCAAAACCCCCCTGTACAGCACTCAAAAATTCTTCCCTCTACTTTGTGACTACTTCTACTATAATATCTAAACTTTTGTGACTTCTTGCTCTTCCTGCAAGGTTGGTAAATCGTTCCATGGTTCAAACCCAAAATCACAGCTGTTTCCAGCTGCCTGCCAGGGTCTGAAATGCTTCTGACCTGGGCCCGGAACATCCAAAAATGTCTGAGGGACATTTTGAGTTCCGACAGGTTTGGCCTGAAATCCTGTGCTGCAGCTGCCTCAGTCACTTCTGCACGCTGTAGTTTCAACCTTTGCCTGACATGGGGAGAGTGTCAGGAGCCAAGAGGAGATGTCTGGTGGCTCTGACAGGAGCGGCTCCACTCCATTCCCTGCCCAGCTGGGAGAGGCTGGCACCTCTCAGGGGAGGGAGCTGCTCCTGGGGGACCAGCCATGGGCAGGGGCTGCACTGAGAGACAGAATGGCAGCTCTGCCACTCTGGTGAGAGTAAAAATCCCAAAAAATAGCAATCTCAGGCAGGCTGGGCAGCATGGTGGGTCCAGGGGGCAGAATATGTGTTGGGGACGTGGGGACATTCCTTGCTGGGAGCCGTGATGTGCTGAGGACTGCTGTGAGAATTCCCTGTGGGATTGCTTACACTTCTTGTTGTGTGGCAAGCACATTTCTCTCCCTCTCAGGATTTTTCATAGAGGTGCACAGAGAGAAATGAAAGAGAAAACAATTTCTATTTCTGCTCCTTTTTTTTCCTATGTGGAATGTGTTTGGAGAATTGTTTACCTGGGGTGAGTGCTTGATTGGACTTTGGTGAGGATTGTTTGAGCCTGATGGCCAATCCAACCCACCTGGGGCTGGGCTTGAGAGAGAGGGTCACGAGTTGTGTTAGAGACAGAGAAAGTAGTATGTAGTTTTAGTATCCTCCTTTTATATAGCATATTAATGTATTTTAGCATAGTTATAATAAAGAAATAAGTCAGCCTTCTGAATTGTGTCAGACATCCTCATCTCTTCTCATTGGGTTTGCCTGCATTAACAGTAGTGTTGGGCAATTCCCCTTTTATTTTCTGGAAAAGAGGGCCAGGGAGAGAAGGTGTCTTATATAGGTAGAAATGAACCAGCAAGGGGTTTAAAAATACAACATTCAAAAATTAAAGACACAATTGCTGTTGTGGGTGATGCGTGATGCTGAAGTGGTGCATGTGAGCCAAGAAGGCACAAGAACATTACCACTTTCTGTTAAGACTTACCCATTTCACACTCATTATAACCCAGACATGCAAAATGAAATAATGGGTATGTGTATGTGAAAAAAAATTTACCATGCTTTTGGAAGCTTGTGAAACATAGCAGGAGGTGGTTTGGTTATTTTATTTTTTTTTCTTTTTTTTTCTTTTTTCATTTTGTGTATAATCTTACCATAGCATTTATTAATGCAAAATAAAATTAAAGCATTTACCATAGCAAAAATAATATTTAATTAATAATTCATTAATTATTATTAATAATTATTATTTATGAAATAAAATCAATAGTAACTAAAGGCATGTTTAATTGTGTCAGAGAAACAATTCTGCTTGCCAAATCTAGATTGAAAAAATACTGTTTTCTGTGAGAGAAGGTTGGGGTTGTAAGAAACAATTGTACTATTTTTGTCATTTTGTTCTTAGGTGTTTATGTGCTGTTTGGTCTCAAACTGTACCATGAACGTGGGCAATGCATGGCTAGGATTGAAAATATGTAAATGGTGCCTGCAGGAGTTAAATGTGTAAGCACAGAGGGTGTAGGCTTAAGTGCACTGCTAGTTACAGAAGCATTCATTTCACATTTGTTATAAGCTACTGTTGGTTTTTTATAACTAATAGGGGAGCAGTTTACAGTTGATCTACTGCATAGAGAAAAAGAGCTTGTAGCTTCAGATGGAATAGTTGCAGCCTCGGGCAGTTTTGCTAATGCTTTCTATTACAAATAAGTTTAATAGTGTGCATTAAAAAGGATGTGTATTTAAACCTTTATGGTCCATACCATGTTAGGTGGAATTACAGTAAATTGCTACATTTCATTTCTGTAATTATCTTATAAACTGCTAGTTGATATTGTCCTGAAGTTTATGTTCAGGACATTTTAACACCAGTTGTATTTTGGACAGCTTGCATAAGATCATTTGATGGTCTCTTAGGGGTACAAAATTGCATACCTATATTTAAAAAAGAAAAAGAAAAAATCTATTAAAAAAGCATGAGGGTTGCACAACTTTGAAAGACTCTGTGTAGAAGGGAGGGATCATGATCACCTCCTGTGCACGTTATGAGCGTGCACAGAGCAATTTTCCTATGGCTAATAATAGTTCTGGAAATGTATGTTTAAGAAACGTGGTCTTTTCCTTTTATTTCATTTTTTTCCATTCCTGTAGGAACTTGGAAGTAACAGCCCTCCGCAGAGGAACTGGAAGGGAATTGCTATTGCGCTGCTGGTGATTCTAGTTGTTTGTTCACTCATCACTATGTCAGTCATTCTTTTAACCCCAGGTAACCTTCTTCTTTATTTTATCTTATTAAAGGTCTATGGTTCATAATGCAGTCATCAAAAGCAATGAATGTTAAAGTGTCTCTTGCCTTTAAGCATTCTTAACGTGTGGCTATTGTAAATTTGGTGCCTGTAGGGGCTCGGGAGCTGCTGGAGGCCTTGTGGAGCAGAAATATTTGGGGTTGGGAATAGGCCCTTAGGATTGTGTTGGCCTTAAGGGGGCTAGAGCAATCCTTGTGAGCCTCAGCAGGTGTGAGCTGACTTCAAGAGTTTGTTGTGGGTTTTTTGAGTAATTTCAGATTCACAGATGAGCTAAGAGAAAACTGAATGCCATGGAAAACTAGTTCTGAGAATGCAACTTCTCACTCAGTCATGAACATAGATCTTCCATCTGCACATGCAGAAGCTTCTTTCTTTTTCTTTCTTTCAGAAACAATGAGAGAAAAGTAATAGCTCAGTCAAAAAAAACCCAAAAAACAGGGAAAGGGCAAGAAATAGATAAAAAGAGCAAGCACTGCACAAGTTTTAAAAAAGAATCTGATTTTTTTTTCAGTTTTAAAGTTAGAGTGTAAGGTAGCTGATTTGCATGGCATGCCTAGACAGTAAATATTGGTCTGCAAATATTCTGCCATTCAAGTGCTCAGTTTGTGTAAACCAGAAAGTTAATGAAGCTCTTTTCAGTCAAATAATGGTTCCAGGCTGTTTGGCCACGAGATGAAATCACCGAGGGAAGCTGTGCATGAGCAAGTACAGCAGCAGAGTGCTGCTGCTCTAAAGGAAGGTGGTGAGGCTAAATGGAAAAGGATCAAAAAGCTTTGCTTGTCAGAGGGGATGAGGCAGCTGGAAAGAGGATGCAGGAACACTATGGACAGTCTGCTTCCTCTGTTTTGTATAAATATCTACTCCTTGTGCATGGTGCTGTCCAAAATGACTGTTTGCTTATTTCCACTTAGATCAAGTTGAGAAAATTAAAAGCAAAGTTGTGCTTCTGTAGTCTCAGTGAATAGGAGCCTTCTTCAGGGAATAATAAAAAAGAGGTTTTGAGAGCACATGGTAGTGTATCCTGGTACCCTTTAAGTGAGAAGACTGCTTTTGTTTCAAGGAGAGGTAGGGGTTTTTTTGAAGACTTTTAAAATATCAAGTGTTTGCTGGAATCTACAATACTAACTTTCAGTTATGGCTCTTATATCTATATAGAATTAGTAATGATGTAAAAAAAAAACCTGAAGTCTTTGAAGGCACTCGTGGAAAAAGAATAAACAACCTAGGGGAATGTTAACTTTAAAAAAAATATGTTAAAAAGGCTCAGTTACGACATCTCTGAGGCTGTTTCAAAATCCAGCGATCTTGGTTGAAAACTTGTGTAAGCTGGGACCTACATTTCAGTTCAAGTCATGCAAGTGAAAACTAGTTCTGTCAGCTCAGATGCTCTAAGAGATCCCATAGAGACTGATATAAACTAAAACCTTTCTCCCAGAATGTTCTAGGTCTGTAAAACTGGGCTTTCCTGTGGTTTGGAAATGCTTACCATGGAAAGCTTTGAGGTGCATTGTAGGATAGATAATTGCCTTTTTTTGGCCCTAATCATTGATGTTCCCCCTTCACTTTCATTATAATTTTGATTATTGAATGAATATGAATTATGAATTATTTTTAGAATTAGATTATATTATTGGAATTATGAATTATTCATGGTTTGAGAAGTAGATATTTTGCTACTCTGTTGGCAGATACTAAGCACTATAGCTGACACTTTGTCATGCATATGTGTTAAGATCACTTTGGGATGTCCAATACTTGAGGGGAGAAAAAAGTAGAGACACTTCCCCCCTCACATCTGGCTATTGTGAAGTGCTCATTTCTAAGTTGATGCTAATTTGTTATTATAAATATTTGGGTTTGAAAATCCTTCTCGTAAAATATGATAGGTCTGAATGAAGATATTCAGTGCAAATGTCCTCTGTTACCTTGGGATGTTTCAGTGTTCATTTCTAATACTATTTTGAGCATCAGAGAGTTCTGTCCCTATTTAGTTCTGCCTGTATGGATGGGTGCTTTTTAGATTTCATGTAAATTCCCCTAAACACTGTACATCATGCTGCTACTTTTTGTGGAAATGATGATAATTTCAGATGGTTATTGCTCAGAAGCATGAGTGTTTCACTGGTATTTTTCAGAGGCAAATCGTACTTACTGATATGCCAAACACAAGTGCAGTGATTTCTTTTGCCTGCAATTATTTACACATTGTTTTGCCCACAATATAAGAAACTCTTAGGTTTGTGTACACTAACAGTTGTCATTTGACTTCTCTTAAATTTTGAGCAACAGCTTTCCTGCCTTTTCATAGAGGGACTAATGCTTCCATATGGGATAACATGTTTCTAAAAGAAAGTGTAATTCATTTGCAAAAGGCTTCAAAGAGGCTTTAGAGTCCACTAAAGATAGAAACTATGTTCAAACTAAAAGGAAATGATTAATTTTGTTTTTGTATTATCTTTTATTACATGGAATATAACTTAACTATACAATACTAAGTAGGATCTCGATTGAAATAAGAGATGTATATTGACCTATTAATATCTTGGCTTTTGTTCAAATCTGAAACCTCTGGTTGTGGTTTGAGTAAATGTATTGTACCAACACTATTAGTAACATTTCTGATAATTTCATCTTGCTTTTAATCTATGATAATACTCAGAATCTTTATAAATGTCTGAGTGTTCTCAACAAAGAGATGGAAAAGTGGAAGAACAAACCATCCAGTGATGTAAAACATTAGTGGCAGAGTCTGAATGAACCCTCAGCCCAGTAACCACTTGTTGGAGCTCAGGAACTCCCTGTGGACTAAGGAGTACATTAAATAAACCCCACTGCTCCCAGCAAGTAGAAATTGCTACACTGCTCCATACCTAGGAGTAGAAGGCTTGCAGGCAAATACCCCTGCTGTTTTTTTTTCAAAATGAGGAGAGTGCAATGATAACAAAAGTGCACAGAGATGCCAAAGCAGGAAGTTGTTCTTGTTAAAGCAGAGGACTGGAGTGGCAAACTTGGAAGTTTCAGAACAGGAACCTGTCTGTCCTTTGGGGCATTATGAATCTAGTGATTTTTGTTTAATATGGGAATAGTCTTATAAATATATCTTTATATTGGGAATTAGTGGCCAGTGCAGAGACACAGGTGACTGTCCATGAGATGCCATCATTTGGTTTGTATGTCAGTATAAACACAGGCACCTTTTATCTTCTGCTTTTATTCTATTTCATGTTTTTGAGGTTTCATCTCACACCTGCATATAATGAAATAGTCTTAGGTAGATGTTTAGATATCAGTGCCTTTAAATCATTCCTGCCTTTGAATCAACTTGTTTTTGCTTTGCATCATGACAGTATGTTCCACGTTGTAGGAATTATGTGAAGACCTATCTGATGAACCACTGTTGATCTGTATCTCAAAACTGACAAATGTTCAGTTGAAACTATTAGCAGCTGAAAGCTTTTATATGAAAAACTTAAGAACAGCCTAAGAGCTGTATGGATTTGGCCTCCCCTGTACAGTTGTTTTGCCACAACACTTAAAGCTGTTTTTTTCTTTTTGGGACTATCAGTAGTTCTACCTTCATGTTAACTTACATTTTCTGAAGGTGTGGAAGACTGAAATGCTTTCTCTAGGACTCGCTTACTGAGATATTGATATTGGCATTTAAATCATATATTTGATTGTACACAAATCATATATTTGATTGTACACTTACTGTTGAGCAAAGAGGCACCTACCTAATCATAGACTCAAGGAGAACTCACACATGATAGAAAAAAAAGGACATTTTTCCAGAAAAATTACTTTAGGAACATTTAGGTCAGACAAATGGTCAGAAAATGCTTTTGTGGAAAGGGTTGAGTAAAATCAACTCTGGGAAGAGAATCCATTTGGACTATGTCCAGTAGATAAGCTGTTCAGGGTTAGGATTGACCTCTCCATCTCTCCATACCCTCTCTCATACTACTCTTAAAGAAAAAGAAAGCAAACTACAATTTTTTTTGGTGTTGTGGATATTCACTGCAAGAAGTTTCAGGTTTCTGTTCAATTTTGTACAGACTCCCTTTAACTACTGTAAATTGGCAGGTAGGTTTTGATACCCAACTATTTTCAGTCAAGTTTTCTTCCTTTGTCATGATTACACAAAGTGAGCCATGCTAATTCCCAGTTACACCTGTTGTCTTGCATAGAGTTTACTAGTGGTGTTTTCCACTTTTCAGATGGCATTTAACATCAAGCCTTTATCCTAATTTCTAGCATAAAACCTTTTTCTTTTTCCCAGAGAAAAGTCAGTAGGGAGCTTCAGTTAATGGCATACTACAGTACATAATTATTAGTTTTATTTGCTAAGTTAGAAGGCAAATTTTATGAGGTGTTTAGACTACATTTAACCTGCAAAAATAATATCCTATAAACTCATGAAAAGTAGCAAGGCCGTTAATTTCAAGTTTTGGAGTCTCCTAGTTTAGTAAGCACAAACAGGTTTGTCACTTTGAATTAATACATGCCAGTATTTGAACTGTTTTTAATTGGATGTACAGCCAAAAAACTCTTTAGCATTTGGTTTTGTTTGTAATCTGTGTAATTTGCTATACATATACAGATATAATTTCAGACTGAAATACAGAAGTCTTTGGTAAATAGTGTGAGAACATTGGAAATATCATTCCTTTAAGGAATAATTCAATAAAATTTACAGGGAAATGAAAAAGAGATAGTAGGCTATTTTGTAATGTAATAAATACAAAGTAGTAAAAGGAAGTCTTTAAAATGAAATGAGTACATCCTAGAATCAAAGATTAGTTTGGGTTGGAAGGGACCTTAAAGATCATCTCATTCCAACCCCCCTGCCATGGGCTGGGATGCTTTCCACTATCCCAGGAGGCTCCAAGCCCTGTCGGGGTTCTGAACACTTCCAGGGATGGGGCAGCCACAGCTTCTCTGGGCACCCTGTGCCAGGATCTCTTCACCCTCACAGGGAAGATTTCCTTCCTAACACCAATCCAAACCTGCTCTCCTTCAGTTTAAAGCAATTTCCCCTTGTCCTGTCACTCTGTGACTGCCCCAAAATCCCTCTCCAGCTTTCTTGGAGCCCCCTGAGGTATTGGAAGGTCTTGCTGGCGCCTTCTCTTCTCCAGGCTGAGCAGCCTCAAATCTCCCCAGTCTCCACAGCAGAGATGCTGCAGCCCCCTGAGCATCTTTGTGTCCTCCTCTGGACCTGCTCCACCAGCTCCATGTCCTTGTCACTTGCAGAAGAGTTACCAGCAATGCATTGCAGGAGCCTTCTGAGTTGGTTATGCCCTGCTGTGCTGTGCCCTCAAGAGGTATTGGGGTGGTCAAAGTCACCCACAAGGACCAGGGCTTGTGGATGTGGGGACACTGCCCTCTGTCTTCCAGCTGGGGTGGCCTGTAGCAGCCCCCAGGGTGACAATAATGTCACCTGTCCCTGTCCTCTCTTTAATCCTGACCCACAAGGTCGCCTCCTCATCCATCCTCAGGTGTAGCTCCGTGCATTGCAGCTGGTCCCTGACACAGGGGGACCCCCTCCTGTTCTCCCTGCCTTTGGGTATCACCGTGGTGGGGTGCAACTAATTTGTGCTTGTGCTCCATAAAGATTAACCCACTACTGTTTTGAGGGTTCCCAGGATGTGTAAGTCATTCTGTTATAGATAAACTGGGCATCTGAGGTATTGACAGGGGGCAAGGGGTTACAAACAGAGCTCTGTTTTGGTTAAAACTTAGCATTAGGAAAAAAATACTTCTAAAACATCTTGTAAGGTTGCTTGCAGATGCCATTTCTTTCAGTTTACAAATGCTAACTGTAATTTAAAACTTACTTTAAGATCCAGTTTATATCGAGATTTCTTGCCAGGGATGTGATAGAGAGCAGAGCTGATGTTCCTTTCTTCTCTAATAGCTTCTCTGTACTCAGCTGATGTATTGTTTTAGTGATTTTTATTTAAGCAGTTGGAAAAAAGTCTGTCATAGGTAAGGCAATTTTTGACAACATAACAGCTTGTGTGAGCTTGATTGCTAGTTGGCAAACTGGCAGGAAATCAAGGGTCACTATAAGTAGAAACAGACTCAGGTAAGGTTAGAAGGGGAACACGTTTGGAATTATAAACAGCATCAGGACCAGGGTGTGTGGAATCCAAACAGGTGATGGAAAACACCTTGTGGAGGGTGGGTTGTCAACAAGGCTGTGGGGAAAGGGGATAATGGGCATGAGGAGAGCCCAGTGTTGGGTGCTGTTAAGTGAGAAACAGTGTTTGAAGGCACAGGAATGTATTTGTGGAGCCGAACAGAGCACACATAACAAGATGTGCTTACTTTGAAGATAAAAACACGGTGTGTGGCAGGAGCAAGAGCTAACAAGGTCCCACGATGTGTAAACAGAGGGATTAGGTATAAATCAAGAGAGATAATGTTGCTCTGCTGTAAAGCTCCTGTAAGACTGCAAGTGGAATATTGTGTCCCATGCTGGACTGGCAGATGAAAGAAAAAAAAAATCTAAACAGACTATTTTGATTCCTAGAAGGCAGGAACAGGACAAAAAGCTTATTTAAGGATTAGAATGTTTGTTTTGTGAGGGAGGATTTGGACAACTCTGCATGCTTGGCCTTACAAGACATGAAGTGCAAGAAGAGTTGATTACAGTGGGTGAGTGCTGCTGCCACCTGGGAGGGAGCAATGTGCAAAATGCAGCAGAGCTGTGGTGTGAGCAGCTGGGAAGGCTATGTGTCTGTTGGAAATTCATCATGAGCATTAAAAAGGAGTTTCTCTTCAGTACACCAAGGATGCACCTTATTAACATCAGCTGAAGTGACTGCAGCAGGCAGTGCTGAGATTTAAAAGGCAAAAATATCATATTGCTGTTGATTCCAGTAAGCTTTCTGCTGAACCTCTAATTGAGAAATTTGGCTGAATGAAAACCAATAACAAAACTATTAATTGACTTTATTCTCTTTGAAGGGTCACATTTTCATCCAAAATGTGTTACAGGATATGACCTTTACAAAGCAGGTTTCTTTGTTAAAAAAGTCCTGGTAGCATCGTGGGTTGACACAGAGATAACACAATTGCTGCCTGAATGCTGTGATGGCAGATTCTCTCTTTGTATGTGTCTGTCATCAGAGCACTGTTTAATATCAGTAAGGACAAAATCTGCCTAACACAAAGTTATAAACTCATAAAGAAGAGAAAGAGTGCAGTAATTTATGGTAACCTGCCCAATAATACGAAATTCTTTTAAAAACCTGGCTGGGTATTGGACTGGTGGTGTGGGGAGTGCAGAGGTGCATCTTTTTGCACAGGCAACAAACAGCACAGCTTTTGGCAGCTGCTGTTCTAAGCAGCCTGAAGCTGCAGGTGAAGTGCAAGATGCTGCCAGAGATTATTGCTTGAAAACTTGGTGGGTTTGTCTTTTGACGCTAAAACTTTTTGCTTTAATAGCAATGGTTCAACATCACCACTGTTAGCGCAGCAGTTCACTATTGAATCTTCACTACTTAATTTTTTAGCTTACAGCAGAAAAACACTGATATTTTGCAGAGCTTCTTTTTTAGTTTTCTGAAGTGGAGGTGATTTTAGATGCAGTAAAATAATTTTGGTTTATTTGGTTCTGTTTTTTAAGTCAATGTTGGCTAATGTTCAGGAGCACAATATTCCTGGGTCATGTGTGGGAAAAACACAAGGCTGTTAGCCAAGTTATGTTGTTCACATCACTGGAAAGCAAGCACAGGCTATAAAATATGCATGTAGATTTGTTTTTAATTTCATTGTAAATTGTTGAATAGGTGAAGTTGATTCCAAATTTACTTGCAGGAGTTTTTTATCTAGTTTCTCTCAGTGTAAGGCACTGAGTATGGCCAACATGCTTTGGATGTTAGGAAATTTTGGTATTTTTTGTAATTTTTTGTGGTGTGGGGCTGTGTTAAGAAAGAGCTTTGCTATGGAAGTCCCAATATAATACATAACCAAACACCAAGTCCTATAGTTTTCCTGTCCAAAAGGTACTAATTCTTTGTTTCATGAAGCTTTACTAAACAAAAATTATACTTGTTATGAAAAAAAGAGCAAGGTATTGTTATTGTGGTTCTATAATTCCAGTGTTTTGCAAACAACACTGAATATATTATTTTCAATAATTATCTAAAATTATCTTGTTGTGCTTATTTTAGATGAACTTGCAAATTCATCAGAAAACAGATTATCCTTGGAAGATCTCTTCAGGAATGAGTTTATAGTTCATAATCCAGAAGCCAAATGGATTAATGGTAAGTTTATAAGCTCTCACTTAATTTGAAACTAGGTAAAAATTTTAAGTCTTGAATAATATTATCTAGTCACTGAGAAAAACAAAAATCAGTTAAAATTTCAAACCCTCTTGAAATTGGCCAGTGTCCCAGTTTTCCTTGTTGCTCTGAATCACGTCTCTTTCATTAATTTTTGAAGTGGCTTTCTAATTTTAAAGCCCTGTCTAGCAGAAACCCACTAAAATTATCTGGTTATGCTCCTGACTCAGTTGTAAGCAGTGATGAAGAATTGTGTTTAAGAACTGGATCTTGTCTGGGGATTCACAGGAAGACCAACTCTATTAATACCTGAACTTTGGGGTTTGAGAACTGGTTCTCTTTGTATCTAGAAAAGACTTGAATATTTCAATATATTTTTACAGTCATGGTAATTTTCTGATGACTACAAATTGTATTTATTATTCTAATTTATTAAATGATTTGTGTATGGTATGCAGATTCCTCCAAAATTAAGCAGTTTTAATGTAAAAAGGAAAAAAAAACCTAAACTTTTTCTCAACTCGTTGACTTCCTTTTCTCTTGTCACCATGCCTGGTTCACTTTCTTTCTGTAAGAAATGTACAGGGAATGCAGTAGCAACTGTCTGGTTTGTGGCATTATGGTAATCTGGGTGTTCCTGCAGGTGACAAAATTAAAGGAATGACAACAGGACTTGTGCAAAACTGGGCAAGGCAAAGCTGTTGTGGGGTGCTCTGTGCAAGGAGTCTGGCAGGCTGGTGGCTGTGTGTAAATTCAGAATGACTTTGCATGGAAATACTGCTTCAATTATATCAGCTGTGGCATTCAGCTGTAGCTAGAACTGCTTTACTTAGCAGGGAGCTGTGTGATTGAATTACTGCTTTGTGATAAACTCTGAAGAATGAAGTGGGTATAATAAATATAAGTGCATTTAAAAGCAAAATCTTAAAAATGAGAAAAGTATGGTCAATCATTTTTTTTCAGGACCTGCTCTGGTGTTGTTTTCCATTAGTTTAGGGATGAGAGAAGGGACACTCAGTGAAGTTTCCTGCCACTCTTTTTCCCCAGCGATTCCAATGACATCTCACCCCTCTGCTGAGTTGCCCTTAATTTCTTCTTGGGACTGGTTTCTGTCTGCAGTCAGTGCAAAAAACAAAGTGATACTGGGTAAAGCTGGAACAGTTCTGCTGCCAAGAGAAGTTTCTTGTGTTTGGCAGAAAACTCTTTTCCTGTAAGACTATTTGCTAATGAAATCATAAAAGCAGGTTTTCAGTTTGCTGTTCTCTGTTAAAACAGCTGCCTCTGACCCCACCCCATCTGAAAAACACTGGTCCTAATTGTCAAATAAAATTATCCCAGACCCACTATTGTAAACTGAAGTGGTCACGAAAAGCAGGTAAGTACATAGTGGAAGGAGACCATTATCCTGGTTCCATCTATTATTCATGTTACTTAAAAAATCCATGAGATGATTCTCCTAAGAACTCTAGTAGTTCTTCATAACATGTGCATAATATTCTATGCATAAAAATAGTGCTAGTTTCAAAACCCAGGACAATAAGACTAAAAGGCTGTGGTTGGAGGTACATTAAATATTGGTGATGCTATAAAATATGTAGTTTATTGTATTTCTTAACTCTCTTCTACAGTCGGTAATAACAGCAAAGCTTCTTTTATGAGTTTTCCAGATGTGGTAAAAAGAAATGGAGAATTTGATGCTAAACCCTTGCTTGGATACAGGTTTCTCCTGTGGTCTTCAAAATCCATCTTAAAAGCTCCTACAGTGAAATATAATTTTGTTAGCATCATGCAAAAGTATCATTTGTATTAGTATCATGCAAAAAAATGCTGCAAACAATCCAGTGTAAAAGCTATGAGCTTGTACAGGTATGAACTCTTGAAAATAATATTAGAAATGCTATTTATTAGAGAAAGGCCCTGTGTTTTATTAACAGTATATTGGTACTAATACCCAGTCTTTCTGCAATTATGGTTTTCTGAGTCTGTGTGGAAACTTCTAAGCTTGCAGTCAGGTGTTCTCCTGAGTTTATTGGCCAAAAAAACAATGAAGCCCAATAGTACAAAAAAAAAAAAAAAAAAGAGAGGAAAGAAAGTACATTTTGTTTGTTGGAGTATGTATGTGTATGAGAAGTAAAGAATAAGTGGGGATAATTAAGGATTTATGAATTGTTTAGTATTTTTGATGAACACAAAAGAAAAAATGTATAGGTTTTGGGATTTTTTTACATTTTCTTTGAAAATAGCCAGTATAGTTAATGATGTCCAGTATCTTGGGCAATAAATAACCCCAAGGAGGAGTTTTGTGAAGCAGCATTTCTGCTTCCTGCTTCTATTTTTATTTTTTAAGACTTTATTTCCTGGCACTGTGGCATTGCAGTGATGGCATTATATGCATGGAAAATGAAATACATAACTTCAGATTCATTACTGTGGAGCTGGAGGGGAGCATTTGGCACTTTCTTTGGATATTGGCAGGATAAGTGAACTCTGCACAGGATGATTTTAGGAGAAAATAAATAGCTACTTACTCCCTTTTGCTCCTCTCGGAAAAGGATAATTTGCATCCATCTGAAAGTTTTATCCTCTTTACCTGCTGGGAAGGGGTAGGAATAGAGATGGAAGAAGTGGCTCCTGCTGTAAGCAGTGTCTTCAGGGTCTGGAACATGTTTTGTAGAAAAACAAAAAGAAAGATTTCAGGTTTTCAAGTGGTGGATGACTCACTCTGTCCTTAGGTAAGGCCTGGTATTTAACTGCTGCCCTTTAATGAAACTTTCCCTACTGATGTTTGGATTTCTCTGACATTATCTCCCAATCCTGCGTTATTTCTTTCTTGTTTGAAAGCTCCTTCACTACAAAACCCACCCCCATGCAGCTATTTCTAGACTGCTCTTTCATAAGTGCAGCCCTTAAATGCAGAATCTTTTACAGCCCATTTCCTTTCCTGCTTGAAACTGAGTCCACAATTTTATGGGCTTGCCACCAAAGTTAATAATTATGCAAATGTCTAAAGTTGGAGAGGAGATATTGGTCTTTATCTGAGATAATCAGGTGTTGCTGAGGAAAATAAAAGAAACACTATGAGCTAGTCTTAAAAGTGACAAAATATATTCCCATTTTATATAATATGTAAAGATGTACCTGTGCAGACATCCAGACCTCCTTCCTTCCTTTTTTCTCTTTCTATTTTGGTTTATTTCAAAGACAATACATATTTTTTTAACCTGACTTGGATTTGTTTTTCTTTTTTTGAAAGATTTTACAAAGGAAAGTGCAAGAAAATAGGGATGATGGCTAGTAATTTTGTTGAAAATAACTTAGTAGGTTGCTAAACTTTGTCAGTTATAAATCTGATTACTTTGGCTGTAAAAGGATGTGGTGTAGAGTACACCCAACCTGTAATCAGTCTAATTCCTGTTAACTGAAAATGTGTTTAATTGCAGAAGGCATTCCAGTTGTCTGGCATAGTTTTGGAGACTTTAAATGAGACTACATCTTCCTGTAGCTTTATTGATCTTCAGGTTTTCTAATAGGAAATAAGAATTTAAAATGCTGCCAGTGACTAATGAATGTGGTTGAACCTGACCGCTTATAGGTGCAGAGTGAAGAATTTTTTCAGGGTATTTTCCCAATTTCTCTCAAGTTGCTTGGAAATGTGTATGCTCCCTTGTGGGAAATATTGAGGATTCAACAGATTTGCATTCTTTTACTGAGGTCTGTACTTACACCTCTTGTTCCAGGATCTATTGATGTTAATGACAATAAAATTCAGAATATTTTTGTGTATTCCTCTGTGAATATGTGAGTTGCTGGCATTTTTTTCTGTTCAGACATTCTTTGCCAATATTTCCTGTATATGATAGAATGCACTGGCTCCTTGGTGGCACTGTCAGATGTGTGCATAGCCAGCACAATGACAGTATTTTTCATATCTTTTAATAAAGAGTGTTGCAGAAGGAGCAGTCTGAATGATGGCAGGCAGTACCCTGGAATCCTGTTTGTGCTAAAGCTCAGCAAATCACCTGAGCATGTGTGTGTTTGTGTGTTTGTTTTTGTGTTTGTGTGTGTTTTTGTGTTTGTGTGTATGTTTTTGTGTTTGTGAGTATGTTTTTGTGTTTGTGTGTGTATTTTTGTGTTTGTGTGTGTGTGTTTTTGTGTTTGTGTGTGTGTTTTTGTGTGTGTTTTGTGTGTATTTGTGTGTGTGTGTCTTTGTATGTGTGTGTTTTGTGGGTGTGTGTTTTTTGTATGTGTGTTTGTTTCTTTGTGTTTTTGTGTATTTGTGTATGTGTGGTTTTCGGGGTGTGTGTGTTTGTGTGTGTTTTGTGGGTGTTTTTGTGGGTGTGTGTTTTTGGATGTGTGTATTTTTGTGTGTGTGTGTTTTTGTGTAGTTGTGTGGTTTTGGATGTGTGTGTATGTGTTTGTGTGTGTCTTTTTGTTTGTGTGTGTTTATGGGTATATGTTTGGTTTTGTGTATTTGTGTATGTGTGTTTTTGTGTATGTGTGTTTTTGTGTTTTTGTGTTTATGTGTTTTTGTGGGTGTGTGTTTTTGTGGGTATGTGCATTTTTGTGTATTTGTGTGTTTTTGGATGCGTGTGTGTGTTTTTGGATGTGTGTGTTTTTGGTTGTGTGTGTTTTTCTGGGTGTGTGTATTTTTGTGTATTTGTGTATGTGTGTTTTTGGATGTGTGTGTTTTTGTTTGTGTGTGTATTTTTGTGTATTTGTGTGGTTTTGGATGTGTGTGTGTTTGTGTGTGTGTGTTTTTGTTTGTGTGTGTTTTTGTGTTGTTTTGTTTGTGTTTTTGAGTGTGTGCCAGCACAGGAGACAGGTTTTGTGGTGACACTTGAGGGAGGGAAGCCAACAGAGTTCCTTCCTTTACCCAACCAGCCCAAATATGAATGCAGCATTCCAATGGCAGCTTTCTGGAGGAAGCATATGTTTGCACCTCATTCTCCTATTGTAAACCCCTGTTTTGGAATTAGGTTTATCACTTTTTCCACCATAAAATCCAAGGTTGTGCCAGCAGTCTCAGCAGGCACACACCCTGTTCAGATTTAATTTTCAAAGCAAATAATTTTTAAATACACATATATATTTTCAAGGCAAAGATTCTTCAACTTTTTTTTTCCTTTTGCTTCTTCTGCTTTTACAGTTTTAATGCGTTTGGAGATTGTAATAAACCACTCCATCTAAGTCAAAAATATTTTCACTCCAAGTATTTTTTTAACTCAAGCCTTTGCATTAACTTTATTTACTTGTTTTATTTTTCTGTTTTTATGGTGTTTCCAGATTTCCTGTATTAGCCTCAGCAGAAGCTTTCATTTCCTGAGTAATTGCTAGTTCTGATGTGGTCATCTTTATTTTCATTCAGTGAGGAGGAAAGATAAAAAGTGATGACACCCCTTTTGAACATCAGAGAAACCATGGGACTGGTTTGGGGAGGAAATCCCTCTGCTCCCCACATTTATTTTGCAAACATTTATTTTGTTTAGTGCAGTCTCCTAAAAAAAAAAAAGGAAAAAAATTATAATTTTAATGCATTTTTGCTTTACAGTTGACTAGTGGTTTCACTGTCATGTTTTGCAGACTGTGTATTACAGTTAACATGGAAGAAATATTCCTCCAGCTTCTCATAACATGTTTGCTTTCCTTAAAGAGCATCTGAGAGAGTGTCTGCCCATAAATTTACCTGTGGTTGTCCCTGGCACGTTTCTCATGCCTTTGTCACCTGGGGAATGAAATGTATAGGCAGTGGCCTTTACTGGGGCTGGTTCTTCCCTTGGGTCTCTGTTGCCTCCTGTTTATCTTGAAAAATAAAATAAAAAGTGGGCCTGGAAAACCTGGCGTGAAGGTGATTGAAATTGCTTTAAGATTATTTATGATAAAAATGTAAGTGGTTTGGGAAGCACGACACATAGATTCCATAGTAGCACCTATGCCAACTTTGTGCAGTAAAAATATGGCTTAAAACATTTGGCACTTCTTAAAAGAAGCTTTTCCTGTGCATGAGATAAACACAAGCTTGTTTTCACAGGGCTGAGTGTGTTGTGATGTTTGTCAATGGATATGGGTCAGGTTCAGAAAATAATCCATCACTGAGCAATAAGAGAAGAAATTCTGCTCCAGAAATTTGTCGCTGAGTTGGATTCAAGAAGCAAAGAGACACCTCTGTTAGAATTGTACATCTGTGTATTCTGGTATTATCCTTGCAATCAGGGATGGATGTTAAGAGTGGAGTCCTATGTTATTTTTTCCCTGTCCCCTAAATGAGACAGGAGTGGGAAGTGGCCAGGCTGGAATGCAGCCATGGGGCACTTTTGGTGTAGCAGGGGCTGTTTGGTGCTCACCAGTTTGCTGTGATGTTAATTAATTAATTAATTATCTAATGCTCTGTCAGGGGCTTGGGCAGAAGTGAAGAGGGGTGTGCTCAGTGTTACTTGTGCCAGCTGTGCACAGAGCTTTCATTTTTTAGTTGGAAATCTCTCTGTGCAGAGCCTGGAGCTGGAAGCCAGGCCAGGGAGTTGTTTTGTTGCCTGGGGTTCTCTGTGAAAAGTTTATTTCTGAAAGGCAGCAGAGGCAGTTGGACTTTGATTCTCTGTGATGCAAAAAGCAGCCTGGGGAAGTACAAGTAAAAAAAAAAATCCTAAGATAGCACTCCAATCTTTGGAGGCTCTCAGCTAAAATTTTTCTTTCTTCTTTCCTAAAACTCCAGCAATATGTGAAATACACATCCCAGTTTTGCCAAGTCTGAAGTCAATGTTTTGGGGAAGGCCCAAAAAACTTGAGAAGATAGAGCATCTCCACGCTGGCAGATACTTCTCTCAGAAACAGCTAAGAAGGGAAATAAAAGGCTTGATTGATACCATTCCACTGATTTATTAAAATAACTTCCTAAACAAAAGAATTCAAACAATGTTTTTGTGAAACAGAGTGAATGATTCAGTTTTCTCATTAGGGAACAGACTAGAGGGGTGTGGGGCTGTGTTTGTGCTGATGCTCAAGAGTCTCTGTGAGGCAGCTGTGGATGGGTAATTGGTCATTCAGGGAAAGGTTGTGGAGGTACCACCCCTGTTCCAAGAATAATGTGCATTGTGCTGTCCTTTGCTCCAGGAATTGTGGTTTTTCAAGCAATTTTGGTTTAGGAAGAATTTTTTTTTTTTTCTCTTTAGTTTTAGTTTATGTGGGTGGTTGGTTTGGTTTATTTATTTTGCCCTCATAAAAATCTTTCTTTCCAATCTACAAGTATTGTGTACCACAATGAGGTAATTTAATAAGTAATATTTCCTTTTGGCTCTGGTCTAGTCTTTAAACAATGCTACTTTCACCTGATCCCCGTGCCCCACCACCCTGTCAGGACCTGCTGCAGGGACTGTGCCCTTTCTGCTCTCCTGTAATTGATGTCTCCAAGGTGCCACATTTCTGCTTCCTCAGAAGCAGATCTTGGGCACTTTCTGCTCAGACCAGTTAATCCCTGTTGCTGCATCGATACTGGTGCCACTGTTAATGATGGTGAACAAGCATTAAACAGCGCTGTGCATTCAGGGCCATTAACTTGTGTCACCATTGGATTCTGCAAATGACTTCTCCCTTCCTCCACCAACATTCTTTGTACACCAGGACAACATTCTGTTAGTTGTGGCTTCTGCAGTATCCTGTGGCTGTTGTTTTTTCTCAAGCATCACCATTACTGATTGCAAATTTTTTTTTCCTGGCCATTGTTTTTTTTTTTAATTTTTACTAGGTATGTTGTATTCCCTCCACAGAATATTTGAAATATATTTTCCTTAGGAGTCCTTGCTTCTTGGAACAACTTACTTCTAGTTGTATTTATTGAGATGTAGCCTGATTCCATGCTAGTTGAAATCTTTAGGTATGGGATAAAATCCAAAGATTGGGACATTAGTCAGGAAAAAATGAAATTAAGTATTCCAGCTAGAGAGAGGTCGAACTACCTTTTGCCAGCAATAGTCAAAAACACAGCTAATCATTGCAATCCTTCTTAAAATTTATGTCCCTATTGATTTTTTACTTATTCCACAGCCCAATGCATTAAGAATTTAACAGAGACATCAATATCCTTAGAAAACATTTACACAGGGAGAGTGTATCTAATGCACAAGGTGTCTTCTGGAAGAGATTAGCAGAATGATTTACATTTTCTAATCAGTATTTCTGGATAGTAACCTAATGTTGAAAGGTTAAATGCATCAGTTCTGTGTGTGAACCTCTGGGAAACCGGACCAGACACTAAATAATTCTGAGCTCTCCCTGTTTGTTGAAGCAAAAGTCTCCTGAGTGCAGTGCAGGGGTAAGATTTAAATATTCCCATAGATTCCATAGTGATGTTGGTGGAAGAGGGAGGCCTTTTCTCAGTAGCACATTTCTGGCTAAGCCAGCAGTCCTTAATGTGATCAACAAGTCCACGCTGAATGTGCTACATCATTACTCCCGGGATGCAGCCCCCTAGGAAAATTATTTTTGTTGCATGAGCAAAGCTGAGCAGTGGATGAAGCATTTTGGAATGGTGACAGATGGTGGGTGCCACACAACAGACTGGTGAGTTCCCTCCAGACTTCCACACTGGTTGCTCATAAAGATTCAGAGATGGATCTGTGTGCCTCAGCAGGCTCATGTACACATGAAGGGGGGTAATATTTTCACCTTGTGCCTGTTTGTTCATTTTTCCCCACTTGTCGTCAGCACAAAGTGTGCCCATTGCCCAGCTGGAGCTGCAGCCCTTTCCCCATGGGATGGATTTGTGGTGGCCTGTTAACTTCTCCTTTGGAAGCTGCTGTTTGTACCTGCAGCTGGCTTCATGGTGCTTCTCAAAGGCTCATTTAAGTCTGCTCTAATTTGTTCATCAGCAATTGGATTTTCTTCAAAGGAGTGCAGTGCAGGAGGGGGATAAACCTGGAGTTGTAGCTTTGTGCAGCAGCACAGTTGGCTGGTTGTGTTTCCATTTGCTTAAACCAAATCCTTGAATTTTTGTCAGTTTTCTTTCTAGACACTTTAACAAACAGTTGTTTTGTGGCAGATAAGCAAGCTGTACAGTGCTTAAAGTCAGTATCTCTAAAAGCCAAAGTTTTACATTTCTAATCCTTACATTTTGTTGTCCATTCATGTTTTTTCTTGGATTAAGAGGCAGTAAACCCATACTTTCTATACCATTCTGTTTAGCTCAAATGTTTGCATAATGGATCCATAAAAATTGCAGTTTTTAAAACGTTTGTGTCTATGAATATATATACACACATAAATTCATTTCACTTTTAGTCCTTTTTTAGTTTGCTCTCTTTAACTGATTCCATTGTGGCAGATTTCAGAGACACTGACTCATATTTGCCACTTATTCATCCATTTTCCTGGTCTGTTTTGCCCAGGACAGGGTTATTCTTCTTATGAAAATGTGGTTGGCACTTGAACGATTTTTCTTGTTATCTCTTTCAGTGTGATGCAAAAGGACTTGTGTAGGTTTAGTATGTTTAGGGTTCAGTATATTTGGGAAAGTATGTTTGGA
This sequence comes from Taeniopygia guttata, assembly GCF_048771995.1. Lineage (NCBI taxonomy): Eukaryota > Metazoa > Chordata > Aves > Passeriformes > Estrildidae > Taeniopygia > Taeniopygia guttata. Next base: position 31,698,312 of record NC_133032.1, on the reverse strand, counting down.
TTTATCTGTCCACATGTACTGAGTTGATGTATTTGGGGTTCTTTCAAGGTCTATTCAGTGTGTCACTTCTGTTCAGTTCTCACAAGAAAGTGTGAAGTGCAGTGAGAACAACAGTGCTATAAACTTTAAATTATTACATTTTTGACGATGGGGTTTAATTACATTTTTAATTTAGTGCTGTAAAAATCAAATGTGTCCCCCATACTTTCTGTGTGGCACTGCAGAGTTGAGAGGAACCCAAAGTTACGTGATCTTTGTTCGTTTCTCCAATCTGACAAAGTTTATGGGCAATTTGTGTGAGAAACTTGTAGCTAGTAATCCTTAGAGCAGCCAGGTATTGTTTTTCCACATCTGTAAATATAGATTGGCTTTGACCCACTAATACTGCAGTACGAACTCAGAGTCTCTTTACTGAGATAAATTAAACTCCAGGCACCTTGTAAAAAAAACTATTACTCAAATAGGGGAATGGGAGAATCAATCAGGTTTTTGACAGAATTTAGATACCAGCCTCCCATGCTGAGTCATTTAGCTTCAACCCAGTTTTTACCCATGTTTTCCATGATATCTTTCTCCTCAGGGATAAAGCACATCTTTAGTTTTGAGAAAGGTATCCATAGCTGAGACTTCCTTGATGAATGCAGACCATCTTATTTAACTGTGCCTCAAAGGGAAATGCAGAGTGTGCTTTCTGCACTTGCAGCCTACTTTAGGCATAGGACTGACTGAATTTCTTCTGCATGTGGCATATTGATTTTTAAGTTCAGTCAAAGCTACTTGGAAGCCTAAAGTTTCCTGCAAATCTGTAAGTTGCACTTTGAAAGTAAAACTTAGAAGCACTTTAAAAATGTGGCTGTGAAACCCCAGGACTCTTGGGTTGTTGTTGTGAGCAATAGCAATACATGAAACAGGTAAGAGAATCTGTTTTATTGCAGGACAAGCATTACATGAGAATTAGTTTGCCTAATTTCACAAGTTGGCTTTTGACCCCATCCTAGAGCAGCTGTCTCTGGGATAAAAAGGCAGCTTTGTTTCTTCTCAGGTCTGGAGTCTTGTCTGCCAGATTGGGTCTCTTAATTCTGTAATGATGGCTCAGATAATCATGATTTTTTTTTAATCAGGATCTCAGCTGAGACAGCTCATCTGTAAAGGTCACTAAGCTTTCAGTGTGACAGGTGTGGTTGGCTGAAGATACATTTGTTAGAAATGTTTTCTGATGCTTTCTTTTTCTTTTTTGTTTTCACTTGCAGGTTTTGTATGAAGGAACGTTTTCTGTATAAACTTAGTGAAGAAAGTTTAGATAGTCTGCTTCAACTTTCTCACATTTGTGATTTTTAATTTTGAATGTCAAAATCTTATCTTTGGCATAATAATTTCATTTTGACATTGTTATTTTAATGTGTTTTACATTACTTGGCCACACTATTTTATTCATGCAAAAATGATGTATTATTGGAGTGAACAATTCAACATTTAAAAACAAGTATTTCAATATATTCTATTTGAAATTCTGAGGAATATTTTAACTAAAAACTAGTGAAGTAGAAGGTTTTAAATTTATTCTAATTTGGAATAAAAATGATTGCATTATCCAATATTTATTCCTCTCTATGGGCAATGTAGAGAAGGAGGCTCTAACCCGTATTATCAATTAAACCACATTATAAATTTCCCAAAATATGATGTCATGGTCCATTAATGGAAATATGTTTCAGAGTAAATATTATAATCTGCAGCATTTCCATTGATTCTTGATGGATTCCAGATGTACCAAGATATGGAAATGGGCTTCTGTTACGAGATGCTAATTTTTGCTTTCTGGGCAACTGCATGTGTAATGAAATTTATCTAAGTTATGAATTTTTATCTTTTTTCCATTTTCATACCCAGAGTTGTACCTTGTCCTCCTAGAGGCAAGGACTCACTGTTCCAGCAAGTTAGCGCTTTCTTTTTTTAGCAATTTAAAATGGTCATATGACATGTTACATAAATGTTCCTCTCTGCTTAAATACTCTGCCCTCTGCTCTAGCTATTTTCTGAGCTCTTAGTTTGATAAATTGTTAATTGAAAACAATTTCAAACTCAAACTTCTTGCTGAAGACCTTGATTAACTCATGCATGTTACTAGAATTGAAATAACAGCAACAGTTCTGCTATAATAGTCCAGAAGAAGTTGTAATGTTAAATTATATTTTTACCTACTTAGCTGAAATCAGGGCAAAGAGTATTGAGAAAGAGCTGAAAGTGAAGATAAATAAATTTTTTTACTTCAGGTACTGCCATTGCCACTATCATTATTTGATGAGTTGTACATGGAAGTAGAGGCAGACAATATGTCTCTCAGGACTAAATGCTTTCTGTCTCACTGCCATCTTTTATTAATTTTAACCCAATACTTTTTGAGTATAGGATGTGACTGTCCTGAGTACTGCAACACACAACCACTGACTGCCTCACCTCTATATTAAAATATACTCTGAGTAAATTTAACAGTTGTTTTTATTTTGTTCCTCATTACGAAACGGAACAATTCTGAATATTCAATAATTTGCATTAATTTTTTTTTTCTGTTTGTTTGGTGATTTTGGATGGGGTAAGGCCAGGAAATAAAAAGACATTTGAAGTAAGGTTTGCTTTTATCTGGGAGCAGGACTTTGCAGAGCTGGGAGTGGGAAAGCAAAATTATTGCCAGCCTGACTCCAGGCTGGTCTGTGAGAGGTCCTGAGCACCATGCTGAAGGCACTCCAGTCCCCCTGCTCAAAACCATGAAATTTCCTAATTCCCTACACTGGTAATGTGTTGGATGAAGGTTATTTTAGTTCTTAGTAAGGGATTGACTTAGTTCCTGCTTCAGTCTCTGCTTCCTGGTTTGTTTAATAACCATAAAAAACTTCAGAGCAAAACTTCCCAAACAACTTTATTCAGTAACTCGGAGTACATTGATATATCTGCAGCTGCTCATTCCTTTAGTAGTGAACTTCAGCACAGTGTCGTATTTTAAAAATATATTTCATTATTACAGTGACTCAAAAAAGGAAATTTGGGCTTAAATCAAGTCCGAACATATAAATATTAATTTTTCATTAAAATTTTAAAAATGTTTGGGAGTTTTTATTTCTAGTAAATATGATGCCTGTGCTGAATAACAGGTTACAATGTTTTATTTGTGGAATAGATACAAGAAATACTTGTGTAAGTCTTGATTTTTCAGGAAGACTTGATTTTTCAGCACCCACAACTGACTACAATGTCTACAACTGACTACTATAAACTAATTTAAACATAAGAGTTTTCAAAGTAGCATTTTTTTCTTTCTTAGATGTGAAAGAATTTAGGGAGTTCCTTGATTGGGAGTCAATATTTAGACAAGTAAGAAGAGCTCAGGGGTCAGGAAGAGCTCTTGGTTTTTTAGCAAATAAGAAAACGGATATGGAGAGGTTGTTAAGAGCCACTGACTGTGACAGTGCTGCTGAGAGCACAGGGAAGCCTGTTTGATGTGGCAGGAAAAGATAGTTTTTTACCTGCCTTTTCAAGGAAGGTTTTTATTATGTTTTGTTTTGTTCTTTTTTTTTTTTTTTTTTTTTTTTAATAAACTGTGTTGATGCCTGTGCTGGAATAAGAGCTGGGCTCTGATCTTTTTGGAGGTTAATCTTAATGAATAAACAGTGTCAGAAAAGAGAGATAGGCATCTGTAAGATCTCCTGAGCTTTCCCCAAGAGCTCATAATGGCCTTTTTCTTCCCTATGTCTCAAGGAGGGATAAAGCTTAATGCTTTATCAGAGAATTTACTGAATAAATGAAGAAAAAAAGTTATTAAGAACTTGGTTTGTTATTTTAAAACACCATCAGTTAACCATCTGTATTAAGACATGATTAGCTGTGTGTCCATAGAATCACAGAATAGTTGATAGAGATCTTTAAAATTCCTTTAGGGCACCCCCCTGCAGTGAGCAGGGACATCTCCAAGGAGATCACTTTGTTCTGAGCTGCATCCAACCTTGAATGGCTCCAGGGATGGGTCAGCCGCTGCCTCTCAGGGCAGCCTGTTCTGGTAAAAACAGTAAAAACCTTCTTCCTTACTTCTAATCCAAACTGATCAACTTTTACCTTCAAAACATTAGCCCTTGTCGTGTTGCAACAGACCCTGCTAAAAAAACTGTCCCCAGAAAGATAATCTGGATACAGCAAAACAGTTTGTGGTGGATGAACTCACAGGGATTCTTCGGAGAGTATTAAAGAAAGGACCACAGAGAGGAATTGCCTGATTATATCTTTCCCAGAACAGCAGTGAAATGTTCTTTCAATAATGGATTATTTTTAAGCATTTTGCCATGACAGCCTTTAATTATAAGGGTGATTATTTTTACTGCATTTTGTGATTTTTTTTTTTTACATAATAGCAAACTGATTTGCTGCATTCAGTGCTTCCAGTGAAGGAGAAATATTTTTTAAGTGCTTAATCTGAATTTAAATTAAGGCAAACCTTTGTACTCGGCTTCCATAGCATGCAAACGATAACTTCAGAAAAATACAGCTTTGTGACACACTGATTACTTTTGTAAAGATAGAAGTATATTCTCCCTTTGATGAGTGTGTCTAACTTCCATTAGTGCTAATGGAAGTTATGCATTTATGCTTTGAATAGTCTACACTCCAATTAGTTATAACACTTAAAGGAAATGTGAGATGTTGTTGAAAGTAGAGATTCTTTAGTGTGGAAATGGGTTTTTTTCTGAATTTCTCTCCTGTTCCCTCTTGCTCTGTGAATGCTTTGACGTTGACTGACATATTGTCATGAAATCTTGTAAATATGAGTATTGTGTGCAGTTGAAATTACATTGTGACATATTGATAGTTAAAGACATCTCACATGTTGCTCTTAGATGTGTAATCTACCTTCTGGCAGTCTCTTCCTTTCCCTGCTTGCCTTTAGGTGACAGCTGAATATCTGTTCCTTTGATTGATCAATTTCAAGGTTAACCTCAGATAAAGCTTTACCTGGCTGAAGTTGGGATAATAAAGAGAGCTGTGTTCTTAATCTCCTTGTTGTGAGCAGAAAACAACAAAGCATCAGGAAACAGATAAGTTGTCCCTGCATCCTGTACTTCAACCTGACTGCAAACATGGAACAGCCCTTGAGAGAAGTGGGAATGGCTTTGAGGAAAACAAGGATGAGCTGTTGCTAGAAGTCACTCACACTGAAGGTGATGCAGATACAACAGGTTCATCTGGGAACTAAAAGCAGTTAAGCAATTTACTCTTTAAAGAGACATGTAAGTGTAGAAGATCAGCACAAAGGGAAAGAAGATGAATCAGTTGGACCAAAGAGACCTAATTATTTCTTTTTCCTAAAAGTAGCTTATTAATATTAATATCTGTTGCTTCTCCCTGATGTGAGACATTTGGAGTTCCCCAGGCACCTGACAAATCCACTGTAAGGCTGAAATCTCCCTGTGAGCCACAGGGGTTATTTGGGGCTGGAGGAATTCAAATTTCATTCAAACTCTGATTTGTGGATCTCAGAACTGATCATCAATAAGGATGCCATGATACTTTTCAAATTTATTCTTGTTCATAAGCAATATAAAATTTGCAGCTCAGCTTTGCCACAAGCTGGAGTCCCCAGATGTTGGGTTTTTTAATATCTTTTCTCTTGGCCTGAGGGTCTGGGATGGTGGCAAATGCATCACCTAGAGTACCTGCCAAAAAGAGGTAGCAGGTTTCTGCTCATGGTGAGAGAGAAATATTTAGTTTTATTATTGGATATTCTGTCTGCCTGACACATTCAACTCCGTTTTATGGATTCTGTTTCTTTTTGTCTCCAGTTTAATATTATCCAGTACAAGTTCTTTCTACGTTTAGAGATATTTCTTCTTATATTTCTACTTTTAGAGAAATTTCTTCTTATAGTTGTGTACTGAGTTTCCCATTTTCTCTTGCTGTCTGAAGTCAGGCTCTAACTTGACTGCAGAGGTGATGATAAAAATCCTGACACCCTTCACTGCAGCAGCGTGGATGTGCTGGTATGATAGTTTAGTCTGAAAACATGTAATTATGGTAATGGCAAAAGAGCAAGTCTCTGTGGGGACATAGATTTCCTCCCATAATGCAAACAAAAGACAGTCTCAAAACTGTAAGTTCTGTTGTTTCATCTGTTAAAATGGGCAATTAATCAAGGCGCCGGGAGAAAACTCTGCTGATAGTGGTAAGAGCTGGCACGGAGCTTTCTAATTTGTGTTGCAACAAATTGAGAGATGTAATCTCAGCAGAGGAGGATGTTTAAATAAAATTAGAGCTGTGATGTGAAATGACAAAGGGAAGACACTGAGAGTTAAGGATGACATTCTGTCTTATTTTAAAGCAGCTGTGAAATGGAAAAAGAGCATCTCAGTGGCTTGTGTTGTGCTGAAACAGATGAGCTGTCAGCCCTAACTACAGATTTCTGGCTTGGAATTTGAGTATGATATATCAATTGCACTAACAGGATATATAAATAAATAAATATATTTGGTCAGTGATTTTCTTGCTTTTGTTGTGCTTCAACACAACTGGAGAATGGATTAAAATCCTTTTATTTAAAATAGGAGCAAGCTGCATTGAGGCTGTTTATGAGTATACATATGATGTATGAATATACATGTTATATATGAATGAATTTCATCTGGACCTCTGTCTGCCTACAAAAACTATGTTTAATTAGGCTTAAATAATTTTTCTTTTGTGTCAGAAGCCAAGATTTTTCTCTGTGGTTATGGCCATGTTAGATCTATAACATAAACAAAAAATAACTTTTTCCTTCCATAAAATCAACTGTCATACCTGAGTTTGGAGCCAGACATTTTTTTTGGGGCTTTTTTTCTGGGCATGTAAACCTAAAAATTCTTTTAAATGAAGATTGGAGTGTGATGTAAATCTGTGTTTGGTTCTTCACTGAGGGCCATATGCAATTATAATTCTTGGTCTTTAAAGAGAGCCTGGGTGTTACAATGCATATTTTCATGAAGGAAGTTTTTCTGTGAGACAAAGTTCGGATGGATGAGGAAGTCACTACGTGGTAGTAGGCTGCAGTTCCTCCTTTTGCATCTGTGCAAAAAGAGCTGCTTCTTTGAGCAGGAGTCTTATGGAAATAATGACCTCAGCGAAGATCTGCATCATCTCCATAATGTATTTTCTTTATCATTGTGCTTTATCAATGAGAAGCACAATCACTGTCCCTGGTTTGACATAAGGAAATGAAAGCACAGCACTGAAGGAATGAAAGCAGTAGCTGAAGAAAAGAGAATTATAAATTCCCTGATTCCAGGGTGGAGATGGTGAGAACTGTGTTGGTGAGCAAGCGTGAGCCTGCAGGAGAGGATTTTCAAGGGGAATCAGCAGGAGTGAGGAGCAGCTCCCACCCTGTGTTTTAGTCCAGCCCAGCTGCTGTCTGATCCCAGAAATGCAGGGGTGCCCTGCAGGGGACGTTTGGTGTCACCTGCAGGACGAGGCTGCTCTGTGGTGTGGAGCAAAGCTTGGTTAAAGGGAGAGAAATGAGATGATGGGACAAGCATCTTCCAGGAGGGGTTTGGATGCAGCTGGTTCTTAGCAGAGCAGGGGAGGTTGCAGGAGGAAGAGATCAGAGAAGAAGAAATTTGAGAGAGGAGGATAAAAGCTTTCTTGATGTCTTTTCTCATCTGTCTTCTCTGATTTTTAAGTTCATAGAATTTTCATAGCATTGTGGGAAGGGAGTGTTTCTGCTAAGTGAATTCAGCTTTCTTTGCTCCTTTTCCTGTGCTTTTATTATTGCAGGACATTCCTCCCCACCAGGAATATTGATTAGCCTGGGAAATTCATCATGAGCATTGTTAAGAGTGATTTATCTCTATACATCTTACATATTATGGTGATGACTGCCTTGCAGTATCAACCCCCGAGAAAAATACATTCCAGGCTTGCAAAATGTTTCTGCAAAACAATAAAATTATTTCACCCAAAACTCCTGGGTAGCAATAAAGAGTAAAGTTTAATTAAAAATAAAAAAAAAATCCGCTGATTCAATTTGCATAATATGTATATTAAATCCTCCAGGATTTGGCTACATTGCTGATCTCTTTTATTTGGGCTTAATTGATTACCAAGAGTAATCAAAAAATGTTTGTGTTATGTCTACACTGACATTTACAGTTGAGTGCTAAACTCATTGCAATGGCTATTTAATTGATCTGAATGAAGAGGAGAACTTTTGCTTGATGGTCTTTGCCTGTTTCATCTCATGGTGGCTCAGAGGGGATTCAGCTGGTTCTGAAGCCTTGCAGCAAATCACAGTCAGGGTGGATGGATTTCCTGGACAGGGATTAAAGATTGGTGCTGCATAACTTCTCTGATAAAGCCCAAATATTCTCATTTACAGTAGGTACAACAAAAAAGATTTTTGTGTGTGCTGTTTTTTTCAGGATTTGATGCAAAGAAGAGGGTTACTCAATAACCTAATGGCAGTTCTGTGTTAGGTTTTGGGTTTTAGGTACACTGTGTGGTTTTTTCAAACGTGTGCCCAGCACTGCATGAAACTGATTTTTATTGAATAAGATTCTTTAAGCTGACATTCTAGTAGAAAGTTACTTTTTTAAAGTGCCTGGTAACTGATGGGTAGTTTTAACTTCAATGTCATGACAAGTGCTAATTATTATGATGCTTTTATAAAGAATGTACTCACACACTCCTGTTTCTGTTGAATGAAGCTCTATAGAGAGTAAATGCATGTTACTGGAATGGAGCCACCTAGCCTCAATGAGCAGCAATTTCTTCTTTGCATGCCATTTTTAAGTAAGCAGTTCCCCAAACAGCTAAAAGCAAAAAAATTCAAGTCAGTGTAAAACAGAAATTAATGGCATCTTTGAATAATAATATCTTACAGCACTATTTGGACCTGCAGCTCCATTTTGCTGACAAAAATCTTTCCAATCACCTTTTTATCATGTACACCTCTCTGCCAGTGTCTAAATGTCTATTTAGCACTCAGTACAAAAAAGATGTGATCGTGCTCTAACCAATGACAGGAACATTGAGGGAATCAAATTGCTTGGAGTTACTGTAACAAGTGAATTTCAGTAGCTTTATTATTGAGCCTCCATATTTTTCCCTGCCCTATGTTCTGCTTTATCAGTTAATGATGAGTTTTTGGTAAAACATAAAGAAATGTGCTGAAGCTGGAGAAATCAATAAAGCCAAAGACAGAAATCTGGAATTTCTGGGTGTTATTCAACAAAGGGCGTTTTCCTGAAAAATTAAATTTTCCTGTGCACATCAGCTACCAATCTGACAGAGCTGCTTAAACAAACCAAGGGATAAGTCAAACCAGGTCAGAATGTTCACTGCCTGTGCCCTGCTCCCTGCTGTACTGCCAGAGAAAGCACTGTGCCTGGAAATATGGTAAACTTTTTAAAGCATCTGTGAAATCATTTCAAGGGAATTGCTCTGCAGAAAATGCCACTTGCCCACAGGGAGGTAATAGGGGGAAAACCACTTACTCTGTAGTTGCTGAGGGATCACAAATTTTGAGCAGTTCTGGCTGACAGTCTGTCCTGACAGAAACTTTCTGAAAATAGTGCAAATTTGAAACCCAAGGATAAAATATTTGCAACTAGAGTTTCTTTATTTTACAACTCTAATAATAGATATGAGGGATTTGTTTGTTTTGCGTCTCTCACCTTATTTTCATAGCAACACGTGTCCAGGACTTTCAAGGGTTAATTATTTTTTGTAACAGTAAACTTAGATTCCAATATTCTTCTTCTAAAGGGCCAACATTACCTAAGCAAGCCAGTCTCATTTTTAAATTACAAAGCTGTGTGAAGAAGTGAAAAATTCAAGGAAAAGCCTTGTTTTCCACCATGCACTTGATACACTCTGGGCAGGGATTGCTTTTCTCCAACAGCATAAGAGTTAATAATTTAGGTTATGTACATGGAAACTGTGGCTTCACCTTATGAATTGAGAACAAGAGCATGTTTTTATGGATGCTGGTGTCACCCTGTTCTTTTGAGAGTTTTAAAGTTCTTTTAAAAGTTTTATATGCCTTCTGATGTTTTCATATTTCTTCTGAATTTTCTTACACTGTTCATATAAACAATAATTGTTTTGCATTCTTCTTTGTGGGTGGAGAGAATTGATAAACTGTTGGTTTAACCAGTGTGGTTGGAGAGGTGATAATTTCACCCTCCAATCCACTGTCACTTTTACTGTTCTATATATAGTAGAGTCAGAAAATAAAGTTTCCTTTTTTAGTTCTTTTTCTTTCCTTTTACATCTAACCTACTTGTGTGAGTTATTTTGTGTCATAGTGTGACATGCTGGCTTCTTACATTTTTGGGAATTACCAAGACCCTGTGTTTCTGCCAAAAAATAGAGTCCCATTGCTTTTCTTCTTGTAAACTTATGTCACACCTACCTTGAGGCTGAGCATAAATCTGTTTCCATAGCTTTGTCTCTTGCTAGTTTTTCTCTATGGGAAAGTCTGTCCCTTTTCTTTTGTGTGTGCCCAAAATGCAGCGGGTGGAGATCCTTGTTGGCTGTGCAGAGCTGCAGGATAAGAGCTGTGTTAGTGCACACGGGTCACAGGTCAGCCCTTAGTGCTTGCATGACTGAGGAGCTGAATTCTCCTCCTCAGAGCACTGAGATGTGCTCCACACTTGCCTGTAAAACCACTGCACTGACAGCCCCACTCCATCATATTTAATGTGTCAGGGATAAGTGGGAGCGCCCTTAGGTGAGTATCTTGTTGAGATACACCATTAGTGATGAGTTTCACGGTAGGTGATTCTCCCAGAGGTTATTTGGGGGTTTTTTTAGCTTAGCTCTTTGCAATAGGAATCCTTAAATATTATTTTGTGGGAGAGGTAGTAGTATTTTCTGACAGAAGGAAACAGAGTGATTAAGTGGCTAAAGTGAAAATGTCAGTGTTGCAGTAAATTTTGATATGGGAACTGATGTTTGCTGCATGTGGCCCTGCACTGTCGAGATTTTGGATCCTCTGTGCTCAGATCTGCCATCCCATTTGTGTGTTGGTGTTGTAGCACCTGGTGCACAGCTGGAGAAGAAATGATGGCAAAATCTATTTTCCTTGATTACCTTACTCTTCCTGATCACACAAAGAGGGAGGGATTAGATGTAACCTTTGTTTCCTTATGACCTGAGAATAAAGAAGGAGCTCCTTCCTAATTAAACTGGAAAATGAATGCTCTGAATGCACATGTAATCCTATTAACATAGTGACATGGCTGAATCCAAAGCAGTAGGCACCTGAATAATCAGGTGTTCCCAAAAAAGGACAATCTCTTTTTTTCTTCTCTTCTTGCAGGATAAATTTAGGAAAAATTAAGAAGCATCAAGAGTGTAAGAAAATTCAGTTACTAACTAACACTACTAACTAACACACTTATTTTTACAGGAGCTGGAATGGGCAGCACCTTGCAGGGACATTTGCAAAAACAGACCTTTCATAAAAGCCTTGCACCCTAAATTTAGGTGAAGGGCAAGAGGGATTGATCTCAGGAGCAGTAGTGAGAAAGACACTGCTTAGGCTGTTGGGGTTGGGAGAGAGAATACCTTCAGGCTGTGCCAAGAAGAATTCCAGTAAATCATTCTAAATTTGTGAATTACATCAGTCTGATGTAATATATTGTCTCTATGGGTGAATGGGGTCACTTAAAAATCATGTTTTGGGTGCTCCAGTACAAATTATGACAATTTTAAGAAGGGAAGGAGGTGGGCTCTGCCCTTGTGCCCTGTGTCAGACTTGCTGTGTTTATTCCCAGTGGAATGCAGGATGCTGACAGTGAAGTGTGTGTCATGACTCACTTCACAGATGGGACAGAAGGATAAACTTCCAGAGATGGATTTCTCATTCTTTGGTGTTTTGGCCTTTCCATAAAATAAATATCTAAAAGACTTGTGCAAAGTATCTGTAAGGTTTAAAAAAATATATATAAAATTACAAACAGCTTGAAGTTAGGCATGTAGTGATCTCATCTGCAGAAATCCCAAACTAGGCAAATTTCTCTGTTTCTAGGAAATACCATTTCATTGTGATCCTGAGGTTATTAGAACATTGCAATTAAAATCAGGAAGACTTCTGACATGCTACTCAAGGTTATGCTTTCACCATAAATGTGCTGTCAGAGCTTTGCTGAGTCTAATTGCTGGTTGCCTCAAGATGTCCCGTGACAGCAGGATCAAAAGGTTCATTGTATGTTCTGAGGAAAATCTTTATTCCATCCATATTATATCTTCATTTTAATATCATCAAAGAAACGCTTCCCTTTTAGAGAAGAAAGGCAATATATACATTGTTTTTCACTGTACTTGAGGCATTATCAGATTTCTTTTTCTGAATTGAAAGTATAATCTTAATTTTTTTTTTGTTTTCTGTTTTTTTCCAACTTTTTGCTTTTCATAGATTATTTTGTGTCATAGAAAGTAAAACAAACATGTAGCTTTATGAAATGGCTGGTTTTAACATGTCTTTTTCAACACATCCCCTTCTCTTACGAGGTTTGATTTTCACAGTCAGATCTTGTACTGCATTGAAAACATAATATATCTGTTTTCCTTCTGTGGTTTTTTTTCCTAATAAGAAACTGCAGTCAATTCAGAGCTCACTCTAGCAAACAGTTATTTAAAATGTTCTTCCTGGTGCACACCTTTGTGTCTCTGCTGGCAGCATCGTGTTCCTGGCTTTGTGGGTTATTGTAATTTACTGGAAAACAGAAAGGAGAGTCCTGAAATGCACCATGAATGCTGTGACATCGGGTGTCATCTGGACAGAACTGCTGTGAGGTGGGATATAAAGCTGGTCTTCCCAGAACAAACTTAGACTCCAGTTTGTGGTTCTGCCTGAAGACCAGCCCCAGGCTCGGTTCCAAAAGCAGCTGCAGGCTGGGTTGGCTTCCTGACACCAACACAAAGCTTTGGGAATGGTCCTCATTTAAAAGGGAAAATGAAAAAACACTGCATGAAACATTTATGAACTGAAATTGGCTCTTCACTTGTTCTGTGCCTACTTCTTTGGGCTTACATTCCCTTCAGTGATAGACTAATTCTGAAACTCTTTCAGAGACACCAAAACCTCATAATTGTCTCTCCTTCCCTCATTTTGTTGTCTGTGCTATTGATGTGTTCCTCCAGTCACGTTGGGAGTAGAGGCTCAATGAAATGAGGATCTATTTTCATGCTAAAGGCTTTTCTGATTTTTATAATGTTTCTCTGGTTGCCCTCCGTTGCTGCTCTTGGGAGGATAAGAAATCTGACCCTGCATTCCTGACTCTGCAGCCAATGAGGCACCTGGCAAAAGCACATTTCTTATTGGTACTCATCACCAAAACACAGGCTTTGGAGTGTGTGAGGAGGAATTGCTCTTGCAGTGGAGTTTTGTGAGTGAGTTTGGACAACTTCCTCTCTTCTATGTACACAGAAAGGCAGAAGAAATATCTGAGAAATGGGGTTGAGATGAGGAGGGCAAGTGGAGGAATGTCTTGATGTGATCATCTGTAGGCAACATAACACTTACATGCTCTGGCATGTGGTTTTATTACATGTCTTTTCCTTGTTTCTTATAAAATCCCAACAAAGCCCAGTCTGCTCTGTGGAAGCTGCAGAGACAAACTTCCAGGTGAACAAAGACAAGGGAATTCCAGAAGCCTACTAGAGATTTCTCTGTGTCAAACTATTTTAGATTGATATTGAATAATCAGTGATGAGCAAAGTGTTCAGTGATGAGCAAATATTCAGTGGTGAACAAAACTCATAAACAGATGACTCAAATATTTAGGAAAAATAATTAGAAATTATATCTGTAGGTTGTAAAATGAGATTCTGGGTTAAAAATGGGAGCTAGGAAGACTTTGCTCTTGACCTCCATGTTGGTTTTATTCATTTAATTACTAAAATAATCATTATTAGAAAAGATCAAGTGCTGTAATATTGGTGATGATGGACTGTCACTTTGGTTCATCCATCATTAGTCCTTGGAGTTTGACTTTTAAAAATGAAATATTGACAGTGGTTCGGTCTGCATAAATACAGTTTGCTAAAGGTTGTTGTCCTTGAAGATCTGAATTAACAAATATAGTAAGGTCACTTCTATATGATTGTGAAGGTTAGTCTCATCTTTTTAATTTTATTGAATTTTATGTCTTTCTATCTGCTACTATATCTGATTCATTATTTTATTTTGGCAGCGTTAGATATATAACTCTTCTGATAGACTTTGGATAAATAATTATTATGTTGCATAATTCAAGCAAAGATCAGACAGTTCTGAATATTTGAGTATCCTCTGTCCAAGAGGATGCAAGTAATTTCCACTCGTTGTCATTAACATTAAACTTCTGAAATTCTTCCAAGGTCTCTCAGCCCTTCCTCCAGCCATTTGTCAGGAGGAGCTAGCAGGGGCTTTTGATGACTCCTTTTTTGTTTTATTGACAGTTTCTGTGGTCATTCAGCCTCATCACTTTTGCATTCTTTTCTTGGAAACTGCAAAATCAATTTGGTTCAAAGCTGCATCAAGTGTTGTGTAGTCCAGAGGTGGAACTCGTTCTCTAATGTGCAGTGAACATTTTATCCTCTACAGTTTTGTATACAGTGGGTTTTTGCTTGGTTTGGATCTTCTTCCCCCTTCTTCTTTTCATACTCTGGTGTGACTGATTTGGCACAGGGGCTGTGGGGACATGGACTGCAGGGGTTGTGCTTCCAGCCATCCAAAGAACTTCCCCTTCTGCTGGATTTGAAACTGGGTTTGTTTCCGATAACAGACAACAGTATCACCCTCTAATGTGTTCTGGAGCAGGGAGTTTTCAGTGCTTTGTGCTGCAGGGATTTCATTTTGGATAGAATGATTAAGCCTTGATTGATCCTGAGTCTTGCACAGACTGTAACAGGCGCTTGACCACGAGTGGGATTTTTGACTCCCAATCTGGATGTCAGAACTCTCCAACATATTTTATGCAATCCAATGCTGCATAGCTTAAAACTATAAAATTATAAAATTCAGACAGGCATCCTAATCCCAGTTATTTGGTCACCTGAAGTAACAATTCAGTAAGTATGGAAAATAAAGGATTTTTGAGAGTTTTTAAATAGAGAATGATATTGAAGGTGAGCCCAGGAACCTGTAAGCTTCCACATTTCTGACAAGTGACAAAACAAAATGCTGTTGAGCTGAAAGAAGTGCAAGAGGAAAATAATTCATAAAAATACCTTGAAAGGAGAAAAGACTGGCTCTGAAAAATGCCCTGCTCTCTTTTTTAATTTTCCCTAAATTCTGGTTAGCTAAGGGCCTCCATGCTGGAATAGAAATAGTGGTTGGTAAAAAGCTTTTATGTAATTTAATAAAAAGGACACCAGTGTAATGCTAGAGTAGAAAAAGCATCCAAGGTTTTTTTTTTTTTTGGGGGGGGGGGCTTTTGTTTGTTTTTGTGTTTTTTTTTTTTTTTTTTTTTTTTTTTTTGGAATGTTTGATTACAGCACTATTGTACAGTTTTATCACACTGCAATTACAGGTACATGAAATACCCTGTGCCTGATAACAGTTCTTTCATACAATTTAAATTCTGTTCGTAATCAGTTTCTGTTTTGTGATGCTCTGAAATACCTGTTCTCTTCTCAGACTAAAAGTTTCAAAGGTGGCCTGTTTGACTTACAGCCCAGTTCTCACTAAATTTAGCTGTTTGCAAGATGGATGGTGACATCTAGTCATAAGGAGCTAAAATTTATTTTTAATGGTACTGATAGATGAATGCTGAGTAGCTGTGGTTGGTAGTTTATTCCATTAGCAATTTCTATAAATTTTTGGGATGAGTGTTCTGTAAATTGGTGACGAATGTGTTATCAAAAAGTTTCTTCACCAAGGCCAAGTTGTGCCAGATGCCTCCAAAATAGTCCTGTGGGGTTTTTGTTTGTTTGTTTTGTCTTTTAGTGTTAAAATATCCCAGTATGGGATGACGGGGTTGTAAAAGGAAGGCAAAAAGCATTGTCTGAAAAGTTGATCTGGAATATATTGAGATTAACTGATTTTAGCTTTGTTGTTTCTGCTCAAGTGAAAGGTTCTTCCAAGCCATAATCTGGAGTGCCCTGAGCTGCGTGGTGAACGTGTTATTCCTTGGATTTCATTTCAGATGGTGTCTCAGGTTATAGAAGCTCATAGAGTAAAAATGTAGTTTTAGTCTCCTAAATCCTTTGATGTTTCTGTGGTTCATAATTACAAATTTTAAGCTTTTAGCTTTTCCAATTTGATGCTAGGAGAAGTAGGCATTGCAAATCTGAATCGGTGTGCTCTGGAGGGAGGCTTTGTGCCTGATTTGTATAGAATATTACTAGAGCTGAGGCTTTGCCTGTGTTCTACGTTCTATGACTGTGAGAGACAAGGGAAAGACAAAAAAATTTGCTTTCTGCTGTTCAGCAGAGCACTTAAAACATTAATATACCAGAATCCCAAGACTAAACTGAGAGAAAATTGCAATACCAGAGAATAATATCTAATAGCCTTTGGCAGATCTTCACAGCTGCAGGGTTTCTAATGGCAAAAAAGAAAAAAAAAGCTGTGCACCCTAATAGTCCTGGACTGTTTTTCCTGGGGCATCTGTGTATTTGCTGGTGAGGAGAGTTTGTGCACATCTTTTGTATCTAGTTTGATATTTTTACTCTAATCCTTTTTTTTTCCAGATTCTTTTAATGGGTGTGTGTAAGGCCATATGTGCAACAGCAAAATTTTAAAGCCATTAGGGTGGACAATATTCTAATGGTTGAAACACCTCTAAAACACCTCTAAAAATTCTTAGGGAATATGCTTCTCAGTGCCTGCTGCACTGTTTGAGTCCTGAAGAATCTAAAATAGTCAAATTTTAACAAACTGTACATTGTATGCACAGAAATTTCATGACTTCATCAGAATTTTTCTTTAAGGCTGCATGGCAGTTTCTTAATTGCTGGAAGAAGAAGTGAATATAACATGTGAGATCTGGGAAAAAACTGATGGTTCTGATTCACCATCAATTCAGAATTGATGGGAGTTTGGTATTAAAATATTTGTTTGGGTCTAAATTAAAGATTTTATTACATTCAGCTGTAAGTCGTTAAGTGTGGCTTATAATTCAACTGACAGAAGCTTTCTTACAGCTTTTTTAGGATTTAAAAGGATTTATTAACTTTGTATTAATCCAACAATTAAATTAATTAGATTATTTGATTCAAATACATTATTGAAGTCAACTCTCTGTATTTGCCTTGATTTGATTGTTATGCTGCTTCATTCCTGATTTAATGTACAGTTATTTGCATTAATACTTGGGGTTTGGTTTGTTTATTTGTGTGTTTGTTTTCCCCCCACTCCCTCTACAAAGTAAAAAAAAAAAAATACAATATCAAGTTATATTTCTTTAAAGAAAAATAGAAGTTCTGATGACTTGGTTAAAACCCTGAACCAGTTTTGTTTCATTGGACAAATGCTTTCTCATATTTGGTGACAAACCCTGGGACAAACTCAGCAGCAGTCTTGGACATGATTCTACTGAGTGGCAGATATGTCCCAGCTTATAAGAAGTAAACAATTTACATCACCTTGTGTTTTCTGAGTCTGCAGGCACTAAAAATTTTGCCATTGATTTAATTGTAATAGAAGCTTCACCCCCTTATAACTTAATCCATTTCAATTTAGGTATTTATTCACTCATAATTTTAGGTTATTTTATTTAACATCTGGATTGCAAATAATCTTAGAGTTTTCAGTCATCCTGGGGACTCTGTTGCTGCTGGTCTGTGTTTATTCCATGAGGGCAGGATTTTATTCAAGAAGTGTGAATGTGATAGAATCCTGCCCATAAAGTGGGAAAGGAATCTAATAGCCAAGAATCCTATTTCTTTATATTGTTAGTTCTTCTGAATTTTTTTAGCATTTACTGTAACACTGAAAATAGATGAAAAATATTCATGTTCAGTAGCATTTTATCCTACTGTATTTCACTATATGGCTTCATGACAAGCAAGGCCGCTGAAAATCAAACTTTTGTATAATTAAAGCAGAAAGAAACATCTGAGGGACAATGAAGTTTTTCATCCCTACCAGTTTGTCTTTATTTTTACCTCCAGCTATAATTAAGCTATTTATATAATAAAATATACTCTTTCTTGGTGTAGAAATTGATGCTTTGATACAGCTTCACTATTGTGTCTACAGCTATAGGACACTGACTTCAACACAATTAAAATTCATGACGAAAGCATAATGGACCTTCTTTTGAATGGTTGGAATACTTTAAGGTGATAGTCAATGAAATACTAATACAAGTTTAATTCAAAAACTTGAAAAGGTGCATCTTGAGATGGAAAGAGATCCTTAAATGGTAGTACACTGGTTTATGACAAAAAAGTTCTTTCTTATTCAGCAGTCAATGTCCAAAGCATCATCTGTATCTAAGAGTCAGCTACTATAAAGACTACTCAAAAATGGAATAATATGGCACCTACTTTACAATGGGTAGGACTGCACACTATGTGATGGTTGAAGATCAGCTTATAAAAATAATTTTATAAAGAAAAATATTTGTATTTACACCTTGTAAAGTAGTACTTCTGTGGGTGATTGAATTTTATAATTGGTTTTATTATCTTTTCTTAGCAGAGAAAATATTCTCTGCAATTGCTTGCCGGTAGCTGAGTAAAATAATTGATTCAAATTTTTTTGTAATTAAAGATGATAATCTTTTCTTACCTTATTACTAATGTCATATAATATGCTGACCATTAATTTGGTGCTTTGGGCAATTGGAAGAGTATTTTCCCTCATAATTATTTTCATATATTTTCTAGGGAAAAAATAGGGGAAAAAAAAAAAAAAGGATCATATATCTGTGATTTCCCTACTTACTTTTCATACTTTAGACAGAAAGAAACTTTCAGTCTGGCAGCAGGCAATATGGTATTTTTCAATATTGGAGCAAACTGAAGGGGTTCACCTCTGTGTTTGCTACCAGAATCCTTGTGGTTGCACATCCAGCCAGTTTAACAAGCAGCATTCTCTGTTATTTTACTTTATTTTCTTACCCAGTTTCTGTAATACAAGAGATTTAAACTAATTTTAAAAACCGCAAAATAGAAACCCAGGAGAAGTAAAGAAAAAAAAAAATTAAAACCTATGCTAGGAGTCCATCACTAAGAAGAAAAAGCCCATACAAAACAGATTCTCAGTTTATTTGTCAGAACATTTTCTCTTCCTGTACTTTGAATGTCAGAATGCAAGGCTGTCCAGTAGAGGGAACAGCTCCTGAACAACTGAGTGAATGAGTTCTATATTGCAGGAGTGAATTTTACATCATTTAGTGAAATTCTGTGGTAAAGCCACATTATTAAATACTATGCTGCATAAATGCAATGAAAAACTATTCATGTGATTAGCATTTTCTTACTGCATACCGAGCACTACTTTATTGAAAAATCTCAACTATTATAGAACAATTTTCATCTCATAAGAATACATCCATCAGAAGAAAAATGCTATAAAGGTTAGATATAACTATATGGCTCAAAATTTAAAAGCTCATTGTGTGCAGAAGAAAGGACAGTGGGTGATAAAGAACAGGAAAGAACAAAGTGATTTGTATATACAAAGGCCTAAACAAAGAACACTGATCAGAATGTGAAATGTGGCTTAAAAGTCATCACACTTGCATTTCTTGTTCCAGCCATTTAAAATTTGATGAGTTAAGTAGATTTGTTGAAATTATTTCATGCATAAAAGTCTTCCTTTATTTTTTCTCAGTTAATTTTGTGGAGTTGTGGGTATTAAAATACTTTATATGAGAATTTTTTAATGCTTTTAGGTGCATCATCAGACTATTGATGCTGTGTTACATCAGCAGATAATGCCACATGGAAAGCAAAGGCTAAAAAGTTTTTGTGGCCCAAAAAACCCAGTAACCAAGGGCCATTGTGGAAATTGATGACTGAATGTGCCAGTCAGCTGCTTATTATTTAAAGTCAGGGGAGTTCTGCCTGAATTGTAGCAAAAATATGCACATGACCTTCTTGGGATGTCACAAACAGAATGAGGCTTTTAAAAATTCTGGAGTCAAACAGAAGGATACAGGATGTATTAATGTAATTAATGTTGAGGTGGGTTTTTTGTTTTTGTTTTTGGTTTTTTTTTTTGACATCTCCAGTAAAGTGGTTGTAGTTGTGCACCGAGGGGAGGTTGGGTGGGGTGGGATGGACATTTGTTCTTAGATTTTTGGAATAATCTCATGTAGGAAGGAATTTGGAATGGCTGAAATCTGTCTGGTTTAATTTTTAAATATCATTATTCTGTATGAGCAGCAAGACATCATTGTGTGCATGGTAAGCTGCTTACTAAAAAATCCTTATAAAAAATAGATGCTTTAAATTTATAGTAGTCACACAACAAATGCTCACACTTTTCACTTTTACTTGAACTCATTTGATAAAAATAATTTGCTTACTAACTCAAAGACCACAGAGGGCAAGTTGTCGTGGCAGTGATGATTTTTGGACTCTTAAAACCACGTTAAATTATAAAAATATTGTTCCTTGCTATTTGGGGTGGTCATGGCTGTTGTGATCAGACCCATCATACAGATGTTCTCACATCTGTGCAATCAAAGGACAGGATAAAGAGACCAGCTTTTGGATGCAATTATTTTTGTGTTTTCCTGAAAACTCCTTTCTCATATTATTGAATAGCCTTACAGGTATGATCATATTTACCCTTGCAGGAATGAAAAAAGCCTTTTTTTTTTTTTTTTTTTAATAGCTGAAGAAATGAGTCAGAGTAGGAGTGATAAGTCTGCCATCAAGTGAGACCTCTATATTAGTGTAAGAAATGGAAACACATTCTTTTATATCCCAGGCTCATATCTCTGCCCAGGGGTAATGAGCCCCTTGAATTGACTCACTCTCCTAAAACATGACAAGCAAAAGCATGGTACATGACTTAATATACCCTGCTCTCCCTCCTGCCTCTGCTAAGGGACAAATACACCAGAAATGCAAGAAAGCCACATTGCTTTTCTGTCCCATGTCCCTGCAGGAAAAAGCCCCAGCCAGCCAGGATAATTTTCCTGGTTTGCATGCACAGAAAGCATGGGGGCCAGTTTTTCTCTCTGCTCTTGTCTCAGTGGCACATTGCAGCGATGATAAGGCAGCAGACAAGTGAGAATTGAGAAATACAACTTTACTCTTTGTGGGGATTTGTTGCAAAGCTGCTTCTGAAAGAGCATCATGTACATACAGAGTGGTACTGGAGTTAGCCCAGAGAACTTTGTCACTGATTTCAAAGGCTCAAAAAAGCAAAGAGGGGGAAGAAGTTAATCAAAGATCAGTTCCCAGAACTATTAGCTTTGGCTCTGACCACAGAGGTCATTGTACTGTCAGTTTTCTGTCTTCATCATCTCTCAGTTGGGTCTGTGCTCACCTTTACAAGAGGAGTGAGTTGTGTAGAACACAGAGTAAGATAAGTCTGAAATATCAAAGCCTTGCCATTTAATGTCGGCCTCTGTTTTTCCTTTAGGTGACAAGGTTAAAGGGGAGTCTCAAAGCTCCAGTGACTTACTTTCCTTTCTTTCTTGTTAATTAAACAGTCACTATTTAAAAACTAAGTGTCTGACCCACATAACAAAGCTTATTAATAATCATTTTTGTGAACAGGACTCTAATATTTTTCTAAGTATCTGAAATTAATTTGATATTAATTATATTATTCCAAGGTCATTGTAAAATCTTTTGCTTGTGTATAATTAGTATTTTTCTCTACCACTAGGGACAATAAATGAGATGGAGCAAAGGAAGACTTTTACACCTTGATTTGTGTTCACTCCTACCAGCTCTCGCTCTGTCTGTCTGATTTTAGTGGAGTTGCTCTTGATGAATAATAGTGAATATTATACTTTGAAAAACATCTGTGAACAAATCTGTGGCCATTCTAATCCAGCACTTTGCAAACATCTGGACCAAAGGCTCAGGCTTGCAAACTCTTAAGCACGGAAGCATAACTTTCCATGTGAATCACCATATTGATATTTGTGAGCCAATTTAGATGAAACATTACAGCCTTTACACAACACTCAAGATCATAATACAAGTGCAGTTGGAAAGGATCATTTTGTTATACCAGGAATCTTGCAGGTATTTCCACAATGAAGATCAATTGTCAAATATTCCTGATATATATATCTATTCCAAATTTTTTTTTTTTTTCATTTAGAGCAACGTATTATAAGACTTCATGACATGTTCAGGCTTAGCTTCAAAGCTCTTACACCAGGGAAATTGTAATATTTTAGACTGAGTTTTCTGAAGTAATTTTTTGTTACAGTGTGCAGAGGATTACACCTTAATTTTGAGTTACCATTACATGAACAGTCGTTGCAAAGAATTTAACTCAGTGGACTGAATTCAGTGGTATTACTGCACAAAGTGGGATTCTTACAACCAAAACCAGTTTGAGATTCTTGGAATTCTTGGGGAGTAAACTTCCCAGAGGTTTACACTGAATTCCTTTAATATAGTAGTGTTGGCTTTGGATCAGGGCTCTCACCAGGATTAACTGCAGGTCACGTGCAAAAAGCAAGTAAACAAAATGAGAAATAGAGATTTCTAAAAGGGTGAGGTTTTTTTAATATCCTTTTGGTAACTCCTGTGTTCTGGAGATTTAACTCAAAAGACCTCTCATTCTTCCTTGTCTTTTCTGTTTGTTTGGTGATCCCAAGGAGATTTTTATTCATTCTGTGCCTTTGTAGAAATTGTGAAGAGCTTGGGCCATGTGGTGATGGTCCATTTGATTTTCTTGGCACACAAACGTGGTTTCTGCAGCTCACCAGCTCTTTCATTAATATTGCATAGTGACTCAGCTTATGTCACTTCAAGAGTTCTGCACTGACCCGACATTTAAAATCTACATTTAAACTAAAACTTTCCTATAAGTCACTGTAACATATCTGTCCATGCATATTCTGGAGGGGAACATGGATAGCAAAAGTTGTCCAGGGAATTATTAGAAACAGCTGAGTGCTCTGTGTTTGTCATTATCATCTAGTATTTGCAAATAGTGTGGGATTAAAAACAATACAGCAAATAAACTCCTCTGCTGCACAAACCCAAATTACATTTGTTATTTGATGAAAGACTGTTACCAGCCAAAATGGATCCATTTATCTTGAAAAAACAGTATTTTGATCCTTGTTTGGTGGAAATTACATTAAAGACTGAAATACATTCTATTTTCTTTCATGGATAGATACTGGTCAGGACCACGTCAGTTTGGAACACAGTGAATATTATGCTGATGGAATTGTAAAAATATTTATTATATGATATTGGTTTTGTAAAGTTTTATTGCAGTATGTTTGTTTTGCCAATAAATCTATTCTAGCATAGAGCGTATCAACCAGCTTCTAATACAGAATTCAATGGCAGGTGCTAAAATCCCAAGCTCCTAAAATACTTAATGGTTTGGTTTTGGGGGTCTTTGTTTTGTTTTGTTGTTTGGGTTTTTTGCTTTGAAAGATTCACTGGCTTAGTATGGAAGATCTGATAGATTTGGAGGAACAAAATGGGCAGACAGGTGTGCACTTGCTTCATTGAATTAAATTAGTTATGAATTCTCAGCAATGAAATCTGCTCTTTCTGTCAGGAGTGTCTTGTGGAATTTCCCACAGAAATGCAGCTGCAGTTGCCTGTGGTGAAGTGAGTGTTTGTTTTGGAAAGAACTGAAAATCGTAACACAGTCAGAAGGTTGCCTATAATGTATATTTAATTGCAATGGTGGAGGCCAATTTTCTTTTATGTATTTGGAAGCATATTTTATGGTTAATTTGTTTTTCAGTGTACAGAAACTCCAAGCATTGCCTTCCCAGTCCCCACATAAAATCCTTGACAAGGTGGTGCACAGGGAGCTCCTTAGAGCTCAGGAGGAAATCAGGCTGCCTCGTCTGTAGGTTGAGGTTTGGAGTGGTCAGTATTTCACATTCTGTTGAAGCCTCTAGCAGCACAGTTTCTTCTCTTTCTCTCTGTCAAGGGTTTCTAATTCTGGGCAGCCATTCAGCTACACATTGTTATTTTTCATTTCAAAGAGCTTTTCCAACCACCCTCTCTTGTTTTGTTTCACCCGTTTCTGTAACCTGTACTTGAGATGGAGGATTTTGGCTGCAGTTCTCAGACTTCAGTGCTGAAAGACTAAAACACAGGCTTTGATTAGCTTTAAAGCTTTGTTGTCTCTAGGGCATGTTTTTAAACACTTAAATTCCACCTAGTGTGTGGATGCTTATCTGTTCTGTAGTAGGAAAGGTAGATGTAAATGGGACACTTGTGCCCATGACTCCTTTGCAGTAAAATATTTCCATTTAGAATTAAGCAAATTACTTATTTCTCACATTAACCAGAATAGCAGTAGAGTGCATTTTAAAAGGATAAAGAATTGACTGATTGACACACCTTACAATGTACTGTCAGTGGGAATTCAAAATGTCATGAGAATGGTGTGAATGGGGCTCCCCATCAGGGACCTGTGGGTCCCACACTACCCAGTTTGTCCACCAGGGAGATCAAAGGATATCTGCTGCTAAAATCCCCTGTAAATGATGCTAAGATTCTCATGAGAGTAAAAACAATCTGTGTATCTATGTCATATAGAGAAACCATATATGCACTCCAAGGGTATTGTGTATTTCTTTTAAAACCAGCACCTGTAGTCCTAGGAAAGAAATTACTGTGCTGCAGTCATTCTGCAGTGTTGTATTTTAGAAACCAGTGACTCTGAGAAAGGTTCACCTGTAGGGATGAACAAGGGCATGTGAGTTTCTGGGGTGATGCTCTGGCACAAAAACAGCTCAGGAGAAGTGGAACCAGCCCTCAACTCCTGCAGATGTTGCGCAGGAGTAGAAGCAGAGAGGTGACTTCCAGCTCAGGATCTGGAATTGGCAGATTCAATACAGGAATAGTTTTTCCAGTTGAAAGATCCCCAGCTTTGTAAGCATTTTTGAGGGGACATTGGGAATGGAATATAAAATCTTTAAGGAGAAGATGGATTTTTTAAAAAAAAAAAAAACTCACTCTTTTTCTGTATTCTGACTGGATATTATTCAGTCACTAAATAAAAAGATTTTCAGCCAAACCAGCTATGAACAAAAGCATCTTCTACTCAGTTTGGAAGTATCCCTCTCCATTTTCTGTCTGTTTTCAAATGCCTGGATTGAGAAGCAGAGAGGACTTCAGCTGTGGGACAGATAATCAATTGATCTGGACTGGGGCATGAGTTCAGGCAGACATAGTGTTCATCTCTGTTCCTGTAATAAATGTACAGAAGCTATAGCACCTGGAAAAAGGTGACATTAAAAAGTAAATTCATTTGCCATTTTGGATTCCCTGTGTTTAGGAAGTCATTGGGAGCTTTCAGGATCACAATTTTTGCTTCAGGTCCCAGGAAACTGAACACATTTATTTGGAAGACTGAAGGTTCAGTTCTTCGTTCTGATGACCCAAAAGAAGTTGATTGTACTCTTCTGAAAATTCATCCATATCCATTACCAAGTGAAGCCTTTTTTATTGCATTATTGTGTCACATTTTGACAACTAAATAATTCTGAACACTATTCTCCCAGAGAAGAAGAAAAGAAAATGTCTCAGAATGATTGGCATCTCTCTATCTACTAAGTGCAGAGCACATTAAAGTGACAGATGACTTTTGTACAAATTACTGAAAGTGGAAGCTTCATTCAGGGAGTGTTGCCAATATCTCAGTGTGGTGAAAGGCCAGGGTGCAGGAGCATAGTCTAGCCAAGTGACCTGCCATAGACCTTGTGTTCTTTAAAAAAAAAAACCAAAAAAACCCACAAAAAACCCCTAAACCAAAAGCAAGCACTTGTGCATTATGTTGTTGTTGTTGTTATAACTCACATGCTGATTATATCTTCAAATTCACTAAAGAAATCAGGTTAATCAGGATGTTAAAGTGTCAAGGTGCACTTTGTGGTTGTCAGAATCCATCCCCTTCCCTTCTCATGTTTTCTGTGCCCACACTTGGCAAGCCTCGTGCAGTGAATGTCTCTGCTCTGAAGACTCTACCTGAATGAATGAAGGAATGAGGAGAAGAAACTTGTGCCTTACCTTTATTTCAGGTCCTTCATAATTGTGAAGCCGTTTTTCCAAGACAAGGAGCAATTGAATTGTTTTTTGTCCCTCTAAGACTTGGCTACTCTTCACAGTACTCACAGAAAACTGCTACTTTTTTTTTTGCTACCGAAAAATGTGGGTTGTTGAATAGCTGTTAGACCTCCTTTTATCCTATTACATCTTCTCAGGGAGTCGAAAGTGCAGTTTGACATCTAGGGGGAAAAATCTAAAACCTCACTTTCAAATATTTCTTTCTATCTTTAATGTTCTCAGAATGGCTTTGTTTTTTCTCTTTTTGTCTAGAATCTTAACAGCCATGCAGAATGCTTCTGTTTAGGCCCAATATGTATATTTATTTGTGTGCTAGAGTGTTGCAGTGATAATCAGTAGCCAGTCTAAAGGTGCCTGTGGGCAGAGGGAAAAAGTGTGATCACATGCCAAGGGACACTCTGGAACTCTTGTGGCTGCTTGGCTGAAATACCCTGGCATGGGTCCTAATTCTGCCTGGGGAAAGCATCTTTCCATGCTTGCTGATGTTGAACAGAGATCAAGAATTCCTACATTTGGTTTATCAGTTACTTAAATTTGGAATTCTTTTCTAATATCAGACTGCAGTGTATAGAGACTAGGCTGAAAGCTGATTTTTGGAAACATCCCAGTTGCAAACTCCTCCCTCATCTGTGGTGCTGCACACTGAAATACAAATTTGCCTCTTGGAAGGACAGAACAAGTGACAAAGGCAAGAAGTAAAGTTATGTCTAAGCTGAGACATAAACATGAGAAATTAGTGCTTAGAAAATATTTTGCTTTAAAGAGTGAAATTCACTTTTACAAGAATAAGGCAGACAACAGAAGTGCTGCTTAAAATATATTTAAAATATGCTTATAAATTCTGCATAGCATTTCTGACAGCACCCAGAACACAGGTAAACATCACCTGTATTTCCAAGGAATACTGGCAATTTTCCACCAGGTTCTTTTTTAAAAGTACATCTTGGAGGTTTAATGGGTAGATTAAACCCACTCAAATGGCAAGATTTGATCTGTCATGGTTACTGTTCATATGTTTAAAAAGAAAAAGTCTATAAATAAAAGGCACATCCAGAGCTAATGTAAATTTGCATAGTGTCAATTAAGTTAATGATAGCATTATAGTGAATTATATTACTGATGTAATTGTGTTATTTATTTTTATCTTTGTACCTTTAAGTTGGCAGAGAGAGAGGTTTTTTTTTAACTATGATAGGAGAAGTTCTTAAATGTCAGCAGAACTAATAACATCAGATCATCATCTTAGATTATCATAAACTTTTTAATGCTGCAAAATCTAGAGCTTTGAACATGACAGTTGCAGAGATGTTTGGAAGCAAAGATGTTGGCTCTTCCTTTTTAAATAATCCAAACTCAAATCAATAACTATCTAGAGCTCCAACTTGAATCAGTCTCTCTTGATCAGGTGAAATTACCCTGGCATTGAAGCCAATTGGAATTGCTGAAAACTCTGTTTTGTTCTTCTGTTGGTTGCTGTTATAAGTCTGTCTCAATGGCTTCTGTCAGAATCGAAATATATCCCCACTAGTGATGATAAAGTAGATTTCACTGCTGGTGAGGGACTAAGTGATTGATATTTAGGAGTGAAGCATGCCCTGGTAACTTATGTCTTCCCCCTTTTCAAGCTTGGAATACATCATTTGAGGGGGAGCTGAAATTGAAAGAGGCATAAATTTGTGGGAGAGATACATATGGGGATGAAAGGAATTTGCTGTACTTTTTCTTGAGCCTCTGGAGATGGTACAGGAAATTATTTATTATTCATGACAATTTTGCAATCAAAGCTGAAGGCAGAAAAAATACGTGATTAATAGACTGTTCTTTAAGCAGATCACCAATAAGAATAAACAGATAATGTGTGGGAGGTATTGCCATCTGCACATAAGTATTAAATATTATTGAAAATTACATTTTTCTTCATCTCTGCTTCAACTGTATATTGAATAATAAAACTTAGCCCTCTTTCAGCTCCCATCTCAAGCTTTCCTATTTCTGTGTGATCGCTGCAATAGTAATATTATTGCTTGACACTGTGCTTGGTGGAATTGATCTTAGCCCACTTATTGCTATTGATCAGAGTGAATAGGATTTCAGCAGTGTTCAGAATAGTCGTGTTCCCTCCCAGTTTGTGATTTCATGCACGTTTGAATGACATAATAGCTGCTTTATCCGTGCACACCGTAGTTCAGCCGGCATTATCACGGGTGGATCATAATGGCTTTGCATCTTAGTTTTGTGAGATGAAGCTGGTAGGGAGAAGCATAACGAGAGCAGTCAGTGTGAGCAGCTGCTCTGCTCTTCTGGAGACAAACAGCAAGAAGCACCACGGGTCCTTCCTTGCCCTTCTGTGCTGCAGCACTGGCACAAATCCCCGCCACGGTTGGGATCATGGCTGGTAGCCACGATGGCCCACACCGTGAGACCATGGGATTTCAAGTCTCCTACCATGTTTTGGAAGGTGAATAGCTCAGGGCAGGACTCCTGCTCTGCTTGTTCTGGTAGCTGGAGCTGCGCGGGATAATTATTCGTAAGAATCCGCGCGTGAAGCAATGTTACCTTTGTAAGGTCCCAGAATTGGCTGTTTTAACAGGGGCAAGCTTGGAATGTTTAGAGCTCTGTGACAGCTGTAGTGTGCTGTAGGATACAACAGCACTATACAGGAAGATCTTTTTTCAGTATGATAGCAAAAACCTGCTAAATAACTATCTTTGTAACATAATTGCCTTCCCTGTGGCAGAAAGTGGCATATATAAGGACAGTTTTTGAGTCAAAGAGCATTACTGCTTTCAGACTTTATCCTTGCAAAATGTAAGAGCTAAGTCTGTACTTAGGAGACCTTTCTTAACTCAAATGTCCTTCCAAATCTTTGTGCCTTTCCACATTATCATGGGACTGTCCTTGGAAATACTGAGCATTCAGTTCTCACTGTCTGCCTGCTCTCAGAAATACTCCATCATTTGTGGTGATTCTGTATCTAATGCACAGATACCAACTTTACTTTTCCATGTTCATGGCTATTTTAATATATCACAGCTGAAGCTATGCCTGAAAGCTTGGTCATTATTCATTCTTCTTTATTCATACTTAAAACCAGGTGATGATCGCTCCTGCAAATAGAATTAAGTGATGTACTTTCAGACAGCACAGTCTGAAAATCCAGGGAAGGAGCAGAGCATGTTGTGCAGCCAGCGTTTTTGAGAACACGTTATTGCTAGAAACAAAAGTAACATGAATTATTTACCTAGAAATATTAAACTGGCTTGAGATCTCTGCTGGAAATAGAGGGAGTTCTGGGCCTCATGAATCATTCATGAAGCTTTATTTAACAGAATTTTTTTGTCTTCGCAGATCACTGAATCTTTATTTTATAACTTTCAAGACGTTTCTGTGGGTTTCATTCTACTTATAATAGGTAGAAACCAATTTTTTTCAATGCTTTGTAAGGAAGCATAGATCAGTAAAGTTACATTTTTATGTTTGCTTTTTTCACACATCAGGAGGTATGGAAGGGGGCAAAGTGGTGTGGGGACAGAAGAGGAGGGGTGTTAAAGTTTCTGCTTGATCATGTACTTTGTCCCATGTCCAGTAAACACTGGGAGCTGAGGCACCCCAATAACTGAACCCATGGATAGGATGGCCTTTAGCTACTCCTGAGGTTTGCTCAGCAGCTCTCACAACCTAAAGTGCTCCAATGTTTACTTATTTTTCAGGAGATTGTATTAAAAATACTGCTTAACATAACCAGAAACTTGTTTTCCTGCACATGAATATTTACACTCTTAACATGTGGAGATGCACTGACTAATGCTGATCTGTTAATACTCAAATGTGGGCTTCTAATACTATTCTTGGGACTTTGAATCTTTACTATTTTCAAAGTCTGAAAGTATTGCTGTAGGAAATAAAAGGGAAAAAAAACCCATGAGTTACTTTGGAACACCAATGCAGTTACTTGGTTCTTGATGTCATGGTGAGCAGTGGGGCTTTTCCTCAGAAATGCTCTTCTAATGAGGTAAAACGAGGGAAAAAAAAAAGGAATCCTAGCTGGATTTAAGGAAAAGGAGATAAACACTAGAAATATCAAAACCTCTCAATTCAGAGCAGAGGTGCTCCTCTTTCCCCTGATGAAAGAAGAGCTATGACTGCTACTTGCCTTGAAAGTCAGAGAAATTACAGATCACAAGGACATCCTGAGCCCTGCTTGTGGGCAGGGGTTCTGTATGACCAAAAAGCACACTGAAAAAACACTTGAATGATACTTATAGTCAGTTTAATTCCAGAAAAGTTCATCCTGTGAAAAATACACAGCCCAGCAAGTATAATTATACAATGTTTCTTTGTATTTCTTATAAAATCTCTGATGATATGAGAGATTTCTCAGGAATACGGCTCTTTTCAAATATACATTTAATAAAAAACATAAAACAACCAAGACCTGTTGGTGTTGGTCAGATGAGTCACCTGTTCATAGCACAGGCCAGATAATTTTTGTGTTCAATCTGGCTTCTTGCTGCTGGAAATGATACATTTGTAAAGCAAAAAAATTCACTAATGAATAAAATGGATTCTTCTACTGGGGAGGCTTGCTCTACTTTGTGGCCAAGATTTTTCTACCCCATATCAAGATAAATCAATCAATTTGATTTGTCTCTAAAGGAAGAGTACAAAGTACAAGTGACTTTGCATCCTCAGGGAGAGAATGGAAAAAAAATCTAAACAATAATTAATTCCTACTGATAGTTTTAATTGTTTCTAACCTGCAACACTAGTGAGAAAAGAGTGGCTCTTAGTTCTCTGCTACTTGCCCAGTTGGGGGCTTGTGGGGGAGCATATCACTGAAGCAAGAGGCTTTTAATCATCCAAATTAGAAAGGAAATATATTCACCTATATAAATCCCTCTGAAAGAAGTTTGTTAGTATCAGATGAATATACAATACTACATGTACTTATGGTACTTATGGAAATACACTGATTTTATCCTAAAGTTAATATTAGATTTCATCACAGGATTTGTTTTAGGGCATCTCCAAAGAAGAATATAAATTGTATTTCTACATTCACTGTATGCATCTCCATGAGTTATTTTTTCATCTTCAATAGAATTGAGACAATCAGAGGGAGAAGTAGGATTGCTCCAGCACCTGTGTGACTGGAGCCTGTCTGGAAGCCTTTCCTTTCACAGGACTGATTGATCCCAGATTTAATAGCAGTTCTCAGGTCTTTTTCAAGAGTTGCATGCAGTTAAAGCAAGGTTTGGCTGCTATGGATGCTGAAGTAATTGTGTTTTGTCCTTTCTGATATCAGTATGAAGCTTGCTCATTTGCAGCTTAAAAAAATGAATGTTTTGCTATAGCAGCTTAACTGAAGAAAGAGAGAGGGAAGTATGTGCATTTATGTAAAAATGCTGATTGTGGGTCAGCTCAAATACTGAGATGCTTAAGGATTTTTGTTGGATGGGGAAACTTTGAGGTAAATGAGGCTTTAAGTTATTTTGAATAAATGTAAAAGGTTACATTCACTACGTGTTTTAGGAGCAGTTCATGGAATGGGAAAGAAAACAAAGTTTTTTTCTATCTTGTAGCGTTTCTGACATTTTTTTAGAGATGTGGCAAACCTCTTTTCAGTTCAATCAGTCTGAAAAGTTAGGACTAAACCACACAAAGGTTAAGACAGGGACAGGTTATCTGTAAGGTCAGTCAGATCCTACTTCCTACAACTTGGCTTAAAGTCCTTGTGATTGCCAGTCAGGTTATTTGAGCCTGATTTTGTGCTTACTTGGGTGACAGTGACATCTGTTATGTCAAAAGGCACAGTGGTAAAACATTTCCAGCTGAAGAACAAAGCTTGAGCTCTCTTTTCAAAAGCTGATCTAAGAGATTTTATTTTCCTCTTCCCTTTCTCCAAAATACTTAACTCTCCTAATAATCAAACTCTTAGTGTGGTTCACCCAAGGAGCCTCTAGCTTCTGCCACTGAGGTGATTTCTTTTTTAGAACTAAAGAGTAATCCTTTGGAGGAATTAATGAAAACTTGTAACTGTAGATCTGCAAAATTTATTATATGCCTCTTATTTTGCCCAGCTTTTTCAGACTTCTTTCTGCAACCTTTTTTTAATATCAATTAATATTGATAGAAGGTGCAGGAATCTTCAGTCAGCACAACATGTCTAGGGAAAAGTCAGGTATTCTCTCTGTTAAAAAAATCATTAAAAATAGGTAATCATTAAAGTAAAACCCAGGATTTAAATGTACTTTATAGTAGCTCTGCTTCTGTTATGCTCAGTGCTAATATCACTGTATTTCAAATTTGTGGAAGAAGTGCTGTTATATCTGCTATACATGCTATAAAATGTAATTTTTCCCATTAAAAGAAATATCACAGGCTGGCATGTGACTGATAGGCAATATCAGAATGCAATCTGAAGAGAGTAGAAAATTCTCTGTGTCGCTGGAAGGATTCAGACATTTCAAAATTCTGAAGCTGAATTTTAAGCTATAAGCACTCATTTTCTCTCTTGGATTGCCACTGTTCTCTGCAGGTGTTGTTGATGTGGGTGCTTAGTTAAGCTGTATGTAGTATTTTGTTTCAAAGCCAGTTTCATCTCAGAGCCCCATGACTTTTACTTAAATAATTATAGCCTGTGCTACTACCTCACATCAATAATGGGGTAATCTCTGCTAAGAAATCCTATGCACAATTATAAAGTAGACACCAAGTGATAATGGCTTATTAAAACCCTCCAAATGGCCTTATTTAATGGGAAGTCTGTGTGGTGGTGCCACACACCATATTAAAATGATTAGTATGTAGCTTTAAAAGGCAAAATTACAGTGGAGGTATTACATGTAGCACCATATAAAGTGCTGCACCTAGAACATAATGAGGTTAAAGTCCTTGCAAGATGACAAAAAGCCAGTGGAGAAAATCACACCAGTGGTGAAAGTCACACCAGTGGTGAAAGACATCACTGATGTGCTGTTGCTTCTGCAGGAAATTCATTTTATAGCCAGAATGGCACAGAATCACCAACACTTCCCTTCCTGCCATTGGCACTTGATTTCTGTCAGAGTGGCTGCTCCATGGCTGGAGGACAGCTCTGCTCCCTGTTTCTCCCTGCTGCAGGCAGAGCTGCTGCCCCTGTGCAGCTGCCCCAGTGCAGCACCCCTGCAGTGGGAGCCTGGTGACGTCCCTGGTTTTCCATTCCCACCTCTGTCCCTGCTGGAGGTTCCAGAGTCACTCCTGAGGAACATCCAGGGCAGCCACTCTTCTCCATCCATTGAAAAATATCAGGGTGAGGACGAGAGGTTTGCCAGCTCGTTTTGTCTGCTGTAGATTTGAAGTGTCTGGGAAATGTTTGTAAGTATGAATTTGCTTTTGAAATCCAGTGAACTGACTTTTTACTTCAGTGCCTTTTATTTGCTGTGAATTTCCTGTAGCACTCAAACATTACCTGCACAGGTCCTTCATGAATAGCAATAGCTCTTAATGTTGACTGAATGAGAAATATAACTGTTAGATTTTATGGGAATATTTTGGGTTTGTCGTGTTCTGTATTACAAGAATCACCGGTTGGTGAGCTGAAATAACCTCTTATGTCTTCTGTAATGAGAATAGTCTTTCTTAGTTTTAGTCATTTCCTCGGGAGGGGAAAGATTAATTTAAGGAATTCACTGGTGAACAACCTGGAAGAATTCTGGCATGTCTGGATAAGTGGGTAAATACAATATTTTAAGATTCTTTTTATCTAAATCATGAATATTCATTCTGGTTCTGCCACAAGCAATGCCAACTATCTTCTGCAGCATTATCCACACATCTTTTCTATCTTCGTATCAGTTAACAGAATTCATCTATTGCTTCTTGTAGAAGATGCTTCCCACCAAGATGAAGAACATTTGGAAACCCATTTTGTGCTCTGAATGTCCTTCTCTGTAAGGGCATCTGCTTCTGTTCTTCTGTCTCATGGCTGTGTAATATTACTGATAACAGTTACTGATTCCTTGCTTGAATGTGAAATATTGAAAAACATGATTTTAGTTTTAGTTGTTTGTTTTGGATTTGGTTGTTGATTTTGGGTGGGATTTTTGTGTGTGTGTTGTTTTTTGTGTGTGTGTGTGTTTTTATGTTTGGAGTAGGGTTTTTCCTCTTTTTTTTTTTTTGTTTTTCACTTTTTTAATTTGATTGTAGTTAATTTTCTTCAAACTTTAAGCTTTAGAAAGAAACAAAAAACTTAGATTCTTCCTTGACTATTATATATAGAAAACCCTGGTCAAAAATTTTATTTATCATCTGTTTTGTCATATTTAATGAGTTCATACAATCTTCTCTGAAGAAAAATTCAATCTACAAATACCTTTGTGGTATTAATGAGGTACTGGGGTATAGACTCATGTACACCTTTATTGCTGTTAAGCATGTTCTTTTAAGTTATGCTCTCTTTGGCATGTTTATGTCTTTTTGTTGCTGCGTTTTAGAAGAATTACTGTATTTTTGATAGTTTAGTTTTCCTATATGATGTTCAAGAGGTCAGGTTTGGTGACTTTAACAGTCCCTTTTCTCTTCAGTGTCATTGTTTCTGGTCTCTGCCTGTGTGATTTGCTCTAGAACTGTCATTAGGTGCCCCATAAGTGTTACCCATTTATCTTACAGTCTTCAGTTCAGCTAGAGAAAATAGGATGTAAATAGAATTAAGCCTGGTGAAAAAAAAAAAAAAAAACAAAAAACAAAAGAATGAAAAAAAAGAGTAGTCCAAGGGTTAGACTAATAAATAATAAGTGCTTTATCTTTCTGGTTGATGCAACCTAGGGCTATTGGAAAGGACATCTCTTACTGCAGAAATGCAGAAGGAAAACTAGAAACTTATTTTCTATGCATTCTTCTAGACTTGACAACAATTTCTCCCATGAAATATAATGCAGAATCCCTTTTGTAGTGCCCCTGCCCTGGGCAGGAGTGACTCCCCCAGCTGCCTCTCTGAGCTCAAGAGTTTTGCATGCAATCTTTGTTACAGTATGTTACTAATGGAAGGATGCAGGGGCATAAATAAACCTATCATAATAACTGAACTAGAAATCCTGTCCATTTTATTTTCTATCCAAATGGAAAATAGGACTGGTTGGAATTCTCCTGGCCACCACAATTTTTGCTGCCATCTAATGAAGGCATCAGAGAGCATCTCCATCACTGCCAGTGGCACCATGAGCAATCCCAGAATAAAGTATTACAAACTGGTTCTGTGCTCAAGCTGCTCCAAATCTTTTTGAACTCAAAGGATACAAAGCCAGGCAGGATGCTTTTCTAGCTGAAGTTGCTCTGGGTGACAGGCAAAACACTCTGGATGTGCTACAGAGTAAGTGATGTAGAAATCAGTGCCCTTGTCACTGCTGGGGTTTGCTCTCGGGGTTTTGCTTCTATGACTTACCAGTCAGAAGTTGCCTCAATGTATTAAGCTTTAAAACATTTTAAATTTTTTTCTAAACTGACTTGCTATTCAAATGTTTCATTTGACATTTATGAAAAGCATTCATTAAAGTCTAATTATGGAAGAAAAACCTATTTGAAGGGGAAAAAATCACTGGGTTTGCACTTGCATGTTGTCAATTATATTGATTATTTATCTATTAGTTTGGCCAGCATCCCTGGTGCACAAGTAAATCTAAATGAATTTGTAGTCTAGATGAAGTGATCGGTGCTGTGCCAGGGGAGCAGGTTCAGATCTGGTCTCAGACATGGGCCCTTCCCAGGCACAGGACTCTCATCCTTCTCCTCTCTCTGTGCATCTGCTCAGCCACGTCTCAGCTGCTGCATGGTCTCACAGTGCTGGATATCACCCTGTCCCCTTCTGATTTGTGTGAAACTCAGGATTTTAATAGGCACTGCATTTCTTGATTGCTGCTTAGGAGAGTTTACTTCACATTTTTGCTATGTGAACTGTATTCTTTTTTAAAATAAGCTATGTGTGAAATTCTGGAATTGACACTGCTCTCTTGGTGTGTGATGAATATGACATGATTGATTTCAGTTGGAAATATTGAATAATTCAGTTTATGAACACTTAGCAGACATATAGTAGAAATTCACAACAGGACGAGTATGCTCTTAAAAAGGGTGAGTATTATTTTATACAAGATTATAAGAAATCTTGATGTGGTCTACACAATGTAGCTAGTATTTACAATTTGTTAAATATTCATACGACTGTTTTATTGCATTTATAATTGGCGTATGAACCTTCTCTGATGAAATATGTAAAGATAAATGTTGTATAGGGTTAGATGCCACATCACTTTAGCATTTACCTGTGTTTGGGTGTGCTGGCATTGGACTGTTTATCCCTCCTCAATTGTCGGTTTATAAGTGAAAAATAAATGCAATAGATGCTAATTAGAAGTAGTAATTAGAAACCCAGAACTTGGAAATAACTCTGAGCTGAAAAATTTCAAAGGCTTTTTGTCTTAAAAAGCTAGCAGGTTAGAAAAAAATGGGCTACAGATTGTTTATCACATAATGCTTTATTTCCATTGCCTTGTGGTGTTTCAGAAGATGTTTAACTGGCTATAAGGCTGCAGAACCATGAGTGACAGCTTTTTGTCTTTTCATAGCTGAAAATAAAATTATATTTCATAGGTATTCTGGTAGGTATTGCTTATTTACTGAAAATGAATATATTTTTCTTTGCTCTATATGTTTTATACTCCCGATATTTCTCCTAGAGAGAAGGAGAACAGTGATTAAGTCCTGAAGCAAGTGCCAGGTCCAAGCTGTGCCAAACTTTGTCAGCGATGAGTTTCAAATATTTTGAAAGTTGCATTTTTCTCCCAGCTGCTTTCCTTGCTGTATGGAATAAGTAACCTGCTCCTGCCAAGAGTTACTCTATTTTTTTTTCTTTTTTTTTTCCTCTTTCTTTTTTCTTTTTTTTTTTTTTTTTTAAGTGAAAATTAAAGCACTTCTCTCTCCTCTTTTTTCCCAAAACCAAACATGCCAAGCATGTCCTCATCAGTGAGCACAGACTCATAGTGCTGATATTTCACTCCAGGGAGCTTGGAAGCTTTTCTTCCTCTGCCCTGCTGCTGAGTAAGGAATGTGAAAAGTCTTTTTTGGAGTCATTGGTATCAGGCCAAGGGTTCTTGGCATCTGCTTGAAGCAAGACATCTATCCTCACATGTAGTAGCTATTTTCTTCCTAGGAAGTAGTTGCCTTCCTGGGAAGCTCCAATTCTGGTCTCTTTTCTTGGGAAAAAGAGGTGGAATACCTCTGTTTCCTGTTCAGGGCTGTGTGTTGAAGGCTGATAAAATGCTGCCTTTTTTTTTGTTGTTTTTGTTTGTTTGTTTGTTGTTTGTTTTGTTTTTTGTGGTTTTGTTTTTGTTTTTTCCTAAGGTGAAAGTAAGTGTAACAGAAACAGTAATGCTGTCACTTCCTGTTGAGTTTCATGTTCAGGGAAAATGGGAGGGCAGGAAAAGGAATCTTTCTGCTCTCTGCAGATTGGATATGTGTGATTTTATATGGAGTATAGAAATTTATATGCACATCTAAATTCAGTTATGTAACAGACATTGAGTAGTTGGTCTTTGGGTACATCACTGTATCACACAACCTGTGTTTTTACCCTAAGAGTGAATTGTTTCAGTGCCATAAACTGGATTCAGACAGTTGAAGTGGGCACTCTACAGAACAGAGCAGCATAGGCTCCAATTTCTGTCATCTCCTTAGTGTGCTTCACATTACACTGTAAAATTAAATGGATTTCTTTTATTGCTAATCCCCCCAGGCATGATTATAGTGAAAAGTCTTTAAGTAAGGTGTTAATGGCATCCTAGTAGGATTTGTTGTTTTCAGTTTGTCAGCTCATAGTATCAAGAGCTATAGTGGATTCTGCGCTGAAGTGTTTAAAGCAAGCCTGCATGCTCTTTATAAAGGAAAACCCAACAGGAAATTACAGGCCTGGTGCCAGAATTGCAGGTCAAAGTCCTGTAATCTTGGCTTTGAAAGAATTCAGGATAGAAGTATATAATGAGCTCTTTTGGCCCCGAAATCTCTGAATGCATTGCATAAAATGAGTGCAATCCATTCTGCTTTCATCAGTTCTGACGTTCCTGCCTTTATGTACTTGGAATATATAATTTGGAAGACAATATCAAATTCATACTTTATATGAGTATGTTGAGCTACTAAGTGGCTTCCTTGTAATGACTTAAATTTCAACCTGTAAACTGGAATAAGTTTGTCTTTAGAACTACTAAAACTGATCTAGAGTTGGGAAATATGGGAGCATTTCTGTCTGTGTTTCAATTTGGTGCGTGAAGGGTTTGTGGCTTTTAATTGCATGAAAAATGAAAATAACAAAATCTGTTTGACAATTTCACCATCAGGAAAATATTTGCTAAAGATTATAAAAATGAGTAAGTGTAAACAAATTTAAAATCCCTCTTTTAGAAAGATGTTTAATATTTTTCTAAAGCAAAATGTTTAGGTGTGACAAGACAGATGTCCTGCCAAAAGGAAAGGTACACCAAAACAAATTTTGTTCCTGCTTATGTATTTGGATCAGCCCTTCTTGCATGCCTTTATAGACTTGGTAATGGGGTAGAGGAGAAAATGCAAGAATCTTCCTATTGAGACTTTCATCGTAATGTAATGGTGCTTATTCTAGATCCATTTACTAATTTCTAATTATGAGCACTAGGTATATATTTTTCAGCTATGGTACTCTATTTTATTCAGTCTTTCCAGTTACTTTCCTCCTTTTTTATGGTAAAAAACTAACCAAAAAAAAAAAAAAAAAAAAAAAAACCAAAATAAAAAACACCAACTTTGAACAGAATATTTTCTGTGTGTCTAAAGCAGTTATTGAGCAAGTATGGACTTACTAATGAAGTTAGTGTTTCAATGAAAAAAAGACCTTTACTTAGGGAAAACCAGAAACTAATAAAATGAATAATAATGTTAATCTGAAAGGGGAGCCTAATTCAAATGGAAAATTAAAGCTGAATTGCTTGAATTTTCTGATCAGAAGCAGGTAAGAGGTGTAATTCCATGGAATAATGATTAGGATAAATTTGGAAACATAATTTAAATATTCATTCTTTGAAACTCACGTATGACTAAAGCATGGAGAATAGATCTACTGTTTCACTTGCACATCACATCTGGAGGAGGCCTGTGCTTCTGCATTTGTTGGGAATGCTGTCAAACTGCCACTAAATGTTCATGCTGGTACAAAACAGTTTCTGGCTTGCCAAGAATGCCATTTTTTAACCTCTCCTTGCTTTTCTTCTTCTTGTAATATTCCCATTCAACTACATTTTATTTTAAATTACCTGTAGAGATAAGCTGCACAAAATGTCCCTTACCAATGTGTCACCTTTGTAATTTTGAAAGAAGCAAAGTGAAGCACATGATGATAATATTAAGATAGAGACTTAATTGCTTGTGTCTCTTTCCTTTTGGAACTGAGACTTCATCTTTGAGCTAAATAAAATCTGTTGGCAAGGGCTCCAAAATGAAATCAGATTCCTTTCCAGGCCAGTATGACAGGCTTAATGCTGATGTGTTTTGATCAGAAGGCGTGTTTGTGTGAGTTTGAGCTTACACCTGAGTTTTCTCTTTGGATCCTGAGGACAGGACACTTTCCTGGGTCATTTGCTCTCCAGACCTGCTTCCTGCTCTTGCAGAGCTGTCCCAGAGTGTGCCAGGCAGGGCAGGACCTGCTGGGAGCAGCCAAGCACTGTCCTGGTGATCCTGCAGTCCCTGGCACTGCCTGCCCAATTCCCCACTCTCCAGGAGAGCAGTGGAATCACAATGGCATCCAAAATGAATGAATGCTGAAGGAAATTCTGCCAGTGTTTTCAAATGCTGGTGCCAAATCTGTGTTTCCATATCTATGCTGATTAGATACCTACAGACTCACCATTTAATTTTCCAATTACCTGGCATGGTTATTTCCCAAGAATTTTAGTAGTATAGTAGGTGATGAACACGTGTGAAAACAACACCTAAATTGCTTTCATTTTGTGAGTTGAATTTAGATACAGAGGATTTAATATTTCTTAATGGCAAAAATTCTTAATGGCACATGTGACTCTTGAATCTGTAATTTCTCTTCAAATTACAGATGACTGATCAGTAGAAATAATTTAATATAGACAAGTATGTAAGGTTCCAAAAAAGATACAAATAAAATCACAAAGCAGTGCCTTAGTGTGATTTTTATATTATTGGGTGCATGATAATTCCTCTGAGCTAATGATCTTCATTTAATCAACATCTTGTTCTCATAAATCAGAATGTATTTGGAAGAAGCAAGTTAAATAATTGTGAACAGAAAGTTGCCAATCTTTTTACTTTTATAATAAAATTCTTTGTTTATCCTTCAGTAGTATAAAATAAAACAAAAAAAAAAAATCAATTCAGCATTGTCATTGTACACCTGGAAATCCTACTCCATGACCCTGTTTGCCTTGGATGTGCTCTGCTGGGTGTGCCAGACATCCAGGAGTCCCAGGAGCTGGATTACAGAGCTTGTTAAGGACAGCCCTAGGGCCATGTGGGTATCAGAGCTGTGATGTTTTCACTGTCTGAGCGTGGGGCTGGCACTAAGCCACCAGCTCTGCCTGAGTCAGCTTGCTGAGATGCCCTCCTGGGGACTAAAGGGAGTGAGAAAACTGCAGCCCGACAGCTGCTCCAGAGACTGGCCTTTTACTGGGATATGGACATAGCCACTGAATTTTAATTTTCTCACTGTTGGGCTTTTCCAGAAAATGCCAGTCGCATCTGCAGAAGTAGGGACGATGATGAGCCCCCAGGAGTTTGGAAGGCTTAGGGAGCTCACATTCCTGTTGCAAGCTGAAATACTCAGTTTTATTTGAGATTTGCAATTATATAGAAGTAGAGAAGCACATAAATCTCCATTCATTGAAATCACTGTCCTCTCCAGAGTGTAGCCTTGCCAGTTCAGCAGTCTGTGTGAAATCCGGCCCGGGCCGCGCTGCCGCCTCCAGAGCGGAGCTGTCCGTGTTCCATCTGCCTTGGCTCAGCTGAAAGGTCAACTCCCAGGGCTGCCAGAGAAGTGCTGCTCTGTTGTGGTACTTTATTATCCCTCTGGGGAACAGGCTGGAATGGGATGTGTGACCGAAACGGAGAATTTGTTCCCTAATTTTCTCAGTAGTCCAGGGACGTGTACGCTATTTGGACGACAGCTGTCTGAGGCCATTGCCAAGCTGGCTCAGGAATGGCCCTTGGTGCAGTGCAGGAGAGCAAAAACGTTCCCAGGTAGTTGGGAAAACTGAGGAGTTTTTGAATTTTGGAGCTGGCAAAATACCGATGTTTGATGTTTCACCATCACTGTGTAATGTGGACTGGGAAAACCAAAGTGTTGTTAGAAGTTTCGCCACTCATCCTCTTTAAAATTTTTAAGCATTTTGTCTAATCTGAAGGCTCTGTCTCTGAGTCTTCATTTTTAATGTAGAGAATGGCTAAAGAAAAGTATAGGTACCCAAAGTTGTGTGGTGCTCAAGCAGTGATGTGGCCTAGGAGGAAGGCTGTGCCATGAATGTTGCCACTTCCCCTCCCTCTCCCTTCCTTTTGGTGCTGATTTACTGTTAATTGCATTTCAAACAAATTAGAATGGACTAATAGACCGAAGTCTGTTACCCTAGCTTTTAACACAATGAAATCATATTCAGTGCTTTGCTCTGAGGGGGGGAATGAATATCCCTGACATTTTCCTCCTCATAATGACAGAGATACAGATGGAGAGTTCTACATTATGAATAGTGGGATGGAGAAAGCATGGGGAGGAATGGTAGAAACAGTCACATTTTGTGCTTTAGTCCATCAACTCATTGCTCTTCAGGTTAGATAACTGCCTCCCATTTATGCTGGCACGCACTCAGATCTTGGTATTTTCATTTATTTTTGTTAATTTACTTTGTAGTGCTTTAACCAGTTGTGTTCTAAAATGAGGGAGACTTAATTCTTCTTACAGGAGAATAATTTTGGCACAACTCTTATTTTCTTTCAACTTTTTTTAACTGATAGACAACTTAAACAATGTCAGCATCTTGCTTTCAGAGTGTGAATTTGGAAAGCTGAAGTTCAGATGTAGCTCTGTTATTCTGAGTGTGCTCTTGTAACAGAAAATGAGGCAGACCCTGCTGTGGCAGCCTTGATTGGAGAAGTTTTGAGTGAACAGACCCATGTAAGGGTGTTATGCTCACTCCCAAGCAGAGTACCAGGGGAGCAGAAGAGAAATGCGTGACAGTTTGTTCATCCAGGAAGACTGGAGAAGAAATAGCTTCAACAAGCCGTGGCTGCTCTATGCCACAGGTAGCAGGACCAAAGCCCTCAAACATTTACAACTGAAGTCACGAGTGATTTGATAGACTTCTTGGAAAAACTTGGAAATTTCTAGATTAGAACAGCTTTCCATTACCATGGCAGTACATAGTAGAGGAATATATGGTTTAGTTTTGCTGTGAAAACTGAGCTGACAGCACACCTGGATTGCAGGACATGTCTGGATGGAGCCTCAGGAGAGTGGCTGCAGCTTTATTCAGCTGCATTCTCTGTGGTCACCTGCATTTCAATTTATCTGCCTCTGTCTTTGTTGTATTTTTGAAGTAATTCCCTTGTGTTTCCATCTTTCCAACACGTCTTGAAGTGGCTTAGGCAGCAGACAGTGATGTTCTTCCAGCTGAGCTTGTCACAGACACAATGACCTGTGGCTGCTGGTCACTGTCCTCCTTCCTGCCTCCCACAGCTCTGCAGTGAATGTTTCCTCATCTTTCAAACTCCAGAGGCTTGGATTTACTGCACTATATATTTCACTGTTGTTTTTTTTTTTCCTTTTTTTTCCTGTAAATCAATCTCCCAGTGGATTTGTTAATATTCAGGAGCTGTCTGGTCCCTCTTTTCTGTCTGAAGTGGGCATGGGGATAGTGTGATACTGAGGCATGATCGTGTGCAGCTGCATGACAGGGAAGAAATGGATTTCATAAATGAATATTGGCTGTTGAGCAGAGTTGAAGATTTTCATACATCAATATGCTAAAATAACTGCGACCACTGAAAATTGACATGAATTGCTTTGCAAACCAATGACCAGATTAGGAAAAGAGGAAAATACATTGAGTATGGATGGAAATTTGAATTTTCTAGGTCAGTCCATGCCTTGCCACTTTATTCTGAAGTTGAAGAAGGGAGGAAGAGCAGAGCTAATTTGTTTGTGCCTGGCAGGGTGCTTACTCTCACTGTGCCACCTCCATTCCTGAAGCTGCTGCACTGTAAGATCTCTGTCTGGTTTTTGGTTTGTTTGCATTGGGCATGGATGGGAAAAGGAAGTAGGGATCAGAAAGAGCAGGAATTGCCTGTGTGTACAACTTTGCAAGCCATTTTGAATAGGAGATTTTCTATATACTAAAGGATTTTCTGGAGGAGTACATTCCAAGTGTACATTGCATTTTA
Organism: Taeniopygia guttata; assembly: GCF_048771995.1. Taxonomy (NCBI): domain Eukaryota; kingdom Metazoa; phylum Chordata; class Aves; order Passeriformes; family Estrildidae; genus Taeniopygia; species Taeniopygia guttata. Next base: position 31,654,653 of record NC_133032.1, on the reverse strand, counting down.
AAACTAGTCCAGAATAATTTTTTCTTGAGAGCATTATTAACAGCCTGACCTTTTAGAAGAGCAGTGGAAATCTTGCTCAGCTGACACGTGACTTTACTAACATATTGCAATTTTGTCTGTATCTCAAATATCTTTGTAAATGACTATTTAATTAGTAAACACTTCATTAGACAAAGAATTGTCTAGCACCCCCGTTTATTAAATCAGGAAGCATTCTCTATTTTAATTAGCATGACATTTTCTATAATCAATTTGATGAAATGCCATCTGCAGTTCTAATAATACTGTGTGCATCAAAGGCTGATTGACATATGTGTTGGCTGCAAGGTACCAACCTTCTTACATGTTTGCATTTGAAAAAACATAAAATATAAGAGGAGGACTCTGACTTGCTAATGCTGCTGTTTGTGCTGAAAAGCAGAATTTTAGCTAAGCAAACCAAAACTTAGTAAATATTTTCAGTGGGAAAACTAACATTAGCAATCTTCAGGTTAACAGTGTCAGCAATTTCAGAAGACTACCCTGAGGCCTCCTTATTCTAGATAATATGGAACAGATTTTCAGCATTGCCTGAATTATTTCCTTCTCTTTCAGTCACTTTTTAGAATCTACTTGCTCTCTCAAGACTGTTTGATAAATTGCTTTAATACCCAATGGTTTCTATGCACAAAACTGCCTCAGTGTTGATCTCCTTTAGACAATTAGCTTAGGCTAAGATTTGCAGTTCTCTGTGCAAATAACCAGCAATTAGCAGTTTGTGTACCTTCTTTATAAATCAGGGGTTTTTTTTGGCAAATTATTTAATATCAGTATTAGTAAATTCTAAACCACTCTTAAGCCAGGTTGTAGCAAGCTGGTTTTGGCCTGTAACCATTCATATTGATTGATCCACATGAACCAAGCCTTACTATCAACAAGTAATAAAAATCTAGCAAATATTTTACCAAACTTTTGTTTTTCAAACAAAATGTACAATAAGTGTACTGTGATTTTAATAAGAATCGGGTTTTTTTATTTGCAGAGAAATGCTGTTAGTTCTGTTGCTCCTTGTCAGTGCTAGCAACTGCAGAGATTATTCATATTAATCTCAGCGAACATGATGGCAATGTAGATTTACAGGCTAGGCAGGTTTTAGTTTTATAATTAGCATGGGTTGCCATGATGTCTGTTTGAGGATAAAGAATAACTCAGTGTGTATTCATAGGTCAAATATCATCCCTTAAAACCTCTGAAAATGGAATAGACTAGGTAGAAATGCAAGTTCTTGCCTGGCTAAAATGAAATATGCACAGAATAGTGGAGGCTCAGATTCAGTAATCTTCTAAGTCCTGTGGCTTTAGTGAGCCTGTGATGGGTCTCTATAGTTTCAAAAATTCTTATTAATCCAGGACAGGATTCCTGCTTTCATACTTTATCAGTGAAGCCCCACTTGTTCCTGAGGCTGCTGGATCTTTCCCAGTACAACACAGATGACTTTTAGTACTTGGTTGACTGATCATGTTTCTATCTCTATTGGTCTGCAATCTCTTGTAGAATATCCCAGATTTAGAGACCTGCAGAAATGACAATTTCACACTCCCTTTGCCCATTCACATGGAGGACACAGCTCTCTCCTTTTGACTTGCTGCTGGATTATGCAGAGAGTGCCTGTGTCAACATGTTAAAGCACCCAGGGAGACTCTTGGAGTTACCCCATGGCAGAAAAAGAATAAATGTGATTAGCAGCCTGGAGCTTTTTGTGTCACAAACAGGTCTAAAGATGAAAATACCACCAATAAAAGAGGAAGACTTCCAACTAATAAAAGTTGGATCAATATTGATGTGAAAGTGAATAGAACAATGGAGTAAAATTCGAGAGGTTTGAAATTATGTGGTAGTGTGTTCTCTCAACTCTGTCTCATTTAAATAACAAGCTGAGTTGCTTTATTTCAGGGACATGTGAAACTAGAGTTTATACTCTTCAAATAAGCCATCACCATTCGGTATCCTGCTGTCACAAAGATAAATCATTAAAGGCCATATAGACCCTAGAACAATTCAGGGATTGATTTGCAGTGATGGGGATGTATTTAAGGCTAGAAGTTACTCCATTTTCCCCCTAAACAATACAGGATTTTTCATTAGAATTTACAAAGGCATGGATTTTTTTTTTTTTTTTTTTCTTCTGGTTCATGGGAACATACCTTATGTAACTGTGAGTGCTACAGAGGAATTCTGTAGCCTTTAGGATGTGGTAGCGTGTTGTCAATTCAATAAATGGAGGTAAATTCAATAAGTGGAGATAAAGAAATTATTGCAAAACTGATGGGGGTCAAGCTGCTTGTCAAGTAGGAAAAGTTTTGCATTGATTTCTTTTCATTTTATGATAGTTTGCCTGTACTTTGATATTCCCTGGAACAATTTATATTACCGCAGGCACAGTATAGAGCTGCATTTCCTGCCAGCTCATGCCCTGATTTTACACAAAACCCTTAGCAATGTTGAAGCTAAACCAGTAACAATAGTCTTAGTGAAGCTATTTATAAGAAATATTATTTTTATTTTAAAAAATACTTGAGATTATCATGGTGCTGTATTTATGTAATCGTGCTGTCACTGAGGGCTATATTTATATATACATCCCAACGGTGATTTCAAATGTATGGATTAATCATTTCAGCAGAATGTATGTTCCATGTTCTTTGCCTAGAGATAGGGCAGATGATGAAGATATTTACTTTTAAAAACATACAATAGCATAGGAATTTGGACATTTAGCCTCACAATGATAAAATAAATTGGTTCTGCAGCTAGTACAATTCTGTAAGAGGATGTTGCTGACTAAGGTGAATTTATTCTGCTGTGACAATCCCAGGATTTTGTTTGAGTTTGTTTTCATGTAATATTTTTATTTAATTTTGCATTCTTTGTGAAAGCCAAATAAGTGGTAGAGAACCTGTTGAGCATCAAGTTGTCCTGCAGGGGGGTGTGTCCACTGGGCAGCCTCCTTCTCAGTCAGCCTTAGAATTAAGGTCAAAATCAAGATTGAATGAATTCTTCCCAAAGATAGTTGTGTGTAATAACCCTGTCTACCTCTTTATTTTTTTTTAGTGATACTGTTATTAATCCTCCTAATGTGTTTCCCATTAATTATGTTTAATGTAAGCTTTGGATGTCATAAAATAAATTCAATACCTTGGATGAAAACCCAATACACAGTTTCAGCAGAGTTGCCTCTATCAAATATAACACTCTCATATTTTTTTAGCAAGATCTATGTTCTGTGAAGTGCTGTTAGGTGTTAATTATATTGCCAGCCATTATTTTTGTGGGAAGAATCCTGGATTTATAGTGCCATTATTTTCTTTGGTACTGATGTCAGGATAACTTACACACAGACCCTTGGCTGCCTGTCTTCATGTTTTAATGAAACAGAACAAATTAATCAGCTATTCAATGCTCTGGAGTTTCCAAACTTTTCAGAAATTTGAGAACCATTATAATTAGGAAATTTTCAATCAGTTGTTTTCAAGATTGTTTTTGTGTCCATCATCCAGGGCTGGTGACTCGATAACTATCCTCTTTACAGAGGCTTCCTCACATTCTCCTTTGCTGAAGACAGGATGTTTTTTGCTCTGGTGATGTCCTCAGATCAATAATAATGGCTCCTCAGGGCTGCAATCTGTGCCCAGCTGAGAGCTTTTCACATGCTACTCCTGTTTGCTTCAAATTAAATGAGAATTTCTTTGAATTAAGGGCTCTACTTGTCTGAATGTCTTTGTGAAATGTCAGAGGTCCCTGAACCTTCTTGTGGCGAAGGCACCACATAAGATAATAAACAAAATAAATCCATCAGCTGTGCAAATGGATAAAGCTAAGGACTAGGTAGTGTTTTCTTTTGTAGAATTTCTGACTCTAGGTAACAAAATTTAAAAAAAAAAAAAAGTATGTTTATGGCTCTTAGTTACCATTTGAGCTATCAGTGAAAAAAAATCATCGTCCTGTGGTGTGACCATCAACTATCACATTATCCAGCCTGAAAAATATTGACTGGAATGGGATTTCCATATTAATTACTGTGATTACTTTTGAAGACTGTTATGCTCTGTGTTTACATGCGATTTTGGTAATAATCTTTTACCTGCAAACCACCATACATTTTCCAAGCATTCATTTGATTTATGTCATTCAGGAGGTAACTTCTGAATCCAAGTTCAAAGAGAGGTATAATTGCTGCCCAGTAAAGCCTGGCTTTTCAAGAGGTCTGACTCAGTTTTCTATTCTGATTGATTGAGTAAATTTTCTTCTAACTTTAGAACAAAGGCCTTAATTTATGTCTCTCACTGTATTTGCCATTCCAAATGTTGTTTCACACCTTGTGAAGGACTTGCAAGAAGAACCTTAGGACTGTGTATTTTATTTGTGATCCTCTTAGGAATTTTAAGGGAAAATTCTTTCCTTGCGTGAATTTGTTTTGGTAGCATTAGTTAATGAAGCACAGTGCCATGAATCCTGTTGGCAGATGACATGTAGGAGACTAGATAAATAAGAAGGAGTAACATTCTGTACTCATTTGTATCTCAGCACATTAGTGTAACCTGTGGGGTCAAAATGCATGGTTTGAGCACTTCTGTTCAGTGTCTGGGTTATTTTTGCCATTTCTCACCATATGCTTTAATCATAACTAGGGACAGCTCTTTAGCTAGACAACTTCATTTTTATCTGTGATACTCAGCATAGTGATCCAGTGTCATTGGGGATTTCCAGTGCTGGGGTTCCTAAAAGAATACATGCAAAATAGCCTAAAGAAACAACCCTGTTCTATATTTGGTAACCTGAAACCAAATATCTGTCCATGAAGTGCTGTTAAATTAAATATTTGAAATATTTTCTCTTTAAAAGGAGCTGCTCTTAATGCCACAGTTCACAATGCGATTTGCTTTCCTAAACAGCATCTCTAATAATACTGTCCTAAACTCCATCAATCCCACCCCCCTTCCCAGCCACGGTCCTAAAATAGCTTAGTAAGCTCTTCCAATGAGGCTTCATTAATTTTACAGAACATAGTAGAGCACATTCACTAGTGCTGGATATCTGGAGTTCCTGTGGAGTCAATTAAAATAGAACTACATTTTTCTGAATAAGCAAAGCAATTTTTTTATGATAGCATAACCTTTTTCTCCAGTCATGTTTACTTCCCGCTTCATAAAGTTCAGGGATTTGTAATGAATTTCTCAGACATTACTGAGGATCAGGGACATTCTTTTGTGTTTCATTTAGGCTTAATTTAGAACTTTTCTTATGCTTTTTACATTGTTATAATAAAATTGTTTCATTTAATTAAGTTTAAATCTCTTACATGGGTTTTAAATAATCTGAGAGAATCAGCACTCTAGTCAATCTTGTAGCAAATAGTGGAAAATTTAGAACTTTTTTTTAACTCAAGGCTGATGTAGTAATTGTGATTTGTTTTTTATTTTGCAGAATTTTTAAATTTGATACAAGCGAATACAAAGTATTTTCCATAGAAATCCCAATTAATTTCGGATTTCTTTTTTTTTTCTTGTGGTGTGTCAAACTCTTTTTCTCAGAAGAAATGATAAATCGAGTGAGTGGAAAAAAGAAAAAGTTGCAGCAGTTCATCCCACAGTGTTTTAAATGTTTTGCAAATGGACCTACCTACTTTTAACCCTCCTTTGCTAAGAAAATTCAGTTCAATGAAAATTCAGTATTCTGTGGCCCAGCTTGAATCACACAGTATATGGACTGTCTTAAAATAATCATAACTTTGTCCATCCAGTCACCAGAAATACAGACCAGTACAGAAGTTTTGTTGGAATCACTTCTAAGGAGATGTGAATATAATGTTCAACAAAATACTTTGGTTTTTTGCAAAATTTTACTTTGCTGTAGGGCCAAAACATAGATGTATTGAATGAGGGGAGCATGCTATAGGGCATAAACTGGTAATTTTGAAGCTCACGAGGCAAATCAACAAAACTTCTGTCTTGTTTGTGTGTAGTAATAAGTATACTCTTAATTAATTTAACATGCTGGTTCTCTCTACAGATGCATTAAATTCTCAGTGTGTTTGCTAACTGCTTCTTTCTTTGTCATTGCAGATACAGCAGTGGTGTATAAAACCAGAAATGGACATGTTGTTGAACTGAATGTAGAAACAAATACAACTACATTATTACTGGAAAATACAACTTTTGTAAGTAATGTATATATAGTATCTGCTTCTCTCTCACTGAAAGTCTGCTAACATTTTTTCTTGCTACAGGAGGGAGAGGGTACAATACTTAAAAGTTAGAGGAGACATGTTCATAACCTAGACTATACTACATATAAATGAAAAATATAATCCATTTTGTCAGTGAATGATTTCTGAATAAAGTTATTTGTTGTTTTACATGTAAATAACCAAGATATTGGAGAATTTGCTGTTGGTTGTACTTTGTTCAGACTATCTGAAGGATGGATTGTGCTTGGCATATGTGCTGTGGAATCTCTCTGATGTCCATCAGGAAAAAATATTTCATAAAAGGTGGGAATGCTACTTAAATGTTGAGAGTTTCTCACTATGAGGAAAAGGGGAAATTTTTCAAGATTCATAGGAATATTTTCCTTAGGGGACATAAATATGCAAACAAAAAATGTCATGTTAATCTCTGGTTTAGTGGTTTCTCTGTGCTTCAATGGCAGACTAGATGATTGGGGATTATTCCTCTTGACCAGTAAAGGGTCAAGAATGGTTTCTGACTTGCAGTAATTGCTAAGAAGTACTTTAATACTTTACTCTGCATTTTCTTTTGCTTTGCTTGGCACTGTTATTGTCAGGGATACCACTTACATTCCACCCTGTAATTCTTGTTTATCAGGGTTTTGCAGCATAATTGTGTAGCTTGTCAATCTTTCCTCATAAATACTCTGTGCAGACCACTGGCTGTTATTGTTAATCCCTGTACTTTAATTTAATAAAATCTTTTACACCTGCAGACTCACAAGGATGATTCATTTTCATCAGCGCTCTTTGGCAAAGGCTGATATTATTCCTGGTCTGTTCCTGGCCTTTGCTGATAGAGATTCCTCTTTTCAAAGCATAAAGCCTCAGGTGACCTTTACTTCTAACTCCTCAAACAAGAAAGAGTAGAACTTCAGGAGAAAGAATTTGATGCTGATTTCCTAGGTCAGTGTGAAGATGGAGGAGGATGGAGGAGAGGATTAGATTTTAATGAGGAGTTGTGTGGGTGTGTGACTCCCCTTCTGTGAGCTGCATCCTTCCATACGCTGGGATGTGCCTCAGGGTACTTCTTAGCCCAAAAAAGGCTGTCAGACACAATTATAAGTGGGTGGTGATGCCTTGTGAAGGCTGACCTAGAACAGAGACTAGGTGGAATTAAAGAATATAGTAGGGATTTATTAAAGGCCTCAATAGGCAGCACAAGACCTTGGGCAACACAAGAGCCCAGCCAGGCCTACACCCAAGATGAACCAAAATGGTCACAAAATGGACAACCCGTCACAGGGTCTCTCATTTTATAAGTTCTGCTCCATTTTAATATTGGGGTTAATTGTCCCATCCTTCTGTTTTTCTCTCTTCAGTCCACATTGTTTATGTTCTTGGGCCTGAGATTTGGGTCATTTGTCCTTGATCCCCAGCTGGAGAAGGAATTGTTTTGTCTCCCTGCTCTGTGAAGAGAGCTCACCATCCCCTAACATGAAGCTCGTAATTACACACTAAAGCAGCACAGAATCTGAAAAATATAAAAACTAAAACCTGAGGCATCAGTGGAAGGGTGAATTTCTGTAAATACAAACCCTCAAGCATTAGGAAGCACTTTGCCTGTTAGCCATTTATTGACGTGTGTGAGCCCTTCCTGGCCAGCCCGGCCTGTGTGGTGCCTTCAGCACGAGCAGCTGCTGGGGCATCCCCGGCTGCAGGACGTGACTTTAGTGCCAAGACTTGAGTCTCCTCACAGAGGAATTCTTGCACTTGTGGCTGGAAGGGCCTGGCCTGTGCTCTGGAGTGTGGTGCCAGCACGCCAGGATATTCAGGCCATTATGCCACCCCAGCCTTGCCAGCTGATGATGGGTTGGGAAGGACAGGCTGCTGCACACTGTGGGTGTTGCCTCTTTTTGCAAAGTTGTTCTTCTCTGGGCTTTTTTTGGAACTGATTTTTCCTCAATTCACACAAACCTAGTGAGCTCTAGACACTACTAATACCTACTATTAATTAGAAATGTGTGAAACTGATCCAAAATACAAAATATTCAATATTTAGTAATTATGTGTGAAAAAATACAAAAACCTAAGTGTATTTTTTTTCCTGTTGAGCTCCTCTCTTTACACAGCCAAAAGCTGAGAGTGTTATACTTAAAAATAGTCAATTCCAGTAATTAGTATTCATATGGAGGAAGTATAATAAAAAGCTGAAAACAGAGCAGAAGGCCCAGCAAATTTGTTGGTGTATGTTTGGAAGAGAACAGTGGGAAATGTTCTGTGCTGTCTGGCTTGGTGGCCAACAATCCTAACAGGATAACATTACTGAGTCAGGCCGAAATCAAAAGCTGTCCTGATCTTCTGAGCTTGACTGTCCCCAAATTTGCACTGCTAAATGTAATCTTCTAAAGTTAGACACCTGGATCATTAATCAAACACTTTCCTCGCTCAGTGTCACATCTGCTTAATCATCAGTGCATAATTAGGATGGTGGTGGTTTAATGACTCTGCAGAGATGTCTTGGATTAATAAAAAATACAGCAGAGATTCAACACAGGCAGTGGCAATGCAAGTTCCTTCATTCCTCCCTACAAAGGGTTTTAGTCATGGAAGAATCACCTTTTGATGGGAGTTATTAGTCTGATTTCAGTCTGCATTTGCTTTCCTGTTTGCCTTTGCTCAAGCAGCCAGAGAAACAGCAGGGTTTTCTTAGTAATGTTGATAATTGTCCATGGAAAATTGAACTGCTGTGATAAACTCCTTGTGCAGAGGAAAGGGGCAAGTAATGACTCTTTGTTACCCCTGATTGGACTGTGTTTGAATCAGCAGCTCAGAGGAGATTTTCTTTTTTCCCTCATTACTCAGCCCCTGAAGCAATCTTCCACTGGGCACAGATCACTGGCTCTTCTTTTGCATCCTAGAGACTGCCACTCTCCTGCAAAGTATACATCTTTTATCCTTCTTTGTGTTACTTATTGTGTAGAAGCCAGATATCCCTAATGATAATCTGCTGTGCTCACTAAGTAGGTGTATCATCAAAAAAGCAGGCTGCAGTTTTTAAAAAAAACCCTATGTTAACATATACAAAGATAATAAAACCCCCAGCCTGTAAAAGTACCATTAATAATAGTCATGCACCTTGAAAGAAGACAGGCTAGTGCTTGGTCATTCCAGGATGCCCACTTCTCTTACACAGGGGAAGTATCTATCTCAAGTTCTGGAATTAAAGTACTTTTTTTTTTACAGTATAATCAGGCTTTATTTAGAAGTAGAAGAAATTCTTGCGCTTCATTTGTCCTTCTGGAACGGAATCCTTTTTTGTACTCAATTAGTAAAACAGTCTGGCCTTTATATATTAAACTATCAGCAAAGTAATATGGGTAACAAATACAGTGCCATAAGTGAAAAGGGTAGGTTGCAAAGCACAAAGAATATTTGTTAACATCTCTGGGTGCTGTTATTTAAGGATGTTTTCTAATACACATTTTCCTCTGACTGTATCCATGTAGCCCCTCCTGTTTCAGCTGTCTAATAAACAGTTAATATCCTTAGCCAGCAGCATAGAAATGTTCACAGCTGGAGGCTGGACCAGTCTCCTGTTAAGAGGAGCCAGAAAAAGCCCTAGACATTAATCACTGTGCGGCATCCTGGTGTTTGAGATGCTGCCTCGATACATGATTACAATATGTTCTCTCTCATCTGGCTGGGCTGCCTGTCACCGAGATCCTCAGTGACAACCCACCAGCTCTTCAGCATTTGTCAATCCTTTATTGCACTTTACACTTCCAAAATCAGTGGCGTTCTGCCACATTTAGCTAAGAAGTTTCAGTATTTAGCAAGCATTTTATTGAATGCTTTTGCCATCAGCTGTTCCTTAAGGTCAGTAAAAGCAGGTTATCAGTTCAAGCACAGCCCAGCCACAAGCTGGAAGGGGAGAGCATGGAGTATGACATGAATAGTTTAGCTCAGGGAAAGTTGTCCATCTGGTTCCTCTTTCTAGCTCAGCCTCTCAAGTCTGTTCTACTACCCTTAAACACAGAACAAAATGGGAAAGCAAGCACAGAGAGGATAGAAAATGTGTGTAGGGACTATGAGTGCTGTTATGGAACTTTCCAGATGTGTTGAATTCTTTGAAATAAACCTGCAGAAGTTTTGTCTTCATTTCTCTCTCTTAAAAAAGCTGCAATAATTATGAAAGTGGTAAGACTTTTGTTAGCCCTCAGTTTCACAGCTTTTGTGCTGCCTGTATTCAGATACCATGCACACACCCTAACAAACACTCAGGGTCCTCTGTCAGAAATGAGTCTGCTGGGACTCCTCCAGGCTTTGGAGTGTGCATGATGGGACATATTTTGAATCTATTGAATTATTTCCAATACCAGGCAATACAAGTGGAATTGTTTTCAGTGAAAACTGTTCAGCTTCGGACCCCCAGTAATTCCTGACTTGCTGTGCCGCTTGATTTCTGTGCCTTTCCACAACTCCTTTCAAGCTCAAAGGGAAACTGCATCGTGGTGCACAACAAACAATTGCTGAGTTTCAAACCTGTTGTGTTGCTGCGTTACTGTGGCTCATCTTTTACACAAAGGTGGAGAGGGAAGGACCTTGCTGCCTGCTCTTGGTGTCAGAAGGGGTCAGAGCAGGAGCAGTCTTGGCTCAGGGACCATGGGCAGGCTGTGGCAGCCCAGCTGTGGAAGCCCAGTGGAGACCTTGCAGCCAAAAGCAGAGAATGAGAGCTTCAGTCCCAGCAGGACTTTTGGCAGGGACTCTATTGTGGTGTTTTACAGAGCATTGTTTATAAACAGCTCTACTTCTTCTCTTCCTTTGGATACTTTTTTTGTTTTATTTTGTGCTCTCCACCACCACAACACCTTCCTCTTTTGACATGAAACTCAGTGCAGCATCATAATGCAATTACAGTTCCTTTGTTGATTAATGTAGATTTAATTGCAAGAGTAGGTTACATGCTAGTATTATAAGAACCTTGCATAAGAGATTAATGAAAGGGTGAATAATAGTAAATACATTAAATAACATTATATAACCACATAAATATTAATAGTTGTTGCAACACTAGACATTTTAATGACCCAGACATGTTGTAATTAGGTAATTATTGTAACATTCTCTCTACTCTCCCGTGCTCTTCTGAGTGTCCAATAACCCTCTCAGCAGAGCCATTTCAGTAGAGGGGTTTTTATTGTTGCAGTGTACCACTGTGCTTCAAGATGGGAAAGCATGAGAGATGGAAGGGTTTGCAGTCACTGGGCTGGGTGGTGGCCCTTGGTTTTTGTCCAAGTGAAGGAGGTTTCACCATAAAACTGTGAAACTATCAGGTTACAGAAACTCTGTGTGGGATTCATCTAAATGCTATTCCTGGTAAGATTGCTCCTTGATATAGTTAAAGATTAACTATGTCAATTTTCCTGGGAAATGTGAGGGGGAAAAACTTCTGTGATTGACTGGTTAGAGGTTGTTGTCTATCAGGGAGGCTGTGGTGCAAGGCTCATGGTTGATTCATGTCTATTTTTATGTCCTACAGTTCTGGGTGGGTTTGGGGAATTTGGTTCCTGTATTTGGGAGCATAGAAATCAGCTGAGGTCATGTTTTAAGGCACATTTGTCTTTTAAATTGAGAGTGAACAGTTCCAACACCTGGCATTGCAGAATTTTTGGGTCTAGATTAAATTCTCAGGTGACACAGGAAGCACTGCATTAAGAAACGTAACCTTGGAAACCCAAATTTTTCATCATTCCATTTATAGCACATTTTTCTAATTACAGCTTTTCAGTTCTACAAGCCTTGCTCTTCTGCTGGGCTCCACTCTCTGCTGCTTTCTCAGGGTCCATCTTGTTCTTTCAGTCACAGCAGTGGCAGTGAAGGAGAATCCCATTGTTCCCTGGACTGCCAGTGCCTCCCAAAGGAACTGTGACATGCCAAATGCCTTCTCCCCCTGTAGATCCTGTAATTCCATCCTACCTGACGCAGATCCTGTAATTCCATCCTACCTGACTCCTTTTATGCCCTTTGGCCAATGCCTGGCTGATAAGTGGAGCTGGATACCTGTGAATGCTGATGAACTCCCATCCACTGGGATTCCACTACACCATTGTTAAATTTCTGATACAAATGCAATAGATGTGCAATAGAGAGATTTATAAATTCCTGGTTGCCACCAAGCTCTAAAGTAACATTCCTGAAGGTCTTAAAATATTTCATTCTGGATGAATAATAATTAAAAAAAAAATATAAAGCCTAAATGTGTGTTAAGGGAGCACTAAAAAAAGCTGGAGAAGGAGAATAAAAGGAGTGTGGAAGATGAAAGTTTCTGGGGAAAATAGAAGCACAAGAAACTGAAACATCAGGAGGGGTAGAACTAAAAGAAAAAACCTAAACCAGACAAATAAGTAAGCTCCATAACAGTGAACATTTCTTTAAATCAGTTTTAAGTATGATGTATTATTTCACTTAAAAATATTTTAAGTGTAATAATATATCATAGTTAAACTGAATCTCTGGAACATAGTTAAACTGAAACTATGGAAAAAGAACAGTGTAAAGTATATATGTTACAAAAATATTTTTACAACTCTGGGCTAGACTGTATTACAGATAATTTCTGTCTGCTCTATACCATGTTTCTGAAAGATTATGAATAAGGTACTGATTTAAATGTCATAGTAATTAAAATCCACAAAACCAGTAAACCAAACATTTTATAGTATGTGAAAGATGAAGAGAGTCAACAGTACATCAGTAGCTCAGAACCAGGATTTTAAGAAAACAGGAGAAATAAAAAGAGCTGAGGGGTCCTTGCTGAGGATGCAGAGTCTAAACCAAGCCTAAAATTTAAACACCATCATAATAAGTATTTCTGTTAACAGGAAAACACACATAACATTGCAAAGTTAGAAAAAGAAAGAAATATTGACATTGGAAATCAAATTTGAGAATACATTGTTCAGTGGAATTCTATGTTCCATTTTAATCACCCATATGGAAAGGTGGAAAAAGCCAATTCTTCTTTTCCATGCAATACTATATTTTAGCAATTCTTGACAGGTGGATGAGAGAAAGAAACTGGAAAGCTGAAAGACAAAAACCTGTTCAAATTCTGTCTTTTTGCCTGGATTTGGCTTTTACTGTTGCAATCTATGGTGGCAGTGAGACCACTGAGGTCATCACATCATGCACCACTGTCAGGAGAAGAATTAAAACTCTTATCACAGGAGGGATTTCAAAGAAACCTAGAAATACAATGTTTCATATGGCTAGGCCTGATTTTACAGTCAGTGGGGGATTTGGTCGAGTGAGGAATGAAAGATCAGGTATAAGGATCATTTATGTTTGAAAAAGTGAAATTATGTCAACTGCAGCAATACAAGAAAAATGGCTGACAGATGTGTGAATTAAGCAGGGAAGACAGTGTGCAAGTTTTTAAAAATCCTACATTTATTTTGTCTCAGAATTATGCATTACTGTGGGCTGTAACCAGTATAAGGATTACAGCAATTTCTCCAGTCCCAAGTGTTCTCTGGTTGCATAGAGCTGATGTTTTTCATAGGGATTTCAACTCTTGATGGGGCTGGGTAGAGGGAAACAAGGAAACTCCTTTCCTTTTTAACTTGTGTTCTGCCTTTGGAAAGGGATTAGGGTGTGCATGGAGAGCACAGTGTTGGACTGCCCCACTCCCTAACTAGCTGATACTGAGCAGTGATGCAGAGAGAAACCAGCCCTGCTTCAGCATCCCTGGACTGTGCCTAATTAGGCAGCTCTATTTCTCCCAATTTCAGAGCTTAGTTGTTCAAACTCCCATTTCTTAGAGATTAAGCACAGCAAACCCATAGGGTTATAGTCACATGGGGCAGCATTTATGTCTGTCTTCCTTAATGAAGGCTAAATACTCCTGACAAAGCAAGAAGCTTGAGAAATTGTGGATATGCAGACTTGTGGAACAACCATCTTCCAGATTTTTAATAACAAGACACCTGAGGGTTTTTAATTCCCAGTGTATTTCCAATGTGGTATTTCCCCAACACTTCCTTTTAAACTCAAAAATGTGTTCTCCTGAGAATAAACCCTTGGGGTCAGAGTCCTCAGAAGCTTCTTTATAATGAATAAATACATCTAACCCCTGGAGAGATTGGCACAATAGATGATCTCCCAGAAGTTTGTGTGGCAAACATCTCATCTCCTACAGCAGGGACTGAAACTTTCTCTTTGAGCCCTTCACCAGCTGATCTAATCTCCACAGCCATGGGGACAGGCAGCTGTTGGTTGGTGAAAACCCTTAGACATGTTTGAAGAGGGGAAAAAAAGAATTCTGTCTTTTGTTTTAGTGACTCACAGATTGTGAGTTTATTTGCAGGAGGAATGAGTCAGGTGATTGTTTTAATTTTCTGTTTTTAATGTGTAAGGGCTTCTTCTGTGCATATAAGTAGGAGTTTCTGAATTAATTGCCGAAATTGTGCTCTGTCTTTACCAAAAAAGGCTCTTCAAAACCAGAATTTTAAGGAAATTTTAATCACTTTAAATTGCTCAAATCTCTCTGCAATTTTACAAGAATTAAACATCTATTTTATTAAGGGCTTGATTGTAAACCAGGCTTAAATAAAAGGGCTCATAATGTTTTTATTATGACTTAAAGAAATTTTCTGTTATCAGCTTTGGCAATGAACACATGATTTCTGCTGGTGTAATTTTGAATTTCTTATTTCTGAGGTAAAACAAAAAGTATGACAGAGCTTTATACTCCTTTTACCAAGAATTATGCCATTATGCTAACAAAAAGAAAACTACTTTGCCCAAACCCCATTACCATAGGTTTTTTCACATTGAATGTACACCTTGCATCTGGAGGCAAATCAAATTTTGCAGGTGAGTGCTAGCTGAATAAACAAAGTTAGTGGGATTCAAAAGACTTTAAATCCCAAATCCACAACATGCTGTACTTTAATATGCAAGTAGTTCTTGCTGGTATTGGCTGGAACTGCCAGTAGCTTGCAGCTGAGCTGCTGCTGTTTGCAGGAAGAGCCTCGTTACCTTTGGGGTGGCACAATCAGGGACTGCAGATTGTTAAATGTGTGAACTGGTAGGAGCTGCACTCCCTGGGAATGAATTTGGAAAGTTGCCTGGCTTATGGAGTGCTGAGTGCTGAGATAGTGGGGCAATAATTAATAAACTGCTAGAAAGAAGATAAATTTCACATCTGAAAATATTTTCAGTGAAGCGCCAGGAGAAGGGAATGTTACTCATAGATTAACATAATCTCTGTTTAAAGATTAATAACTCATAAAAGCAAATTTGGGCACAGTAGAAATCTGTTCTGGATGCTTTGTAGATACAGAAGGATGGTTTTAGTGTGTTGTCTTTTTTCCCCCCTTCTTTCTCAATACTGCAGATTTATCTTCTGACTTTTGATTCTGTTATGCTGTTGAATCAAACAGTTTATCTTCAAAAATGTTTTTCCCTTTAATTCTTCTGGATATCTTAATTCTAACTATATTACCAAGGAACCTGAGTTTAATCTGTATATCAAAATATAACATCTTTTCAGTTTATTGGAAGCTTTTTTCCCCAGGTATATATTTTGTGATGTAATAGTCTGTGACTTCCTGCTCGTGTACCTTTAAACCCCTGTTGAGTGCATTAGTTTAGAGGTGAGATTGAACTAAGCAGAACAAGATGCTTAAGGAATTAAGTAGTGGCTAGATCTTGTTCTACCTAGCTGTTTTTTATTTGTTTTGATTTTATAGCTTTCTCATTCTGTTATTTTTTTTTTTGCTGTCCTATTTTTTTTCTATTCTTATCTGCATTTTTTCATTTCTTTGTTTTCCTTTATTCTGCAAATAGATGTCTTGAGATTAATTTAAAATTATTTCATTCAGTGCCCTTTTAAGCACATTCTTATCTTTCTTATGCAGTAGATTCATTAAATTATTTCTGACATCAACATTACCCCTTAATGAAATTACAATCTTGAATTCAATTGGGTGTCATGTAGTCTTGAGTGGATGTAAAGCATTATTAGTTTTATAATGCTACCTTATGTTTCACTTTTCTCTCTGCTAAGAATTTCCTTTATTTTAAGAAAGACTTTTGCTTTGGTTCAAGTTGTTTTGCAAAATAGTTGTATATGTGGTGTTAAAATAAAAGCAATAAAGACATAGTGCATACCTTTTCTTTTTCTTGCATATTATCTTTAAGACTAACCTAGTGATGAATCTCCCTTTTAATCATTCCAACCAAAGTTTCTTCCTTCATCCTCTGGGAATGAACTGGTTGTAGTTGTTCTCCTTGAACTTAAGGCTTGTAGTGATGATAAAATCTCATCAGCCTCATATTAGTATTTAGTGTTGAAGCCAGATTCTTCTGTTGCCATTGTACCGATACCGGCTAATTAGACTAAGAATTATTTAATGAGTCCTTCTTTTGTGAAAATTACCTTGGTTTTCTAAACCAGTTCTGTCTTATGAATGGGAAGTTCTTAAACAAGCTGTGGGAAAATTTGGGAAAGGGCTTTTTATTACTTTCTAAAGCACTTTTACTGTTACTTCGTTGCAGGTAACCTTCAAAGCATCAAGATACTCTGTTTCACCAGACCTAAGATTTGTTCTTCTTGCATATGATGTTAAACAGGTAAGGCAGCCCTTCCTTATCAAAGAGCCTCCAAATCAAAACTCCAAAAACCTCATTGTTTAGTATGTTTGGTTTGCAATTCCACATGTTATGACTTGTGTACTTGAGTTCTCTTCCCAAAACCTACTGATTCAGTGATGGGGGAGTTTTTATTTAGATGTGTGTGGAGGTGTTGCCTGGTTCTCAGGAAGGTAAATTGCCATGGCTCCTCTGAAGTGCTGGTTTTGGCAGTAGAGGTTTTCTAACCCTTAAACTGCTCTGTTACTGCCTGTTTATGCAATCCTATCTTTTGATATTCCTTCTGTTTTAAAAAGCTGCACTTGTAATTTATGGGCTATACAAAACAAAAGGTCTAGGCTGATTCATGTAATGGAATTTTTATTGTTGGCTTCAGGAGTTTGAAGTGTGATAGTCAGGAAGCCTGTATAATGCAGTGTGTTCTTTGTTTCTTATAGTATTTAGAGGTTTTGGAGGCTATTACAGTGTCAAAAAGAGTTTTGATCAATAATACCATGTAGAGTTTTCTAAAATAAATCTTGTAACACAGAAAGGAAAGAAAAAAAAGCTTTATGAATTTCTGTGTATATTGGTACTTGTATAATACATGCTACTAAAATATGAACTGCTCTTCATGAAAGAATTGTTCTGGGTTGATGAACTCAGTGGTTACTTGGATAAGTTTGGGTTGTTTTGTTTGTTCTAACAATGTTGATATAAAGTGATTTACTAACTTGGTATTACATCCAAATAAGGTTTTCATCTACCAGTTCTGCCAGATTCTAGATCAAGCTTTCCTTACAATATATATATATCAATAGGAAAGAGCTGCTGTTGTTCAGTTTACTGTTTTTTTGGTGAAGGGTTCCAGTTTTTTTTCCCGTCTGAAAAAATAAATGCTCCTTGCTACTTCCCTTCTTGATTGATTCTTATTTTGTGAAAGAGTTTAATAATCCCTCATACTGACTTAAATTCCTCATTTGTTCAGTTGATTTTTTGATTTTGGATGGCTTTTTTCCCCTTTGTTTGAGATTTTCTTGGTAGCAACATACATAGGTGATGAAGATAAATAAAGAAAATATGTAAGTATCTGTCACACTTTATTACATCTAAATGTGTTAACACCAGGGATGAAGATGGTCCATTGACATGCAGAGAGTTCTCAGTGAATGCTGATTCTATCAGTTTGCAGGAGAACCCTCTTTCTGTATTTCAGTCTTGGTTTTGTTGCAAAAAGAAACTTTCCCATCCTTTCACAGTGAAGTTACATAGAGGAAAAAGGTTTGCAGGATTTATATTTTCCATCTAGAGGTTTTCTTTGCTCAACTGTTTTGACAAGAAGTAATTAAAATGAGAAATGAACAGGGCTTGGCCAGCAGTTTGTGGTGCCTTTGGATGAGGCTTGTGTCACTTGGACTGCACCAGCTGAACTTGTGCCTTTCAAACCAGAAACGTACTGTGAGTGTTGTCTTCTACAAGTGGTGGTCCTAAAACTCATAACAGCAGGATGTTGTCACTCAGATGCAAAAAATACTTTAGCTCCTGAATGTGTTGCTTAAGGTAGAAGGAAGAAGCACCAAAAATCATTTAAGACAATTTTTTCAGATGTTGCAAAAAATGTTATTGTGAATAACTGGGGAAAGTATTTTATTTCTTCCTCCAAATCTTCTGACTTTTGGGATATTTGTTAGACTGATAAGGCACTTTTGTTTCCTCCAAATCTGCTGGAGAAAAGGCATGCAAAGTCTATATATTTTTTCTTAACTAATGCTTCTGAATTACATAAAGGGTTAAGTTAGTGTTCATAATTCTTGTGGTTTAGGGTTTTTTTTTTCCTCAGTCAGAACCAGACTTATATCTTCTGGATGAGAGGAAATCTGCCTGTGTACCTTTCTTTTTCCCCCAGCTGCTAAGTAGAAATTATTAAATTTATTGACTATAAAATTAAAATCAATACTAAGCAGCATGACTTAATTGGAGTGTTTCCAATTAGTTTCAGTAGAACCAGGCCAGATTCTTTCTTCATGCCTCTTGTGAATGTAACTTTTTATGAAATTGAAGATTTCCTTATTGTCAAAGTTGCAGCACATGTTTGACTCTAAAAATACCCAGTTCAAGGAACCACAAATAACTTATAATAAGTATTTAGTAGATCTCTCCATCTGCTATAAATTGCCACAGATCTCTGGACCTTACTAGCTATGTTTGTGCCTTATTTTTCCTTATTTGTTAAGATTTAGGTGTATAATTGTCCTGCAATGTATTTGATGGGATTTCTGCTTTTGAAGGCTGTGAAGACTTTGGGTTTTTTAAATTATAATGGTTGTTTACATACATCAATCTGTGTTCTTCATAACATACAGTAATACAGCTGGAGCAGATTTATTAATCAACAGTTTTATAAATAAGCTAGTGTGTTTCAGCTTAGCAGATTAGAGGGAAATAGAGACAAATACTTCTTCAGGACATTTTTTCATGAAATGGTAATTAGAAACAAGGTTATTTTGATGCTTGGATTAAAAATAAATGTTAAATTAAATAGTTGAATATTAATTTAGTGTTGTCAGCACTTTCTTTAATCTATTTTATGCTTGGAATGGCAAACTTTAATTAAATTTGCAGTTGTTTCAGCACAATTAAGAATATCTTCTATGCATAACGAAACATAAATCTGCATGAAAATAAGCCATCTTTGAATACAAAAGTAATAATTGGATCATTTAAAGTAGGCTTAATACAAGGACGAAATCCATTTCATGTGGCGTAGCAGCTGGTTTGGTAGAGCTCTATGAAAATATTATGGAAGAAAGCTCTTTGGCTAAGGAATTGGAGGTGTTCATTGATTTCTGGATGTCAGGCTCCCTGCATCTCCTTCCCAGCAGGTTCACAAGCCCCGGGGCTGTCTGGTGTTTCCTCTTGGAACACAAGGCTGTGGTGATTGTAGAGGTCCTTTCTGTGTGTTCTTTGCTGCAGCACTCCATCATTCTCCACACTCTTGGACTGTTTTTCACCAGGTCTCCAAGGTTTCTGACTTCCCAAAGCTTCCATGGCTCAGCTGCAGGGTACGTGGTCTTTCTGTCTGTAGCTCACCATAATTTGGTCGGTGTCACTGAAAAAGTCTCATTGTGCAAGGCAGCAAATTAGAAATAGAAATTAATTTGGGGAAAGAGCTCAGGCATCCTTGCTGGATGTCAGGCCATCCTCATTCTTCTGGGACAGTGGGAAGACAGCACCAGGGAAACTATTGTGCCTATTGTATGCAGGGAGGGGACAGGTCTGCAGGGCTGTATCTTTTGATTTTCCTTTGAAGATGGTCAAGGTGTGAGCAAAAAATGTGACACTCTGGGTGACAGCATATCTGAGCCAGTTGAGGTTTAAAGAGGAAAGATTATTTCACTATTGCTTTCAATAAGGACTGTGTTAAAATGGTATTTTAAACTATTCTCACTCTTCTGGTGGTATAATTCACAACTACCAAAATCTGATTTATAGTTTTGATAAAGAAGTGGAAATCAGACACTCTGTTCTTGTATTAATGGTAAAGAATGGGGCAGTGAATTTGCAGAAGAGTGAGAATTAAGGTCTTAAGAAATTATTTTACCTTTAGGAAACTTTGGTGTTAACTTGGTATCACATCCCTCAACAGACTGTTGCAACTTGTCACTGGACTCCACATGAAATGAAAATAAGCTTTATTCCAGATATTAGTGAGTTTTTGCTCAGACATTATGGGCATATTCTCCCAGTGCTCTTGCTAGAGTATAATTTGCCACAGAAGATCAAATGAAGTTGATGAGATCATTTCCTCTCGTTCCTCATGTGATGAAATCCTTGTGATTATTTTTTCTCCCCCTACAAATTGTTTTTTCCTTTTCCCTGCTTTCAAAGCCCTTTAAATGCCAAGCTTCAGGAATTTTTCCTACTTTATTCTTTTTTCTATTAATATGGCATCATCTTCTGTTTTCAGTACAAGATAATTATGTATGAATTTTTTTAGCTCTTGGTTCAGAAATGTGCTTAAAAACAGATTAAAGTTCAGCTCTAGTTTAGAAGCATGAGCATCTAAATACTGTCTAAAAAAGGAAATATTTTCTTGAATTAGGACTTCAAACTGTAATTTTTTTTTTTGCTAGAGAATTTTAATAAAACAATATGTTTAGCTTAAAAGAAATAGATTTTAACACTTCTTATGCTAAGATCAGGATGAAGAATTTTCTTAAGAAAGGAAGGAAAAAGATAATTTTAGATCTAAATGTCACTCATCCAGTGGAAATAGTTCAAAAGTGTATCTGAATATTTTCAGTTTAATGTATTAAAGACAAGATTCCAACATAGCATTTGAAGCAAAGAACCCCAAAGTTTCTTCGTGCTGTGTGCTGATGCCTGCCATCCCTTTGCTGCTAGAATATCTATTTTTAGAGGATAATGACAGGGAGTACTGACCATGGTCTACAGCAAATGAAGGACAAACAAGTGACATTCTCATCAAGCTTTTAGAGATTGCCTCTGATACTGACTTACTCAAGTGCACTGAAAGGATTTTGTCTGCAAATTAGGAGAATCCATCAGAGAAAGAACTCATTGAAGTCTTAAATTATGATTATGTGTTCTGCATTAGAAAATTCTCTTTCTTCCAAGCAGGTGGAAACTAAATGCTCAGATATAAGTAAACCTCTGGGTCAGTGAAATTTATTTGTGGATTTTTGTTCTGAAAAAGTTAAGAGGTGAAGAAACTGCCTTGCACTATGTCTTATTTTAAATCACAACACTGGTTTTAAGACGTGCTTTTAAGGTGTTTTCAAGGCAGTTTAGCCAGTTCTTGTGGAAGTCTGGCTATGAGGAGCATTATCTGCAGCACCAACCAAGGGTTGGAAACACACATAACAGAGATGAAATGAAATATGTCACCTAGCACATGGAAACAGCATTTTCCCAACAAGATTGTTTCATACAAACGAGTAACAAAAGACTTTTTAAACCAGCAGAGATCTGGCCAACAATATTTTATGTAGCACTCTCTATGAAGTAAAGATCTGATATAAAATTCATGCTATCACCTTTTTCCTCCAGAAATGCATGTTTCTTTAGATAAACCTGTTTTTCATGTGTATTTCTGCAGGTCCTCAGGGTAATCTTTCATCTCTCATTTGTCCATTTTGAGATGAGTCCAGAAGCAAATCATGCATGTGCACAGTCCTGAACTTACAAGATCGTAAATAAAAGTCTGATCCTGACATGACTTTCCCATTCATCTTTATCTCTTGTCAAGAACACCAAAGACCAATTTGTATCAGCTTTGAGACAGCAAGAAAAAAAATAGGAAGGGATTTTTAAGAGACATCCACCCCCAAAATCTGAGCTTATTTCTTGCAAATAGTTTTTTGTGATATATTGTATTTCTCTCTTAGCTATGACAAGACCGGGTGCTTAAAAGATCAGAAATTGAGCAATTTTTGGAAGTAGGCTGCTCAAATTTTTGCTTTTCAAGGCTGTTGTTTTACTTTGAGTTGAAGTTTTAGATGGACAGTGTCTGGTAATATCACATCTAGGGCTGAAGTTGTCTTGGCATAGTGCTCTTCTTTTTCATATAGTTGACTTTATAGAGCTCCACAAATAAGCAAGGCATTTTAAAGGTATAAAAAGCCACGGTCTTTGCCTGAGAAGATGATGTGCTTTGTAGTAAAATCTGGCAAAATGAATTTTATAACACCACCTATTCTCATGAATTATCCCTCAGGAGTGGGTATTCATGTGACTAGACAGTGTCCCACTTCTGTCCAGTATTTTATCTAAGTTATGTGGCAAAATGTAATAGCCACCTACACCCATAAATGGATGATGCTGAAAACAGAGTCTGTTTTATGGTGAGAATCATGGACATTGATGTTTAGTATTTATGTGAAAAGCAGGCTTCACCTGTCATTCTTGTTGAGTTGTAGTCCTTTAAGTGCTTGCATTCAGTCCATCAGACAGGTCACTGCCTCACCACTTACTACAATAGCAGAGTTGGACGTGGAGGATCTGCATATATCTGCAATACCGTGTAAAAATTATTGGTGTATTTGTGCTGGGATGTTGGGGTTGCTCTCTGCCAGGGTGTTACTGTGGTGCCTTACAGGACAGGGCTGGAACTGTCACAATTTCTTCCTCAAAAAATAACATGAACTAAAGAGATGGGAAACTGGAGTACTATTTCGATGCTTCCACTGTTTCTTTACATCTAATAATGTGACCATCACTTGTCACATATCAATCCTTATGCATCCACTTCCTGTTTTTCATGAGGGATGTGTTGATTCATATATGCAAGTTCAGCCTAGTGTAGCAGGTAAAAAAAATAGATCACTTTTCCTAATAAACCACATGAGGCAAGGTGTTGCTGCTTTTCAAGTAACTTACTGAGTTTTTACTGTTCTGTTTATACTTACAGGATTGCTGCTCAACCTCAGGTTTTAGTAGTAAGCAAAATAAATAGTTCTAAATGAGGTAGAAGATGGCTTTTTTCCTTTGTTCAGAGTTGCCAGAGCTGAAAAATCAGAATTCATGTTTCAGTTTCTTGTTCAAAGCCAGTATTGAAAAAGAAGATTGTACTTTGCTGTTGTTCAGTAAAAACGAAGGCATTTAACTTTTCAAAGAAAATGTTTATTGACAGAAAAAGTATTTATTTTCAATAGTATTGTCATTCCTATCAAGTATGAATACTGTTATTTCAGGAGGACCTAGGTGGTGTCCAGCTGAGTTTCTGAGATCCAGCAGCTTAGAAACTCAGTCTTAACATTTCAGAGTGGTTGTATTCCTACATCCCATAATAATCTGTGGGGACTGGAATCCCACTGTGCTAATGCTATAGAAGCAGGGAATATTGCACTATTTAAGTCAGCAGTTCCCCTAATCTATGGACAATTTATTCTATAAAGCAGAAGTTATGCCTTCTGCTGTGAAACTGGCAACAATCAGATCCTCCCTGTTCTTCTCTTGTGCATGGATAATGTGCAGAAATGACCCAGAAATCTCCATTATAGGTGAAGAGTTTGTCTGTGCCAGCCCACTGACAGAAAAACCCAGTGCCTGAAAGGTGATGGGTTTTCTCTGTTATGCTTTAAATTCCATATGTCTCTTCTGTGTGCTGGAAATGGTATACAGCTGAAAGCCAGTTATACACTGGTAATGAAATGTTTGGGGGTTTTTAGAAGATGGGGTAGAAATGATTTTTTTTACCAAAATATGTGATAACAAGTCTTCCCCAACAGTGTTGAATGGAAAAAAAGCAAGGGGCTGTTTTAATAAAAGAAAGACAAGCAAGG
Source organism: Taeniopygia guttata (assembly GCF_048771995.1). NCBI lineage: Eukaryota > Metazoa > Chordata > Aves > Passeriformes > Estrildidae > Taeniopygia > Taeniopygia guttata. The sequence goes on along the minus strand of NC_133032.1, from coordinate 31,630,509 downwards.
GCAGCCTGAATAAATAACAGGGCAAGGACTGTTGGGAGTCCTAATTGGGGACTGTGTTAGTAGCTGTTAAAGGCTGGAAAAGCTGAACAGAGCTTTAATTTGGATTGAGATCTGCCAGAGTTCACCACAAACTAGACTCAACTGGTGCACCCACTTATTTTTAGCAATTCTATATTCTGTGCTCCTAAAAAACAATTCCCTTCCTCTTTACCAAAAGAATATGGACTAAAAGAATATTTTCTGCATTTTTCAGTTTTGACAGGTTTTACCCTGAGCATGAATCATTGCTAGTTCAACTGCTACTCATATTGATTTCTCAAATACAAGAGCTGGCTCACATCAAATACTGTGAATAAATAATTTCTGTGGAGCAAAATCACTTCATGGGTCTGACTGTCCTGTTATGTTAAAACATTTCACTGAATATGCCATGTATGTTTTTTCTGATGTAGATATCCTCAGGTTCTAGAGTGACTAATTTCAGGTCTAACTTAGACACACTCTTTTCATATGGACTGCAGATAAACAAGATGGAATTACCTAAAGAATAGTCCTCTAAGCAAATGCCTGCAGTCCAGTTCATGTGTTCAATACACTTAAAAGATCCATTTTAAACAATGGGCTTTTTTTGCTTTTATTTCATTTTCCATAATAGCATCTCTCTGAAATTCAATAATAATGTATCTTACTGAGAAATGTGATATGCATTATAGCTTTCTTATTAAGCTTTTAAATAAGATACCATTAGTATTGATGAATGTAATCCCAAATGGTCACTTAATCTTAAAATTGTCATTGATCACACATTCAGAATTTTAGTCTTGTTGCCAAAATAGTACATATTGTCAGTGGTCATGAATTTTATACCAATAGCAATTATCATCTTTCTTTGGCTGCAGTATTATGAATTAGATTTACAAACTAGGGATGACTTAGTGAGTTTCTGATTGCTGGGCTTTTTCCTTAACATTTGCTAAAGAATCTTTTCAGATGTGTTGATATATGAAATAGAATGCTTAAGCACAGTCTAGTAACCCAGAGTTGTCTTCTTTTAAAATATTTTTGTATTGACTTTTAATGGTAATTAAGAGGCAGAGTCATTCCACAATATTCACTGATGAGTTAGTCACCCTAACAGGAGAGTTTCTTTTTACTAATATCTTTAGAAAAAATGAACCAAATGTATTTATAAAGGAGCCATGGTGGTTTTTTCACATGTTAAATGTGTCATGGAATCATGTTTTGGGTAGAAAGGGACCCTGAAGATCCTCTCACTCCAACCCCTGCCATGGCCAAGGACACCTTCCAGTAGCCCAGGTGCTCAGGCCCCATCCAACCTGGCCTTGAACTCTTCCAGGCACAGAGCAAGGATGATCCATAATAATGTATTTAAATATGCATATATATGATTTTATTTAAGTAAATATCAACTAAACATTTGTTTTAAATATCCTAGAATTAAAAAACAATGCAAAGTAGAAGCATATGCAAAGCTAAAAGGGTAATACTTCTCCAGTCTTGTCTGTGCTCTCATACATCTTTTGACTGAACTCTGTCAGTGATGCCAAAGCTCCCAAATGTAATCTGCAGTTCTTATTTCAGTTGTTAAATGCAATCAAGCCTAATTAGGCTTTGCCCAGAGAAGCTGTGCACTTTCAGGGTTGGATCAAGCCCTGGTCCCTCTGGTCTGGATTTGGTGCTGATCCTGCTTTGCTGAGGGAATTGAGCTGTGGCTTCCTGAGATTCCTTCACTGTGCCTGAGTTTGTGAGTCAGCACCATCACACCAGCAGTGATCCCCCTTGAGATAAAGATTCTCAACTTTAAAAGAAAAATAAAAACAAACCAAAAAACAAAACAAACCAAAAAACAAACCAAAAACAACCCCCCCAAAAAAAAAAAAAAAACCAAACCAAACAAGCAAACGTTACTTTTGGAGCAGCTTCCAAGAAGGAAAAAAAAAAGTCAATTATCTACCCAAATGTTCAGTTTCATAATGTTTCAAAAAATATGTAAATATTCCTTAAACCATTTTCAATAATTTTGTTTATACTTTTCTTTTATTAAGATTAGATTTGTAATCTCCAGGCATTTCCATGTGTATATTACAAATCTCATCCTTTCCTGCTCTAGACATGTGAACAGAGACAGTTCTTGCTGTATCAATCATGTTTGGTTGGAAGAAATAGTGAAATATTTCTCTGCTGCAAAAATTAGGAAAATCAGAAAAAGAGAAAACCTAAGATTTGACTAAAGGTTCACAATCACTTTTTGTTATGATTAAGTATCAAACAGGCTGGCCAAATATGGAAACCAATTATTCTAAAATGTGAGAGGGGAAAAAACTGAATATGTTTTTCAATTATTCTGCATAATTCTGTCTCTATCAGCAGTGCACATTGAATAATAATTACATTTTTCTTAAAATAAGTTGGGGAAAAAAATGTAACTCAAAAAATCATAGCATGATCTTATGAATTGCAGCTTATTTGTAATTCTGAACAGTAGGTTCCTGGTCAGAAGAATAAAATACACAATCTGAAGGTGTAACTATGATGTATTTAGCAAATGTTTTTAGTCTTGAACAAGAGAAATTTTGTATTGTGCTTTAACTCAAACTTTGTCAGCAGTGGCAAAGTGTTGCCTTTTTTGTTTGCATGTTTTTCATAAGGAGAAAAAACCCAAGTGTGTTGACATCTTAAAATCCTGGCACTATTCTGGAAAAAATTAGTCAGTTAAAGACAAGTTCAAGTATCAGTACCTGTAACAAAGGTAAATGGTCCAAACCATGAGCAAACTTGTTTAAAAACTGTCCTATGGAGAATGTCTGCTCTTCCCAAATGTCAACATCCTTCCAAAAAGGATCAAGAACCTAGGAGGTGCCATGGGCACTCCAGAGCTGCTTGTCACACTTCAGAGAACCAGTGCAAGCACATCAGAATGTAATTTTCTTCCACAATCTTACACTTTCACTGCACAGGAAATATCATTAACTTTATATTCAAGTAGCCATCATTATCTAACAGGCTCTTCAAGTGCTTATCACTTCTGAACTTGATGAAAATACAATTAAAGTTGATGGAACTTTTTCCATTGTCTTTTTAAAATGGACTTTTGGATTAGCCCTTGTCTACCTATCACACAAATGTAATAAAGTCATCTCCATAGTGTGACAGCATCAGCCATGTGGACAATGAATGAGGCACAGGATTTTCAGCAGGATCTTGCAGAGGATTTATCAATGTTTGCAGCTGCTCATCTGTGCTGTGAGCTGGCCTTTGGGTCTGTAGTTTGTTTATCACTTTGTGAAGATCAAGTCAACTTGTTTCTCATGGTCTTCCCTCTCTTTGGGGACAAATGTGACAGAGACTTCTGGCAGCTTGCTAATGTCATTGGTATTTTCTGTAGGAGCTTGAGTGCAGTTCACTTGGCCCTGGTGCACTGTCAGCTCACAGTGGTTCTAATTGCCATCCTCACTGTCATTATCTTAAAGATATTTTAAAACTCTTTTCCTCCAGTGGAAAGCTTCCTGAATGTGACCTTCATCTGCTTTTTGTGGATGCTGAGACAAGAGCTGATTCAAGTTCTTGTGGCTGTCAACTTTTTCTGCCCGAGGTTTCTCTTCTGGCCCTTCTGTGCTGTTTGATCTGACAATGTGAATGTGCTGTGTTTAACAGGTTGAGGAGGCTGCAGAGGGGAGTGTGAGCCAGATTGTTCCTCTGCTCCTCCTCCCTCTTGGGGAGCTGTGCTTGGAGTGGTGCTACTCCTACTTGAATCAGCTCTCCTCTCCTTGGGGGTTATGTTCCAGGAGTAGGAGGTGAACCTGGCCTTTGGTTCCTTCTGTGATCTCACCAGCTGTGCTGGCCAAGCTCTCAGGGCAGAGGAAATCCGTAACTCGTGCTCAGTGCAAAGCACATCTGAACCTCAGCCTGTCCTGTGATAATCCCTTGTCTCTCCACTGTCCCCTGGGGATGGCTGGGTCTGAAACTGAGATTTAACAAAGTCTGCTCAACAGCTTGAACTCCCATTTATGCTCTGATGGAGGATTTATGAATCTGTATAGTTTATTCATGAAAAATATCACCTTTTTCTAAACTTGTCCTGGAGGAGAGGTGGGAGGAAGAGTTTGTACCTATGATTAGATTAGCCTGGGAGAGGTTTGCCGGTGGAAAAACTGTTCTTGTATTGATGCCCTGTCAATTAGTAGCACAAGCTGTTGTACCCCTTGATGGTTTATTTGTTTATACATTTAGATAGCTTGCAGCTGTAAGGGACTTCTGTCTCTAGCCCTTACTGGTATCTTGTAGACCTGGTACTGTAAAGGTGCATGAAGTTATTCCACAGAATATCCACAGTTGGAAGGGACCCCTGAGCATCACGGAGTCCAATTTTAGTCTCCCTTAACCCTTTGCATTTCAGTCCTTGGGAAGATACAGAAAATGAAGCTGGCAGAAGTAACTTTGTGTCTCTCTAGCACACCCAGTGCTACTTTATTTTTCCTGTGTCTTCTTGAGTCAGCAACACTAACAGCAGTGGAAGTTTTAGTACAGCAGCATAATGAAGATCTTAAAGGGCATGATGTTAAATGTGCTTTCAGCTCATCAAAATGTCCTTCAGGTTCAGGGCAGATCATTGGTATTAATGTAACCTTTTTTGGAGGCTTCTTTCAGAGAGTGGACTGCATAAATAGTTTAATTTACTGTATAGGTCTCAACCCTTTGCTGTGAGGTTTATATTTGTCATTTCTGTGGATGTTTGTCAAAGGTGAAGAGTCTTTTTTTGGAAGCTGTTGTGTTTTCTTAACCTGGAATTCTACCACAGAGGCTCAGGTTGCCATGATGGTTGAAGAATTTATGTGAAAAATATAAATAAACAGTAGTTAGATTTAAATTAGCAAATTGAAGCGGTACTTGTTTTAATGGAGAGTATATGGCTATTTTCCATTTAATTTTTCTGTAATCAAATATTGTACCTTGAAATTAGGCAAGGCTTTTGTATAAATGTTACAGACCTTACATCTGTCTTATTTTTGAGGTAATGGTTGTTTTTTCATGTGTCTCAGTTTTTTCTCTGACACCAGTATGTATAGTACTATAAATATATAATATATATAAAAAATTTATTGAAATATTTAATATTATTAAAGGTTCAGCTGGAGGATTCAACAAACACTGTGCTATTTTGCAGTGTATTATTAGCTTAATTCTTTGTTTTGCTGAAAGATTAGGAGCATTTGGAGTGGGTGGTTGATAAGACTTCCATATAGGAAACTTAAAAACAATTAAGCTAGTATATATACACATAAAATAAAAATGCAGCAATTAAATTTAAAGTTTGGTTTTCAACACATTGAGGCATGTAAAAATCAGTCCTCCCCAAAAGAAGATATGAAGTTGAGAAAGGAAATTTGTATATTAATAGTATTTTTCATGAGTGGAATTTCACTGTGACTCTCAGCTGTGGTATTCATTAGAGCAGCCATCTGCTTTGGCAGTGCTGTAATTTCTTTTTTCGGTATCTCAGATGAAATTAAATGCATCATACAGTGAACACTGCTAGGAAAGTAAAAATCTAAATATGAGCTTGGTATTAAAGTTATGGTAGCTCATTGCAATTTATGCCCTATAATGTTCCAAAAATAGAAGAACATCATGAACTGTTTTGAATATTCAGAGAAAGGCTGTCTATTTGGGTGGTTTTGCTTATATTAGTGTTCCAGTAACTCTTGCAACCTTTCAGTGAAATGGGATTTTAGAACTTGAAAATGTGACAAGCAAATGAATGGGGAAAACCACAGAATCAGCAGAGGTCACAGTGAGGAGCAGATTGCTCTTCTCTCCCTCTCTCTTTCCTATTACTGATATCCACTGATATGTATTCTTAACTCTTCCTTTTACTCTGTCTCTTGATAGTCTGAAGCTTGCAGGTTTTTACATTTATCCTCGTGTTTTGGTGTTGTTCTGTCAGGAAGCATTCCCAAATTCTTGCTGTGTTTTCTGTGTATTTTTCCATGTGCACATTAAAAAATACCAAGTTAACATGAAATCTCACCCCTGCTTCTCTTCTTTCCTTTTCCACTTCTCTAGCTTTTCTATTCTTGCCTCTGTTTTTTCTACTTCATTTAGTGTTTGTGAGACTTTAACTTACCTAATCCTATGCCCTCCCAGATAATATTATGCACTCTCTTACTCATTTAATTTTCCTTCTTGTTTCCTCTCCATCCCTAAGAGAGAAAGTTCCCTTTTCAAATATGTTTCTTGATCTCAAAAAATCCTTACTTAATCCATAATCGGCCTACTTTATTATTTTGCCTCTTACCACAGTTAGTAATATCTGCTTTCATTATTGCTTCTCTTATGTTTGATAGTTTTATAGATAAATCAGTTATAAGCATCTTTCATGTGTTCCAGCCAAAGAAAAATGGGAATGCAGAATACACAGTTTCTCTGCAGTTCCTTGTGATTTGGCTGCAGAGCGAGACTGGAGTGTGCTTAGGAGGCATCAAACGTGAGCAGATCACTGATTGCAGAGCTCCTGTGCTGATTTTGCTGGTTGTATCTAAAGCTCAGAGGTGTTAAATGACCCAAACTGGATATATTGCCTGGTGGAGCATAGTTCTGTGAGCTGGCCAGATGGTCTCACTGCTGCCAAGTGTTGCTGTGTGCCATTGGCTGGAAGGGTAGCCCAGTTCATCCCAGTTCCTATAAAGTTCTTGCCACTTCTTTGATGGGCCATCAAAAAAGTATGAGTCTACAAAAATGTATACATGTTCCAATGTATAGAAATGAATGAAATAATATTCAGAGTAAAAAATGAATGCAGTAGATGAAAAATGCTGGTAGCTAAATTTGGTCCTCACTTTGACTCTTTTATGTCTGATAGAGTACTCCAAATGGATAGTGGATAGCATATCTATCAACATATATATTTACTTAAATAAAGGAAATGAAAGTCAATTCCTGAGCTATATGTCTCTCAAAAATGTTTGAGACTTTTTCTTTTTAACCTTGAGGTGTTATATATGGTAGCATATTAAATTAGCATAAAACATTATGATCACTGAGAGTGATATATGGTCATGTGTTCTCTTACAATACATCAAGAATAATGAGTGGTAATTGGTTCAGGACATTGATTAAAGAGCTGTGGAGATGTAGTTTACTACACAAATGGTCTATCAAATTTCATTTCTGTTGTACTTTCCACTTTATTACTTTAACCTGAAAATATTTCATGAAAATGAACATGTGTATATATATATATATATATATATATATATATGTATATATATTTATAAAAAACTTGTGATAGTTATTTGGTCCAGCTGTGGAAAAAACTCACATTCAGAGGGGTATACTCTTAACTTCTCTAAAATAATTTTCTGTGGAGGACTTTACTGGAAGCAGATCTTTAGGTGTCATGTTAATTGTGGGGGATCATGGGTGGTCACAGAAAACCTTTATTTTAGCCTCATTTTGGTGGAAATGTCTCACACCAAATAGGTAAGTACAGTGAATTCTGTTCAGTCTGGTGTGAACAGGCTGAGTCACCATCCCTGCAGGTATTTAAAGGTTGTGTAGATGTGTCACTTCCCTTGGGACATGCTTTAGTGACAGTGGTGGGTTAATGCTTGGGCTCAGTGATCTTATTGCAACCCAAACAAGTCTGGTTCTGTGAAATCTCACGGTAGTGACACACTAATCCTTCATATAAAATAGTTTGGAAATAATGATTTTTGTTATTGTTAGCTGAGGAAGATATACAGAGTGCACTGTAAATTAATAGAGTCTCAGAGATTTGTGTTTCTGACATGTTTCATTTATTTCCATGATGATTTTTTTTCTGTCTTATCCTTACAAGACATAAATTCTAATATGCCAAAGGAAAAACACAGTTCAACAAGAAGCTTTTATTTTGGAAGTGCTATGTAAAAAAATTACATCCTTAATATTTTTTGGGGGATAAAATGCTTTGCCAGCTTGCTTTCTGCATGCATAAGAGCAACTCACTTGTCTTGAATAACCTTGGCCTTGCATTTTTTTCTTTGCATATTCAATGACAACACTATATACATTTGCTCTAATAACAATAATGGGCAAAACAAGAAATCTTTTTCATAATTCTTAAAAAGTTGTATGAAAGTATCTTAAGGTGGGAAAGACAGATTACCTGAAGGCCTTTGCACACATCTGCAGTAAATCAATTTGCCACGGAGATTGGAAAGTGAGCTGACGTGGCCTTGCACGGGAGGGTGCAGAAGCAGGAGTCAGGATATCTGTGTTAATGTGTCTTTCTTCTGACAGTTAATCTCCATTGGATATCTCAGACTTTTCATGACTTTTTTTTTTTTAATTCTCTGAGCAATTTTTCTTGCCTTTGCTCAAGAAGTGAGGAAGAAGACCTTGAAAAGATCTGGGGAGATTGATGTGCTGTCGCATAAGAAAGGCTAAAAATGCTTGGTTTGTTTTATAAAAGGATGAGGCAAGGCAGGGGTTTATATGCTAAAGGACAGTGTTGACATTAGAACAAAGAAATGAAATAAACTATAAGGTAGAAGAATAAGTCAAAAGTGATAACCTGCAGAGCAGGGCAGTTCAGGGTCAGTCTTCAGTGGCAGAGCAGAAGCAGCAACCTGTGCAGCTGGAGGGGGAATCTTAAACAGTCTGTGTGTGTGAAATTCTGGGAAAATCCGGGGTTTGAGAGAAGTGGGATGCATTTGATGGAGGAGAGGTCTCCTCATTACTCAGTACTTATGGTAGCTGTTCCAGAGATTAAAAAAACCATAAAAAGACTTTGAGTTTTTTAAAAGTATAAGCTGATTCTTGAATACTTTCATAACCAAAGTGAACATAGTGCAAAGGAGAAAAATAGTAATGGAAGAGGATGAAATCTATGTTATGAAGTAGGTAGACTGTGTGACATATGAAAAGATTTCTATGTCTGATTACATTTGATCCCTTTGGTCTTTCAACTTTGATGTATTTGCCCTGAAGACTTCCTATTTTCAAATGACTTGCATTCATTTATTTTCAGTCCTACACAAAACACTCTTGCCCATCTCTGTGCCATTCATCTATAATCTATTACCTTTCCTTTTTTCTGTTGTGGGTTTGTTTTTTTTTTTCCCTTAAAACATGTACTGTAAAATTTTTATCACCCAGAACCATTCAGCATCAAAGTAAGTTAACAAAGAAGTGTTTGTAAGAAAACTTTTCTGATAGTGGAATAAATTTTATGGAGCTCTGGTTCAGTGAATTCCTCCACTGCTACCACTGACAAAGAAGAGGATCTCTAACTTCCTGGAAATTTCAGACAAAAATTTTCTCCATCTTTTCAGCTTGATTGTGTTAGTCAAGGGAAAGGTTTCAGTAGCTTAAATGAAAGAAAAATAATAGCCTGAAATCTGTATTTAGGAGTTTTTTCCTCCATCCCAGGTTTTGGCAGTGGATAAAAGTGACTGTATTAGGGTGAGTTAAATCCAGTCAATAGACTCAAAATGTACAAAGATATCTTAGCAGATGAAATAAGTTTGAAATCAAAGCTTACTCAGCAACACATTTTATTGTAGACAGTTCAGGGTGTATCCATAAGGAGACACAGAAAACTATCATCTAGATCTTACCTTGGATAAGCAGAATTTCATCTACAGGTATGAGGAGAATTAGGAAGAGTCTCATCTCATTCTAAATATTTAATCACTTGTAAAAATCGTATGTACCACAGTGTCTTGCAATAATGAATTCCAAAGTGGTTTAAGAATATATTTATGTCATGATTTTGGTGTACTGTTTGTATTCTGGGAGCTTTTCTGTTTCTCTGATACCGTGGTTTGTTTCTCATACTGATGCCTTGTGAAGGCTGACCTAGAACAGAGGTTGGATGCAGTTAAAAGAATAAAGCAGGGATTTATTAAAAGGCCTCAATGGATCCACCTTGGGCAGCACAAGAGCCCAGCCAGGGCTACACCCAAGATGGACCCAAAATGGTCCCAAAAAGCGTGATCAGTCACGGGGTCTTGCACTTTTATAAGTTCTCCTCCATTTGCAGAGCAGAAGCAGCATTTATTTTGGAGTTAATTGTCCAGTTACAGCTTTAGATTATGAAGTCCCATCCTTCTTGTTTTTCTCTCTTCAGTCCACACTGTTAATGCTCTTGGGCCTGAAATTTGGATCATTTGTCCTTGGTCCCCAGCTAGAGAAGGAATTGTCTCCTATTCTGTGAAGAGAGCTCACTAGTCCCTAATATGAAGCTCAGAACTACACACTAAAGCAGTACAGAATCTGAAAAATATAAAAGCTAACACCTGAGGCATCAGTACAAGTTTGTATCGGAGCTATGCTTTGGAATACAGGGAAAAAATCCGATGCTGGGAAAGCATAGCTGTGAATCCTCCTGTTTTAGTGCAGACCTGACCTATGAGAGTGTACTTGACAGGCAACTGAATGGAGCAGGAATGCAAAGGCAGCATGACAAGATTTTTGCTCTCTCTGGTCAAGGGTGACCTCTACCATTTATGCCCCTCTGCTGCTCTCTGGGGCCCGTGGGTGGCTGCCCTTGGCTGTGCTGGGCAGAGCCCTGTAGCCAGGCACTGGGAGCACTGGGAGGGGCAGTGTCACGGCCACACTGTCCCCCTGCCGTGGGGAGGCAGGGACTGACCCCATCCTTAGTGGATGTCACCACAAAGGGCTGCCCTGCCTTGTGCTCCTGCCTAATTCCCCTGCTGCTCTCTCCTGGGTTATCAGGAATTACTGCAGCTCCAGGAACTGTTATTGCAAAGCACTGTAAGATTGATCAGGGTGGGGTTTTTTTTCCTCTTTTCATTTTCTCCTTCTTGCTTAAACATGGTATCTCTAGTTCCACGTATAGCAACTAAAACCTGGAGAAGCACAGTAATTTTAACAGTATTAGATGTTCTTAATGCACTGATGCACAGTATCTAGTCTTCCTTTTCTTCACTTGCCTTGGAGTAGCAAATGTAAAATTCTAAAGGATGATATTTTGTATTGATTTTGCTTATAAAATCAATAAATAAAAATAGCTTGGCAAGAGAGGGAATTCAATTACAAGCTTCATGAAAATTCTTGGAAGACATCATAAAACCTTAAAATTAAGTAATATGTATAAGTAATCAAACAGTGTTGACTACATCTCCATGAATGACAAGCTTATGGTATAAAGTACTCTTTCAGTCCTGAAGGTCTATTTTTATTTGTGACTCCCACTTCTCATGGGCATAGCACATAAAAATGATGTATATTGTTTAGAGAAGTGTCAACAAGGCACAATCTTTCAGAGAAGCCCTAAAATATGCTCTTCATTTCTCTTCTTTGTGCCTGCAGCTTTGTCTTCTTCTCATTATACTCCCCAGCTCTTACTGATTCAGTGGATGCAGTAAAAATTGGTAATCTGAGATAATTATCAGTGTTTTTTTGGTTTTTTTTTTTCTTTTTTTTTTTTGCTAGAGCTGCTCTGTGGCATTTGGTTCAAGAAATCCAGTATTAAATTGGCTAAAAAAGCTACTATGCATAGTACTCTGGCAAAAAATAGGATTTAAAGATCTAGAGCAGCAGAAGTGCAGTCAGGATTAGGTAAAGATGGCTACAGCTGGAACAGCTGAACACTCTGAAGCCATTCTGGGGCTCTTTTGGCCAATGTAGTAACTTGGAAAGTTAACTACACTGCAAAATCACCTGCAGAATTTTTGTCCATTCATACATCTTCTTTTTCCCCCTCAACCCTCAAATATTACTCATTACATGTTTATAATAGCTGCTTAGACAGAGAGGAAGGCACATTTCTCACTTCCATTTAACAGCTGAAACAAAAAGATCTTGTTACTTTTGAATGTTCTCCTGTCTCTGAATGTGTGGAGGATCAATAATCATATGGAAGGTTTGGAAGAATTTAAAGAGTACAGAATAAAAGATTAGGATCTTTATATATCTGTGGAACATGCATGCAGAATTATTCCAAACCAATAAAATTTCATGTTTCTTATTTATAATGATTTAAATTAAATAAGTTGATAAAGTATATAAATCAGGAATTTGCATTTGATTGAAGATTATACAATATCCTGAAATGTGCAGCCTAAGATCCATATGATTTTGCAGTCATGCTTCTTGAGAACTCCTTCATACCAAGATAGAAATACTGTGTAATTACAACTGCAGAAGTCCATGTAGATAGCACCAGTTTATTGTTTATCTGATTTATTTCCTGAAGTTCAAATCAGTCATGGTGCACAGAGAGAAAATAAAACCTTTTTCAAACTCAAAACTAGGTTTTGGGTAGGATGTGAGAGGGGAAGACTTTACCTGTGAATCGTACAATGAATACAAGAGAAGCCTATAAGGTTTTCCCTTTCTTTTTGGGATTATTTCCAGTGTGTTGCTACAAAGCAGAGTCACACCAAATCCCCTTCTGTTGCTGGAAACTTGGTTTGTCTTTCTTTAAACTCTAACAAACAGGCAGGGATCCTGGTATTTGAAATGTGCTTGTCATTTACAGCAGGAATTCATTTTTTCTCCCTTCCTTATGTAAGTTATTAGACTGATTCATACTTAAAATGCCTTATGCAGGCTCTCACTTCATTCCTGATTGAAGAATGATGTCCCTGGACATAGGAATCTCCCCTTTGGGAATCCAGCCATTTTGACAGGAAGGGAGAAAAAGTGAAAATATTGCAGCTTCCATCCCTGCATCCAGCTGTCCAGTTTTACAGTGTTTTATTGTCTGCAAAGAGCAGGGGCAGGCTGGTGAAACAGGCAAATAGGAGATGAAGATAAGAATATTTCAGTGATTCAGCATTTTATTTTTTTGCAATATTAGGCAATGTATTGCCCACCCAACAAATCAAACACAATAATTAGACCCACAGGGATCTTAACCATGACTGTACAGAATATGTAAAGCTGTCAGAGATCCCAGTCATTCAGGACCACACTGCTAATGCTTATTCAGCCACAAAATAATGGAAAATGTAAAAAGAAGATCCAAGAGTCATAAATTAAAAACGAAGACAAAAGAACATGGAGTTCTCTGAAGTTGCAATCCTTCACTTAAAATATTGTCCTGACAATTTAAATGTACATTTCTAAGAGCAATTCTAAAAGGAGGCCATAAACAAAATGTTGGACTTAGTATAATTAATTTTATTTTTCATTTTTCTCTAAATAAATAAATAAAAAAACCCTTAAATTTTAAATCTTGTCTGGAATGTCTACTGTGATGATATCTTGACATTTTATTTGTGCTCTGCAGATACATGGAAATACCATGCAGTAAACCCATTTCTGCATTGTATTTCTAGTTTTTTGCAGATCCTCCAACATATGATGCTACCTTTGTGCCTTGTTACAGTTGTCCTCCTTTGACTTAAATACTATATTTCTTAGGTTCTTGATATCTTGCCTTTTAATAACAAAGCAAACAAACAAAAGATACTTTGAGAAGTATCTTCAGCCTCGTTGTGTTGTACTGAATGAAAATGGTGTGGTGAAGGAATATTCAAAATGGGAATTTGGTGACTTTTGCATTTCCGTTGACTACTAAACCAAAACTGGTTGGTGAGGGAGAGCCCCATTCCATCATGTGAGAATTCCACATAATTGGAATAGTTCCACAGCAAATACTGGTCTTGAGCCCTCTGCCTCTTTCTACGTGTTTGCAGGAAACGTGTACTGCAGAGAATAATACAGAAGTAGTCCTTAAAGGTGTTTGATAAACACCAAAATTAGAAGAAACAAGAATACACAATCAAATGTACTGATTTGTTTTTAAACCAGTATAGACTAATTAAACCTTTATGTCTGTGGGACTTACACAGATATTTGTTCAATAGCGTGCACGTGTTGCTATGGCAATCACTTAGTTTGTCAAATGCTAAGTAAACTAAAGAAAAAAAAACTTTTTTTTCTTTTTCTTCTTTTCTGTTGTGCCTAGTATCTGCAGCCCACACACAGCTGCTCTAAAATAGCTCAAAGTCTTCTGGCATAGAGGGTTTTAGTCTGGCAGGAGCGTGGTGCTGTCAGAGGGGTCTGTGCCTGTCTGTGAGCACAGGGAGCCCCCCTCCCACGTGTGTGCCACTGCTGGGCACTCCTGCTCCGCTCCCTGGCACTTGCCTGCCTGGTTTCCAAGGGCACAGCCCAACTTCCCCCTGCGCCTAAAATCTCTTTAAGCCCTGTAGGATAATTCCCTTTTCTTGTGGCCCCAGTGAAAAGGGTGTTCTAAGCTGTCTCTGTACACAGGCTGCAGCTTTGTGAATTTGTGAGTCAGGGACAGAAGTGTGTTTTTTTTGGAGAGCTCTGGCTGCCTGCCTCTGCAGTTTGCAGGTTGGGCTGGGTGTGCAGGTTGATGCATTCCTGACATTCCATTGCAGAGGGGGAGAAGCCCTGATCAGATCTGTTCACCCATGGCTCTTACTGACACCATCTCTCCTGGGAGAGTGACCACAGTGGGAAAGGATGAAAACTGATGCTTTGCCTGAAATTTCCTCAGAACCTCTGGATACCAGTGGCAGGGATTGTATTCTCCTCCTCTCCAGCAAAGAGTTTGCAGGGATGTCCCTAACAAATGCTGTCCATAGAAAGGACCTCCTTTTACAAATAAAATATTATAGCTCCATTTTGGTGACTACTCTCTTAAATTTTCATCTGTGAACAACAAATTTTTACAACCTATGACAACACATGGAGAATAAAACATTTTGACTGCTTATAAGAACTTCTGGTGACATCTAACAGTGACAGCATGAGTAACTATTTGCCTTTTTCAAGTTCACAAATTTGAGTGCAATTCTTTAATTCTCCTGCATCACAATCACTTTGAGATGTGTGAGTGTGATGGTGTTTTAAGAAGGAAGAAGTAGAAAGCTGCAGCATAAATCCCTTTGATAGATTCTGCTCTTAAGGGATCATGTAGAGAATCCCCCTTAATTTGATGACTATCCAGAAAACATTTGAGTGCTTTTGCTCCCTTTAAATAATACCAGCCATGCCAGCATGGACTTGGGTGACAAGTCCATGTCTGTGACTGTAGCCATAATTTCACCACTGGATTCTGAAGTCCTTGGGAGGTGAAGGTTTTGTCTTGCACAGAGAAAAGATCCTGCCAATAAGTGTATTGACTGCAAAAGGTGGAGTCCATAATGTCTTAGTTAGATGTAGCCAGCTTTGACAGAAATGCTCTATCTTTTGTGGGGGGCTTATAGGGTTATATGGGCAAGAATTCATGTTCAGATATTGTGACCTTTTTAGACATCTTAAAAAGATAACTTTTAGCTATAATTTTTAGAGGAAAACACCTTGGTATAAGAAAGGTTGCTCTGAAGAAGACACAATTGATATACAGGTTGGAAAAAAAAAAAGTTAAATAGATTTATACAATATGTATGAGAAAAAAACAAACAAAACTGTATTGCCCAAAAATAAATTATCTCTGTTTTCCTGCATCCTTGCTTAATTGAACTGCTCCGGAAGCTCAAGTTGGAGAAGCATATTTTGTGTTGGGCTCTGAAAAAGAAATGCAGATATTTTGATTGGCAAAGGACGCTTTACAGTTTATATACTCTCAGCCTTTTAATGCCCATTAATGTCAATATGTCTACTTATAATGGACACAAGCTCCACTAATGTCAGTATTGCAAGAGAAAGAAACTGGAAGAGGTGAGAGTTTTGCTCTAGTTGGACTTTGGCCTGTACTACTGAAATCCTGACCCTACTCAAGCAAAATTCCACATATTTCAGCAAGGCGATCATTTGACATTTTGAATTTTGGATATGAAGGCTAGTCTGCTTTGTGCCTAGGATTTGTGAAGGGGGGAGAAACCCAACACCACCTCATCAGGCCCTCTGTGATTGATTTTTCTGAGCAGATCGTGCTGGCTGGAGTTCCAGCTGACACGGTCCCACAGGACACGGCCATCCCTGTTGCCAGCCTTGACCTGACACGTTTGTCTTTGAGAGGGAAGCTGCTCTTGGCTGGATGCTGCCCAGGACAGTGGGTGACTGATTTTTAAGGTTTCTGATTTTGATAAGATTAACTAAAACATTCCTTGAGCACCAAAGCAAGGATTTGATGATGTTAGGCAGGGCATTGAAGAGACCTCTGTTTTTTTATCCAAGTGGCATTTTTAAATTTATATGCTAATAATAGCATTTTTCTCTGTAGTAGTCTCAGATCTTCTTGTTTTGTTTTTGCTCTGCAGTTTCATTGTGGGTTTGTTTTGTACTTAACATAACTGGCAGAATTTCAAATGTCATACAGGAGGTGTTAGCAGACAAGCTATTAGCTGGGAAGTTGCAGATTTGAATGCAAATACATACATAAATAAACAGGGGCTGGAAGAAGAAAGATGTCAGTGGAGAAGGATGGCTGCAGTGGGTTTAACTGTTTCTGTGTGAATGCAGCTTGCACTTGGTAAAGATTTCAAGTTGGCAAAGCCCTTATTCCTGCATCACTATTCCCTGTTATGATCATCAACCTCTCAATACAGCAAGGCATGAAAGATTTTTGCCTTTTTCTTCTCAACTAGCTCATGGACACTTAGAGCTTGTTTATATGTAGTGTCCACTGTTAGATGTAATATCTGCAGGAGTGCTGGGTGCCTTAGAGAGTGGGACACATTCCACATTGCTCAAGTGTAGTGTGCAGAACACCTCTGAACCGGGTAGGCAGAATGTAGGGGACAGGACTGAGGAAAATTCATGAGCAAAATGTTATACATTTTACCACATAATTACTGTACCAGTCTTTTAGATTTGTAACTGGTTTCAAAGCTTTCTACTGGAGAAAAGCAGTAATGTGTATTGGGAAATGAAAATGACACAGAGAGTATCCATTCTGCATTTCACTGGTCACTTGTCTGTATTTCTTTAATGCTCATCTAGGCGAGTTTGGGGATTTTTTTCATCAAAAATTGCTAATATCTGGTTAAAAAAGAAAATTAAGGCCTGCATAATATGCTGTGGACAGTGGACTCTATTTTTCAAGCTAAAATATGGTACAAATACCTTTGACTTGAGCAGATACCATTATTCTCAGTACCTTACCTAGTTCCATGCTGTGATGTCTTTGACATCTTGGGATCATTGCAGTGCTTGACTACTTAGGTTCTAAGCATTCAAAAAAGAATGTGATTAAGATCTGGTTCCTGATTCCATTGTCTTCATTGACTGGATTCAGTGGCAAGGGATCCAACTTTTCACATGCAACATACAAGAGTGAAATAAAGACTTCAAAACCATTATTTATACTCTTTTGATGGGAATCATTCTGAGGCTAAATGTTCTTGAGGGGAAGCTTGATATAAAAGGGAGAATTTGAGGGAAGTCAGAGAGCAATGGCTATTGAAGTGTGAACTGCTACCATATCAGTTTGGGTTTGTCTGTAATTCCCAGTCTGCTGTGCAAACATTTAGAGACAGCTTGCAGGTTATAAATTACTGTACAAGGTGCAGGTAATTAATTTTAAATGGCAGTGGCACTGTTTATAAGCTTTCTCCCAGTGATAGCAAATCTTGGAGGGCTGTTGGGCTCCTAAATTCCAGCAAATCCCCATCCATGGTCTGCTGTGTGGGAGTTCTGGAGAGAGCAGATGCTGTGAGTGTTGCCATGCAGGAAATATGGGAGTTCACGTTTCCCATGCATTGGAGACTTGTCTCACATAACAATGAGTTGTTGAAGAGCTTGTGTGCTAGAGTAACACAGGTAGTGGTAGCAGAAAAATCCTATTACATGTTTTTCATCAGAAGTTTGTTCACAAGGCAGTTGTTGCTTTCATTTCCAGGCTACTGGAATCTTATTACAGAACAAAGAATCTTAAATGAAATCTTAATTCGAAAACGTTCAGCTTATCAACCAGCAGTAAGTTCAGATCGTCAGAGTTAAAATTCTAAACGTATTTTGCCAGAACTAGAAATGAAAAAAAGGTGCTCCATGCAATTTTTTAAGTTAGCTGAGCAACAGAAACAGCATTTAATGCTCAGTGTGTGCAAACTTAAACCACAATAAGGTTTTATAATGAAAAGCTTGCATTGGTGTGAAACATCAGGTTCCTTGAGGGATCTGTTCTGACTCCCAAAAGCAGGTGTTGACAAAATGAAATAAATACATACAATTAATCAAGATGTTTGGGTGCTACTCTTCAATTTAATTGATGGTGGCCTTTGGAATAAGTAAATTTAGATTCTTTACTTCAAAATCAGATTATTTGTAATATATTAAAATATCAAAGCTGATAATGTGTAAATAATTATCAGTCCTACAGATGAACATGACGTGTATTTGTTGAATATATATAAACAGTTGAAAAAAGTCTGCCTTGGTGAAGGTTCACTGCTTTTAAGTGTACTGAATCCTGCTTTATAACCTGGGCAGGTGAGGGCCTTGCTGCAGGGCTGCTGTGAAGAAAAAGGAGCAGATTCATCTTCCCCATGTATTACATCTTCCCTTCTGAGAAGGCTGAAAGCTCAGGCTTCCCTTCCTGGAGTGAATTTCTCCAGGCTCTCAGTTCCACAGGATTTGAGGGTTTTCATGGAGGAAGACTGTTTTGTGGGTTACCTTTTAGGGATTTTACCTGGTTTCATATCATGGTCTGCAGTAGATAGTTTGCCACATTTTAGCTGCAAATGCATCTTTGCAGTAATTAAAGCTGAAAATGAATCTGACTACCTGGGCTATTTTGTAAATTCCCCAGCAAAAATTGGTTATCTTTTTCATGTGATGCCGTAGTAATTCTGTGCAATTCAATCTAAATCCATAATAGTACACCTGAGAAATAATTATAGTTCTCATTATTTTGGTAATGGCTTTTTGTCATGTGTCAGTCGTCTTTGTTTTCCTCCCATATTTTTATTTATATATTTCTATGATTATTTTTAGTTACATATTTCTATGATAATCTTTATTTGCATATTTCTGTGATACATTTTATGTACATGTTTCTATTATATTCGTTATTTGCATATTTCTATGATACTGAGGTCTTTTGTTTCCTTCCTTTCTTTCTTCTTTTTTTTTTTTCCTGATGTAGTGGCCTACAAGCAATAACAATTTTAATGAAATGTTCTACAGCAATTCCACCTGTTTTATTTTTCTTGATGAAATTTAAAAGTTTGTCAAAATGGTCAATGTTTCACTTTTTTAGACTGGTTTCTTAAAATAATGAAGTTTCTAAGGCATGACCATCAGTTATTCCTCCTCTCCCATCAAAATGTTAATATTTATTATCCCGCTTCTACAAAACAGAATTTGGAGTAGTAAAGGTGCCAAAGTTACAAATGTTCCTCAAGTTTTCGTCTGCTTGTCTTTACATTTTTACCAAGGGATCCAAATTAACCTGTGATAGATAATTCTGGGGGGTCCCAAACCAACCTCTTTTCTATACTTGCCTGATTTGGCATTCCTAATCCACAAGAATCTGTAGGGTTTATATTCCCCTTGTTTGTGTTTTGTCATCCTCTATTGTAAATGCAGGTGAACCCAATGGGAAGAAATGACGAAGTCTGACTCAATTTAGAAGGCTGGATTATTTCTTTATTATAACTATGCTAAAATACATTAATATACTATATAAAAGGAGGATACTAAAACTACATACTACTTTCTCTATCTCTGACTCTCCAACACAACTCGTGGGTTGGATTGGCCATCAGGCTCAAACAATCCTCACCAGAATCCAACCAAGCACTCATTCCAGGTAAACAATTCTCCAAACACATTCCACATAGGAAAAAACAAGGAGCAGAAATAGAATTTTTTTTTCTTTTTCATTTCTCTCCGTGCACCTCTGTGAAAAATCCTGAGAGGGAGAGAAATGTGCTTGGCGCAATCCTCTCCAAGCCCTCAGCTTCTCCTGCTGTTTTCAGGGTGCCCCTCACTTTCTGCATGGCATTCCCGCGCCAGCACTGCTGAGGGTGGTGGTTTCATGGATTCTGCCATCAGCAGGGATGAGAGGCCATTAGGTACTTACAGGTTTTACATTCACTGCACTTGGAAATTCAGCCCTTTGTGTTCCTGCCTCTTTCACACTGGGTCTCCTCTCAAGCACAGTTTTGTATTGATTGATCTCAACTTTCTCACCATCTGCTGCTGAATCAATTTCCCTGTTTCTTTCTTTTACTTTAGCATCTTTACTTTAGCATTTTGTTCCTGACCGCCCTATTTGAATTGTACTCGTGTATTTCTTAGGAGCTGTGCCGAAGGCAGATGCTGCTTAGTGAGGCAGAATTGATTGAAGTTAAGTCAAAGAAGTGGGGTTTATTTAATATTACATCTCTGGTATAAGTTGCAGCATTGGCAAGGTACAGAGCGTCATGGTATCCTGCAGTGGGCAGAAGGGCTCAGTTTTTAGATTGCTTCCTTAGTGAACTGAAATTTTACCTGGGTTATGCCTGCCTTGCCTTTGCAGTCCAGGGTGGAAAAAGACCGAGTCTCTCTGACTGAGTCACTGCTAAGAAAAATTATGTATTTGACCTAAAACTCTTGACTGTACCAGGTACCTGTACCTTGACTGTTAAGCCAGGACGATGATGCTTTTGTTTGTTTTCTAGGATACAGGAGGTTGTAACTGTCTGCAGTTTCCTAAATACCAGTGGGGTTTTATGCATACTTTTTATAGCTCCTTGAATTAGCCCTACAAGTTCATCATCCTTGGTGCTATTACAGCATTCTCTGCCTGCTCTTGCATGTGTTAAGCAGCCAGAGTTGGCAGAGATGTGAATTAGAAGTTATGTCCTGTAGTAAGACTGTGATCTCTTTGATTAACGTGAATAGTTCAGATTACAAACAATAAATGCAACTACAAATGAATAACAAAGTTGTATTTATTTGTAGATTTATATTAAGATTAGCAATGCTTTACAAAAGTACATTGCCAAGTCCCAAGAGCAATGACTTCTGGGTAAAAGCTTTAAAGGCAATGAATACTTACCATAAAACAAATTATTTTCTGCCACATTGCTAATTATACCTTGTCTATATGTACAATTTTCTATCATAAAACCATGTACCTTGTTATTCTTAAATGCAGGTTGGAATGTACATGGATGAATTGACTTCTAGAGACAGTCAAAGTGAATTAAAGATACAACTCTGTGAATTTTAATAGGAATTTTGTACAATTCTGCACTCATTATTCTTTATGAGCTTTATGCAGTTAGGCATTTCTACCTGTCTCTTTTCAATCTTTCTATATGTTTATGTATTTTTAATGTCTTTTGGTTTAACTGCTTCAAATAATCTGTTTCATCATCACCTGTTATGGAAAAAGAATGTGTGCTTAATTGAATTTAAATTATTTTAAGAGTCTACAACTTATAACCATCATCTACTAAGACAGAATTTCCAACTAGTAGGAATTAGTAACTTTGAAGCTGACATTTCTTTTCTCCAGTAATGATTGCAACTGCAGATTCTGCACAAATGGCATTTTACATGAAGTGAAAATTTAATTATAAGGGGAAACTTAATTGAATATTTCTGTTTGATTAATAATAAAGAAGCAGGAACATCGTGTTTGATTTTAGACAGGCCAAATAAAGGTTGTTGAAGTGCTGCTTTCAGTGAGTTAAATGTGCAGGGCTAAGGTGTGCCTTCTTTCACTGGGTTTTTCAGGCTGAGCATGGGCTGTGGCCTCTCTGCTTGTGGGGAATTCAGAGCAGTCCAAGGCAGACTAGACACAGGTCACAAAGCTTTTACACAAACTCTCTCAGGTGGTTGTCAAGAGATGATCTTCAGTTTAGTGAATGCAGCACCACTGCTTGAAAGAGCAGTGCAACAGCTTTGTGTGAGAACAGACTGAAATGCTGGAAAGGATGAGTGTTGTGCTTTCCTCAGAGTGCCTGGAGAATAAATGGCCCAGCAGCTTCAAAGTCAGTGGGCCCTGTTCACATCTTATGTAAAATAATTGGAATCCAAAATGGCCACAGAGAGCTCAGTAAAATCACCCCACGAGGAAGCAGCAACAAGAAACAAGCTAATGAACAAAATTGGGATTTTTTTTTTTGATGTATATCAGAATTTCAGCTTTTAAAATTTATTTAAAGACTCTTAAAGGAAGTAATTTTTCTCCTTGTTGTGATTATGGATTTTGCCACTATGACCTCTCCTTGCTGGGCTTTCTAACCACTAAGTTATTAACTTCAGAGAAAGCTTGATCTGCTGCCAGAGATGTGTACTTTTTCTGGGCAGGCTGTTTATGGCATGTAGTTCCCAGATGATTATCATATCACTCAGCAAACAGTTGTTTCTGAACACACCCATTTAGTGAATGCACAGGATTTTTTTTTTTTTACAGGCAAAGTTACTTTACCAAATAGTTGAAGGCACAGAAACTAAAATACAAAACACTACTGAAAATTCAAATGAGTGTTGTCTGTAAAATTACACTTTTCTGAGCAAGAAGCTTAAAAGAAAACAAAACAGCTGTAACTAGAAGTTATCTGAAGTTTTCCATGCCAAGCACCACATGTTGTATAAGATGTGCATCTCCAAAAAGTGCTGTGTTTCACAACGATATGATGGGATGCTGTTTCAATAACTAAGATATCCTCATAATTAAGAAACACACCTGAGTAAACAAAGCCACTTTTAAGTGCTTTGGTTTTGCATAGTTTTTGTCAGTAAAGTTATCAAACTTACTACTTAGGGCTAGAACCCCACACAGTTACAGCTGTAGGTGTGGTGAGATGGGATTGTATCCTATACCCAGCACAGTCCTGTATGATTTTTCTTTTTTTTTTTTTTCCTCAAAACAGTACTGTGATGCACCAAAAAAGAGACTGGGGCTCAATTTCTAACGCTAAAAGATATAAGAGGGACAGAAGAAAATGGTTTTGATTTTCCGGGTACTATTGAGCTTCATAGGCAAGGTGCTGATAAATGAATACTAGTTTTCCTACAAATTTAGGAATTTCTGGAAATAATCATAATGTAGCTGAGCATTAGCACTGCTTGATATTCTGATAAATGAAACTGCCCTCATGATGATGCTTTTGAATCCACATTGAATGAATCCACACCATGGGAGATTTGGACTTACTGGCATATCTACACTTTAACCCGTGTATCTAACCCATAGCTTTTTGCTGGAAAATTGAAAAAAGCCTCACAATTCATCTGAAATGTGTGCCAGGGCTCCCAGTGCATAAGAATAGCCTGATGGAGCTGTATGTGAAGGAGGAGAAGCTTCTGAACTTTTCAGTAGGGGGTTGAATGTATATTATGGCAAATAGATCATTTTAAATTAGCCTTCAGTACATTTAGGATAGAGTGTATTTTTTCTCCTGTATAAATTGCCTCTGAACACAATTCAGAAACCCAATCTTGGGCTTAGCAATGAACATTTCAAAAACGTAAATTAATATCTTCACGGGGAAGAAATATGGTTTATTATAGAATCACCTGCAATTGCCACTATAATTATGGCTTTGTCAGTATTTCTGTGAAAACTATTTATTAGGAGTTTTGGAAAAATACTCTTTCAGAATGAGCTGTAATGGAGTGTGCAGCTCTGCAGGCAACTGGTGAGCTGGTGCTGTGAACAGAGAAATTTGACTTTTCTCCTGCGAAAGGTCATGCACAAGTTGTTGGGAGATTCCCAGAGATGCTGACTTTTCTCTTTAAGTAGCCTTTTTAATATCTTAAGCAGGGAATCATCCTGCTTAGGATGCCTGTGGCAGAGATGTGTTCTTGCTGACAGCATCAGTCCCTGGAACGTGGGTCATGGCCCTTCCTGCAGGGTGGCAGTGCCAGGGCAGAGGGGAATTGGCTTCTCCTCATGGACCTGGCAGTCCTGGCTGAATGGCTGGGCTTGGTAACCCTGCAGGTCTTTTTCAACCTAAGTGATTTGGTGATCCTGTAATATCTTTGCTTTCCTTACAATAAAAGATGGCAAATTTGCAATTAGCAAACTGTTGCTGTATCCCCTGGCACAGCAAAGATATGTAATTAATTTCAGTATTTTCCTCAACACTGGTGCGTATAGATCAAAAGGGTAGTACTTGATGCTCTAAATTACAAAAATAAATTTAATTTAGATTTCAAAGTTAGTTATTAGCCCAAGAGACCTATATAAGTTTGTCAGGAAATTTTAATATATTAAGAGGATGCTATTTTACCATGCTGACTTTCTCCTTCAAAATGGTGGCTTTATTTTTTATCTCTTCCTCAGCTGGCAGTCTTGACTCTATTTTCTGAAACAGCCTTGTGGTTCTGAAGAAGTTCTTCTGAAATTGATAGAATGAGAATCAGAGTAAAAATGAGGTTAAATAAAGTAGATGGAAAGGCAGACCTACTCAAAGAAAGATACGTGAACTGTTAGCCAAACCATAGTTTGTGAGTGCACTGATGTCTCATGATTCTTGTAATAGGAACTAAATGAAAAGCAGGGAAAAAATAATTAGAAATGTAAGAAAAAAACCCAGTGATCCTCAGTTGTTTAATCTGAAATCAAGCAAGCAAATTTTAGTGAGCCAAAAGTTTTTTTCAGAATAAATATAGATACAGATGCTGGGGTCAGGGGTTTAGAGCAGGGAGAAAGTGCCTCTTATCCCACTTTTTTGGGCTTTGTTTCAAGGAGCAAAGAAAGAAGAATTAAAACTTTTGCACCCCTCCAACAGAGATCATTATTTGTCAGATAGCCCAATGAAGAAATTCTTTCATTCCAGAACTGTAAAGTTATAAAGAAATTCACAAGTACAATTTTCCTCCTCAGCTGGTAATATCATTTGAGTGTTACCAAAAAGGGTGTTAATGAGTGATTAAAAATAAGCATAATTTAGTTTTTTAAAATCCTCACTCTCTCACAATTAACACAGTATGTTTATATATTAGTATAGCTTAATCAGATCAGAAGGAAAGAATTTTAACTCATAGGAGTTAAAAAAATATCACTCTGGGCTGATTTTTCAAAACAGATAAGAACATATATTCTCATTTAAGGATTACCTACACAGGACAGGATTCACTGTTGCTGTAACTGGCTATGGAATGAAGATGGGCAGGTTCTAGATTCTGACTGAGTCTTGATGGTTTTCTTGAAGGGTTGTTCAAAATCATACAGAAATTAGGGGCATGATGTGTCAGTCATGGAGTAATATCTGTCATTAGCATGAGGTTGGCAAGAGCTCAGAATAGAGATTAAAATGGTCACTTTTGGCCTTCAAAATAGAAAAATGTAATACTGTTCTCTGTATTCATAACTGGTACAGAAACTCTGATTTCCAAACTCTAGTTTATCTTCAAAACTACCAGAAAGTGGATAATTTTTTCCAGTTCTATTCATTGCCTGTGAAAAGCTGTGTTTTCTGTCCCCTTAGTAGTATGTCTTGAGATCACAAATAATCAATTTGTACAGCTTATCATTACCTCTAATCCTTAGATTACACTCACACTCTAACTAAAATAATTGCAAGTGGCTTTCATGAATTCAGTAAGGCACAGGTGGGTAAAAAAAAAGGCATTGCAACTGATGAAGGAAGCACTTGGGAGGGAAAATATGTCCTGGAAATGACCAGGGCTTCTTCTGTATTCTGTGTATGTTGAGGAGTGTGTTTATTCTGTGGTAATGCCACCTAAATAAGCAGCATTAGTAGTTAATTAAGAGACTATAAAATATGAACAAGGCTGCCATAACCTGAATTTGTAACAGGGTAAATGGAATACAGAAAATGTTGGTTGAAAATGTAACATGAAAATTTCTAGTGCTAATCCTTCAGAGTTCAATAGTTTGCATTGTTTTTTGTCATAGATTAAATAAAGACTGCTAGCACATCTGAATAGTGGCATTTTTTACTCATTTTTTAGGAGGGAGTGGTTTTAGTAACACAGCCCTTACTTACAATGGGATGAGACTATGTTATGAATATTCTTAATTTAGAATAAATTCATAGCTTATAGCTTAATTTCTACATGGTTTAGTCATCTTCAGATTTATTTTACATAATGAAGCAGTGCCAGAATCCCACACTGTGTGTCATAGTAACCACAGACCAGTGAAAGGGATATATCAAACAAGCATTTGAAAAGGGGAGGACGGAATTACAAAAGCATAGCAAAGCTTTTTAAAAACCTTCTCAGTATAGGCAAATAATTTTTTAATGCAAAATGAATGATTTAAAAACTTTTGTTTTCTTTACACATTCTGGGAAATTTTAAGAGTAAAAGTGAATGCATGAAAGCACAATAATTTTGTAGTAGTAGTAAAAAGAGAAGAAAAGTAAAGTATGTCAATTTAACATATGCTGCTGCTTTTCCCCATTCCTGCTTCAGGGAAGAGTCAGGCTATGTCTGACAATAGAGTGGTAGTAAAAGTGTTTAATTCCCTTCCTACAGGCATTCATTATTATATTTGAGATATTTCATCTCATAACAAAGGCAAAGAACCATTTGTTGCCCTTTTATCATGGTAATGCTTTCAAACAGAATGATATTTGTGTTTTTTTGCACATTCCTTCATCTTCTGCAGAATGGGCTATATCCTTTATGACTGTGAGTACCTATGGCAAATCCACATCTTCCTCTGATTTCCTATGGCAAATCCACATCTTCCTCTTTGATTTCCTAGGACAGTAGGAATTTGCAGGGACTGTTGGATAGAATGGTTGGTTTAGTGAGTGTGGTGTCATCAGAGATAAAGCTTCAATTCCAATTTTTCTGCGTTGCTAATCACTTTTAGAGGATGGAACATTAAATAAACATGTTCCGCTTTTCTACTTTTTTTGTCTTTTATAACTTTTTATATCATTATTGTCAGATAATTTTGTGCCCAAAATACCATGGAAGCTTTTAAAAAGAAATCAAATCACTGCAGTAAAAGCAGTCTCCGCAGTTTGTAGCAGCTTGCACCCAGCAAAGGAGTGCAGAACATGGGATGAGTGTATGCACACATGCATGTAGGGAGCTCTCAACTCTCCACGTTATCCTTTCCTTGAGAGAGATTGATAAACACAATTCCTTTCTTCCTCTGTGGGAGAAGAATGGATGAGCTTCTCACTCCAGCCCAGGCAAATTTGGAGTCTCATTTTATGAGGCTCAGAGCCAGGGGCTCGCAGGCATGTGCAGACTTTTAGCAGGGGTTGGGGTAGCCCAGGGAGGCAGAGCTGCTGCTGGTGCTTTGAGGAATCTCTGCTGCTGTGCCACAGGCTGTTCTCCTCCTCTGCTGCAGCAAAATTTACCAGGTTTGCTCTCAGAATTGGCTGAACTGCTTTTCTTCAATAATCAGAGATAGCAAATTCTGTGCCTTTTGCTGGAAGGTCCCTGTACTGCAAAAAAGGTCACTGAAAATACCAATGGTTCAAGGTCTGCCAGTCCTAAGCATGTAAAGTAGTGTTACAAAAGTTACCAGCAAACTGTAGCTGCAGGCAAATATTCTATAAAGCAACTTCTACACCTCTGTAAAATATTTACATGTGTTTGAAATGAGGTTTTCCCTCATAATGAAGAATAAGTAGCCAACATACTTGCTTGGCTCTACTTTGCATTGGATGCTTGAAGACTTTGAAAACAGATGTATATTTTTTTCTTGTCTCAGTGTAAATTAAAAAAAAATAAGAAATATGGGCAAATTCATGCACTTTATTCTACTACTAGATTATTTTCTTTACTTTCCTTTCAGCTCTTTCTACAGAATTCACACTTGGAGTGGATTTAATTCTGGAAAGTTATCAACTTTATTGCATAACTGTGGGATATGCTTCTCTAAATGTCAGGTATTATCAGAGCACAGCACATTTAGAAGAACTCAGATTGTATAACCCCAAGGTTAGATGTATTTAAATTTGACTTCATTACATTTTATACAAGACAGAATATCTCTATCCAAATAGGTCTGTGAGGTTTTTTTTTCTCCCTTGCCACACTTCCAAATCAGTTAGAAAAAACCTTCAAAAGCAGAGCTGTGAGGGTCAGAGCTGCACAAAGCATTGACATATTAATGTTGCATGTGTTTGATTAACAGTGAGATACAGCACTGTGTTATTCTTCATGCCAAAAAATACCTCTTCAAGAACAAACTGGTTTCTTCTCTGCTAAGGGCTGGCAAAGGATTTACTCAATCTCAGTGGGCAGGGAGAGAGTGTTTGCTGGAGGAGGGGAGAGAACCTCCCTTGGCCCCAGGGTTGGGCAGAGGACATCTCCTGGCCCCAGGGATGCTAGAAGGACACCTCTAGGTGTAGTCAATGATTGAGCTTCTACCAGTGATTCTTTTCCCCTCAGGGCTGCAATATTGGGTTGCAGTGCCTATGATCCACTTTACAAACCCGGGTTCTGTTTACATCTGGCTCTTAAGAATGATTCTGAGAAAGGCATGCTGCATTCATATAGGATTCCAGTTGAAATTAACAAAAAAATGACCTCATGGTGCAGTTAACTTCAGTAATATCCATGTGAATTTTGATGCACAGGTGCTTAGCTGAACCACAGAACATGCAGCACAGTTCTTTAAGCTGCATGAAACATTTGTAGTTGCAGAGCAATATCTGATTCTTATTCCTCCTTGTTTTTTTTTTTTTTCTGTATATATATTTTTTTTTTTTAATTTTTTTTTCTTAAGCAGTAGCTAGAAATCAGACTGTTGCCTGTTTTTATTCATCGTCTCCTTTGTTTTTTCTTGTCTGGGCCTGCCTGAAAGTCTGGAGAAAATACATGAATCAGAAAAAAAAGAAACAGATGCCTTATGCTGAACTTGGTACAAGAAGAGAATAATGAGAGCAAATAGAGAAAAATCAAATACCACAGCCAGAGATGTGAAAGCTGAGTAGGAATTGCACTGCAGATGGGATGGGGGATCAGGAGAGCACCTCACTTTCCCTGCTGGCACTGTGGCCATCCCTCCCACAGCACGCACTGCAAGTATGAGAAAGAAAAAACAACAACAAGGGAGGTGCTGTTGGTTTGTGTTTTCTGTCAGGGTGTACTTATGGCATGGCCACATGGGCTGCAGGACCAGCACCTGGGATGTCCCCCTGGGGTGGCTGAGTGGAGGTAAAGAGTCCTCAGAAAGTGTTTCATTAGAAAGGGAAGGAAAAACAATGGAAAAGTCAATCTGTCTTGGAGAGAGGAGGAAGCACTTACAGCAGTGAAGGTTTAAGTGTTGTCTCTTCTGCCCCAGCAAAAGCAAGGTTAGCTGTGACCTGGTTGACCTAACAAATGCTTAGCTTATGAGAGCTAAAGGAAATATTAGAATTGCCCTCCTGGCCTTAATAAAAATTGCTGCAGGGAAGTACCTGAGATAAAGTAATTGTCATGATTTTTAATCTCTAAAGACATATGGAAGATTGACATGATCCATAAAACTGGAAAGGACAGAGTGGTTTTCCCCCAAAAGAATGAAAATAGGATTTCTGTGGGAATTTTGGTGGAGAAATTGAGTAAGGTTGATTTTTTTTAAGAGAAGATTTAAACTGCTTGTAAATACCTGGAATTTAACAAAGACTAGATCACTGCCAAGATCCATCTGTAAAGTTCAAATCATAACAAATCAGTTTAATTTCTCTGCAATTGTACAGCAAACCTGGTGAGTAGATAAGGAGTGAGTGGCCATGGTGGTGTCACTAGGGGAAGATGAGGAAATGTGGTCTAAATGGGGATCATCATAATTAAAAGCAGATTGCAGTTCTGTGCTTGGAGTGGATGTTGGCAAATAAATGGTTCACTGTCAAAAAAGATGGATTTATATCTCACAGGGCTCTGGCCAGAGAGCAGTAATATTCAGCATTTTGATAATTCAGATAACAGGAAAGGGAATACATCTATTTAAATTACCAGATAATATCAAAGTGGGTTACCAGCAGCCCCAGGAACAAAATTAGAATTGAAAGCTATATGAAAAAATTGAGAGAAGTGATTTGTATATGTAGGTTTCAATTCAGTGGATACAATTGCAAGATCTTACACTTCCTAGGGAATAAACCTAGTAAACAAATACATAATAGGCAGTGTATTATAGCCAGTAGTATTGTATAAAAATATGTGGGGATATGGGACAGGGAACAAACTAATCACAAAAATAATTGCTTATGCTTTGGGAAAAAAAAAAAAAAAAGTTTCACACTTCAGTGTTAAAACGTATTTTTGTAGGACATAGTGAAGCCTTGAAAATAATATTTAGGTCAAGAAAGAACTGGGTTTCCTTAGCATCAGCAGGGGGAGGCTGGGGATACAAGTCTTCAGATATGTAGCAGATTCATGTGTACAGTGAGATGATTTTTTAAAATATTATTTTATGGTAGATTAGGATTAGATGGATTAATTTGTAGCCAAAGAGATTTTGGTTGTAAGGAAAAGAAACATTTGTAAATCATAAAATAGTTGAAAGCCAAAATATTTTTTTGGTTTAGAAATTGTGTAGCATTTCCATATTTGGATGTTTTTGTAACCTGATTAAACCCATTTCTTCTCTATGCTTTAGTGGCAGCTCATTTTGTCTTGAGGTGAGGCTCATCCTCAGTCAGATTTTTCTCCCATTTTTCCATCAGGAATTGATATTTTGGATACTAAATCCCACACTGCTTAGTATTGCAGTCCCCTACTCAGTCTGTTTCAGTGCAGGGGATAATCCAATAACAGAGAAAGTCTATTTATTCACATCTTTGAGACTTAACAAATTCCCTTTTCCTATTGATTGCAAAACCTGTTTAGGTTGCATTAAGTATGACCAGAATGCTGATAAGCTCTTCTGCATTATCAGGCAGGGTGAAAAGATTCCTCATTCTTTATTACACTGAGCTCTCTTGCATTTGCATGTTAAAGAATTACAAATTAAGCCAAATCTGATACTGTGGAGGAAAACCACATGATTGGTAAAATTAGGTAAGTAGAGGAGTAAAAATATTGCCCAAAGAAGTAATTTAGAAGATCATATAGCAGGGACTGTTTGCCTTCAGATCTAAGTGGAAAGCTTAATTTAAAGCTAATATAATGTAATGAGACTCATTAATTTTTGGTGTCTTTCCTACTGACAAAGAACATACATAAGTTGCTATATTGACATAATATGGCATTATAACTTGGTTTTAGTTGGCTATAATTTTTGATTACTTGAAAATTTTTTAAATAAAGTTACACATGAGAAGTCCAATCAAGAAGAATGTCAAATTTCAGATTTTGGGGTTTTTTTCAAAAAAGGGTGTTTTGATAGTTTACACACAACAATTTAATACTCAGAATTAATTAATTGCATGTTCATTTACTTAGAAATGGAATAATTTGTCAGTGTAAGCAAATTCAAGTTAACTTGAAACTTACTTTTAAGACATTGTGCACAGAGCAGTCTACTCCCAAACCACTTTATTTCCTACAGTGTGTTTATGGAATATAATTCACCTCTTTGCTGTGTGATAAATACCCTCGAGAAGATTGTTAGAGAATTAATTGTGCCATTATCATGGAACAGAGCAGATAACCTTGCTGTAGAAAGCCTTTATCTCATCTTTGTGCTGCAGAGCTGCAGTCACCAACCTGGGATTGCTCCAGAAGTTCTGTGCTCACATCAGTGGCAGGGAAACCAGGGAATTTCAGTGTTGCATGCTGCAGCTAATGATGGGCTAGGGAACATCCATTCAGCCAGGAGCCTTAAGCAGCTGGAACAGAGGCTAGATGGAGTTAAGGGGAATAAAAGGATATTTTTGAGGAGCCTTCAAAGGCCACACCCTGGCAGTACCGGAGCCACAGCCGTGACTCTGCCCGGATGGCTCCAAGATGGAAGCAAAAGAAGGCTTGGTCACAAGATCTCACATTTTTATAAGTTCTGGTCCATTAGGCTATTGGAGCTAATTGTCCAGCCACAGCTCCAGCCCATGAAGCCCCATCCTTCTTGGTTTTTTCTCTTCAATCTGTGTTGTTTATGCCCTTGGGCCTGAGATCTGAATTGGCTGTCCTTGGGTCCCCAGCTAGAGAAGGAATTGTTGTGTCTACCTACTGTGTGAAGAGAGCTCACCATCCCCTAATATGAAACCAGGCCCACACAGCAAAGCAGCACAGAATGTGAAAAAGTCAGCCAAGGCATCAAGATCAGCTGCAGGGAAAGCCAGGGAATGTCAGGGTTACATGCTGCAGCTAATGATGGGCATGGGGAGATTCATTCAGCCAGGAGCTCTGCCAGAAATGCAAGTGGACCTTTAAAAGGGCCTGCTTGGGAATAATGGAAAATGCAAGTTCTCCTGGACAGAAGTAGTGATAGGATAGGTTTGAGTCCAGTTAGATCAGCTCCACCAGAGCTGACGTAAAGAGAGCAGTCTTCTGTGGGAAGCTCCATCAGTTAATAATGGGAATGGATGATGAGGAAGTTAAAATTTCTTCAACCGAAGCAGATCATTAGCTGCCTGATTAACTTTACTTCTGAAGTACTGATAGAGAAGTGTCTGCTAAGAGAAAGAGCTCAATAGCATTTACTTACATGTGCCTTAGCTGTCAGGTACCACTGACCTAATTGGAACAAAAAGGAAGAAAAAAGGTTTGAGAAAAAAGAAGTGATATCTAATAAGTTCTTAACAGATCCTTATAAATTCCTAACCCAGTAAATGAATATGCAATTAATCATATAACTTGCACCCATCTATAAACCAGTTGCAGGCTACAGAGGTCTGGATGTGTCCTGTATTACCTTGGTAGTGCTGTGCTTGTGGGGTGCATTGCTCTTACTGATGATCGTTCTTAATACTGAAAAAGAGAAGAGAATGATCAGCTTTTTAACAAGTACTGACTGTTAGGGTCACATATAATGTCATTCCCAAAGCATTTGCCAGTAATCCATACATGTCTGTGTTCATTTAATATTAGCTGGAATGGGAATGATGCATATTTAAGGTCACTCCACAGACCCTTATCAAACATTCGTCTAATGGAAACCTGCAGTCTATATGTGTGAAATAGATGCCTGAAATGGCTCTTTGTGAGGATATCTGTGCTCTGTACCACTCAGCACCACAAAATTTTTTGTTACTGGATTGAATCAGGGGAGATCCAGATCTTGAGGAAGTGTTGAACCAGTTACACCACTCAGCCTTGGGCACATAGGCATCCTTGCATCCTCTGAAAGGGCGGATTTGCTGTGAATCTTGTCCCTCCTCAACATCTACACAGCTTTGCTGCTGGCATAATCTAACACAGGGCTCTTATCCTTGAAAGAATCCTGGATCAACATGCATGATTCTGTGTATTTTCTTTTGTAAATCTCAGCTTCCTTATTGAATTTATCATTCTGACAAGTACAATTTAATTAAAGGGTGTTGATCAAACCACAGCACCATTTTTAGTAAAGGGAATTCTGTAATTATTTGCTAAATTGGTGGTAAATTTCAGTAAGGGAAGCGGAGCTTTCAGGGAACTTGATGGTCAGTATATAGATCAAAGGGCTGTTCTCCCTCTTGAAAATGTGACCTATTGTGCACCTCTTATGACAAATAAACCATATTAAAAACAAATAAACAAACAAAAAAAAACAAAACCAAAAGACAAAAATATTTTAGAAGGGGATTTAGATGTTCAAAATGGACATAGTGCAGTAGTGAACAGAGATTAGAAATCATTACAGCAATGAAGAATCTGGCCAGTGGATTATAATCAAATAGACACTGCTTAGTTAAAAATCTAAGCAACTCAATTTGATTAAAGTCAATATTATTTAAAAAAAAACACAAATGTTCATTTGACTAGGTAGTTCCTCATATTCAAGGAGCTTAAACAGTTTTATAATTCTCACTTGCTTAAATTAAAAAAAAGAATTGATCTGTTTTTACTCATTATGTACATAATCATTTTAGATTTAGTAATTTAATTCTGCACACTGAATTACAAAGATCAACTAAATATTAAATAAGTGCTATGTTATGGAACTTGGTCCACTTGAGTAAGTGAGAAGAATATAAATACTTTATATCATATATTTGATGTAAAATCTCTTGAATTTCATCATTTTGATTAAAATGGCTTTAGTGCACGTGGAAAGGGGAGTGGTAACAATTTCTGTGGTTTTATGTATCACATTTATGGAGGTATTTGAGTGCCTAAAGATGCAGCACTAGAGACGTTTTTTTAGAATCATTCTGGAGCTCTGCATCTCATTGACTTACCAGTATCTCATTTACTTCATCTGACACCCAAATGCATCCATCTTTAGAAAGTTTAGGATTCTATTCCTCACATATGTTTTTGCAGAGAAAGCACTAAAAATATGTCAAATATGGCCACAAGACAACCTTGGTATTATTGTTGGTCCTGCAAGAAAGCTACAGCCTGGAATAATCTGTTGATTATAGCCTAAACTCATGGGCTGTTCACTGCTTAGTTCATATCCATGAACAAAGAACTCTGCAGGGTTTCATAGTGCAAATAACTGAAAATCTGCAGTTTGATCTTTGCTTAGTTTTATATATATATATATATATATATATAAAATGTATGAGATACTGTGAGCATCTATGTTGAACGAATAGCAGTGTATATTTAAAGTGACTACTTTGTTGTTTCGATACAAAGCACACAATAATGAACTAAACAAAGTTTACAGAGATCAATAAAAAGATTTTCATCATAGATGTAATTTTCTAGCCACCTCTTTTCAGATACATCCACATATCCACATCAAAGGTGGGAGTGGTCAACCTGATTAGGCAGTAATCTATTTTTATCAATACCTCAATTTTCCTAATAGATGATTCCTTCTGTCAAGAGTATTTTACTTTCACGAAGTTCAGAGGCAAAGCTTTTTTTTTTTTTTTTTTTTTTTTTTATAGTTTTATTCACTGGAGCAAACTTTCTCAAAAGAGAAACATCCTTCTGAGGATCACATTCACTGTCATGTTCTACTCAGTAGGTAAAATTATAAATATATTGGAAATTAAGCCCACTGACCGGAAAAAACATTGCAAAGTGAATGTTCTGTGTAATAAATCATAGAAAAATCTGGTTTGTTTATCTAAGTTTTTTTTTTTTTATTTCTGTGAAATCACTAACTTTCTCGCAGATTTTTTTTTGGATCACAATAAAAACTGAGGAAATGTGAAAGTGCCCTGTCAGGAGGTTCTGAAAATTGACTTGTAGCCCACACAGTGGTGTTAAAAGAACAAATCCAGCTGAGTCCTCAACTTGATGTAGAGAAGCTGGAATGGGTTTGCTATTCTTAAATAAGAACTAATATCTGATGCAATTCAAGTGGTTGATATGTTCTATGAGAATCTGTTATGTAAAATCAGAGCACAAAGTAGTTCTTTGGGAGATACTGAACATCAAGAACAAAAGTAGTAGTTATTTTTTTTAAATAGAACAAATATTTTGTAGGAGAATTCTACAAATTAGAAAAATGAACATGTATTCTAAAAAAAATTGAATGGAAAGAACCCCTCCCAACCACCTCCCTTCTATAGTCACTTCCCCCTACAAAACAGAAATAAGGCAGTGAAATATCAAGCTAGCTCCTTCATCACTAAAATCTGGAATTGCTGCTTCTCATTAAACAAGTACGTTCATGGGAAGCTTGTGCCTTTCTATTAACATAAAATTACTTAGCCTGAAGGGAAATGGTCAGCCTGGCCCAGGTCATTGCTTCAAAAATGCTAAGGCAGAGTTTTTATTCACTTGAAACACCACTGTACAGCATAATTGAATCCACCATGCAAGTGGATATCAATGGGGATGGTTGGCTCTGTTTGACTCTTAAGAAGTAATTCATTAATCCAGAGGTGGAAAACTTCATCCTAGGGCAAATCTCCAGGCTGTGTGTTTTTCAAATATTTTAACCATCCTGTCTCACAGTCATTTTCTCGTGCACTGCATGGCAGGGGTACCTCCCACCTGCATTATGCACAAGGAAACCATCCCATCTTTCTCATATTGGCCCCATTCCTGGCTCCTTGATCACAAAAAAAGTTGTCTAACTGCCTCTGACTAGGCCAACGGGACGGTTGGGAAAGTAGATAAATCTGCTGGCGTTGGCATTTCTCAACAGTGCTGAAAGGAGTGCTGGATAAGTGAATTTCTGTAAATGAGAGTTAGCAGTTACTTTGGTACAGATAGAATGAAAGAAAGGTCTTTTAAAATACAGACACAGAGTTGAAATACCTTGAAGTAGGTGGAAAAGACTAGACCTTTATGTAACTGTCCCAGAGAAATGTTTTAAGCTGTCTTTGTTGCATATCACTCTTTAAACCAAGCTTCCATCTCGAGCTATGAGGAACACAGATAGTGTGACAGACCTAACAGATCAAATGGTTGAGTCCACTTTTTAGAGAAATATTAAGATGTGCCCCTTTGTTATCCAATTTTTGTGTTCTTTTTAAGTAAGGACAAGTCTTTTTGGGTATTTGAGCGTGAAAGGTTTAGCGTGGGGTCTTAGACAATAAATTGATGTTCCAGTGAAGGCAGTCAACCACCTGCACAAATTTAGCCTTTATAATTCTATTTATTGTCTGCAAATATAGCACCAGATTAGCTGTTTCCTGGAGAGACGAGTTTGGTGTGAGGTATTCATCACTTTGTTACAGCTCCTTTGAGATCACCATGAAGTACTCCCTTGTACTAAATGAATAGCTCTCTTATCATGACCTTTTAATCACTTCATCATGAAGAGGTCTTTTACTTGCTACAGGAGTCTACTTCATGATACCACCATCAAAGGGACTGTAATATCATAAAATGGCCACAACAGAGACCAGTACAGAAATATGGCACAATAAGAGAAAATTAGTGAAGACAGACCTAGTTGGCTGCAAGCAGCATCATGGCTTGCTAATGGGAAGTGCTGGAGAGGATAACTGGCTGTGAGCTCCATTGTTGGGAACTGCACCTGGAGGTGATATTTTGCTCAGTTTTGTAACAGGGTAGTGGAACAGAAGGGGAACAGTGTAAGCTTGCTAGCAGGGCCAGCAGCACCAAAGAAATCATGGAGATGTGGGAGATGAATAGGGCATGACCAAAAAGGAAGTTTAAAGACCAAATTTAGCTGTAGTGATACTTGCTGAACTCCTACGGAAAAGATTTTCTTTTCATGCTGTATTTAAAATACGAAGACACTGGAGTTCACACTACAGTGCAGAACTGATGTAAGAAGGGGAGAAGTCTCAATTGCAATGTTCAGATTATTTGAAGAGTTTCAACAGGGTTTCTGGAGAATGTCTTGGAGGGATGGAGTCTTGGCCATGTTGGTTGCCTGGAATCATAAAGGTTTGATTGCAATACAAGAGCACTTTAAGCACATGGATTTCAAAAGTAGTTGTGAAAGCTGTTCATAGCTCAACCTACAGGCAGATAAATACTCAAAGATAAACAGTCATTTTATCATGAAAACTCTATTAAAGCCTAAATAAGGAATTAAAAAACCCTGCCAGTAGCATACAAAGATTCCCTGGACTCTCCAACACCCAGAGCTACCATTAAATGTGTCTTGGTGTCACAGTGGGAGATGAAGAGAGAGGATGACTTTACACAAGAAACACTCACTGCCTTCCTGCTGTTCCATGTGCCATATCCACACTAAGCAATTAATGATGATGGTAATCAAGGCAGTGAAAGGCAGGTAGTTCATGTACAGGTACTGAGCTGTCAGATTGCTTAGAAAACAGGTTTTCATTCAGTTTTTCATTCATGCCTTTGATCCTCCAGAAGAGAAGGGCTCTAGGTGCCAGTTCTGCCTGGGTGCATTCCTCAGTTCCCTGAGCCTGTGCTGCAGCCACCGTGCCCACGCACTGCAGGTCTGTGTGCTGCCTTCCCTCCCTGCTGCCTGTTTCCTTTCATCTGAGCCTCTTCATTTCCAGCCCTTCAAGGGCCTCAGCTCTGTTTTGTTCTGGATTTGTTCTTTCTTTTTATTATGTCTTTTTTTCCCATCCCTGATATTTTTAGCCCTGTCTTGTTGTCTTCCTTCTTTCATCTTGCATGCTCGCTGGTTTAGCCATCTGCTTCCCTCAGCCCAGTTTTCTTTTCCATTTTCCCTTTCCATTTCTTCAGACCCACAGGCCATTTATCTCATTGCTTCTCCTTTCTCCAGCTCCACGGAGTCTTTTCATCTCCTCACACAATTTGTAAGCAAACAGCAGATGAGCATCCTGTATCTTCTTCCCAACTGCTGCCCGAGTCAGATTGTCTGGAGAAGAAAAAGAGATATTGAGACTATAGTCTTTATTTCAAAATTGACTCATCACATTCTTTGATTTCCTTTTGTATTCTCATCATTTCAGGGCACCTTCAGTTCTGGTTAGTTTTGTGCTCAGAACCTGGACATTTCATTTATATGGAATGTTAGTTTAGAAAATATTTTCTCAATATTTTTAAACTTTTTTTTCATCATATTTCACATGAATTAGTTTATGAATATTTTTATAAATATCACAACATGTAGAAGCCTGTCTCTTCAAAACAAGGTGATGTTTTTTCTGTATTTGGCAATTTTCTCTTTAGCAATCTGTTTGAATAAATACAATATGTGACTCACCGTGGAAAAACTGAAAATAAAACCAGGTTGTGACTTAATCATTTTTTCCACAGTATCTCAAAGAGCATTTAAACCATCTCAGAACACTCTGAGAACACTTGATGAAGCTTTGCCTTTAAGAATCACTGTTTTAAAATATATTTTGTTTTCAGTTAACAATTTTCAGTATGTGTGGAGACACTCAATCTGAATTCCCTGTAGATGATGCTTTTTGTGTGGGATATGACTAATCCATAGGACCTTGTAAAGAGATCAGACTGTCTAAAGTGCCAGGCATATTAAAGTACTTAAATAAAGGCATATTTTTGAAGTCAGGTTTGGATTCTCAGCCGCATTGACCAGAGGCAAAGCACCCTCACCAGTCTCATATATCCATGGAGATTAAGTTCTGGTTGTGCTTTCAGAATTTATGTCTTTTGTTTCCCCTTACACTTGTCCAGATCAAAATACACATGCACACTCTAAAGCTATCAGCAAATCAGTTCAGGAAAAGAGAAATTTCTATAAATCTCCAAATACTCATAAGGTCCAAATTTTGATCACACTGAATATGAGTGTGAGCATAAGATTGAAAAGGATGTGCACATACCTGTGTATCAATACAAACAAAAAAATGCATGTATTATGCTTGAAGCTTGAGATTTACCAGTTCCACTGTCATGTAACAATGATTTCAGTGCAGTTGTTCCTGTTTTTTAATGCTGCAGGTGAATAAGCCAGAAAAAAACCCATATAAGTTTTTGTCATAAGTCATCTCATACGAGACTCAAGAAACATATTTTACGTGGTAGTGTAACTAATAGAATTTCAAATGACAGTGATGTGTGAGGCTTTGAGATGTGGCAATGCAGAACATTCTTTCTTGAATAATTCACTCTTCTGAAGTTATTATATATTCAAAACTGATTGAGTTGCATATCCAAATGATGGTCTATCAGCTGTTGATATAGGAGAAGAAAAAGAAGTTTCTGCATTTATTCTGAACTGTGGTTTGTATCACATTAGTCTTGGTTATATGAACTGAGTTTAATTGATTGTGATTTAATTTACATTCTGCAGTGGATGTCTTTTTCTTGAGATAATTAATCTTACTGAAAAATTCTGTGTGAACAGTTGAGGCTCTAACAGATTTCAGGAGGTGCATTTTTGTTTAGGCTTCCTTGACAGCCTTTTTTCTTACAGATAAATTATGTGTCTCAGAGTGTCTTGCCTTTTTTATTTATTTTAGTTTGGCAGCATATAGTTGTTATGGCTGGCAATATTTCATACCCCAAAGTATTAATGTTAACCATAAGTTACTACCAATGGTATGCAGTGGTTCCTATCAATCATGAGAAATAATCAATGCTGATTGAAACAAATAAATACGATGCTTTTCAAAGTTATAACCTTGTCATATAACTTCAGTGCTCAAATGCATCAAACACTATCTTAAATTAACTCTGCAATTATATACAGAGTTTTCAGAAACCAGATACTTCACCTAAAGGGCCAGCATTGTGAAAGACTATATAAAAATTTAGACATTAATAGTGGCAAAATTCACCTCTATTTTTTTATTTGCTTCTAGAATTGGGTAGAAATAACAGGATTTTCAGATGGATGGCGATTCATCATCTCAGTATTACAGACTCTTTAGTTGATTGTTTGCTCTGAAACCAGTTGAAGAGCGTGTATGTCATCCTATTTGAAATGAGAAGTCCCCGTTGCTCTCTCTATCCCAGATATAATCAATATGAGATCAGTCATTAACTCATGCGGCTGAACTTAGTGAATCTAACGCCAGGAAAATGCCAGTCAAATACCAGAGCTCCAAGAGCCACTTCACTGGTGCATGGTGTGAAGCATTTCTGGTGTGGATCCCAAAGTCAGCTGAGCTTTGGTATCAAGGCATAGTCTGAGCTCTCACTGTGTTTATTGCCATGATATGAAATCAGCAGAATTCAAGTCTTTAATCAATATTATTTTCATGAATATGCAGAGGCTGTCACTGATTGGTATGGAGTGTAGTTTTTCAAACT
Organism: Taeniopygia guttata; assembly: GCF_048771995.1. Taxonomy (NCBI): domain Eukaryota; kingdom Metazoa; phylum Chordata; class Aves; order Passeriformes; family Estrildidae; genus Taeniopygia; species Taeniopygia guttata. The sequence continues at coordinate 31,590,069 of NC_133032.1, read as the reverse complement.
CTTCAGTAATAGCATGGGTGTTGTCCAGTGGTTTCATCTCCCTCATGTCTCAGAATTCAATGCTGCAGAGCTGTCTCTTCCCTTCTTACACACCCAAGGAGCCAATGACATGAAACCCAACCATGGCCATGCCATATTTAGCTGTTCAATCCCATTTAGCAGCAGTTCCTATGCTGGAGAGCACATGGAGTCAGACTGGAAAGGCAAAGGGGGAACATTTGAAATCAATGACAACAGAATTTTAGAGAAATTTGGATTTCACCGTAATGTTATTGATACTATTAACATTATTAATTTATTTAGCATTAACATTAATAATTTATATTAGCATTTAGCAAAATGAATGGAAGTTTCATCCAGCAGCTGTGCTTTGCCTTTGGCAGTAGTCATGCTGCTCCTAATTTAATACTATTAACTCCCTCACAGGTTTTACTAACAGGGTGCTGAACATCTTGCAATACAAAGAAAGGAATATATCTTCTTTATTGTTTTGTGATCAGCACATTAGATACTGATTCCATTCTCTTTGCACTGCAGTCCCAGCAAGGTCACGTGTCCTGAAGCTCATGAAAAGGAAATGAGGAATAGGAGATGGTTGTGTGAATGTTAATCTGGATTTTTGGAGAGCAAGAAGTTGCTGCTTGGAATCCTGATGGCACCAAGCAGAGAGTGCCCCCTCCTACTGTAACTCATTTGCTTTCAGCAGACTTTCCACAATGGAAAAGGTTCCACCACAAATAATCTTGTGTTCTCCAACCGTATACCAGAACAAGGAGTTTGTACATGACATTAAAGACCTGCTGAAAGCCTTTTCTCATTTTCATTGCTGGAAATCTGAATTACACCAGTGTTCTCTGAGCAAAATTGATTGTAAAATATCACTAACTACAGGAAAAAGAATTTCAATAATTATTTGCATAAATTATATAAATAATAGACATAGAATTTGTATAATTTAGTATAATACGTATAGGCTGTGTTTTTTGTATGGGGGGTGAACTTGAATATATGTTAACTTACTGAAAATATGTAATACAGTTATTTTTTTCTGGCTACAAGCACACTATAATTATATCAGTAATCCCTTCAAAAGATCTCCATAACCATCCTGTGCCTCATTACATCCCCTCATAGTCTCTCTACCCCGCCTCTGGTCTTTGCTCAATATTTGTAGCTCATAGCATGTTCTGGATATTCCATTTTTCTTTTGTCCTACAGGCAAAATAGGAGACAACATATGTTTACACTTCTTTTTCTAAAGTGTATTTTGAGCTTTTAGTGAAGGTTTCTTAAAGATTTGGGTTTTTGAATGAGATTGTTTGTCATTGTGTGGGGGTATTTTGCTGCATGAATGGCAGATGAATGATGGGTTACATTTGCTTGGTCTTCTAATCACTTTGCCACAGCAAAGGCTTTTTGGTTCAGTTTTCAGCATAAGTGGATTTTTCAGTAATTCTTCAAATGCTTAATTCAACTGTAGAAAAGAGGATCAAGGCAGAATCCTAGTCCTGGTGCTGTTTTTCACACTGTGCATGACAGCCAGTAGCTCCTGTGGCTGGCACCCACCAAGGCAGTTTGACAATGTGCCAGACCATTTTACTAATGCATTATGAAAGATCTTCAAAAGTGAGAAGGGCCACGGGTGAATGGAGAAGTGAGTGTCCTTGGCAAGCTGTATTCCTGTTTACTTCCCTGCTTCACTGTGTCCTGTCCCCTGATTTCTGGGTTCGCATGCATTTTGTGATATGCAGTGTAATGCAGGTTGTTAGGATCACTTTGAGTTTGAGGTAGCCCTTTTCTTTTCAACTGGGCTTAGGAATATATTTTTCACCCTAACATTGTTACAGATGTGGTGGCCTGAAGGGATAAACGAGACAGGGAAGAGGTAATATCTTTTATTAGGCCAGCTGATGTAGCTGGAAAAAGTAGAAAAGGTTTCAGGCACAGAAAACCTTTTCCAGGTCAGGTTCTCTCATAGCTTTGAACTTCCTAATAATTAACTTGTGCCAGTGAAGCAATAAAAGCAGTTTTTTGATCTTTCTTTTTTTATGAGTAATACTGTTATATTGCAGGAGTTTAAACTTTACCCAGCTAAGGTTGATTATTTTGTGTCCAAATCTGATTAAATTCTTTAACTCATAGAACAAGAATATAGTCATTTTTCATTCAGATTAGTAGTCTCATAAAATACTAGATTTTATTTTTCATGGGATCAGAAGTGTAAATTAACCCATAAAAGATCTGATATCTCACTGATGAATCAGAGAGATCAGCATGGTTTTGAACCTCATCTGAGAAACTACCTCTTTCCAAAGCAGGGTATGTGTTTAGAGATAAGTGGGTTGAGAATGATGGCAAACACTGCAATTTCAGTTATTTAATGAGTCTCTGTTGCTCTATTTTTTCACTAATGGGAAGAGCATTGCTTGTAAATAGTATGTTCTTCTTGCTGTGTACAATACAAATAGATGGATATCCATGTTGTGTGCAAGAGATGGACACAATGGTTTGGCTGTTAAGCCTTGGAATAACTGAAAGTATTACTGCAGGTGCTGAAATTTTCCATGTATTTCATACACTCTCACCTTTTATAGTTCTTGCACAGAGTGAGTGCTTTAATGCCCTGTGAGATGCTTTATTGGAACCTGAAAGGGGAATTTACAGAGTGTAGCAGCACAGAAAGCTGCAATGAGGAGTTCAGATTGCAGGTGTCTGGTTGGGTGAAAGCAAAAATACAGGACAGGCACTCCACTACTTTACAAAAAGCTGTGCCAGCAAGAAGGCATCATTACTGCTCCAAATAAATAACACATGAAAGATTGTAATTGGTTTATAATATGGGAAATGGATAAAGGATGCATCAAGGTGTTTGGCATGCCCAAGCATTTTGGGATTATAGCGCTGTGAGGTTCTAATGTCATCAGCTCTCTTCCATTTCCCTGGAGCTGAGAGCTCTCATCACACCATAAAAATACTGTTACTGAGGTTTTCTTGGCAGCTTTTTAGCAAAAACACTATTCTGCTGAGAAATGTTTTCCAAATTACCCAGGGACAGTGAACTGGATCTTTTCTGGAATGTTTTGCAGAATTAGTGGTGTGTGTTTGGCAGAGTGTATAAGGCAATTTTCTTATATCTTGTTGGGCTATGCACCGAGTTCCATGGAATTATTTAATTTTTAGAACTACAGAAAGAAAAAATAATTCCTTGAAAGGTAGAAACTAAAGGACACATGAAACTCCAGAACTCAGTTATTGAAAGAGTTACACCTTCATCTAAATGTGTCATCTAAAAGTTCAAATCATGATTGATAAGTGTGTTTTTTATTGCTGGCTGTTAGCTGAATAATAGATTGTTATTTCAATACATTTTGACTGGAGCAATTTGTCTTGAAATACTTTTGGCACCTTTTTCTTTTAGGTCCTTTGTAATAGAGTTCTGTAATTTCATTTTTTTCATACACAAATGCAGCTCCAGTGTTGAGCAGCACCAGATGAAAGCTTGTCATCACTTTATAAACTGATAAAAGAATGAATTCAGAAGAAATATTTAATATGCAGTGGTTGTTACCGACTGCATTCTGTGGCAAAAGAAAAATTAAATAAATTGTACTGAGGGGGAGGTATCCTGTCTGTCTGATCTAAAAAGCGATTTTCATAGTTCTTAACACTGCAGGGAGCACTTTCCAGCTTATCATAATAGAAGCAGGCAAGTTATTTACTTGCCAGAAAGGCCTGAACCCTAGCAATCATCCACGCCACTTCTGAAGTGAAGACTCCTTACAGTGCCCAACCTTAACATGTATAATTATTTTAATAAATTATACCAGGCCATTTTCCTCTTTTTGTTTTCCTCAGCTGATATGACACTGCAGAAATTGCTGTAATGCATTTAATATTTTAAAAGGCTTTTCTCTCCTACATTGCTCTTCTTCTTAGAGATGTTTCATGTGTCCATAATCATTAACTGATTCACTCTATATGTAGAAGGTGAGTATTTTTCACCACAACCAAGCTCTTTTCCTCAGTTTCACATCTCTTATTTTTGCCAGCTGGAGCAATTCAGTGTCCATGTTTAAATATTAATCTTCATTCATCTTTTGATAGCATCTTGGTTAGAAGGCATGGAGTACAAGAAATGTCTGAAAACATTTTGGCATAGGTATGGTTGCACTTTGGGTTTGACTTGCACGCAGTAGGCAGCCTTCACTGTAAATTCACTGCCAGAGGAGTCACTGCTGCCTGAGCTTTAGTCTGGTTATTGGACTAATAACCAGATTGGATTATTGGAATAATTGGATTATTATTGGAATAATAACCAGGTCTTGGGGTTTTTTTTTTCTGCTTTGCACGCCAAACAGGTTGAGCCTTTGTTCAAAGCTACAAGAGATTCCTAAGCGCTTTCTACAAAAGCCAGACTACGAAAAGAAATATTTTCTACATCCTTTTTTGTTGATTTCATTTCAACAGTGATTGTGTTTCAGTGTGTGGCTCTTGCAAGCAGGATGAATTAGGAACCTTCATACTTGTAATTTATACGTGGTGTTCCTGTTAAGAACTAAAACTAATATGAATAAATCGAGAAAAATGTCAGCACCCTGTCTGAAAGTGACCTCACTGGAGTGTTGGTCTCCACTAGAAGTGGAGCTGTTTTAACTTTTTTCAACGGATATTAATGTTTCTGCATAAATGCTTAGACAGAAATGTTACATAAGGCAGGAGCAGAGTTTCCACGTGATATATGAAGTGTTGTTCTTGTTGTTACAGTATATTTTATGTTTAAGCTGTCAGAATGACTTATTAGTTTAGCATTTCTTGTTGAAATATATTCTGTCTAATAATTTACTTTTAAAATATTCCTATTCAAAATATTTATCAACCCTCCACACATTATCTTTGATACAATTTTCCTTTTTCCCACAAGGCCAAGAGACCCATTTCTCTTCTTTGTAACTGGCTGCTGGCAAGTGCCTCTCTGGGTAGTCTCTGGCAGTGCACACCCTGTGCAGAAACCACCATGATTTAACCATTTGTCTCTGTTTCAGTCACACTCCCCAGAAGAATGACAAAACAGTTTATCTTAAGCTGTAATATAAAAATGTTTGGTGCATACTTACTAATATTTGTATGATTCTTACTGAAGCAACAGTTCTGGCATTAAGCACAACAGACTTGGAAAATGGAAATTATTTTTGTCTCCAAGGGAAATTTTATAGAAAGGATATTCAGCTGTTGCACAAAGTAGAGTTACTAATCTTCAAAATCTTTGTGGGATTCTTGCTGTATCAGCCAGCAAAGATGTAGGGCATGCTAAACTCATGGGATGTGTTGGCAGGGAACTAATAATGAGAAGGGAGTCAATGGAAAGCTATTTCAGATGGATCAGTTATTGAAAGGCCTCCAGGCAAAATACCAACCTCTGAAACCCTCTCGTGTGCCATAGTGACAAATTCCAGTGGCTCTGTCCATGTAGGATCCCTCTTTGCCTGTTCTCTTTGAAGGAGACACTGGAAGATTCCCAGAGCAGAAAATATAGCCTGGAGAATTCCCAACACATGTAACCATGTCAAGGTTTTGGCTTTACATCTGTAGCTGTCCCCATCTGACTGGGATCAGCCTGTCCAGAAAGAAATCCTTCACGTGCCCAGCAGAGATGCTGTAACTGTGGACATGAAAACCAGAAGCTGCAGTCAATCTAGTGGATATAATCTAGCATTTTTTTTCTGACAGAAGTTTCCATTAAAAGGATTTTTGCTTAGTTCAGTAATAATTAATGGCAAATATATTTCATATTCCAAGACCACAAAGCAATTTCAAACAATATTAAAACTAATACTATGGAATTGTGATACTTTTGTGATACAAGACATAGAGGGAAAAAATGAGCTAGATGAAAACCAATCACTCCATACTGGAAGAGAGCAAAATGTCTATTATTCACTATGTGTGTATAGACTAATGTTTGACTAGAGAGAATGTGTTTTGCTTTGATTTGAGCCCTTCGGTGTGGTGGTCCATCACAGTCATCACATTACACACTGTAAGTGTTCTTCTGCTCAGAGAATCCTGCAGGTGTGAGTCCAGAAGTCACTGGTAACCTGGATGAGAAAATTAGTTCTCATATTTTGATACCCAAAATACCAAAAAAACTTCAACAGACTTTTTTCTGAAAAGCAAAGGAAGTCACTCCAAATCAGGCCAAAACTTATTTAATAAAGCCACAGCAAACAGAGCCCCACTAAGTACAGAGTTTTTCTGTTCTGTGAACCGTGCCTGGGAGGTCCTTCAGGCTGTTCATAGCAGGTGGTCAGAAAAGTACCATATGAGCCTGTATTTGTATGCATTTCAAGTACAATAACTGGGATACCTGTGCAATCATTTTGACACAGCTTGATGAAGAAAAAAAATGTGTGTATTTTTTCCCTAATGTATATTCTCAATGGGTTTTTTGTTTTCAATTTTTTTTTTGGCAAGGGGAGATTGCTTTTTTTTTTTTTTTTTTTTTTTTTTTTTAACAGGAATGCAGGATTTTCTAATTGGGACATTTTCTGTGCAGTTGTACTGTTATAGTGTCTGGTTAAATTAACAGGTGAATATGTGTGTCCCTCCAACAGCTTTCAAAACCTGGTTCAGGTCTTTTGGTTATAATTAATACAGCAAAGGCTTCTTTCAGTAATAAAGGTGTCAGTGTTTATAGGCATTGAAAGACTGTGACTGCCCTCATGGTAGTCTGTATTTAATACTGTATTTTGTGTTGTAATTCTTAATTTTTTTTTTTTTAACAGGTTTTTCATTATTCTTATACAGCTTCATATGTGATTTATAACATACACACAAGGTAGGTCACACTGTTTTTTCCATACCGTGTCATTGTCAGTGGCTCATGCATGAGGTGATGCCAGTGTGTTCAAGTAAAAATGTTTCCCTTTTTTCAAGGGAAGTTTGGGAGTTAAACCCTCCAGAAGTAGAGGATTCAGTTTTACAGTATGCAGCCTGGGGTGTTCACGGACAGCAACTGGTAAGCACAGTCATTAAAAATGTATGGACTCCAGATAGACTGAGGTAAAAACAAAACTGAAAGCCTTAAAATAAGTTGTATTATGTGTTTCTGCACTATTCTAGTATGTTCCTGTTATAGCTTTTAGGAGAGCTCTATTTATTTGTTTATTTTTTATTAAAAATGTGTTTTTCCAGGCTGACCCCCAATAAGCAAATGGTACAGTTGTTGAAAGAATCACACCTTCATCTAAATATGCACTCAAGTGATTTTCAGGATAACCATCTTTGTGGCTACTGCTATGTGGGAAGGAACGTTAAAGGTGAAAAGCAGTTTTCTTTTAAGTGAAATATCAATGAAAACTGTGGGCAAAAGCTTAGCATCCAAATCTGATGTGATGTGAAAATTGCTGCCAAGGTCAGCTGTGCTGCTTGAATTCATAATAATTAAACGAGATGCCATGTTTCATGTATAATTTTTTTTCCAGAAGTTTTACCATTTTTAATGAACATTAATCATCCATAGTCACTATAACCAATGTCAATACAAGAAGAGAAAAAATTGTGGGTTTAGAATAGCAATGATTTTAAGCTGACCTGTGTTGGTAGTTGAAGGCAAGAGGCTGATTAAATCTTCAATTCTGCATAAGAAATTCAGATAATCCTTGTTACAGTGTTCTAATAAGCTCATTAATGCCCTCAGGCATGATCCCAGGGCCTCCTTGCATATCCAGCTTGTTCATGCAGAGAGGCTGTAAGCTGAATGTCTAGAGAATATACCCTGTTGCTTTATATCATTCATCAAAATGATTGGAAAGTAAAAAATGTTTCTCGTTGGAATGTTTTGCATTAAGGAAATGGAGGCAGGTGAGAAAAAGTATTTGGAACATGCTTGTTATGTTTTAATAATTAACCACATTAATTTTTTAATAATGAGAGCATGGCAACAGGATTAGTGGTAATAAATACATAGGTTATTTACCAGGCAGCATTTTGGAATGTGGCAAACCATGTAGGTTGCAGTGGAAAGGAGAAGCATTTGCAAAATTAAAAGATTTAATAAATGTTTTAATTAAATTGCAGTTTGTAAGATTCCTCTGTGCCGGACAGAGGATCTGGACATTGGTCTGTACTAATCAGAGGATCAGTAATCTAAAGAAGAACAAAAATTAGGTGCAGTGATTACTGAGAAAATATCTTCTTATTTTCCTGGAATGTCTCATAAGAACAGGGTCAGATTTACCAATCATAAACCTCAGAAAAAGAAATCAAAATAATGCTTCTTTAAGTGTTTTGCCAAAAATGTCATCCTGAAAATATGTATGGATCCTTCCAGAAGTGGACTTCTATTACATCACAGAACTGCAAAAAAACCTAGGTGATCATTTTAGGTACAGCCTTAATCATCCAAATTTGAAAACATTGGCATAATTCATACTTGAGCGAGGATAACATTACTCATCTTTGTTAATGTCCCTAGTAAAGTTAATGTCATGCTTTAAAAATATCTGCTCTACTGTGGGTTTTATGGTGCCATATGGTCTGCAGAATTAGGAAATAATAACGTTGAAGACAAAATCTTCCGTGCACTCTGAATGGCACCGAGTGTTGCCATAGAGATGTACACCTGCAGGAGCAGCCCGCTGAAGGTGACTTTAGGAATGCCAATTAGAAGGATGTCCTCTTGAAGCTGTTCCTGTGGCAGAAGGAGCTTTCCAAAGTGACGGAAGTGCCTTGCTGCATTGCCCTCCCATTCAGCAGCAAGCCAAAAATGGAGGAGCATGAATGAATAAAGACTGTTGTGAGTAATGGTTGTTGCTGCTGTCTGAAGGAACATCTGCCTTGAGCAGAAGCAGGACAGAGAGCTCAGTCCAGCAGAACAGGTCAGGCAGAGGAAAGATGTGTGACTGAGGACATATTGCCACAATGGTTCTGGCTTAAAATTTATCATCGGAACACTGGATTAGTGGGTTTTGAGTAAAGTAGTACAGGAGGCAAACAGCAGTGAAATAGGGTACAGGGAGATGTGTAAAGGGAGAGATCCAATGATGAAAATCCATCAGTAGCTATCAATGGAGTGAAGCTGCAGTCTCGTAGACCCATGCTGCCAAACACACTATGAGTGGTTTACCTTCCTGAACAAAACTTAACTTGTCTTTTCTATGGAAATAGTGATAATTCATTAATAAAACAAGCAATTATATACTTACTCTAAATAAAATAATCATAGTGTATTAACCTGGGTAATAATCTCCAAGAGCCATTCTTTACAACTGAAGAACAAGTGGAGAAAAGTTGGAGAAGAGATTAATTTTATATACAAAAATTTGATGTAGAAGGAGCCATGATGTGTGGTGTGTTTCATCACGGAGATAGAGTATATGTAGTTCTCTAAAGTGAGGAGGAATATCTCTCTCCATCTGTGGTGCAGGAATTAATAGCAATACTATAGCCAGGACTGGTCAGCAAAATTAGCACAAAATGTGAAACACAAGGCACAGGTATGTGTGACTGAGCCAAAGATCCCAACTTTACACTATAACTACTTGGAAAGTCCTGCATTAAATCCAGATAACAGGGGGATAACACATGGACTTGGATCAACTATTTTTGATAGGCTATAGTGTAAATTAAGATGTTTCCAGTCCACATTTCTGCAGATCTTACTAACAGTGCAGCCTACATGATTATCTTTAAGTATTTAAATGAGGAGGAACTGGCAAGATATTCAAACAGATAATGTAAGGATTTGAAGGCAAAAAAAAAAAAAAAAAACCAGGAAGGAAAATATGTATGAAGCCATGGACTGCTTATTGCACAGATGGAATATGGTGCAGTGAAATCAAGTATATGCAGTATTTTACATCCTTGTGGAAAGCATGCATCAGTCTAGGTTTACTGTTGGGGGTAATTTCTGGGGCTGTCTAATGGGCCCCAGAGGATGCCCCATGTGGCTGGTGAAGAACAGAGTTAGTTTTCTGTCAGATGCCAGGTGACTGAGCCCCACTGTTTTCCAGCTACCACAGTGGTTGCAGATTATTTCAGTTCCTTGCTATTTACCTAGAGTAGAGGGTTTTGTAGTGATTAAGAGGAAAGCTCAGAGAAACATCTGCTGGTTGAGTCATGACATTTTGGTGGTGAAATTGAAAATGTTTGCCACTGGGGAGAAGAAACTTTTATCTAATGAATTAATGTATCTTAAGGTCACATAGCTCTTAAAATGGGAACTTTTTTCAAGGTCACACTCTTTAAAATGCTGCCTTTTAACTGTGTTAGAACTGTGCCAGATCTAAAATACAATTTCTGTGTCATAGTATGTAAGGGAGCTGTTCATCTATTTGCCAAACATTACTCATATTTGATTGAAGTTGTGAAAGTCATTAGTTGATTATCTCTTTATCTCGCCTCCATAGAATCCATCTGCAGCATCAAGTAATTCCAGGAAAGACAAATGCAACTGGAGATCTAATTTGTTTCATCAACATTTTTCTGCCTCCAATTTATTGATTAAAGACCTCACTGCTTGTGTCTGAGAAAGAGATATCCCATAGCTGGTGGGAAGGCTTTCTGAGAAGAAGAATGCTTTTGGGGTTTTTAAAGGGCCGCTGTTGTTGAAATACCCAGGTTTTTATCCGGTGTTCTCCCTTCTCGAGCCTTATCTTCTCCAGTAGTTTCTAGCAAAAGTTTTTATGTGTTTGTGCTGGACCTGGCTTGGGTCTGACACAGGGGAGACAGCTCTGGGTCTGTCTGAGGAGATTATTGCAGTAGGAGCCTAGATATCAAAGTTCAGGCTGGAGATGCCTCCAGTGTTTGCAGTGCTGTATTTAAGTGTCTGTTGACACTCTTGTGTTCTTCTGCAGTGCTCTTTGTGATACAAATAGTTCTTCTGATCAGTTATTGGGTGGGCTGCTTGAACTAGCTCCCAGTGAAGCATGGTTAGAAGTTGTTCAGTTTGACATTGATTTTTCTTAAAAGTTATACATAGGGTTTTTTCCTGCCTTGGTGGTGGTACATGTTGTTTATGTTGTATAAAATACCTTATTTCACTTTATTCAATGAACATACATCCATGCAAGTCACTTTGCCTTTGTATTTTTAATAGATACTTTGTGCTATTTATTGCAGTAAGCTCGTTTTGATATATTGAGTGATTCTGAGGGGAGCTTGAGTTACGTTTTTGGATGGATCAGTATATCCAGATAAATAATGATCTATTGACTTACAGATGAATGTCTACGCATAAATTAATACATATTTTAACCAAACAGAAATGAAGAAAATAGTAAAACCATCCAGAATGTTAAAGAAAATTATTTTTAGGAGCTTTGTCAAAAATTTATGCTACCAACAAAATATAACACAATCAAATGGTAGGACTGAAGATGAGCTTTTACAATGCTTTGTTTTAATTTAGGTCATCATTGAGTCCAATTGCTTATTAGGCTGTATACACTAAGAAAAATTTGGTGACTGTAGCTGAATTGTGGATTTTGGATGTTCTCATCAATTTTTAGAAAGTACTTTAAATACTAGAAATCTGTAAGTTGCCTCATCTTCCAAAAAAACAACAACAACAAAGGTTACTCACTAATAGAGTTGAAGCTTTTACATAAGAATGAAAAAGATCCAGTGAAAGAGGACCTCACCTTATATTGAAACGGCCTAAAAAGCAGAAATTAATCAGAGCAAAATCTGCTTTAATTACTGTTAATGAATGTACCATTTCAAGAACTCTCTGCTCTTTTGCTCTGTGATCAGTCATCTTATCCTTATCCTTTTGTCATATTTGGGCCTTCAGTTTCCCTTCACATCACCATCAATACTTATGGCCCCACAAAAATGCAAATATCTCTCAGACTGAATTAACATGACATTACCTTGCAATTGCCTTTTGTCAAAATTTTAGTCTTTTTTTCCCAATGGCTTTCAAAGACAAATAGTGCAGCAGCAAAGTTCTTTGATGTTGTGTTACTTTCTGTGTTCTCAGATAAGCACTGGACTGATTTTAGTAAATGAGGAATTAGCAGGATTGTTCTCGGGCAGTTACCTTGCTCAATACTTGCTTTAACAGCCATTACTTGCTGAAAGCTCCATTTACTGTTTGGTCTATCAAGGTAATGTACAACTGCTATAAAACATGGTAATTTATCTTTCTGTAAAATATTTGCCATGTGTTTTCTTTTTTGCATAATTAGTGCTGTGGGTACTTGGCACCCCCTCCTGGCAAGAACACTTGCATATGCAAATGAAGTAAAAGCTTAATTAATGCTAATGAAGTAAGTCCTAAATAAATATATTTCTTTTGCTGGTTTTATCTGCAAAGTATTCTGCTCTTTTGACTTACTGTATTTTAGATGAGTAACTTAAAATTACATATGGAAATGTCAAGGCTTTATTTCATCTTTCCTTTTAATGACTATGCTAATGAAGCAAATGGCACTGAAACTGAGAGGAAAACTAGAAATAAACAAGAACACTTCAATGTGACATTAACCTCAGGTATGATACCTCATTTAAAATGCACGAGGGGTTCAATTACCAAACTTCTGTAGTTCAAAGCACATTTGGAGGTCCTTTGTCCTGCTGAGGATGTTTCTCTGAAGGGAGGGAACTGTGGTTGAGCACTGCCCATGCAGCTGAATCAACAGAAGATTTGGAGTTATCTAAAAGACTTAAACTTTCTTCCTACTAAGCTGCTGCTACACATTGGATTTTTTCTCTTGGATTTGTGAAACTACCACTGTAAAATCTAAATGGTTTTTGCCTTTTAATTTTATTTATTTGATTCAGACTGTTCTTAAAAAAAAAAAAAATAGTATGAGTTGCTCTGAAAGTATTCTACGGAGCTGTGAATTTCCATTATGAATTTCTGGGTGCTTACTCCACTTAAATATGGATTGGAGGAGCATTTAATGCATGTTCTTCAGTTCCAAAATTGATACTTCATCTGAAAGCTTCTCATCTCAGAAAAGGGGAATGGAGGATGCAGCCAGAAAACAAAAGCGGTTTGGCAAAACAGGATAAAATATAGTTTTACTTACAAAGGCTGGATGTATTCAATAAAAGTTTTGTGAGCTCTAGAGACCACTACAACATTATAAATGGGGCAAGGCTAAGTTGAGCAAAGAAGTTTCTTCATCAGTTTGCTTGCTGAAATACGACTAACATGTTCTGGTATCAAAGGCAGTTTAAAATTATGAGTATTAAGGGTTAGATGTTGCTGGCCCTTTGTGGGAATAGCCACTTGGCTGTATCTGAAAGAAGAAATAATGAGAAAATTGTATGTTTTATAGGGGCATTATTCCTCTGCCTCTGTTTTTCATGTGAAACAGTAAAAGGCCCAGCAGCTTTATAGTGAATAAATCAAGAGAAGAGATAAAAGTTGTTTCCTCTTGCTGGTTCTTATTCTGTTATCACTGCTCTAGCATGCAGCTAATATTTGAGTCAGCATGGAAGCCTGGCACCCAAGTAATGTGTTCTTTTATCCAGAAGCAAATATATTGGAAATTTGATATATCACTGTGCTAAAACTCAAATTATTTTTTTCACAAGGCTACTCATGTGGGTGTCTATGTGTATATATATATATATATGTATATGTATATGTATATGTATATATATTTCCCTACATATAGTCCCACAAAGACACAGAAACAAATATGGTCACACATGTTTGATAGGAGCAGTCCTAAGGACTTTTCCATGCAGCAGCCTGCAGGGAGCAATGAAAGCAGCAATATTCACCTCTCATCATGTTGTTCAACATGTCCGTGTGTAACAAAGCATATCTGAACATTCACACTTCCGTCTGTTAGCTAATATTAACTGCAAGTCCAATGGCTCATAAAATAGGGCTGCTGTGCTTCTTGTGTGGAAAATGTGTGGCTTTCTGTAATGCAGAAGCATGAAAATTATATTTCAGAAGTCTGGAATTCTTTGGAAATAGCCACCCGTAAAAACTGGGAAGCAGGGGTTGAAATTGATGGAATCCTCAGCTAAACTGGAGTTGAAAAGATTGGGTTTTATTATGGACTGTATTTCTGTATAACTCAAAAATCCTGCCCAAAACCACTGCATGCTTGCCTGTGTCCCTGGACCATATAATCATGTAGTCACTTCATATTTAGCAATTAACAAAAAAGGTACACCACAGGATGGGATGGAAAATTTGTCATATCCATCTTTTGGCAATGTAAATGACAGTTTTATCTGGCAAATAGAAAAAAAAAAAGGTAAAAAAACCAAACAATACAAAACAAAACAAAACAAAAAAGCAGCTATATTCTGTGCTCCTTAAAACCTTGGAAAAGGAAGATTCCAAAGAGGAAGACACCAAAATGTCAAAATGGAAGACTTTGATGATTTCTAACACCTTTCTAGTTCAGGTTCTATGGCAGAGGTTGTTCTAATCAATTGTAAACATGACTTTTATTTGCCTTTTTTGAAGTGTCTGGCAGAAAACTTGTAAGAGACTTTGGAATTTCTGTGATGGTACCAGTGGCTATAGAATTCTGCTAGGAACAGGTTGAAGTGTCAAAGCCAACTTGACACAAACTCCAGTGAGCTCTTGCTCTTTGTCAGGGTTCCTCCATCTCTTCCATTTATAAGTTCTGTTTCCTCTATGTTAAAATCTATTTTCTCATTCAGCACATAACATCTTTTGGAAATATGGACAGGTGTCTGTCAGTGGAAGTGGTAGTGACTGTCCTCCTCTGCAAGGCTGAACAACTTTGGGTATGATCAGTTCTCCTGGCTATTTCTCTCTATTTTAGCCAAGTCCCTCTTGAAAATGAGGCATTAAATTCCATCATCACCAGCCCATAAATGTCCTTGCATATTTCTTTTTCCCTGCAGTGGGGTTATGACTTCCCCACCGTGTTTATGCTGAAAATCAGAGTTGATTAAACTTCGGCTGCACTGTGTTATAGTGACTTAGGCTTTCATGTTGACTCAGCCAGGACCAGACAGTGAAGTGCAAAGAACTGCTTGTGGATGTGTAGTTGTGGGGAATGTATCTCCACTGGGAGCTCCAAGGCCTGGAGAATGTGGATTAAAAAGTCAGGTGTAGTGTTGATATCTAAGAGAAAACAATACATTCATTTCCTTCTCTGTTTATGGCAGGTGACAGCGCATTTACAGAAATAGAAGGGGAAAGTTTGTGTAGAAGGAAAGCAAAAAGTTATTTTCAAATGTTGTTTCCCATATGCTGAACTGTCCCAGACAGATGTGCTGTTCTAAGAGCTAGTCACAATTTCCTAATTCCTCCTTGTCTCATTCCTAATGAGGTATTTTAAGATAAACTGTGTTTCTTGCATTGGATGTGCTATGTGGAGTCTGTACAGGTGGATGTCATCCAGTAAAATTTTGGTCTATCATAAAGACAATGGGCAAATTGAACCCTGTGTGCAGTGGGGAGATGAAGGGACATGTCCTGTGCAGCAGCACGGGCTGGGTCAGCAATAGCAGCTAAAAGCACAAACCTTTGTGTTCAACCCTGCTTGGCTTTCTCATGTAGGAGATGCTCAGAGGCAGCCTGATCTATTGTATTTCATACAAAGTTCATAGGGGTTGCCCACCACTCTAAAAATAGCAGCAAATGTAAGTATGACTTTACAGCTCAGAATTTTCAATTTTGTTCTTGCCGTTGTAATGCTACTTTCTTACATTTTGCCAAAGAAAACAGAAGATTCCTTCTCTGATACCAAGCCCTTACAATTTCCTTAGATATTTTTCTGTCTCCCTACATTGTTTTTTCTTCTTCTGGAGTAACTAGGTTGAAAATTTTTCAGTTTAGCTTGTTACAGATTGATCAGTCTGGGCATAATTGAATGCTTGATATCAGTGTAAGATGAGCCTGAAATAACCAGAGATCATTTTAAAAGATTTTATGTAACGACAGATTATGATTTTGTTATAGGCTTCATGCTGGCTCACTAGTCAGAAGCAATCAGTAAGTGTGAGGAAGGAGGAATGTGAATTCCTGAGCATGAACTGTTTTTGGATAAGTCTTCTTCCCATCACTTGGACAAAGATCAAAGGGCTGAGCAGCCCAATCCTCAGTCACATTTTGCACAGTGCTGCAGCCAGCAGAGCTCTCCAGGCAGCTCCATGGGAGGAAGCAGCAGATCCAGACCATCAGCTTCGGGGCAAGGCAGTCTTGCTGTGATCTGTGCAGCAGATTTATGAAGCAGCTTTCTGTGTAGGTCGTAGTTCAGATATTATATATGATTTTATTTATATAGCACATTACACTATGTTTGCTCTCCTGGGTAAGCTGTCATGGGATGAGGCAGGGTGTGAATTTAGTGAGCATCATGATCCAATATCATTGGAAAGGCAACATAATTAATGTGTGTTGAAACAAAAGAGGGCAACGCTTCCCTGCATTTATTGGAAATCAAGGACATAAACATCAGAGTTACCATGGAGTTGCTGATAGTCTGAGTTCATGGCCTGGTTTATGTCATGACATTAGTAACTAATCTTATAGCTGCATTATGAGTGCATCCTTGCTATTGTTTACAGTAGATTTATAAACTATCTAAATAGCAATTAAATATAATAGCCTTGTAGATTGTTTGTGGTTGTTCAGAAACCATTGTGCTAACACATTACTGTGATGCAGTGGCATTAATCTAGACAGGAGCAAAGTGGTGCTTCAGTGTTCTGTTCTTTCTGCTATGTCTGGCAGCTTGATTACTGCAAAAATAAAATTAACATATTGTAACTGACACCAGGAAAAGGTAGTGTATGACATTGGGGTGTTTGTGCTTTGAGGTCTCCATGTCTCCTACTGATCAACAGCTACTTCCCCTCTCCCTTAATTACAACATAATCTAAACATTTGAAAGCTTCCTCTGAAAGAATTGTTGTGCAGGTCAATCACAACCTTTAGAAAATTGGTACCTTTAAGAGTGAATATAATTCTTATTGCTTACAATTATAATAATTCTGTTATTATCTATTATTTGGTTTCCACCTAATTTGCAATGTGTCTGATGGTTTCCTGGATCGTGTAAGGGTAGATTTTTGTCTGCTGCCAGGCATTGCTCAGGTAGCTCATGGTGCCTGTGGTGCCCAGTACCTGCATAATTTAGTGCTCTGTGGTGCAAGAGCTTGAGCAAGTCAGAGTTGAATGGCTCTGAAAATTTTGTACCAGTAAAGACTGACTTGCAAAAGAAAAAAAAAAAAAGTCTGCAGAGAAGAGATTAGAGCCATTATGCACTCCTGGACACTTGCAAAGCAGCTGTAATGCAAACTAGATCAGACATTGTAGCCTGCAATTCTGTCTGTGAGAGCTCACAGCCTAAATAGACTACAAAAATATCGTAGGTGAAACAAATACAAAATAAAGCTGCTTTGCAATACAGTCTCGTAAAACTTCCCTTGAATTTGTCATCCTGTAACATATGTGATCTGTATAGAAAATTTGTAAGATGTTAGAAAAAAAATAAAAGGCTTTTGGAAGAAGTCTAATTGTAACTCACTAAGTCACTAAAGAATATTCTAACTGTCTAAAATTCACAGCTATGAAAG
This sequence comes from Taeniopygia guttata, assembly GCF_048771995.1. Taxonomy (NCBI): domain Eukaryota; kingdom Metazoa; phylum Chordata; class Aves; order Passeriformes; family Estrildidae; genus Taeniopygia; species Taeniopygia guttata. The sequence continues at coordinate 31,572,540 of NC_133032.1, read as the reverse complement.
CTTTATAAGCCACTTTCCTGTGCTTTATATTATCTGAAATATAATAATTCTCTTTGGTTTTAGAGATGGCTGCTGTAAGAAAGACATTAGCAGGATAATCAGTCCCACCAGTGAAATGCATGATGAATGTTTGGAGTGGTAGTTTGCCACCCTGCATTTCACTTGCCTCAGTGAATGAGTGTCCTTTTCATTACCATGGAGCTTCTTCCACAGCTAATTCCTGTGGGCAAGAATGGCAGGCACCAACCCTTGATTCTGCTCCTTTTCCAACAAAGTGCAAAGTACCTTCTAGAAATGTGCATTGTCAATGTGATTTTATATACAATGTGTGCTCAGTTCACCTGTGTGGAGCAGTAAATCAACTCCTAATTTGGAAATGCTCCAGAATGTCGGAGCTCATCTCTAGGTCAGGGGTGGCTCCATGTGCTGGAAAAATCTCTTCTCCAACCCGTGCTTCCAAAGAAAGGCTCAGCAGTCTCTTGTTATTTGGTCTCATGGCTGTTTATTGCAAGTTATCTAAAAGATTGTCTTCTCTGGCTGCTGTGGTTTGCTTAGCAGCTCAGGCAGAGGCACACACACACCCTGACATCCTCTCTGACTCCCGACTGCTTCTTCTCTCCCCCCACCCAGGGCTGCTGCTGTCTTTTATATGGTACATTACGTGTTACATGGTTACAGTTTTTCCCCAATGCCCATTACCTATATTAAATGGTGCTTTTCTACTCTAAACCAGTCTGTGAGTGCCAACATCACCAAGAACATGGAGGTGAGGAAGGAGAAAGAGGGAGGACAGGACAGGCCCAAATCCCTCCATCTTAAAACCTCTGACCCCCATGTGCAAAACCAAAACCCCCCTGTACAGCACTCAAAAATTCTTCCCTTTACTTTGTAACTACTTCTACTATAATATCTAAACTTTTGTGACTGCTTGTTCTTCCTGCAAGGTTGGTAAATTGTTCCATTGTTCAAACCCAAAATCACAGCTGTTTCCAGCTGCCTGCCAGGGCCTCAAATGTTTCTGACCTGGAACCTCCAAAAATGTCTGAGGGATATTTTGAGTTCCCACACAGAACCTTATCACAGGAAGGCTGGAGGTGTACCTGTTGTCCTGACCGTGGGCAGTTTGAGTGACCCCTGTGCCAGCAGAGTTAGGAGTCTCCAGCTGTGGATAAAAATGGGCCAAATGACATCACACCCCCAGGTCAGCACAGAGCACAGGAAAAGCCGCCTCTTACCTGCTCCCAAATAGAGCCCTGAAGGATTTCTGTGGCTCTCTCCACCACATGCCCTGTGACTCTTGGCTACAGAGGAGCTTTGATACAGGCCAGGAGGTTTGGATTGCCATGGAATTTTTAGCTTGGTACAGCAAACAACTGTTCCTGTCTAACACTGTGCTCCCAGTCCTTCTGGATGATATTTTCTTCCCCAAATGAGCATTTATCTTTTCTGTGAAAGACGAAAAAAAATTAAGAAAAAATAGTGATAACACTGTTGTTGAATTGGCACACAAACCACATTATCTTAACTGCACCTTGTTTTTCAGCAGGAATCTGCTTGAAATAAATAAGATTTTGGCAAGGAAAAAGGGCAGGAAGGGGTGCTCATCTTTGTAACAGTGGGGATAATAATGGTCTGACAATCTCAGTTTAAGTCTGTGAGTCCCAGGAGTACAGTGAGTGAAGTCACAGATGACAAAATGTTTGCTCAGTTTGGACTGGAAGAGAGCAGATATTACACTGTGACTAAAAATAACATAATCAGTGGCTCTCAGAAAAAAATTGTCTGTCACTACTTTGGAGGATGCTGAATGGTGGTAGAGAAAATGCCAAGCCAGGTATTCATTTGAAAGCCTTGCATTGATAGATCCTGTGGGTGATTTGCAGTGTTTTTTAAATTGCTGAAAACTAATTGTAAATTTCTGAAGTGGAGCTATTTCTATAATTTTTCAGATCTGTGAACCAGAAGGTAGAAACAAATACTTTAAATCCTTGAATGAAAACCAGACTTTCTACTTAACAGCAGCTGTTGAAAACTGGCAAACAAATTGTCTAGATATGGATGCAGGGCTTTGATATTAGTTTCTTCCTGCTATCCAAAGTTAGTTTTAATATTACTTACAAGACACAGGATACCTGCATTTTTACATAATTATAGTGAAAGCAACAGTAGGAATTAGAGACCACATTTTTAGAATAAAAATTACTTTTAAATAATTCTAAAATTAATTATTTCATTTATTATGCCACTTATTTATTTCTTCTATGCAAGACCACTTTTTGTGCTGGACTTTCCATATGTTCTAGAACAAAAGGGCATCAACTCATTGGATATATACAATATATATGTGTGCATACGTGTTATCATGCAGTATTAAACTTAGCACTGCCACTGAAACTGGAAAAGTCATGGTTTAATCTCTGAAGAGCAAAGTACAATATTTGCACGACAACTAAGAAAATATTCCTTGTCTTTGTTCTGCTCCTGAAAAGCTGATAGTATTTGTGTTAATGGTTGTCAGTGAAAAAAAAAAATTTTATGTGGAAATCGTAGTGAATGATCTTGTTGCAGAAAGGTAAAAATTTTATTAAAGAAAAGTCTTATAAAATATAGATTAGGCCCTGCTACTTCAGCTAAGCTAAAAATAGCTTGCAAATTCCCATACTGAAACATCTTGAAAATGAGAATTCATTAATACAACAATCTATTCTTAGGGTCAAAAACAAGTACACCTGTATAAACAATAAGATCTGTCCCATAAGAATCAGTAGAAAAAATATGTAAACTAACTAAAAATACAGAAGTTTGATAAATATGCAAAATACCAGGTACTGACCAATAAACTAAGTGTAAATGTATTCTTCACAGAATTACACAGAATCACAGAATACCGAGGTTGGAAGAGACCTCTAAGATCATCAAGTCCAACCTATGCCCTAACACCACAACTAGACCATAGCACCAAGTGCCATGTCCAGTCTTTTTTTAAACACATCCAGAGATGCTGATTCCACCACTTCCCTGGGAAGACAATTCCAGTACTTTATTATTCTTTTGGTAAAAAATTTTTTCCTAATATCCAACCTGTACCTTCCCTGACGTAGCTTGACACTGTGTCCTCTTGTTCTGTCAGTTAACCAATAAGATCTAACACAGTGATAATACTAATCTAATTTCTAATAATTCTATAAAATATAACCTATGCAATAAAGATTGAGCTTTTCCTGCATGAAGAAAATGTAGTTTTAGCTAACTTATTACAACATGATCTGACTGGGGGCAGCTGGATTTGTATGGGGGCCCTGGCTAACGCATGTTAAGACAGGAGACAGAACAAATGGAAAGAGGCAAGCCCAGATGGAAAAGCATCTTGAAGCTTTTGAAGACTTAATTGTGCAGCTAATTGGCTGGCAGTGTCTCAAGAAGGGATGGGACTGTGCAGAGGAAGCAGCAGGGCTGCTGGGGCTTGTGCTGAGGTGCAGCCACCGGCCGCCTGGGCAGGCTGCATAGGGCTTGGGGTGGGTTCTGCAGAAATGTCCTCACCCCTCTGCAGAGCCACAGGTGGAGCCCAGCTCTGCTCCATGGAGTGCTGAGCTCTGTGCTCACCTATTGTAAATGCAGGCGGACCCAATGGGAAGAAATGACGATGTCTGACTCAATTCAGAAGGCTGAATTATTTCTTTATTATAACTATGCTAAAATACATTAGTATACTATATAAAAGGAGGATACTAAAACTACATACTACTGTGATTCTAACTCCAACACAACTCGTGACTCTCTCTCTCTCTCTTTTGAGTTCAGACACAGGTGGGTTGGATGGATAATTCTCCAAACACATTCCACATAGGAAAAACAAGGAGCTGAAATAGAAATTGTTTTCTCTTTCATTTCTCTTTGTGCACCTCTATGAGAAATCCTGAGAGGGAGAGAAATGAGCTTGCCACACTCACCTGTGCTGGCCACGGAGGGCTGAGCTGTGTCCCTGCCAGGTGACACAGGAATGCAGCAGGGCTGGGCTGCCCCAGGAGCTGCTCCATGGCTTTAGCACCTGCAGGAGTTCTGCAGCAGAAGCACGTCCTGAATGCCTGGAGGTCTCCCTCTGGGCATAATCTGTAATTTCTTAGTCTTGTCATAGCTCATATTTTCAGTGTGAAAGGTGAGGAAGGCTGTCATGTTCTCTGGGGTAATAAGTGCTGAAGTTGTTCCAGATTGGAGTAGTTATTTATCTATTATTGGTCCGAGATTCTGTAGAAGAATCTGATGATTTTCTTGCACCACAGGTAGAAATCTTACCTATACAGAAAGTGCTTTTTGCACAGATTTTTTTTTTCTAGCCAAAGATTTATAGATACAGGTGACTTTGTTTCCTTTCCAGTTGCATCTGCTCTGTAGCTGTAGAGTTTGGTTGGCACTTTCCTTGAACAAGGTGTTCATCCTGATGAATCCATGAGTTGGCAAACAACACCTGTAGCCACACTCCACAATTTCTTTCCTTCCAGCCTGTTGTGGTCTTCAACCAGCCTCTGGGGGAAGAACCTTTTTCTAAAGTTCCCCTGACACAACTTCAGGCTGTTCCTTTGGGTCATGTCACTACACAGAACAGATCAATGTCTGCCCCTCCTCTTCCCTCACAAGGAAGCTGTAGCTGCAGTGAGGTCTCCCCTCAGTCTCCTCTCCTCCAGGCTGAACAGAGCAGCTCTGCTTTTCTTCCACCTAAAAACCTAAAAACCCTGGGCTTTAGGTGACCTCCAGCAGCTCTGGGCAAGCTGATGCTCGTGCTGGCCCTGAAACGCTGCCCTGCAATCCCAGCAGGGATTCAGCCTGGATGGGCCATGCAGGAGGCTCCATTGGAGTACCAAAAGGGAAAAATTGGAGTATTTTTCTGTAATTTAGCAGCTTTTCTCTGCCTGTAGTGTTTGAAATGATTAAAGACACACGGGGGGCCTCTCCAGCTCCTGGCACTAGGTTTGCTGTTCAGCTGGGGAGTGGATGTCTCTGTTTTCACAGCTGTCTGCCATCTGCAGCTGACTTGGACTGGGTGCTCTGCTCCAGACCTCAGCCTGAAAGCAAATCCTGTAATTGTGAAACATGTTGCAAACATTAAATAAGTGTTTTGGAAGGAATTAATTTAGAAGAAGGTTTAGGGAAAAATGGTTTAGAGGATGCCAGATGTGGAAGAATGAGATTAGTGCTGAGGATTAGTGCTTAGGTAGAATATTAGAGCAAGCAGGGCCTCAAATTCTTCACAGTCAGTGGAAATAAATGTGATCATTACTTAGAATTTATATATCACTAAGCCAAAACCTTCTTGCAGGTGATTTTCATTAATTTGAAAATACTTAATAAAATAATTAAAGAATTTCTGTGGGGTTTTTCTCCATTTGATTTAAGACTTGATGTGCAAAATCTCTAAGAAACCAGAAAGTCACATAATTTTGAAGGCAGTAGATTTTTACATTTATCCCCATTTACAGCATTATTAGCTGAGGGTCTCAGCTAAAATTTGCTTTATTTTTTTAAGAATACTCTTGAAGATCAGGAGAAGAGGTTAAAAAACGTGTAATAATAATTTTCACGTACAGTAGCATATCCTGGTTCCACTTTGTACCTTTTTCAGTTTACTTTCTTATCATTATACCTGAAAGCATTGAAAGCTTTTTGGGCACAAAGCTACTGATGTATTCTTGAGAATACATGTCTGATACACCGTTAGCAACTCCTTTTTTAGCAGTTTGGGAAGATTCAGTAGTTGCAGTCAACATTTTAGTACTTGTGATGTAGTAAAGAGACCCAAGTGTATACTTAGAAAAGCCTTTTACTATTACTTGCTTCCATATACCTGAGTGGAGAGAGACTGGCAAGGGAAATCTTGGTTTATGTGACGTTGCTCAAAACACAATATACAAAGTGATGAAGTATGTGAAGTCCCCTTGCTGGAAACTTTTGGGCATGTGTTCTATTTGCTGAAATCAGGTAAGGCACATGTGTTTGCAAGACTGTGCTCCAAGGATTTGTTTGGTTTTGTTTGTTCTGATCAATTATTCTTATCCCAGGGTCATGATTTTTTATCTACCTTGCACTGCTGGAGAGTTACAGTCTCTCTTTTAGGAAAATTAGCTGTTTGAGTTTTCTCCCAGCCACTTTCTTTCTCTTGCACTCAATTTTGAAAACCAAATTGTGGCTCATAAATTCAACTTCCAGGTATTCTTGTACTGCAAGTAATCAGCAGGAGCAGCTGCCTTTTATTAAATAAAAATTTTCTTCTAGTCTCTGTGTTTTTGAAAAAAAAAAAAAAAAAGATTGGATATAAATTTTAGTGTAGCATAAGGCAGAATTTTAAGGAGGTTTCATCAGAAAGCATTGGTGATTTTTAAATTGAGCAAGAAAGAGAAAAATTCGTGAAGCAAAGAAAAGGATCTTAGGTATTGTGCAGGGAGGGATTGGAATTTAAGGACTTCTCTTCCTTTGGGGCTGGAACTTTTTGGATATTTCAGCTGAGGTATAGTTCCATTTCTACTCTTAGTTTGTGGGCTCTTGGTAATTCACATAAAATAAAGTCAGTGTCTGCTTTCCTCCTAAAGCTGCTTTACATTTGACACCACCTTTAGCTGCTGGCTGGTGTTGTATCTGCAAGTCCAAGGTGAAAGCAAGCAGGATCTACTCACAATCTTGGCAACAGAATTAATTTCAAGGGGTGATCTATTAAAATTTTAGTATTTTAGAGCTATGTGTAAGGTAGATTTGTATCTTATAAGTATTATACTGGGAAGAGGAATTCACAGTGAGCCTGCCTTTTGGAAATGCCATTCTTGGCTGCAAACTGATAGGAGACTGGGCTCTATGGCTCCACAAAGTTCTTGTGCTTAATTGAATCCACTGCCTGCATTCACTGCGAGAGAAGTGAGAGCCTCTCAGGCCATGACTAATGAGACTTCACAGTAATGTTATCACTCCTCTTGCAGCTCTGCTGCCTGTTTTGCTGCAGAAATCAACACTTTAACTCCCAAATCCTTATTTCCAAGTGGTGAATGAGTTAAATGATTGCAGAGGAGCCTTTTGGCATGCTCAGGGCTGGAGGGGAATGCAGCCCTTGCTGCAGGGGTCAGGCTCTGTCGCTGTAGGAAAGGTGCATTTCTGTCAGTGCACGCAGCAGTCCAGGGGCTTCCTGTGGAAAATGGCACCTCCTGAAATACAACAAATATTCAAAATTACAGAAGAGGTTAAGTGCCCAACCATAATGGTGATTCTTTCTAAGATGATTTACAGGCAGGAGAAATGGATGTTTTGGAATGCTGCAGGCAGTGAGTGCAGAGCCATCCTTGCCAGAGCCTCAACCACTCATCCTGTGCACTTCTGAGTTGTGTTGAGGAACGTGAATGGTTGTATTTCATAGATGTTCTGCAAAGGAACATGAATTCTTCCTTGTTAATGTTAAATTCAAGTCATCAGTGAGCTCAAGGTGTGCTAGGGAGAGAGCTGCTGTGTCATTTTGAAGCTTTTCAAGAACTTGAAAATGTTCCAATATGTACAAGGAAGAAAAAAATGGGGGGTTTGAGCAGCTTCAAAGTTGAAGGAACATGTGTCAGGAGTGATGAGGAAAGAAGGGAAACTTTGGATTATAGAGAAGGGAAACTTTGGATTATGGCCTAAGACTGTGAGGATGTTCAGAGGGTGACTGAGAACTGGTTTAGGATGGAGACAAAGCTGTTTTATGAAGTGAATGAGGAATAAAGATGATACAGCCACAATCAGTGGCACAACAGTGAGTATCCTTCAGAGATATTTACTTATCTGGGATCTGTCAAATGGAATTAGCAATACCTGCTAAGTAGTAATAACAGGATTAAAAACCTTCTCAGGGTTCAGTCATAAAATAAGTAATTCTTAATCCTTTACTTTGTCACTGATCATTTGAAGTGAAAGTTTTTACTGCATAGACAAGACAATGTGGGTATCCTCATGATTAAGAACACTAACAGCCTGAAAAGGGAGGAGAGAAGTAAAAATCATACTCCTGATCTTCAAAAATGAATGAGATTGATTTGTTTTAATTAAAGAAGATTAAATAAAATAAAATAATTTGACCAAGAAGGCTTTTTTGGTAACCTCTTGAAAGCTGCTGTTTAAATAAGAAGAGATTATCAGCTCTCAGTAAGCAGTTGCTTCCTAGGAAGAATAGAATGGTTCACTACTTAGTCTACCTGAAATGGAATCTAATAGCAATAATTTTAGTTGAGATAAATAACAAATACTTGGCTAAATTATTTAATAAACAGTTAACTCTGCCTTGGTTTTGCTTGTATTAATTTCTTTTATATTAGAAATAAAAGTGCATTTTTAGTGTGGAAGTACACATTTACAGGAAGTTCTTGTTGATGTTAGTTCAAAAGCATCTGGCATTTGATGCATCCAGCATTCTCTCATGGTTGTTTTCTTTTCCTGTTGATGTTGAATGATACATTACCTTACCAGAAATTCTCTCTACCAATATAAAGCTCAGTAAATCTTGGATTATTCAAACTGATTCAGCTATTTTTGCTTTAGTTTTGAGCTCACTGCTGAGCTTTGACTTCTGGCCATAAAGGACTTACTTACTTCCAAGTCACCACCAGTTTCCAGTAATGGTTAAAATCATTGCATTGCTCATGGTGTGTAAAAACCCTCATCCTTATAGCTTTCTGCAGCAAAAATCATGAAGTGGCTACTGCTAAAAATCATTAGTTTGGGGACTCATAGGGAAATCTATTTCAGATGGTAATTTAGAAGCAAAGGGAACAGCAGTAATAGTGACAATAAAACTTTCCTCTTTGGTTTGTATTTTCCCATAAATCGTTTATTTTGGAAGTATGAAAGAATGATAAATGACCAGGCTTTTTAAATAATCTTTGGTGGAAATACATTTACTTCCTGTTACGTTCCCTGGGACACTGTATATCATCAGTGTACAGCGCTGAAATGGTGTGACAAAAACTTCTGTGGCATTTGGCTTCTTTAGTCCTGTCACAGGTGCATTTTCTCAGTGTGAATTGAGGTGGTGCACAATCTTGCTGTTGCTTTGATTGTGATGTTAAGCTGTGGCAGTGCACACATGGCCATTGTGATTTATTGCACTTTGTCATGGAACCTGGAGCCCAGCCTCACCAAATGGGTGAACTTCGCAACAAAGTCAGCAGGGAAAGAGCAGACAAGGCTAATGAGTGGTAGTTAAAAAAGAAAAAAGAAGAATGAGGAGCCCAGACTTGGAAAATCAAGAACATTTATACAGTACACTTGAGGTAAAACATTGGTGTGTTGGTCAGAAGTCATCAGCAAGCTGACAAAAGTGAACTGGAGGCTGCTGTTTGTTTTTGCTTCTCCAGTGTGTTCTCACACCATGATATAAAGCTGAAACTTGTATTTATGATGTCTGTACTGTGCTGTATGTCCTTGCAGAAGTGTGTCTCATTTCACAGTTAGAAAACCAGATGAAAATAAATACCTTTATTCATTCAGCTGTTCTAAAACTTGTCCCCTGTATGATTTTGAAGAATGTAATAATATTTTTTAATGCGAATCGGAATATTTCAAGAGGAAAAACAATTTGAAAGGAAGGATTTGCTTGCCATAAGTATTAAAAGTTTTTTTAGTTTGTCTAATTTTATAATAAAATGGAATATGAAGACAATATTGGTGTAAACTCGTGCTGACTTATTCTGTAGACTGTTCTGAGCCTGACGAAATTATGTATTCATTGCTGAACATTCATTTATATCTACCAAAATGTTGGTTTTTCTCTCCGTCTCTCTTACCTTATCCAGATTTATATATTTGAAAATAACATCTACTATCAGCCTGATGTAAAGGGCAGCTCATTGCGCCTGACATCCTCAGGAAAAGAAGGAATTATTTTCAATGGAATTACAGACTGGTTATATGAAGGTAAGCTGGACGAATATATCTGTTTATAAAAACAGATGCAAGGTCCTTGTACAGACCCAACAGCATAAATCTGTTCATTTCAGAAAATGCTCAGGGTGGGTTTGCTTCCTTCCCTTCTCATTTTCCTGCAAGATTGCCTCGGTATCTGCTCATTCTTTGTGTTGGTTGCTGGTTTGCATATAGCAGTGTTTTCTGAGAAAGAAGAATTCATTTCAGACCAGAATGTAGCAAATGAGCTCTTGGCAGCTTGTAAAAGTGAGCAGGGAATGGGCTCAGTTGGCTGCTTTTAGGGACAACAGTCATGATCCATTTACAGTTAAAACATCCCTACAGAACAGATTTGAGTGGGGGATAGCTCAGTCTGTCTTCTACAGCCAGTACCACAGAATGTTCCTCTCTGCACCCAAAATACTTTTAACATAATGATAAATTTAAGGGAAAACACAAAAAAAGGAGCAGATTATCTAGCTTGGTATAACAGCTTAAAATGATTACACATTTCAGCTACTCTTTCTATGGGAGTCATGTATTCTATAGATAAATAGCTTAGTGTTAATTTACCTAAATTATAGAATTTTTTGTGTGAAGAATTTTTTTTAGGAGTTGTGTTAATGCCATACAGCTTGGAACTTCACCTTAAAAATGGTCTATCCACACCTCTTGGCATTGCAGTATTTATGGGCAAACAGCTCATTGTGGGGATTTTTTTCCCCAAATCTCTGCCCAAGTGAACTCTGAAGTTAAAAAGGTAATCTGCATTGCTCAGCCTGTATCTGATAGTTACCCACTTCCAAGGTTTCCATTTTTGTTTTGAAATCTTTTAATGTGGCAGCACGTTTCAAAACAAAAGAAAATTTTTTCAATGGAATGTAATTTTATATGCACTTAATAATATTAAAATCTTACATGAGAGCATGCAGATTGAAGAATTTAAACAGATATAGCTCATTGTAGTGTATCAAGTTTTTGCTAAAACAAAGTGAAATTAATAAGAGTCGCAGCCAGGAGAAGCAAAATTTGTCTCATTTGGGACTAGAAAGTTTCTCAGGTGTTGTGGGAGATGATCCCAAAGCCTTCCTTATGAAGCATGTCCTAAAGCCTTCTTTAGGCAGTGAGCCCTTCTCACTCTGAACCCCGTAGAAGTCAGGGTGAGAGGAGTTCTGGCTGCCCATGCTGGAGAACCCCAGTGTCTGTTGGCTCAGGAACTCACTGCTCCACTTTCAGCAGTTTTTTAGCAGCATCAGAAGCTGAGCAGGCTGAATATTTCCCAAGTTTGGAGATTTTCAGTCGAATCGAGCTCTCTTCCTCCTTTGACCTCATTTGTTTTCTTTTATCTTTTCATGAGATTGTTATTTGCATTTTACCTTACAAAGCATTTGGGAATAGTTTTTCTTTGTGTGAATAACCTTATTTAAATGCAAACAGTAATATTTTAAAGCAATCATAATTGTGGTTTTTTGCTATCTGATATTCACCATTCGTTCTCTGCTCTTCTCCTGTGTAAAAGATTTTAGTTTTCCAGCTAGGGAGAGAAGCATGACCTCGAATATATGACTTTGAATATAGGTCCCAGCTTCATTTCACCTAAACTTAGATAAGTCAACCCATTAAGCTGCTTCAGAACCCTCAGAATCCAATTAGCAACTTGGAGAGTCTCAATTGACAGTTTAAGTAGTTTTGTTAGGTAGTCTCTCAAATTAGGTATGCAGTCAGGCCTTTTCCCTTAGTACACTCTTCTCAATTAGTTTTCCAGCCAAACTCTTCAGAATTAAATACAAAATCCTTACTAAGCAGGCCAAAATATCAAATACATAATGAAAATTCTATTGTTTTCACAAGTGGAAGCAGAAGACTTGTACAGGGAGAATTCAGAATTGCTGAGGAGCTGCTGGGATTCCAGGGGTTTGGGTTCTCTGCCTGTGGTTGCTTCTGGTCTGTTTCTTTTGACTGTGATATACAATGACAATAAATCTAAGAAAACATTGAGTGACATTCTTGAAATTGGATTCATTTGGAAAGCAAATTAAATTTGAATAAAAATAAAGTTTTGGTTCAGATTTTCAAAGTTGCACTCCAGAAAAAGTGAACTTCCCAGGAATTAAAGCTATCCACTAGACTGAGACAAGAAAATCATAATATTGCACTCAAAAAATCATTATAAATACGACTGTGTGAAGATCTGCATGTTATCAGGTGCCACAACTCAGAGAAATGAGATATATTGAAGTTCTGTATTAAGAGAACAAAACAAATTGGCAATCCCAAAAAATACCACAAAACCCCAAATTATTTTAAATTATTTAAAATTTAACTAAACACATGTGTTGGAATGCAATAGAACTAAGCATATATCAGTAAAAATCATCTTTCATGATTTATTGATATTAGTGATGTATTGATTTATTGATGATTTATTGATGTTAGTGAAAGTATGCTTTTGAGGAAAATGCTTAAAGCTTGGTCCTTCAATGTTCCTTGTTGTGCAACCATTCAAGCAGGATGATGTGAAATTACTGAAATTACAACAGACACATTTCAAGCTGGCACAGGGAGAATAATTTGGTTTTAGCTGAACAAGTTGGACACTATATGTGAGGTTTTTTATGGAGCCTAAGGAAATCTGGTTTTGCAGAGGAGCTTCTCCATTCCCACATTGCCCACTGGTGGTCTCCAGATGGGGAAAGACTGGCCTTCCTGACCATAAATGACTCTCTGGTGCCCAACATGGTTATTCCCAGGTTCACAGGAGGTCTGTATCCAAAGGGAAAGCAGTACCCATATCCTAAGGTAAGATGTGTTCTTCTGTGTTCACTGGTAATATTCAGCCATGTGGAAAGAGTGTTTCCAGACAGCTACAGAGGCTGGTTTTGTTCATGATGCTTTGCAGGAAATAATAATTTTGTTGGGGTTTTTTTTCAGTAGATTGTAACTCCTAAGAAGAAACTATTGAGTGAGGGGACAGCAGAGAAACTAATTTAAGTAGTTTCATCACTGATATTTGGCTTGGTAAAATCAATCCAGCACCTCAGAGAGAAGGGTTTAAAGCATTTGAAGGACTGTGTAGGAAAAAAGTCCAGCCCCAGCTGCACTGGAGTCAGACACTCTGTGTGCAGAGCTCAGGGCAAGTTCCTTCACAGATGCAGAGATCTCAGTAGATTGTGCTGTTGTTAATAAATGTGACAGACTGGCAATGAATAAAATAAGCCACAATAACATATTTTCATGACTATCAAAAAGAGAAAAAAAAAATTAGAATTGTCAGTGTTGTAGAAGATTGAAAGAAGTTTGGTTTTGTTAGATTTGTTTTGGAAAGTGAAAGAACAGCCCAGACAGGGTTAATGCCTGAAATCACTTCTCATTTTCTGGGAATTTTCTGGTGAGGTGCCTCCAGATCTGCTGTTTTGATCTTCCAGCTGATCAGTTTATCCAGTCCTTGCACAAAGTGTCTGGATTCCTTTCTGACAGATCCACCTATATGGTACTCCTCTGGCATTTCAGGGAGGTTTATTCAGAGCTTTATAAGATATTCCTGTTACCTTGCTATTCCTGATGCTGCTTTTTGGGAATGAACCTTTATTCTTAAAAACTGAACAGTTAGACTGTACCAGGTACTATGAAACAATAACATACATTATATAAATAGATTATATTTGTGCTATGAAATAAAACTCTGAAATAATTTTAGGGGTAGTTTATATTAGTTGCATTGGCAAAATGCCTTGAGTGACAGAGCAAAGAATAAAATAAGGAATATTTTTAAGTCAGCTTTGTGAATGAGCAAGGAGTAATATTATTTCATTAGCAATTTAGCATAAAAGTGATACACAATACTACTTCATTAATCTCATTAATGAAAAAACATTATCTTTATTTAATGTCTCCATTTAATACAAATTTAGCTGCTCGTTAAACATCATTAATTGATAATGAAGCTGGTGGTGTAGCAACAGAGATTACAAAAAAGATTTGGCCTTAGAGTGCAACCATCAGAGAAAATTAGAACTAGGATTAAAAAATAAGATGAAACACACATGTGTCTGTGAGCACTGAAACATGCCTATCTGTGTCTGTGTACATGTCACACTCACAGACTGTATTCTTAAAAAAAAAAAGTTTTTAAAGCTTTTTTGTTTCCTAGCAGTGTCATAAACACACAAATGCCACTTCTTGTCTTCCATATCACTCAAAAATGAATGGATACAGCATTCTGACTTTATTTTGAGATAAACCCAATTTCTAACAGGAATTTTGGGGTATAGCTCAGCCTGTGAAGAGCCAAATATACAACTTTGTCATTTACTATAGTAAATCTGTAGAATCAATGATTTTTACCTTTTCTTTCCAGTATTAAACAGGGCTCAGCCCCACTGAGGAACACACTTCATGTTTTGTATCCCAAGGGTGTTATATAGTGTAATTCCTGTGCCATGAAACTGAAACTTGGGGGTGGCATGTCTAGGACAGGGACGTGGGACTCCTTGCAGCCCTCCAGAGCTTCTCTTCCTATTTCCTTTGCTTTTCCTTCACTCAGGAGCATCCCTTAGTAACAAGCCACGTTACAGGAGAAGGATGATTCCCACCTCCCTGTAGACACTCAAGATTTATCAGACTCTTCCCAGTGGGTATCTATCAAGCTGCCATGTTATTCCCCTTTAGCCACGAGAAGCATTTTGTTTCCCTGGGAGCTGGCCTGCCAAAGCAGCTGGCTCCTGGTGCAGGTCAGAAATTGAGATTTTCAGCTCAGCAAAAAAAGGGAAGGAAGACTGAGGGAAAATGGTGAAGAAAAAGAGAGGCTGGAGAGGAGGAATGCTATCCAAGACTGAGGTAGTGCAGCTTTTCAGAAGAAGGAATAGCAGCATCTGAAAAAGGCTTAGCTGGAGGCTGGATTTACCTGCAGATTTAGGAGCTGACTGTGTTTGGGTAGCTGACTTCATTGAGCTTGGCAAAGCCACTTCTAGTGCTGATCACTTGCTCTGCACAGGAAGGTCTTCCATCAGTAAAGGATGGTGAGGGAATCGCTCATTACTTTATCTGTGTGATTCATATGGCTATAAAATTAATTCTTCAGATTTAAGATATTTGAACTTTAGTAACTTTTCATTATTATAAAGAGACTGAATTATGTTAACAAATAACTCTGCTTAGCTGTCACTGATTCAGTGCCTCTAAAACTCCTATTTATTTTTTCTTTTCCAAAGGCAGGTCAAACAAACCCCTCAGTAAAGCTGTTTGTAGTTAATCTGTATGGACCAGCCCATACCCTGGAACTGATGCCACCTGACAGCTTTAAGTCAAGGTATGTAATTTAATGGTGAAATGTTTTATGTTAATTGTTCCCAAAACAATCAGGATGGCCGCTTATTCACAACTGTTACAAACAATCTTAGGCTGGTATAGCTCTCTTCTACATAAATTAAGGTACTCTAATTTATTGCAGGAATAATTTCATATTGAATTATGCCTTGCAATTATTAGTTTCAACTGAAATGCTTACTAATTGTATTAGTAAGAGAAATTATTTCGAATGAGTTGAGCATTTTGAAGTATTTTCTTTCTATTGATGGGCCACTACTAAAAAAACCTAATAAAATCTGTTGCTGTTTAATAACCCTTCATTAATTAAAACACTGCTATAAGATCTGAATGATATTTCTTGCCATCAAGATCAGCTTCTTCACTCTCCTTAATGACATTAAAGTTGAGCTTTAAATGTCAGAAAGTGCAAAGAAGTTAAGCAAGAAAGCAACATGTAAGAAAATATCCCCAAGAAAAAGATAATCTTAAAATGTTGTTTAGATGTTATGGTTGCACTTCAGAGTTTTCAGATTCATTTTGCCTCCTCAGCAGATGGAAAGTAATAGTAGACTCAAATATTAATGTTAGTATCTTAAAAATTTTTTTGTCCTCTTGAAACTGAAGCCAAATCTCTTTGCCAGTTCTTTATAAAGGTATTTTTGTTGTTTAATTGATAAAAATTCTGGCTTGCTTGTACATGAGAAGACTGAGTAAATATATTTAAACCTGGGGAAAAAAAGGTTAGTTTCTTCTTAATTTTAACTTTTAAGGTATAATTTCTGTACTGTAAAACTTAGAAAGATTGCATATTTGTTAGCCAGTTTTACTGTAAATTGTGAATTTGTGTTGGGATTTCAGTAACAGTCTTCACACTGGTCATCAACTCACATGTCCATATATCAATATATGTAGAGGTATGAGCAATGTGCTTTAAACAGACTTTTCTACAGTGAAAATCTTTGCAGTTTGTAATGATTTGGAGGGTATTTTTCTAAAGAATTAGCTTTTTAGTAAAAGCAGCAGCTACCTTTAGCAGTCAGTTTATTTCAGTGTGTTTCTGACCCTTTCATTATGGAGTTACTGGTAAATAGGTCATGGGAGTCTTTCAGAATTAAATTGAATGCTTCATTATCACATATAGTTTTAAGGATCTTTCAGGGCAGTAACATTTTTAGAAATAGTTATAGGTTATTTACTAAACTATTATTAGAAATGGTTATACAGGTCATAACCATCTGCTGTTATGGAGAGAGTTACTCCTACACAGAGAACCCACAGAAATGGGAAGGGAGGGGCAAAGAGGAGAAAGATGTTCTGTTAGTTAACCACAAAAAGTAACATTCAGATTCTCAACTTGTCCCAAATTGTGTCTGGTGTAGGACCTTTGAAGATATAAAACTGTTTCCCTGATTTTTGGAACATCTGGGAATTGATATAAGATTGAATAAATTCAATGAAAAATTAAATCAATAAATTCAACAAAAATTTCATTTTCTTCTTTTAGGGAGCCTGTAAAGGTTCTTGGTAATATTTCCCAAGTGCTATTGAGGCTGTTGTGATATAAAGATAGGGATAACTTGTAAATTTTACTCCTGAAAGTTTGATTCTGTAGAAAAATTCACCACCTACTATGCACTGTTAATGCCACAAAAAGCCTGACAGTCTTCCTTCAGATATATTGTATTTCATGCAATGACAGTTTCCCACTTGGTACTTCCATTTCATGTGTACAGTTATGTTTTCTTCAGTGACAAGGATCATTTTGTACTTTGCTTCAGTCCTGTGTCCAGAATGCAATTAATTTTTCCTCTTGGAAGTGGGGTTTTCAGGAAGATGGGGGTGTGTACAAGAGAGCCTGAGAACTGATTGCTGTTCTGCTTACATCTACATGGTAGATCTTGTTTTGCTTATGCATACATTTTTGCTCCTCAGTAAGATTAAACATCTTAAACAAAAAGAAAAAAAAAATAAATACTAGACTCAGAACACACTTGAACTCCCCATTTTTATTTATACCTGTTTTACTAGAAGTCAGATATGAAGGCCAAAGGAATCTGGACGCTGAGTTGTTCAGGTCTGTTCTGCAAACACAGCACCAGGCTGGGTGAGGTGCACTCCTGTCTCCTGCCTCTCCTGTGTGCAGCTTTGCTGCTGGTGCTGCTCAGCACCTCTGATCTAGCCAGGAGCCTTTTGAATGTATAATTAAAATCCTGTTGTCAAAGAGTAATGAGATCTCTATCAGTAATAGATTAAAAGCCCAATTATATTCAAGCTAAGCCCTTTGTTTTAAAGGGGGTCTGAGTTTTTTCCAGATAACTCCACTGTTGCACAGAACTCAGCTGGACTGTGAGAGTGCCAGCAGGGGAGAAGGGAAGGAAATAGCTGGGCTGGCATGACAGACTGCAGCATCTCTTCTCTGAACATCCCCAGCCTGACAGCCCAGCAGGATCTTGGGAGGAAGGAGGCAAATCCTCCATGGCCCAAGGGAAACCTCATGTGCCCAGTCAGGGGTGTTGAGGGACAGTCAGTCTGGCTGATATTATGAGCTGTTTGTTAAAAAAAGAAACAGGAACACATTGATAATTAGAGGGATCTCCCTTTTCTCCGAAAATCCTGTTATAAAATACTTATTATTTTATAATTTTGAAGTGGGCTCTAGTTGAACTCTAATATAAACTCTAATATTGTAGAACTTTTTTTTTTCCCTTTGGCAGCTGGACTGGATTATTTTGCAAAAAATATGTGTCATCTGAAGTTATCTGTTGTAGGAAAATACTGGCTTCTGTTGGAATTCAGTGCTTGTTTCTAAGCTGGCTGGAAAGTACACAGTTCATGTGTATTTGCAAGCATATGTCTCACAGTTGGTAAAGTTTGTGTATATATGCAAAAATTTCCCAGGGGAACATCACACTGAAGGAGTGAGCCATCCCACTTGTGGGAACACAGATGCTGGACATTTGGGTTATTTTCTCCATCCTTTAGTACTGGCACTGTCACGCAGTACAAATTCAGCATTTGAATGAACTGTATATAGGGTTTTTTTTTTCTAAAGTCTAATCTGAAATATCAATGATCTGAACATTGTGTTTTCAAATGTGTTGCTTAGGGAATATTACATCACCATGGTGAAATGGATAAGCAACACCAAGGCTGTAGTGAGATGGTTAAACAGAGCTCAGAATATCTCCATCCTTACAGTTTGTGAAACCACAACTGGAGCTTGTACCAGGGTAAGTTGTTTGGTTTTTGTGTTGTTTTGTTTGGTTTTTTTTCTTTTAAAACAAGGTCTCTTTTCAAGGTTTCTTATGCATTTTGTTTTCATATTCAGAAAAAGATATTTGGAAATCAGTTTACAGATGCAGTGGTTGCAGGCTGAATAGTCAACAGGGAGGAAATGGATGTGAGAAAATTCCAAATGTGGTGAAATGAGTTCATGCAGTTAGCAACTTTGAGTGACATTTTCAGAATTACTAAGCTTTGTTCATTCATTAGCTTCGTTGGAAGCTGCAGTTGCTGAACATCATGTACTTGGGATATAGCTAGAGCAGTGACAAGCTTGTCCTCTGACAGATATTTTCAGCTGACTGGTTCCTACTATCTCCCCCTGCAGAGTTTCATTTTAGATCTTTCTGTCTCTCACAGCTTACATACACTTAAGGATAAGGTGTAAAATTCTTATAACTCCTTCAAATTTGATTGCAGAATTTAATAACTTCAGGAAAAAAAAACCAAAAACAAACAACAAACCACTAAATTGAAAGGCAACAGGGATATTTCATTTTTGAATGTAAGCCAAACTGAAATACATTTTTCTCTTTGAATCCAGACACATTCCACCCCTGGACCCAGACTTTGACTTCTGACACTCCTGCATTACATCTCCCCATTTTCACAGTCAATCTTGCATCTTGAATGCATTTGGCTGCTTTCCCATTCTGAGTCACAATCTCTTCCCAGAACCAGCTAAAAGTATAAATATTTTCTGTACATGCTGATATCAGTACCAACAGATGCTCCAAAGCAGAGGGTATAATTTGGCAGTGTAAATGGTTATGAGTGATTAATGTTGGCCTCTGAGTCAAAAGGCTCCCATCAGTGTCTGCTACTGAAGTCAGTCATATTGAAATGTTAGAGATTATTTCCAAGCTCCTCTTCTTCTTTTGCTGCTTGCTACAGGGTGCTTTTCCTCACTCAAAAACTATGAATGAATCCCCAAAGTATGGATTAAGATTGTGACCATGGAGATTTGTTTTTTTGTGAGCCTTTTGTCTTTTTATTGAGAAAGTTGGTCCTGAACCACTGCAGCTGCTTCTGAAAGGGAAACCTTTATGTGCTCCAAGGTCAATTGGACTTGTTGGAAGTAGGTATCCAGGGAGCTGTAATCCAGGACATAATGTAACAGGGACAGACTGAGAAGTCCCACTCCAGAATATTTACAGTGCAGCAAAGGACATTTATGGGGGGTGAGGAAGGATAGGGATGCACTCTCACTGTTGTGAGCACAGCCCAGGCCTGGCTCATCCTGGGAGTTCCTACCCTGCACCCCTTGGGATAAGGTGATGCTCTTGAAATCACTGATGGATGAGGAAAGGCTAAGTATTTTGAGAATTTAGCATTGTATCACACCATTTGATTTCAGCTGTAAACCTTTTTTTCCTCTCTAGGATGTTGCACACGTCCTCAGTTACAAATAGGAATGTATAAAACCAACTGCTGCAATAGCTACAGATTTTCATTTTTCAGGCCATATATGTACAGATTCTTCTATAGCTAATAAATTTTCATTACTTCACTGTGACTATGTCAATTTGCAACAGTTGATGTGTATTATATTTTTTTCCCAACAATATGTGCATGATATTTGGTTGTTTTGTTGTTTTGTTTTTTTTTTCAAATGGCATGATGGGAAATATGAGTATGAACAATAAAACTCAATAATTTGTTTTTATTTTTTTTCCTCATCACTAATGCCACACTACAGCCCATTAAAGCACAGGATTGTGGTTTGAAAAGGTCTCACAATTTGAGCTTGATGCTGGCTGTTTGCCCAGTGTTCATGAAGGACCTAAAATGTGCAGTTGTCAGATGATGCCTAGAGGTAAAAAACAAATAGAGCTGCCTGTGCAAAGCTTCTTGATAGCTAATCAGAAAGGACTGAAATGGCATTCTTAGCTCCCCTGTGGTGTTCTACCAAAAACTCTGAATAAAGCAGCTGACTTTGTAATTAAATTATCATTTGTTTCAATGCCAGTGCCAGCAAAGAGATGAGGAGATTGTAACACAGTAGAAAAAAATGCAATTAAGTAGCTAGAGACCTCTTGCTGAATGTGGGACATATTTTTTATCTATAGCTATTCCATAAAAGCATTTTTTCTCCTATTATTTTTTTCTTTTAGAAATATGAAATGCAGTCAGATCTGTGGCTTCCTAAACAGGTACAGTATAAATGCTATTTCTGGGTGCATAATGCGTAATTGCTTCATTGTCACTTTTATTTAACTGTTATTTTATAAGCTAATAAAATCCTGAGACACCTGTGAGGGTTTGGAGGCAATATTCCCTTCAGTTTCTGGTCTGTCTGGATTCAGTTCAGTAAGCATTTAGATGAACAGCTGATTAACTACCCAAGTCTGGGATGGTGGAAGACAGACCAGATGAATCTCATTCCAGGCTTGTCCTACTTACATTGATTTGTTTCTGATTTCAAAATTATCTCAGCAAATTAAAGCAGGAGTTCAAAGATTAGAGGTCATTTGGGCTATAATTGGAATGAGAAAGTAAAATATTTCTACATTCACACCCAGAACAATATGTTTAACTAATATGTCAGCCAATTATTCCACTTTCAAATCTTCAGAAGAACTGTCCAATAACTGGATGAAACACATTCCATTTAAACTACATTTCAGGCTTCATTTTGCAATGTGCAAATGAGAAATCATTTTAACAAAAAAAACCTCAATGCTTTTATAGCAAGCCATTTCCTTTAATATTTCTGTGCAAAGCTAGACATGGAGAGATGGTATCACATCAGGCTCCAGTTTGTGATAAAACCCTGATTCAGAATAATATTTCAATGTGCTTATTTTTTCCATACAACTTTATCAAAATCAGTGGGCGTTAAACTTGCACTCAGTGAGCCCAAACCATTGAAACTTTTGTCCAACTCCTCACCGGTAGGAGTTGTCTCTGTCATTATTTGTATGTCTGTAAAGGACACTGTCCTGGAAAGTCCCCCTGCAGTAGGAATGAGAATACCAGAGGTAATTATCAGAGATTATTGTGAGTGAGAGCTCTGCAAGGGCTGTGACCCACGCTTCAGGACAGGATTGCACATGGCATGAACTATATTCAGCTTTAGCCGCCACATTTTTGTTAAACTTAGCAGAATATACTTAAAACCTAAGAATGTTTTCTCCAACTGAATTCTGAGCACGGCAAAACCAAGGAGATGAAGAAATTCAGGCTGATTTTTGTTAAGAAGTGTAATGAGAAATGTGCCAGACTAACACAGTGTCACGCTTACAGAACGAAGAGCCCGTTTTCTCCAAGGATGGCAGCAAGTTCTTCATGACTGTGCCAGTGAAGCAGGGTGGCCGTGGCGAGTTTCACCACATAGCCATGTTCATTGTGCAGGTAAGGCCCAGGTCAGGCTGCTTATGGTATCCTGCTGGTCATCTGGGACTTTTATTGTGGCCCAGGGAGAGGCCTGAACTTCACTTTAATCAGAACACTTGATTAAAGTGGCATCGTGGTCATTCGTCCTGTCCAGGTTGTTTCTCAGTGCAGTGGGAGGTATTTATAACTTCTTCCAGAATAAACACTAATTTCACTTCTCTAAATACACTATATATGCATAATTTTAAATAACAAATAATTTTAAATGTCTATTCATAACCTGCTCTTACAAAACAGTAAAGGGAGGCAATACCCAAACTTAACATTTGTGTGAAAGTTAGGACAATTTTATTACCCTTTGCAACATTTTTCAGCAGCTTCCATTTCCCAGGGTCATTACTTTTGCCAAAGAAGAATCTGAAAGAAGATAAATTTGCAGTGTGACTTTGAAGGTCACCAGTATGAAGCTGTGATGAACTAATAAAGGAAATTATGCCCTGGAACGGAACACTCCAGGGCATCTATTTAAATCATCAGAGCGTTAATCCAGGTGCTGTAACAGAGCTGTATGACATACGAGGGATTACCAAGGTACCCAAAACATCAAAATAACAGATTTGTGCCAGGCAGCTCTGTTATCTCCCTTTATGACAGTGTTCTGGTACGAACATTATTAAGTCTGAAATATGTTCACAGTGCACTGCAGACAGAACAAGAACAAAAGAGCTCTAATGACAGTTTAACCTGAAGAAACAAGAACAAAGATACTCATTCACTAGAGTAAATATATCAGGAAAGAGTCAGTGAACATAAAAGGGATCACAGACATGTCAAATTCTATTTCCCAAAGAAAACAGTAACTCAGATGACAGTCTGGTAAAGGTGTACTGATATAATAACCACATAAAAATTCACACCTGAGCAAAACCATTTAGTCAGTTGTGGTGGGTCTGCGGCTGGCCAAATGCCAGTGCACCCACTAGAATATACTTATTCATTTCCTGCTGTGAGAGAGAATTAGGAGGAAGGCAAAGCAGGCTCAAAACGTTATTAACAGTAACTAAAAGAAAGCTGGGCTGGCCCTGTTACCTGTTCCCAGGCTGGAAGGAAAAGAGAGAATTCCCGGGATTTGTTAGTTTTAAATTGTGACTCTCACAGAGGCTGATCTAGTTTTTAATTGGCTTTCTAACATGCTTATTCTCAAAGCCAGCCAGCAATTGGTTCTGCTAGGCACAGAGGAAGCTCTCAACAGCTCCTCTCAGAAAAAATCACTTCTGTGGGTGGCCCCAATGCAAAACCAGCACATCAATCAAGTCTTATTTTGGTATCTTTCACAGTATGAATAAGTACCTTTAAAATACATGAAATAATAGTGATCTAGATCTCAAAGTTTACTTGCAACATTCCCAAGGATGTTACAGATAAAATCAAGTTTGTCTTAACCTTATAGGCTCTGACATTTCTTGCTACTAAAAAGTCCAGGAAACTTGATCCTAATTCAGGAAAATGTTTAAGCAAAGATCAAGCCTATTCCTATTCAGTAAGGTAACTAAATACATTACTACTTTTAAACACATATTTAATTCCAGAATACATCTTTTAATTCCAGCAGAATAATGTTTAAAGTCACACTTCTGTTTCAGAATTTAATATTCTGTCCCTTTTCTGCAGAATTAGAGACCTGAGTATCGCACAACTCCAAACCTAAAAAATACTTTTGTTTTGCCTGCAATCAGCATGAATAAACAAATCTGAACGGTATCACCAGTGACAAATTTGGCTTTAAGAATGTAGCTGCTCCTGAGAAAAAGCAAGTTTGATATTCCATGTATCAGCCATTATTCATCAGTAAAGCAACATTCTGCGTGGTAATGGGGCTGATACAGAGCAGTAAAGGGCAGGAAATATATTTATATGATGTGTTTTACACACTGCATTAATCTGATTGTCCATTATTTCTAAAGCAAACATAGAGGCATAAAAAGTATATTAACCGTTGCACATAAAGCCCTTTGTCACATTAGGTGTTTGTCACACCTTGTGAGAGCCACAGCAGGTGCCCTGCAGAATTTAAAGCATATCTCCAGTACCCACATGGTCACAGCATTTCTGTGATGGAAAAGGGTAACTGGAGTTTGGAATGAGATCCTCATTCCTTCTCTCTGGAGTTTGGCACTGAGATCCTCATTCCTTCTCTGGTGCCACTCAGTAGAGACATCAGCCCATTGACAGAAATCAGCTTTCATGTGCAGGAAAGTTAAAACAGAACCAATCTGGACTTGCAGGGATAAAGAAGCAAATTTTCATGGCTCGCTTTGATATGATCATTGATGCTGATTTCTCAATTTAACAACAAATGCTGGTGTTCCTCAGGCTGCATTTCTTTGACTGCACTTCAGAAAAGCACGTGTCAATGACACAGAGCATGTTAGCAGAGACATCTAATTAAATCTTTATGCAGGGAGAAGCTACTGTCTGAAAGGTTGCTGTCTATCATAGATTATTTGCTTCATGAATGGAGAGGGCTGGATGTCTGGTTTATTGTTTTCTAATGCTTTTAGTAACTTATGAAATATTTAAAAGAAATTAATCTCAAAATGGGATTGAATCATGTCTTATGTATCTGGACCTTTCTTTCATGGAGTTTTGCAACTCTAGAAAATATCTTTTTTTTTCCAAACACAAAATAAGAATTATAAAGTAACTTTAATAGATCAAGGGTATAACTTTCTTCAAGCTTCATAAATTATGTATTATGGCTGTAACCTTGAAAAATAACCATGTTTATTAACGCTTGGCTGCGCTTTTTATTGCTGTTTCTTGTTAGATTCTGTGATCTTAATATTTAAATATCTATTTCAGCAGTTGCAGCTTCTCTCTCTCTAGAGAAGAAATAGTCACTTACAATAAATCACTAATATGTATTTTAATCATCCCTGGAGTCAGCACTGAATATCAGAATCTTCCTGAACAGGGAGGCCTCATCATAAACTTATGTACAGCACCTAGCACAATATCCTGATTTCATTTGGTACTTGAAAGGCTTGTCATAGAGGTGCTATGTCATTCTTTCCTTGTGGATCTGTTAGGAATCAGATCTGTTCCAAGGGGCTTGGTTCTGCCTTGCCACCTCCCAACATGTCTCATAGGATATCTTTGTGAATTTTCTTCCTTTTAGTTATTGATGCTGTAGATGTGGAGCTCAGGGCACAGTTCAGAAATACATGGATTTAAAAAAAGGCCAACCTTTTTGCCTTTATGAATTTTTGTAGGCTTTGTAACCACTGAGTATCACCTCTGGCATGTCCTCTCTTTTCTTTATAAAGTTTGTCTTGAATTTGAAAACTAAGAAAATGTATATCAAGGCCAAGCATAATAACCCTAATGCAGAAAAATCCACATAAAGTATGTCCAAACTGTGAGGGTTGAAGTTTTAATCTTCAGTAGCCCGAGCCCTGATTTTACCTTTTGCACTAGGAAACACCCTCAGATAAGCTTCTCATTTAGGGTTTTTAGATTTTAACCTATGTGTGATGGAGAATCTGCTGCAGCTTCCAGCCAGAGTTGGTTTTACCTGCATTGTTTCCTGACTTCATTGCTTGTTGACATGGGGGCAACTGAAAGAAAAATTGTGCTGAAAACCAAGA
This sequence comes from Taeniopygia guttata, assembly GCF_048771995.1. NCBI lineage: Eukaryota > Metazoa > Chordata > Aves > Passeriformes > Estrildidae > Taeniopygia > Taeniopygia guttata. Next base: position 31,547,062 of record NC_133032.1, on the reverse strand, counting down.
TTATTTTAATGACTTTGAAAGGCTTACAGATGGGAGGGAAAGGGTAAGTGAAGTTCAGGCCTGTCAAAATGTGAGGTTTGTGGTTTAAAGATGTTATGTTGCATCTTAAAGTTTGAAAAGCTGTAATCAGTAATGACATGTGCAGGCAATCTTGCTAGGCAAAGAAGAATGTGGCAAGGTGAAAGTTAATATTTTCCATCTCTCAACAGGCTAAGAGTGAACAATTCAGTGTGAGACACCTGACATCGGGGAACTGGGAAGTTATCAAAATCCTGGCATATGATGAAAATACTCAAAAGATGTAAGCACAATTCCCTTTTTTAAGAAAAATATTCAAGTTATTAAAGTTGAATCCATTTAACTCAAAATTAAACACCAATATTTATTTCATTTTGGAGCATTACCATAACTTTGACACAACTGAGTACGTAAGGTGCAGTTTTAAGACAATGCATCTGCCATTCTTTTCCTAAATGCTTTTCTATGCAGAGGGAAAGAATCACAATGTGATATCACTTGACTCTGTATTTTTCACAATAAAAGGAATCAACACGCAGTGCAGCAGTAATAACATTTTGGTAACTTCTTTCCTGGAATCCAGACAAAAAATCATAATAAATTTTTAGTACTTGATAAAACATCACACATTTACTTCATGAAGTCTCAGAGTTTTGGGGATCTGATCCAACTCCATAAATTCAATTATTTGTAGAGATTATCAGAGCTCCTAATTCTCACCCACAGACAACTCTTTCCCCAGCCCATCTTAGTGACAGAATGGAAGGAAATGCCATGCATATTTGGTGCTTTTGGGGAGGAGTTTAGAACTAACACAAAATGTCTGAAGGCTTCACTTGACTTCAGTGGATCTTGCTAAATTTTCACTTTTATCTGTCCATGGTAAAAAATACACAAGCATATCTAATTCTCATTTGCTTTACAATAAATGATATTTCAACAAGAACTTTTTTGAGGCTGCAATAAGTCCCATCTTTTCCAGTGGTACTGAAGAAAACGTTTTTTTACAAGACTTTCTATAGATTTTGAAAATATATCCATAGAGAATTTCCTGGTATTTCTGCAGGGCCCAGGGTAAAAATGATGTCTGGATGCCGTCAGGCTGCAGAGAGGTGACAGATGTCCCGTGAGCTGTCTCAGCCACTTGAGGGGATTGCCTTGGTCTCCTTCTGCCCTCAAGCAGAAACTTTGTGGGGATCTCATCAGGGAAACACCAAGGGCTTGTCTTGGTGTTCTTCAAAATCTCTTTCTACCCATGCAAAGCAGATAGAAGAAAATGTTGGTTTACAGCTCAAAAAGGCTCTCAGATCTCATAAGACTTACTGTAATATATGACATAATTTCACTGTGATTTTTATCTGCTACTTGGGTTTATATTGCAAACTCTTGGAGTGAAGCAGAAACTTTATCTTCTGTATTTTTAATATGCAGAGAGGTGTCCTGGTTGCTACTGAAGCTCCTGGGCATCACACAAATTAAAAACATGAAATCCTAAAATCCTATTTTCATCAAGGTTTTAACAGGAAATTGTATAGCTTCTGAAATAGCCAATCTGTGTATTGGATCTAAGTTTTTTCTTGGAACTTGAGTTTATATATAAGTATTTGATTTTTGTGGATGTTTGTGAACTTTTGATTTTTAAAAATATTCCTTATGGTGTCTCTCACTTCTCTAAACACTACCTAAATCAGACAGTTTACTAAACTGAGTTTTAATTTTTTTCCTCTTTTGGACACAGTTATTTCTTAAGCACTGAAGAGTCACCAAGAGGAAGACAGCTACACAGGTAAGAGCTACATGGAGCTGTGTTATCAGCTTCTTCATCCCAAGCCATAAGTGCTATGGTGCTTGGGTAATCATTTACACTGTGTAAAAATTAGTATGTGTGAGCTGTAACAAATAAACTGCCACAGCTTTTCAAAATTAAAATTGCCATTTTCTGAAAAATGGAAAAGTTTCTAACAAAAAATGGTTTTATTGCTTACATATTCACTATTCATTTATAAGCATCTAAAAAGTGAAACCTAAATGCAAAAATTTAACGTCTGTGTTTTACTAAATAAAAATATTTATAGGGTTTAATCATGCAACTTAAAGTGTGGGGGCAAATCACCTTATTTTCAGTGCTTAAATCTGAGGTTAGTGAGGTTTTCATTGTTTCCTACTGATACTGATGTTTCTTCCCAGCACTTTGAGTTACTGCAGTGCCAGTGGTGCTTTGGGCAGCTTTTGGATCCTGTTCACATAGCCAAGTTTGCTTTGTTGTATTTTATTCCAATACAAAATGTTTCTGATCATTTTCTTCCCCCAGTGTATCGACAGTGGGGTCACTGAACCGCCAGTGTCTCTCGTGTACCTTCCTGAAGGAGCAGTGCACCTACTTCAGTGCAAAGTTCAGCCCCATGAACAGGCATTTTCTCCTGCACTGTAAAGGTGAGGCAAATGCACAGGGTGCAATGCTGCTTGCTTCTGAATTAATTGAATTAATGTGTTCCTTGAGATGGGCGTTAGGCTGGACTCTGACATGCAGGTCAGCAGTGGATTACTTGATGCTCTGTACAAAGCCTATTCTAAGTAAAGATATTATGGAAATTATTAAAGTAAGGATGTTCTGCTAAATTCTGAGTGATGTCAGAATGCTGCTTCAATCCTGACCCCTCTGTCCAAGTAAAGGACATCAACTTATATTCACCCTAAATAGAAATCCTTCAGAAAAAAAATCAGAATATTGGTGATGGTACTGTGGTTTGTAACAGTTTATTATTTTATATATTGGAATTGATCTTGTGTGACTATACCTCGTTAAAAAATGAGGATCTGTGTTCTTTAGCAGTGTTTGTCCACATGTATCTGCAGTGTATCTATACACCCCCATAATTATGTGTATGGGTGTATACAGCTGTGGTTTAATCCCCAGAGACAGATCTTCTAGACCAGTGCAATTGTAATAAATACCTCAGAGTGTTTTACTGTTAGCTGCATTTCAGTAGCATTAAATGGCACCAGTTGGCTTCAGAATTTCTGTATAAACAAAAAATTAAAACCATCCCACACAGAGAAAGTTGTAATGTACACATAGGAAATAAATACTGATATATAAGTGATATAAAAAGGTTCAGAAAAGCATGAGACAGTGCATAATAAATTACATAGGCAGATCTGTTGTCCTTGAAACTTACAAAACTTTACAGACATCATCCTCACAGTATTTTTTAATAGCTAGGATCAGAGTGAAAAGAGTAGAGGACAATTCATCTGAAATACATATGAATAGCTCATTTTATATTCATGCTTTTTCTCTATTTCTTTCACAACTCTACTATTTTTTTCCCCCCACACAAATAAAATACCTGCTGACTTGAGCACTGAATGTATCCAAACAAGGAAACTATGAATATATATTGGCTAAAATAAGGGATTTGTTTTCAGTTTTGTTGTTTTGGGTTGGTTTTTTGTGGAAATTCACCTACAGTACATAGCTGATTAGAAGAAGAATGTACAGATTGTATGGTTTATACATGGTTAAATCTGCAGCAGAAGTGATGGAGCTAATCTTGAGGTCCTTCTCCGAGTAATGAGCTCCTCATGCTTTAGGCAGAGTTTTCCCTTGTGCTTGGCATAATCCCTATGGGGTAAGTCTCAGATTCTTGCAGGAGAGAGGGTTGATAAATTGGGAAGAGTTTTTTGCCCTGAATCAGCAATGTGCCGGGGTCCAAAAGCAGCTTGTTACTGTTTCAGCAAAATATATTCAGCCTGTAATTTCTAATGTGCTTCTTTGATATAAAAATGTGGATGCCAGTAGGAGGTTGTGTATGTGATTACTCATGAGCTCACGACTTTCAGTGACTTTGGCAGTTCTCTGTTTGAGCTGGGAAGGCTGGAGATCATCTCCCAGGATTAAACCTACACTCCACTGAGCTGCAGTAGACTACCCCGAGCTGTTAATAAACCACTGTCATTAATTTTTTCTGCCTCTAACATTAATGTAGAGCTAATGCTGGCTGGGAGTTGTTCTGGGTCTTCTGTGTTTCCTCAGAGCTTGGCAGGTACAGCAGCAGCGTGGCCCCCGTGGGGTGCCAGGGCCCTGGGCTGGGCTGGGCTGGGCATTTGGCAGTCTCAACACTGATGGCAAGGTCACTGTAGAGCTGACACCAAGATTCTGCTTGTGAGAGTATGAGCAAACTGCTTCCAGGAGACAAATGGCACATCTGCTGTGTGTGTGCACACACGTTATCCCACAGCAAAAAGCCTTCACCCAATTCTTACAAAAAGAATTTGCCCAACAAAACCCTTGGGGGTCTCTGGACTGGTTCTCTCTGTATAAGCTGCAATTCTTCAACCTCCTGTTTACCCACAAGCACCTTTATTAGGATAGTATTTTTTCTTCTCAGTTTCCCTCAGCCTGGAGATCTCTCTTATTTTCCCAGCTGTATCCATCTCCAGAGACTCTCCTGAGTGAGGATTTATTTCTTGCCTGGTAGATGGAGGACTGGCTCCTCAGCATCCTTTGCACTTACTTTCCACACTGCTTGGGGAATTTTCCTTTAGTACTTCACAAACAATAGCTAGATATTTTTCTCTCCACTCAAATTAAATCATTTAGAAAGGGAGTAATTGTTTCTCCCCTTTTATACAGCAGGAAATAAGCTGTGGGTTGGAAGAGGTCAATGCGAAATCCAAATGTTGTGCTTTGCTCTGATGCACTGTAACACAATGCCTCTGACACAAATTTGTCTTTTTTTCCCCCTCTGATCAGTGTTTTAATCTACTGCAATCTCCCTTTTTTCAAAATGTCATTATCCTTCCATCTTTTAGTATGACAAATAGAGATAGGCTGGAAAATGCTGGTGCTTTCCTGCTCAGAAGTGGTCTTTCTTAAATAAGAATTGAAAGCAAAATACAGATGTAAAAAGTGCTGGAAATAAAAACAAACCAAAGCAAAAGAGACATCTTATGAAATTATCTTTTTAGAGAGCTAAGGCAGAAAGCTGTGATTTGTCAACCATTTACCTGTAAGATTTTTGTCAATTGTCCCCCTTGAGGGAGAGAAAGAAACTGATAAAAAGCTTCAGTGAAGGCTGTGAATGTCATCATGCTATTTATTTCAGGTATTTACATTTCCCTAGGCTCATGCCGTAATTAATTGAGAGAGACAACCTCTCAAAACACATAAATTAAGCTCTGTCTCTTCACTCTCAAAGGGAATCTTGTTTTTTTTCTCAAAAAGAGAGTTGTAACTCCTAATTTTAAAGGTGCCATGCCTTCATCTGCCATGGGGTCCTCAGGGACTTCAGCTTTTCTGCATTGTTCTTCCTCACCCAATAGTGACTGAATGCTTGTAATTTAAACACTGAGGTAAAACAGAGCTTCTGGTGTGTAAATTCCATGTTGGGGGTGGGGACACAATATTTCTTTGCAGGTTTACACTGGTGGGGATCTTCAGAGCAGGGACAGCAGAATCAGCCACTTGTGAATATGCTGAATGCTTGGTCATGCCAGTTTCACATGCCACCATGTGCATTTGCACAGTAGCTGTTGGCATGAATTATTCCTGATTTTTAGTTTCTTAGTGGTACAGTGAAAGTAAAGTATGTGAAATAGGATTAGACTACATCACACCTAGATTTAACTTTGATGCTGTTGGTTTTGCAGAGTTGGCATAGCAAGGGACCTTCTTAAACAGATAATTATGTGAAATATATTTTTTCAACACATTTTTATAGAGAAATTAAGTGGATATTATCATTAATTCATTTCTCAGTCAACCTAGTTTCTGAATGTCAAACTGCTATATTTTAAACAGTACCATTAAATGCATCCATAATTTTTTTATTCATCACTTAAAACTAAAACATGGAGATTATTAAAAAAAGAAAAGGAATGCCACTTCTGGATGCAGGGTCTGGGCTGCTGAACAGGCAAAAAGCAGTGGCTGTTCCACACTTTGTTGGTCCAGCCTGTGTCATTTCCAAGAGGTACCAGTGGAGTTCCTGCTGTGCTTGAAGGGAATTGTGTGTTTGGAGCTTCCAGGATCCTGTCCTGTGTGGTAACTGGTGCTCCCATTCCTTGGCACTGAACTACAGAGCACAAAGTACCTGACCCTTCCTCTGTTTTTCTTTTCTCCTCTACACAGGACCAGGTGTTCCAGTTGTAAGTGTGCACAGGACAAGTAATACTGCAAGTGAGTATACCTTATGAAAGCAGTAAGTTTTCTTATCTTTAATTTCACTGGGGAGTGTGTGAAAGGGGAAAGTGAGCACATGAAAATGTCATGCAAGTACATGAAAACTAATTCATATAAAGTGCTATTAATTACCTTTTAGCAACATCCACATCAGCAAATGGTAAGGAAAGCAGTTAATCAAACCTTTCCAGATTTTTAGATATCTTTTGGACTAAATGCATGTGACTCATCTTCTCTTTACACTTGAGTAAATTAGATGGCAGGTTGGTCTTCATCCTTTTCACTTCCTATGTAGATCATGCTGCCAAAACACCTTCTGTGTTTTTAGAGATGTTTTTAAAGTTTCAATCCAATTATGTTGAAGTCAGGTACAGTCCTTGGATGATTGATCATAAAAGCTGACCTACATATGGTGATCCAGTCCTTCTCTTCTATTTCTCAAGCCAGAACAACTCCACTGACATTTTTAATGAAGACAAATCCAATAATAAAGGCTTTTTAGGATGGTTTTCTATACCTCTATTTGTCAAGTTTTACTCATTATTTTCTTGTGTATTAATGCCAGTATTTACTGTTACTGTTTCCTGGCTGATGAGGTGCTTTTTAGTGGAAGACTGTCCTTCAGCAGTTGAATTTTCCTGGTGATGCAGCAGAGGTAACAACTCTGCCAGCTCCAGCTCCACTGGCACGGAGGTGTGGATTACAGGAATGGGGGACAGCTTTTCATACAAAAGCACTAAACTAACTCTTACATATCCTCATTTCATTAATGGGATTATCCTCAGGATTTTTCTCAGAATACAGAAATCCTGAACTGTACCTGTCTGTATCCCCTTTGTCCTGAGCCAGTTGTATTAGCTGTGCTGGCTAAATATTGAACAGATGTTCAGTGGAGCTAACCTTGCATGTTGAAGTACCATCCTGATAAACAGTGATATGAAGTGTTAATTAATATCTGCACTTTAATTTTTTTTTTTAAATTTTTCCTTTTTTCTGAATGGCATTATTTGTTTGAAAAGCCCAGTTCCACAGCACACCCAGGGCAGGGAGTTTTTTATCCAGCTCAGTAAAGGGTAGCTATTGCTTAAATAAATGTGTTTTAGCCTTCTGTGGAGCTCCTCAATTCTGTGAAGGCAGGCTCTTTATTACCTGCATCTAAAGTACTATGGGGTGTGAATTACTGAAATGGAGATTTATGTGCAGCACCTTAGAGTAAAATAAAACAAGTCAGGATAGAAGGACGTTGTTTGTTGTAACAACAAAAAGCCAAATAATAAGAGAGATAATTTACCATTAGTGTTTCAGTGCAAGATTAGATTATCCTCTTCAATTCATAAAGGAATGATTAAGGATTATTTCAATTATTCCATCCTCAGACTATAATTATACCATTTTGGTTGACTGCCCAGAAGAAGCATTCTCCTCAGATTATCTGTTTTGGCCCTAAGTGAAGAGTTTTTAATTTAATTTTAAAAATCTAAATTTTGGAAGCAAGATGGGTAATTTGAGTTAAAAAAAAATAAAGAACAAATTAGCCGTTCTTTCATGTGTAAAAAGGGTTGCTTCAAATTACTCTGCAGCTTTAAACCAAGCTGTTGGTCTTGCTCTTGGCTGAAGTGCAGAAGACAATGCAGTGACCACATTTACCTGTGCTGGCTAAATATTGCTTTGGAATAGGTGATACTGGGGAAAAGGTTGCCTGCATGAGGCCTGGGATATTGCCCAGCAGAGCAGCCTCGTGCTGCTACAGAGATTTGTCAGAGATGCTGATGTTCATGTTGGTCATCAGAAATTTCCTTGGTAGTGATTAACAAAAACAAAGCCCTCCAAAGCCAAAAGATGGAAATTGCTGTGTATCTCTTTGAACTGAAAAGTTGTTGCATTATAAAAAAAAAGTATTTAGAGAAGGAATTAATTTACAATTTTTATTGCAAGATTAATTTGCAGGATCATTGCGCATTTGTCTTTTTTGTTAAATTTTTTTGAATTTTGATGTATCTCTGGTGTGATGATTCTCTATGCCTTTCAACATGTTTTTTCTTCCTTTTTCTAGAGTTTTATATTTTGGAAAATAACCCTGTATTGAAGGAAGTTGTTTTTAAGAAAAAGAATTACAAGACAGAAATCAAAATGCTTCACATTGAGGATTACGGTAAATCTGGCAAAATGTTATTTTAGCAAGCCAAAATCTTTCTTTCAATGTTACTGTTTTTTATCTGTGTAACTACCAGCCTTTAATGTTTTGCTCTTTTCTTAAAAGAATTCCCTTTACAGTTGTCACTGCCAAAAGATTTCACGGATCGAAACCAGTATGCCCTTCTATTAATAATGTAAGTATCTGTTTGGAATCACTCAAAATAATAAAAAAGGGCTTCACAGAAAAGATGTAAATCTGAAATTAGAGGGGTTTTTTATTTGGTTTTTTTACCTTTTGTAGGAAAAAATATCTCATGGATTTGAGTTGAGAAATCAAAAGGTTTGTTCTTGGGAAGATTTTATGACAGGTGGTGTCTGGTAGAGATGCCTGGGTTTTTTTGTGCTAGTCAAACCTGACTGTGCTTTGCTGTACTTTCATGTGGAGGCACTGATGTTTCTGATGGTGTAGCTTTGAGTAGTCCTGTGGTGTTTCCTGGACTCTTACTGATCCTGCCCACAGAGCATCTCGCTCAGAGTATGTGCTCCTTTTTATCCCTGAGAGAAATGAGTAGAGCTTCCAGGAGGGGCTCAGTTGAGATGCATAAAGCAAAACTGCTTTTAGGAACACCAGGATAAAATAAAAGTTACTTTTGATCATCAGTGGCTGAGGGTGTGATAGGTATATCCAAAGTCTATGGAGTTTTGTAGAAATGCTGCATGGGAGAAGGATGGTATTCTCTGGAACCCTGTGCTGTTCCTTTAAAAGGAGATGGGATGTGTGTTTCTTGCAGGGAGAGTCAGCCTTTAAGCTGAGTGTCTGCACATGTGTAGCAGAGGAAAAGAACAGAGACATGAGAGTGCTTCAAGCCTACCTGGGATGCCAATTCAGGGCATCACTCCTGTCTCCACCCAAACTCAGCATGGGTGGAGAGAGTTTTACTACACCTACAGAGCTTCTTCCAGTCCCAGCTGGAAAGAATTGATGTGAATTTCAGTAACAGACATGTAGGAGTGTGCTGCTAAATTGATGAAAATGCCACATTACTGAGCTGTGTCACCTGGAGCAGATCTGCCCTCAGTGACAGCAGATCCTCATTGTTGGATGTGAGGTGTTCACAGACCTGAGCTGCTGAATGATCCCCGATTCCTCTGCTCAGATCAGATAATAGGACAGAAAGGCACAAAACTGCTTATTTCTAAGGCCAGTTTGTGTTTTAAAACTCAGACTATTCAGTTGTAATTATCTGTAGTTGTGGATGCTCTCTGCTTTAATTGGCTCACAAACATATTTTTCTTCTCTTGTGGAGAAACAAGACACATGGATTTTATTTCATCTTTGCAGCATTTCCTGGCATGATCATGGAGGCATGATTATATTTTAAGCAGCTCTTATATGACTGCCAAAGGCAAACTGACCCTGTGAGTTGACCCCAGCAAGCACTGCAGGGATTGCAAACTTGTGCTTATTCCTGCTTCTGAGAGCAGGGAAACACGAAGGTGTCAGCAGTGCAACGCTTCCCTTTTCAAGTATCCTAGTAAATGCATAATCTGTCATATACAGCTGTGGGAAAATATGGAGTTATGAACTCATGTAGAACCTAGAGAAGACAGAAGGGAAAGATCAGAAGCCTGAGAAGTCCAAGGCCAGAAATCACAGGAAAAGAAAAGAAAAAATAAAGCTAAAGAAAATATTGTTTTGAATTGTTTTTCGATATCAGGAGTTGAAAGACGTGAGAACAGTATTGAGTCAGGTTCTGAATTTAAACTTACCAAAGCTGTTGGTACCCAGTGAGCAAATAATGTGGCCAAGTCATGATGTATGGTTATGTTTTATAATTGTTTTGGGATTTTTTATGATAGGCATGTGGGATAAAAAGCAAAGTCATAAACTTATTGTTGTAAGTCATCAACAAATTGTTGTATCTACATTTATAGTATGGAGACTTTGGTTCTTTTAGGTCAGGTTCTTTGCAAGACTGAATTCTCAATGTTAGCTTTAGCAGGGGTTATTTTTTAGAAAACCCTATACACTAGTGAAAGTATGAAACTGAAAATTTTAAATCTGTCCTGGCTCATGTACTGTAGCATGTCCTCCTTTTCCCTAGAAGAAAAATAAGTTACATTAAGCTGTATTTCTTCAGCAGCTTTTTACAGACTTAAAGCTAAGGTTGCCAGCGATCCTTTTTTCTATTAAAGAGGTCCCCAAATGAAATATAAAACTGCAAACTGTCACTGAAGTTATGGGAGGTTCCCTTGTGGGATGATTATTTGAGCCTAATAAATTCTGCCTAGCTCTTGAGAAAGAACTGTTGCATATCTGTGGGTGTATAGGGGGTAATTTTTTGACCCACAGAGCTCCAAATTGACATCCTAAGGTTTATTTCATGATCAGAAGTACTACTTTCAAAAAGAAAGAGAAAAGTATTCAGGTTCAAGGAGAACATGTAGCTTTTATAGGGAACGTTGATTAGTTGTGTAGATGATATCATTTCCCAGATATTTGACTTTACTGAGTCCCAGAGTGGTACTGTTGGGACTGATGGAGAAACATCCTGTTCCTACTGCCAGCAGTGTTAGATGAGAACTGGGGCTGATAACAAGTGCTGTCTTTTGCACTGTTCAGCTACCCCTGCTTTCTTTCTTCCATTCCCAGCCATGATATGATTGCCATTGTATCCCAGCTATTGAGAGGAAAAACCTTTCAAAATGAGTGCTTATCAATGTCCTTGGTAAGAAGATTGGTTTAATTATATGTCCATTCTTTTGGAAAGGAGATTCTATAAAACATCTTGATCCAGGAAACATGCACTTAGAAATATAAATCCAGAAGATACAAGAACAAAAAACTGTAGTATTAGCAGAGAAGTGGGGTTTGCTTTCCCATCACAGTAGCACTGCACTTTCAAGAGGGAAAAGAGAAAAGAGGAGGCAGGAAGGAAGGCAGGTGATGAGTGATTTTATTATAGAGGTGATGTTTGGTGTTATTTGGGTTTTTTTCACATCACTGAAAGCTAGTAGCCATTTCAAAGGTGCATGACTATGAAAAGGCTTCTGTATTCACGCAGGGATGTCTGCAGGGACATTTGAAATTCCAGCACATGGCCCCCAGATGCCCAAGTGTTAAGGCTGAATCTTGGAAGGAAGCTTGTACCAGAGGAATCTGGTCCTGGTGTGAAACCTGGGTATGAACTGAGTACAGTTCCATGTAGACATCCTTAAGCTCAGCTTAAGGACCAGGACCTGATTATGCTGTAACAGCATAAAGATTGCATGAACATCCATCCATTAGCAGCTGCAAAGCAAGCTGCAATCCTCAAATAGAAGGTCATTGTATTGCTGTGTTAAAATTTATCTCCCATCTGGATGGCTGGGCTGTCTAACAGATCTCATGTGGAAACCAGCTATGTTGGCTGGCACTCTTTTTCTTTCCAGAATTGTGATGAGTAGCCCATAAAATGTTAAATAGATTAAAACACTTTCCTTTCTTCCATTTGTTCTCCTAAACCACTGATAACGTTTCACACTCAGTTTCCTTCTGATGTGATGCACACAGTGTGGCTGTACATTAGAGAGCTGCACGGTAATTGCCTGAAAAAGTGATTACCATCTCTTTTCTATATAATTAAGATCAAAGTTTAAATTTCAAGTCCTTGATTTCCTCATTATGGTTCACCTTACTCATTAAAAAAGTTGGAAGATACTCTTCTTGGTAACACACAGGAAATGATTAAGTAAAGAGTCTGGGATTTAATCTGGGTAATAAAATCAGAGCTGATAATCATTCTTTATTTTGCTTTGATCATAATTAACCTCACTCCTTCCAATGTGTAGATAATGTATCTTAAATATCAGTATCTATTATTTAATGCCATTTAAAGTTGTCCAATATATAAGTTGATATTGTAAAACTGAATCTGTGGAAAGATTGTGTTGGTATTTGAGGAGGAAAAAAGCCCAACTAGTCTTCAAAGTAGCCATGAATTGTCTCAGATAGGTTTCTCTTTGTTTATTTGTTTACTTGTTTTCTTATATTTTTGTCATAATCAGGGGTTGGTTTACCTGGTTTTGAACTGATGAACGTTTTAGGCCTTGCACAAACAGTCAAACCAGTTTATGTCCCCAGGGAATGCACTCTCAGCACTGATAGCAAGATGAGGCAGTAGGGTTGGAAAGTGAATCTCTTGTGCAACTTTGAGAACAAGCCATTAAAATACTATAAGAAATATAGACATGCATAATGCAAATATTGGGAAATACATGTCTGCTGTCTCTCTGTGGAGGACAGAAGCACACCTCAGATACTCAATATCATTTTATAGTGGCAACTGAAGAGTAAAGAGACCCTTTTGGTGCTAATAGGAGTTCTGAAATGCACCTCAATGGAAATAATTTTAAATGCTTATCCCAGACTATTTATATGGACATTCCTAAAATAAACTAGCCACTGGAAAATTGCTTCCCAAAGCAATACATCAAACAACCCATCATGCAGGGCTGGACCATGTGTAGTGTTTAAGCTCTGAGCCCAAAAGTAGCCCAGCTATGACCTCCAAAAGGAGCTTGAGAAACCAACACTGTCAGTTCTCACCCACTGAGAAACTTGCTGAGGTTCTGTTTGTTGTTCCTTTTTTATGGGAAGAATTCACTTAGGGTATCACCTTTGATTTAAAACACTTTTTGGTTTTAAACACTTCCTGGCTTAGAGAAGTGTTTATAACTGTAATGGTTCTTCTCCTGTTCCTAAGTGTCTAGAAATATATCTATATCCACCAGATGTATGTATAACCTAGATGTAGAACACATATAAATCAATGTGATCACTGTGTTAGTTTTGTTCTCATATTTTCAGGGAGGAAAGCAGGCGGACTCACGATAGTTTCACTTGTGTGGAATGTGTTAATCTCTTGGAAAGTTACCGAGTCAAACATGGATATTTCTGATGTATTATTGTGGAAAGTTGGAAGAACTTACCAATAATTGTAACTGGTCTGAGGCCTCTATTGGAAGTAATGATAAATACTTTGTGAAAACAGCTGTGTCAATGTGTAGTGCTTCTGAAAACCTTGCTCTGTGCAATGAGCAGAAATGGGAAGTATTGTTCTGCTCCTTATTGCAAATAATAATGATTATGTACTTCCTGAATTGTGTGTTTTCTGCAGAGCTCACTTGACAATATTTCCAGACTCATTGCCTCACAATGTTAGTAATTAGTGTAATCACAAGTGAATTGGTTAAGCACACCAAAAAAATGCCCTTCTTTTTTTTTTTATAAAGCCAAGTATAAACCTGATGTGCAAGATAATGGTAAATCAAGCATAGCATGTTGTGGCTGAGTCTTTAACCAAGTAATCCTGATTTCAGTACTTGATATAGCAACTGAATAAATAGGTCTGACTGAATTTGAGAACACACACGTTCATCATATGCTTGCTAATTAACTGAGTGATTACCTTGAAGATGGTCTGTGTTGTCCACAGCCAAAGCCAGATACTGAATCAGCACGTTATTGTATGTGTGAGACAGTACTTACTGGAGGATATTTTATCTCCCTTTCCTCCCCAGGGTTTACATAAGTCTATTTGGCAAAATAATAATTTCTGTCTTCATCTTTCTTTCACCTTAGACAGCATATTCCCACAGACCATCCAATTTAATTTCCATACAGCCAGCATAGACAGTTTTACATTTTAATTTGCATTCCATTGGCAGATGCAGCTTGCATAGAACTATTTTGCATTTTGTACAACTTCATGATAGCCTGTTCTTTTATTCTGTGTTTATCTTAGGGGAAAATAATTACAAACTTCCCTTTTAAAACTGACATTTTATTTTCTTTGTAAGGAAAATAGTGTATTTGGCTTCAATGGAAAATCTTATTGTTCATCTAGAAACTGCATTCGCCCATTCTATTTCACCTTTTGTGCTGCAAACCACCTTCTTTCTTTTTTGGTCATAAAATAGACTTATCACTCCTGCCCGTATCCATTTCTTCCTATGAATTTTGATGGAGAAAATAGAATTTTCTCCAGCGTATGCTTTAGACTTCTTTGCACTCTATTTCAAAAAATCTATTCAAGGATACAATAATGCAATTATTTTTGTTTTCTCAGATTACATCCTTCTCAATAGTATTATATATCCTACAAAATTATAATCAGGGTGCTGGATGGATTTACCCTATTGTGTGTTCAGTGAGACTTTACAAATTCTGCATGAGCCTTCCCAGAGCTGAGCTAGCCATTAGTGATTACGATTGGGGCTTTTTCCTTCACTTTATTCTAAGCAGCACAACCTGCTTTAATTTTCTGTGTCCTTCAGCAAAGTGTATTCGGGTATTGGCAGCACCGCAGCACAATGGTTATAAAGTTAAAAATATTCTTTTGCTGCAGGGCTTGCAGCCCTAATGGGATGGTATTGATGGAAGTGACAGTAGCTCAGCAGGGTTGCATAACCAACTGAACTCTGCCACGCAGGTTAAATAAAATATCAGAGCTCGGCACAGTGCATCACATTGTCAATAGCCTTCGTTTGTGTCTGGTGTGTTGGTATTTGCAGTGATGAAGCTCCAGGCAGCCAGTTGGTTACAGATAAGTTTCACATTGACTGGGACTCAGTGCTTGTCAACTCTGATAATGTCATCGTAGCTCGATTTGATGGCAGAGGGAGTGGATTTCAAGGCCTCAAGATCCTACAGGAGGTGCATCGGTGCTTAGGATCAGTGGAAGTGAAGGACCAAATAGCAGCTGTAGAGTACGTATGTGCAAACTCTTCTTGTCTTTCACCCTGCCCACCTGGATGAATGAGCATTTGGACTAAAACTGCCCAGAGTGTTTTCTCTGCATTGTCAATGTTTGGTTTTTAATGCAGTTGCAAATTTTGAAACTGTAATCTTTCCATTACAAACAGCAAGTTAGAAATCAAAGAGGTGTTTTTGGGGTTTTCTTTGAGTTGGTTCTCTTTGATAAAGCTGTCCTGCTCTGTGCAATCCAAATATGCCACCTGAGCTAATTCATATTTGTCTATATTCTGTAGGTAAATTTCTTGCTGTCCACATTAGCATATAAAGCATTTGTATTACAATATATTACAATATTTTCAGTTTATACCATAGGATACTGCTCTCATTTACACTACTAGAATTTCATTTGCTTTGTGGAATTTCTCCAGAGCTCTCTGGAAATGAGAGCATTTTGGCAAATGCCTGATATTTCTCATTTGCATTATCATTCTTAGACTGATATGGTTCTACCAGCTGCAGAAAAGAGTAAGTTCTGTCTGTGGAGTAGTCATGTATAGCTTTGGCAGCACTCCTTACTAGGGGTGCATGTGTAAAAATGGCTTATACCAAAATCTGGATGGACTTTTTCTGGGGTTTCCCAGGGAAAGACAAATTTTAAGCCAGATATTTTTTCTTCTTTTGAATAGGGTCGATGCTTGAACCACTCCATGAATAAGCAGTTGTGTCTGATATTTCCCGTCAGGTTATTCTGTCTTTTCTGTGTAAAATTCACCATAGATGATTAGTGGCCTTGATGAGAAATTAATTATTTGTATAATTATCTAGATTCGAGAAGTTCCATTCATTTTACCTTCCTTTAGCTGGTGCTAGGCACCTGTCACACCAGTCATGTAAGCTCTAGTCAGTGGAAAATCCTGACATTTCTGAGGGATGACCCTCCCCAGACTGAGAAAAGTTTCCAACGTGTAGGAATGCTAAATATCTCTTCTCTCCATTAACTGAAAAGCAGATGTAAATGGATAATTTAGACAAGATGCTTAAATTCAGATATTTAAATTAGGTGAGATGGGCCAAACAATGTTTGCCTTATGAAAAAGGAATTAGGAAACAAATCACATTTCCCAGTGCAGTACTGCTTGTATAGATGTAATATCTTCTACCTGATCTCCATGTAATTCCATGGAAATTATAGATGTAATATCTTCTACCTGATCTCCATGTAATTAATGCACAAATAATGTTCTTTACATGCTATATTCAAAAAGTATAATCCACCATTTTACTTTGACAAAATTAAAAAAGAAACTTTTTCTTTTCCTTTCAGATCACTTCTGAAACAGCCCTACATTGATCCTAAGAGACTGGGTATATTTGGAAAGGTAATGTGCAAAAATAGCAGGCTGTATCATCATGATTCTCTAAGAAATTGCTGTCAGTTCATAAAAAAATACATTTATATATTTTCCTAAGATAATTTCAGTTATTAAAACAGAGGAGAAAAGCCATCCATAGTTTACTGTCTGTTCTGTACAGTATTTTTTCTCAGAACAGATATTTAAGTCAATAAAATCAGTTTTATGATACACCACTATTTGCATTTCAGAGTCTGAAGGAGAAAATATTTGTAAAAAATTCTGCTTTCTGCTTTCTTTAGAAATTTTTAATAGGGACTTGGGTTTTGTGAAAGCTTGTTTGCTACAGTTTTATATTTGAGCTGCAGTTAAATTGACAATGTTGTCCTATAAAATAGAGGTTTTATATCTGAATGTTTTACTGACCCTTGAGCTTAGCTGAGCACCTACCCTGTGGTACTGTCAGCAAGTTCCTTGTTGCACCAGTGAGAAATCTTGCTTTTGCTGTTTCATCAGCTGCATGTCATTGCCCCTAGCATGAGATACAACGAACCAAAGCTCAACTTTTAGTAGCAAATTAAACAGCGTTTTGCTGATGTCTATTAAAAAGGAGCAATTAGAAACATCACACAACTGCTGCTTCATCTCTGAACCGGCATGTGCAACCTTTTTAATTTGTTAAATTGTTTTTTTGGGGTTTTTTTTAAATTATTATTAAAAATGAAGCTGTTTTCTGCCTTTGAGCTCAAAGCAGTGACAAACCCTGATCAAGTACTCCCCAGTCATCACTTTTAAGAGCAGCATGTGCTTCTCCATGAAGTGCCTTGGTTCTTACTCTGCTGCTCAGTTGCTGCACAGCCTCAGGCAAGTCATTTAACCTGCCTGTGTCAGCCTGTCTGGATGCAGGATGAGGAGATTGACATTTACCTCCTGCATGGTAGCATTTTGAGGACTGGCTGATGTTTGTGACTTATTAACATTTCACATGAACATGACCTTCCTCAAAGATCTGAGCTCCTGCTGCACTCCTTGAGCTAAGAAAGAAACTGCAAGAATTTCACTGGGGTCAAAACCAGAATTTGGGTTGTAAGGGAGCAGCCAGAGATTTTACAGCTGAGGGTGTACAAGCAGGGCCAATTTCATTCACCAGATGATCGTGGCACACACTTCTATTCAGGTTTCAATGCTTGTTAAAAATATATATGAAAATACACAGGCATAGAAACATCAACGTTTCTCCATATCCTCTTCCTCTTTCAATCATTTGATTGAAAATACTCTTTCTGGAATGAAATCCCTGAACATCCAGAATTGCTTGGTTTTGCCTGCAGAAATTCTTTTCATTGCTACTTGAAAATTCCCACTTGTTTTCTGCCAGAGATTCATCAGTATCTTTTTTCCTAAGAGTGATGTGATGAAACAGTTACTGAATAGCATGCCTGTAACCATGGCTTTACATACCTGCCAAGACCTACCCCCAGTTTTCTTTTCTTTCACAAAATGTTATTGATTGCCATGTTCCTGCATTTATTTTCTGAAAGCAGTGTTGAGGAATGAAGAGTGGGAAATTCTATACGCTTTCAACACTGCTTTGAATTCAGGGAAATTTCCACTTTCCAAGTTAACCTTTTAGAGTTGTTTTTTTACTATCAAAAGAAAAAAAAACCATAAAATTTAAAAGTCAGTTTTATAATTAACAATAAAAAAATATATTTAACAGCTTCTTAGGGTTAATTGTATTTTTCCTCTTCTCTGCTTGTTTTAGAGTCGATAAACATTTTCTTTAAAACTCATTTATTTTATATTGCATACGAGAATGTGACCGGGAAAGAAGGATTTTTTTTCTTTCTATGTGTTAAATTTGCTGTACTGATGGAAACAGAATATGCACTTTGCTTGAAAATAAGTTGACTTTGGAACAGCTTAGTTCTGATCTCTTAAAACTGGACATGTACACTTTCAGGCAGCTCTCTAAGAGGTTTCAGAGCTACACAGAAGTAAAATTCTTGTCACAATTGATGATGTCAATGAGGCACAAGAGTAACAAGACTGTCCAGAAGGGCACAGTGGGGAAAATTGCCAGGCAATCTGCCAATGCCCCCTTGCTTATCTCGGTGAGGGATGAAACCTAAGTGATGCCTGATCCAAGGGATTTCTGAGCTGTTAGACAGCCAAGTATGGTTCCACAGAATTTATGGTTTTACTTATGGAAGTAAAAAGAGTCTTTAAAAATGAGTTGCAATTCTACAGCCAGTGTCTTTCCAGAAAATGTGACAATTAGGCTGCAACCCCAGAAACCCAGCAGAGGAATGAGGCAGCACATGTTCTTGCATCAGGGCATATGGAATAGCAATGTCACTGTGAAATGCTTCTAAGAATTTATAAATAACTCACTCTGTAATGTTTTTGTCCTGGAAAGCCTGGCTGGAAGGAAGGACACAGGTACAAAGGGAAGAAACTCTCAGGAGAATTAAACAAGCTCTTAATGAAAACATGGAATAAATAATAAATAACCTGGCAATACCAATTCTTGGATCCTTAAAATTGTGCTGTGGAGCTACTGGGCAAGACACAAAGAGAATATTAAACAAAAGTAAAAGCAGAGAAAACCCAGAGGCAGAGGAAAGTTGCTATTCTCTTAAGCTCTTTGAGTTATACAAATTACAGATGCCCACTCAGGAATTCTGTCTTAGGTGAAATCTACTCCTGCTCATGGACAAATCTGGATGGCTCTTAGCCTCCTGGGCTGAAATTTGTATGGGAAAGGAATAGCTCAGTTCCCCACACATTTCTATTGAAAATCCAGCTCCTATATTGTATTTTCTTCAGTATGTCCATCCCTTAATATAGATTGATTGCAAAGAACAAGAAACCTCTTTGCCTATATTTCTTAAATAAGGTTAGAGGGTTTTCAAATATTACCATTCTTCCACAGTAATCATCTTTTCAATAAATATTTAGACATGAAGAACAGGAGCAGGCAGCATTTGTAGAAGTCCATGAGAAAACTGTAAGCACTTGGTGCATAATCTTTTTTTGGATCGTCTGGTGTTTTGCATTATATTTTCCATGTCATGGGGTAATTTCATCTTACTGAAGTGTGTTGTGCCAAACACAAAAGAACAACAATAGACAGCTGAAGAAATACCAATTTTTCAGTACCAATGAAGAGAAAACAGATGGCAAGTAGAAAAATTTGAGGAGCCTATAATATACAAGTAAATCATTGATTCCAGGTGCCACATTCAGAATTTCATTTTCTGTGAGTCTAGAATGATTACAGGTGTACAGAAATGGATTGCCAGTGTCATTTCAAGGAAGTCTGTGGTTTCAAGTTAAAGCTTTCACAAAGGTTTCATGATCCTCTGGTATCAGCTCTTCCAGGGAGATGGGTTAGACTTCAGAGATGGTGAAGAAATGTTCAATACTCATTAACTGCATAGATTAAAAGTCATGACCAGGTCAATGAGATCTTTATGCACCCTTAAACTATAAAAATGATACCACTGAATTAGCACAGTGGCCTTTAGCTTTATTCTTGGTAGAATGAAATAAATCAACCAAAATTTCACTCTTAGGGATACGGTGGCTACATAACATCGATGATCCTGAAATCCAGCGAGCGGCTCTTCAAGTGTGGAGCTGTGGTGGCACCAATCACAGATATGAAGTTATATGGTGAGTATTCCCTGCCCTAAACCTGTGTAATAGTTTATTCAAAACAACTTTTATTCATGGAGATGCTATTTATTTTAACTAAGTTTTATTTTAACTATTTATTTTAACTAAGTTTTATTTAAGGTAATTATTTTAACATAACAATGCTAATGAGATTTCAACTCACTGTCTTGGTCTTTTCTTTATTCTTTAAGTGTAAGTAAAGCTGACACTGAGACAGTCCACCAAAACTCACAGCAGACATGGTATTATTGACAGCACTGATTTGGCTGTTACCTCATTTCTTAAGAATCCTTTATGTATATCAGCATGAATCAAATCTTTTATTAGGAATGAATCCTTCAAACAAGACCAGATTACTTTAATGGCCTGTTAGACTTTCTTTGTGTTTTAACTTATGTCTTCTTTTGGGTTTGGGTTTTTTATTGTTGGTTAGGGTTGGGTGTTTTTTTCTTGTTGTTTTTTGTTGTTGGTTTTTTTTTTTGTGAGGGGAGTTGGCTGATTTTTGGATGGTTTCTTTTTTTAACTATTTAAAAGTGGATTTAAGTGGTGCATCAAAATGGTACATTCTGTGTCTATGAAGGAACTTCTTGACTTCATAGCTGCTTAAGTAGCTTCTGACTCGAGGTCAGAAATAATGAGTTTTAAGATAGAAATAACTAGGAATTCACAGGGTTTGTTGTTTTGAGTTTGGTTTCTTTTTATTATTTTTACAGCATCAGCTTTTTCAGAAAGATACCTTGGGATTCCATCAAAAGATGAAATTACCTATCAGGTAAGTTGGCATAAACAAGTAACTTAAAATGACGATTTTACTCTTAAAATACAATTAAATTACAGTTTTGTGTGTTTGTTCACTAGGCATCCAGTGTATTACACAATCTTCATGGTTTAAAAGAAGTTGATTTGCTAATAGTTCATGGGACAGCTGATGGTAAGTATTTACAGACACAGCTAATTTGGAATCAGAGCTTCTAACAGGGAGCTGTTCAAGGGCTGATCAGGCACACACCTAGCAAGTGCATTTGCAGTTTCTTTTTCCCTCTGATAGGATTTTTTTTCTTCTGTTTCAACTGTCAATTCTAACTCTGAACTGGTGATGCTTTTCTTTGCTGAGGATTTGCACCTTTTAGCTGCTGTATGTTTTAATTTGTTTAAATCTTGTGGACCACTGTGTTGCTAGTGAAAGGTATTACATGAATTATTAATAGAACAACATACATTTTTAATGTTGTCTTAAATTCATACAAATTCTGCAGAAATATCAGTACAGCTGGTGAAGTACATGACCAAATGGGAAGTTAATCTTTTCATCTAATTAATTACAAGGTACTTGCAAACCTTCTGAAGCTGAAGCTACACAGAACCTTTTAATAGCACCAATACTTTTAGCAGTAGATAAGACAGAGAATAAGTAACACAGGGTAAGTTCTAGCACTTGAGATGGAATCATAAGATGTATGAATTGAGATAATTTGTAATTGCAGATTTCACTGCAGTGTATTCTTCTGAACTTCCTTAACTGATGTCTAAATAATGAGCTTTGATGCAGGCACAAATTACAGTGATGCAAACAGCTGCTCTGTACAGACTGACATGCCTGATTCTTTCCCAGCATTTTCTGGTGGATGTGGGATAATACAAGGTTTCTTACTTTCTTACACTGAAGGGATCAGTGTCTCTCAGTGGTGAGGGCTGAGGTGACAGTGCCCATGCACAGCTGCCACGGTGCCAGCCTGTCACCCCTGACTTGCCAAACCTGTGTTATGGATCCAAACTGCAACCTGAGGGGTGCAAACCCTGCCCAGTGCTTTTCCCAGAGCACAGTAGGGAGGGTTGAAAATAAACTGGGTGACTGAGCAGGCATGAGGGGCTCAGGCTTTACTGATTGCAACAGGCAGCAGCAATTTCTGCCCCTCTGAAGTGAGCTGGAGGGAATTGGGGCTTTGATAGACGTCTGAGCAATGCAGGGTGCTCTGGCCTGGCAGTCTGATTGCCTGCAGCCCCTGCTCAAAATCACATCCAGTGGCACTGCCCAGACCACTTGCAACCTAAAGTCTGCTAGTCTAGGACATGGTAATCGTGGCTTTGCCACCAAAGATCAGGTTATTGATAGGTTCTAGGAAGTCCATTAACTACAGAAGAGTGGGGTGTAATGAACCCGTGCAAGCCATAGAAAATGCAGTGTGCTTCCTTCCAAGCAAATTAGAAGATGCTGTGATGTTCAAACAGAATGGTTTTATACACCCCTGAGCTATCACAGTGTGTGAAAATCAAGGGTAAACAGAGGAGTCCTCTCTAAATGTCTGAAAAGTGTGGATTCCCCTGGGGCTTCCAGCTCCTTCTCCAAAACCTCTGCTGTAACACCCTGTTCCTGGTGGGGCTGGCCTTAGAAATTGTTACCTTCAGATCCAGTAATTACAGAGCCTGGAAATGTTTTCAGCCAAAGCTGTGAAACAGAGAAGTATTTCATATTACTATAGCTGTTTCTAATAATATCAAATGTTTTCTTGCAGCTAAAGTTCACTTCCAGCATTCAGCAGAGCTAATTAAGCGACTAATAAAAGCTGGGGCTAATTACACTATGCAGGTATGTGCACCTGTGACTTTTCCTATAAACATAGTTGAACATTTAACCTCTTGTTGCTATTTCTTTGCTGCAAAGGACCCTCTCTACATCAACACAGTGGTATTACCTCAATTTGCAGTTGGAGCTCTGTTTAATCCCATTTTTGTCACTGTTTTTATGGATATCAGGAGCTGTGGCATCTTGTTGTTCTCCTGGGCTCTTTCTCCTCTCTCTCATCTTTCTTTTTTCCCCCTGTTTATCCTAAAATGCTATACAAAGTGCTCTGGAATCCATGGGCACTCTTTGTAACATGGAGATGTCACTAATTTGGGTTCCTTTTTACCTGAAAAGGTATTGGGTCACATGAGAGTAATTTCCCCTTATTTTCAACATTTACACTTATTGGAAGAGCATGACAGAGCCTCTGTCAAGACTTGGGCGTGCATGGGAGCACATAGATGCTGCTGGCAGAGGGTTTTGATTGAATCAGTCTCTCCAAATACTCCTGACGCTTGTTGGCCATTGCAAACCTCGACCTTGCTGAGTTTAGGGTGATCCTGCACTGGAGTGTGAGCTCGTGTCAGGGAGGAGGTGGCAAGAAGGGGATTGGTGCCATTGGGAAAGAAAAAAGGACTTTAATTATAGAGTCTGTTCCTGCTGCCCATGTGGTTTCAGCTGAGGTGATGTGAAGGCCTGTGGAGAGAGGAAGAAGCAGGAATGACAGAGTTCTCCCAGAAGAGCCTGTTGAGCTGTTCTCATGTAACCTTGTGATAACCTGAGGAGGCAGGTGAAGCTTTTTCCTCAGACCTCCTCAGGTCTTTTGTCTTGTGGTCTGGATTTCTTCATTTAGCCTGCAAATCTTTGCTTAGCCTCACTTAGGAGAAATTCCTAGTGGTATTTGTTTTAAGAGATAAAATTGCCCACATCCACCCTAGGAGAGAGAGAAGATGGGCTTTGGACCAGATAGGAAGATAGCTAAGATATGAATAAAAAGGGGTTTTGCCAAACACTTAGAAGTTGAAATATTGAGAGGTCCTTAAAAGCAGGAGGTAATTAGTCTTCATGGATGTTAATGGGATTTGGATGCCTAAGCACTATTGGAAATGCCAGCTAAAGTAACCTGTTGTAAGCACAATGGCTGAGAATATAAATTTTTTCAATTCTGCAGATCCCACTGCAGTGGTTGTTTTATGTAAGTTCAAATTCCAAGAGAATGAGTCTTTGGGTTTTATTAGCTTTCCTTGATGCCATAAAACTAATGCTATCATCCTGTTGTCATCTAAAACACGTTGAAGATCAGAGAAAGAAAATTAGAGCCCTAAATATTTGAAAAGCCTCTAAAAACTATTTACTTTTTTTCCTTTCTCCTCTGCCAGATCTATCCGGATGAAGGTCATAACATTGCTTCCGAGAAAAGCAAATATCACCTTTACAGCACAATCCTTGGGTTCTTTAGTGCTTGTTTAAAGGAGGAGACACCAATTTTACCACAGGAACCTGAAGAGGATGAATAAGGAAGCCTATTTGTGTAGTACTGAAGGGGACTTACTCTGCAGCTCAATAAAACCTTAAATAAAAGTGACTGTAAGATTGCAGATTCTGCAGAAGCTCAAGGGCAGCTAAAGGATACCACAGTGGAACAGCACATTTACAGACAATGAGCTAATAAACTGGAATTCAACTACAAAGTCCAAACATATTACCAAGGGACAAAACCTTTACCTTTGTAGAAGGTCAACTGTTGGTTACAGTTTCCTGGAAGAACTTAGTTTTGCATAAGTGTAGGGTTAGTGCATGTTTGTTATGTTAAGCCTCACTGTTGGTTCTGTACGTGGTTGCTTGTTTTTTTTGTTTTTGTTTTTTAATTTAAATGCACATCTTTATTCATCTTTGCATAAGGCACAACCTATCATAAGTATTATGGCCACTAATATTCTAAAAGGTGAACTGCAATCTAACACTGTATTGTTACAATAAGTGCAATTCTTCTGCTGTCTATTACACGTAAGAGACCACAGAGATAATAAAGGGCACGGTATTTTCTCTAGTTTCTGCTCAAAGGGGATATTGTCTAGTGCATCATATAACATGGGTATTGAAAATTATTTCCCCCACACAATTTCAGCATTTACAATTATTACTGTATCTACTAGTAACCAATAGGGGTCTTTTTGGTGGTGTGCTCTTGGTCTTTATGTATATACCCAGGAATCCCTAAGCAGAAAATCTTTCTGAGCTTGAAGTAATTTTTTCAAGATGTAATTGACAGCTGTATTTAAAAAAATATCTGCAACTTTAATCATTCCCCAGTCCAAAATGTATCTCTTGTTTCCTTAAAATACGTTTGAGTTGTGTTTTGGTATTGTTTATAGTAGTTAATAGTTTGCTGGTTACACTCTAATTTTAGAATATGCTACTTTGTCACATGTAAATTAGATACATAAATATTAAATTATAGTTTCAGATAAAGAAAGTTTATTAACAATGTATAATGCCATTGAGTAATACTTTACTCCTCAAATGAAGACATATTTTGTATAGTGCATCTTCCTTTCCTCCCGTCTGCTCTCAGATGGAATTCTGATGTTCATCAAGGTGGTGACGTAGCTCGAACACACCTTTAGTTCTTACTCCAAGGCTGCTCATTCAGTCTCTGGCAACAAGATTTAGCTTCCACAGCATCACAGAGGAATGAAATGTTTTTCATTCAAGGCAAAGGAAGATCTGACAGATTAGATTTTATTATTTATTCAGAGGGCGAGCCCCTCGTGCATCCATTTATTTGCCAGGGTGAAGTACAGCAATAGAAATTGAAACTATGAAATGAACAAGGCAGCCAGTTTGGGTCTGCAGAATATTGACTCTGATCATGGAAAGCAAGTACAGTGTTGGTTTAATTTAAGATATCTTCCTGAAGGTATGTGAAAACTCCTGACAGATGCTGTGCCACTTATAGGGGAATAGCTGTAGTTTTCTTATTTCTGGATATATTCCAAATACTTTCCTATCTAATTAAGGTTTAATTTCTTGCAAGACTTAAAAGAAAGTAATTTTTGAAGGTAAATATGCTATTTAAGATGTAAAGTTCTGCATATTTTATGAGAATGGGAATTGTTTTTAATGTAGTGAAAAATCACCTGAAGCTTTTTTACTCATCACTTCCTTCTGGAGTACTTTCTTTCACTGTTAGGACTTTTTTTTATGATGCAAATAATTAATTTGTCTGAAAGGCGTGGTTTTATGGAACACTGAAAAGTCTCTTGTCTTTTAATGTTTAGTAAGTCTCTCATTTTGTTAGCAATGTTCAACTATTTTTCAATTAGTTTAATACAATTTTAATGTGCAATGATATCTTGTTTGGGTCCCAGTGTCACCACAAAGTATGGCTTTGCCTTGTGGTATTTATAGGACATATGGAGTACATATGTATAGTTTAAGTAGGGTATAAATTATGGGGGCTACCATGTGCACTACAGTAATATCACACAAAACAACAACAAAAAAGAGCAGAATTCAAAGAAGGTTTTGCAAATCCTGTTTTCTATGGAGGAGCGTCGTTTTCACGTCTTCTGTTGGCTGGGACTGCTGCTTTGTGATTTTATAAACGACACCCATCACTTAATAAACGCTCACCTGACAACACTGCTGCTTCTCCTGGCCAGACATGCTCAGTGAGCTCCTCATTCATGAGTCCACCGAGGTTTTTCCCAATTTGAGCCAAATGCACATGAAAGAAACAGAGGCTGTGGGTGTGTGCTGAGCATGGACTCAGCGTGCGGAGGATTTGGGAAAAGGCCAATTCCCCCAAATGTGCTGATGCTCCTCTGCAAAGCAGCCCCTCCATGCTCATGTTTGCTGTGTGTGACACGTAGTTGTTTTAGCTACCTGCAAAAGGAAGCAAACAAGCCTTGTCTCTCAGCAGTGCTCAGGAAATGTTATCTCAGATCTTTGTATCCCGTTTCCTCCTTTCCCTATAGTTCTGTTTCAGCCCCCCATTCCCTACTCATTCTGCCCCAACATCCCACCTCCAGTTTTCCAGCCTTTGAATGTGTCACAGGACATGGCCTTCTGTAGGAATGCCTTTGGCAAGACTTTGGTACATTTAAAAAACATGTTGTTTGAAGTCCGGGTGGAAATGTTGTACACTTTTAATGTTTTCATGATTTCTCACACTGTCCTACAAATACAGGTATTCTTATGTAACTCTGTACACAAGGGTGAGCATCAGACACAAATTAATTGCTTTTACTGATATTTTTATGCATGAATTGAATCCAGATATTGCAAAAGTGCCAGGTGCAGGCTCTGCTAGTTAGACTGAAGAATTTAATATAGGATGTCCCTTTACTTTTGCTGACCTGTTGAAATAATCCTTCCATTACAGCACACCTGAACAGTGTTACCTATCAGAATCTACATCATAACTAATGGCAATCGTTAATTACTCTAGGTGATCTACAGTAGAGCAAGAGTTAGTACACATTGCACTGAAGTAGCACAAGTGTAGATTTCTTGTAGCTTATCTGCTGTTAAGCACCATGATGTCAATTTTAGGTCTGAAAAATTGCTGTTTGATTCAGCCATCCTTAAAATATGACACTTACTAGAAGAGACCTATTTATGGAAAGCTAGGGAATCAGCATATCCATTTACTGTTTGCTAGAGCTTATCTTTACCTTCTTGATTTCCTCTCTCCTTTTTCTGCTACTACAACTTGCAAAATCTAACAAACCCGTAGGTCATGTTGAAATTTCAATTATATTACAAAACCAGGCATAACTGCATGTCAATTGGAATACTTTCCCCAGATTATTGAGTACAAAGAAAGGCTGATTATTTTTTAAAACTAATTTATTTAATCTTTTGGCAGCAAGGATGGAATTATTTATGACCTGGTTCTATCAACATCTGCTGTGATTTGCTATAACCAACTGCTCCTTGTTGCTCAGTTTTTGGCATATGTAGATCTCTCTTTGTGGCTGGAAGTGAAGATGATTGTCTCTTTTCTCTCAGCTCTGGCACTTTGAGTATGGAGTCAGGTTCATTTAATTGAGAAATTGTACCTTTTAAGGCAGAAGAGCTTTTATTTGATCTGAAGCCAAAGATTCTCCTTGGAAACTTGGAATATTGAGTGTTGACTCCTTTAATAAAATGCAGAGGATACAAGGTGTGACCTCATATCCCTCCTCACAGGTTTATTAGACTTCACTGAAGAAACAAGAGAGGAAGACGACCCAGAGATCCTGAATTCCACTTTCTCCTGCACAGTTTAAAAGTACACAGGCAAGGTGCAGTGGTCCTGGTGCTTTATATTTACTGCAAGTAACTCATCCTGGCAAGTCAGTTGCCTCCAGGGAGGGAAGAACCTCACTGGTATTGATGACTGATGCATCTTCTGCACTTCTTCAGCAGCATTAAGATTCCTTCTCTTTATCCTCTGGATGATTTCAAGAGTGCTTCAGAGAATGGGGAGCTCCTGGGATGTGGCTAAGGAGAGTCACAACTTCCCAGGCACCTGGAGCTTTGAAAGGGAAAGAAAAAATTTAATTAAACTTCTGTCTGTTGAATTTCAGGCATGGAAGTGGAGAAGGAGCCTGGCTTCAAGGAGGTAGGTGCATGACAAGTGTTAGTGATTCTGTCACTGGGGGGGGATAAAACTCCAGGCAAATCTTACAAATGCAGCACCTAAATGTGCAGTGTAGAATATTTGTTTTCCAATGTCTGCAGATTACAGTGTTGTTGGATTGGGTATTTTTTTAGAAGTAAGGAAATTAAACCACCCGAGTGTATGCAGTCCCAAGTTTCCATTAAACTCGGGACTAGACCTCTTTCCTGTATAATCAGTTTAGAAATCCAATATCCTATTTTACCTAAGTAGAACTTAACAAGAACGAAATTGATTTAATAATACCTATACTCCATGAGGACACAAATGTTATAGATATACACAATTATTTTTAATTAAAATATTCCATAAGGTGGTAACAGCCCTTTTTTAGATTTCATGACCAAAGAAAAAAGAAAAAAAAAAGCTTCTAATTGATGAAACCATCAGAGGGAATATAACTGGTAAGGAGATACATAGGAAATATTTCCCTAAGGAAATGGATGTTTTCTGCTGTAATGTATTGTGTGTCCTGAGTGAGCTGAGGGTACAGCTCTCCAGGGTGCTGAATTCCCAGATGTTGATGTCCCAAGGCTCGAGTAGGGAGCAGCTACCTGTTCAGGCAGGGGTTCCCATCCCCCAGGCAGTGCAGAACACTGACAGCTCTCTCTGGAGGGGTCACAATCCAAGAGTTTAGTCCATCAAAGAGCACAACTGATAGGAAAAGGTGTGAAATTGCTGCCTTGGGAATAAGAGGAATATTGTTACAAAATGACAACAATATGGGCATCTTGCGGTTCTCCAGTTTGTCTGAGGTGAGGGTGGGACCTTGGCCAGGGTTGACAGAGCAGCTGGCAGCAGTTACAGCTCCAGCGGGGTCTGTGAATGCTCCAGCTTCCCTGTGGAAAAAAAAAAAAAAAAAAAAAAAAAAGGGAAGGGCATATAATGCGTGGACAGAATATCTTGTGCCTGATAATGCTGCAGAAGAGCAATTTTAATAGAATGATGCCTCCAAAATCCTAATGGAGAGCAGCACGTGCCTGAAGAAGTGCTCTGGTTTGTTCTCCTCAGCCCCTTCCTGGCACATGCATTTGACAAATAAAAGAGTGTCTTGAGTCCAGTCTTAAGGGTCTCAGCACCATTAGGAGAGGGTTAAGAAAGAAAAGTGTTCTGGGAAGACAGGCCCGGAGACACTTTATTGCAATGTGTTGCTCTATACAGAGCTGTCACTCTGACATAAAGTGGTGCATTGGTAACCTTAGAGACAAGTGTAGCCAGTGCTTGATTCAATAAACTTTCAACTAAGGCAGGAAAGGCAGATCATTCTGTTTTTTCCACAAAAGAATGATGGATTATGTGGTTTCTTATGGATTTTCAGTCCTTTGTTTAATTTATACCCTACGTTTCAGATATTCATTAAAAGATAAGAATTATGTTGAATATTATTCCACATTTGAAATAAGCAGCTACAGTAAAATATTTAATTTCTCAAGAGTGAAAATTGTTACATTTAAAGGTATTTACATTGCCAGGTTAACTGTTCTTCCTTTTGGGTTGTAGTAGACACTAAATGTATTGGGCTCACAGGTTTTTTAATTGCAGTGGAAATTGCACTGAGATTGGACAGGGGAGCTTATCTTTTTTTGTAGGAATTGCTTATGGAAATACAGTGAATCTGAATACTAGTGAAATATTTGAAGCAAGGCTTGTAGAACAGCATATGAAAAATATAGAACATCATATCTATATATATATATATATATATATCTGGGAAAGTGAGGAAGAGGAAGGAACAAGTGGAGTAATTTGTCAGTATAATCAGAATAAGCAAGACAAAAAAAAAAGGTGGTGTGAAAAATTGATTTAGGCAGAACTTGTCGGCTAAAAAGAGCACATTGTGAGACAGAATATAAAATTTAAAATTTTGTAGCTTTGCTTTATCCTAAATTTTGTTTGTTCTTTCTGAGGTGAGGCTGGAAGTAAATTTGTGGGCAGATTTTTCAAACAGGGACCTGAGTCTCTATCAGTTGTTTTCTTATAAAAAAATTAAAAATCAAAGCCCATAGTGTAAGGTAGGAGCTTAGCAATAAAAATCTGGAAGAACAGGGGTTAGGCTGATTTTAAGGAGCACAGTGCTTCAAGAAGAGGCCTCATCACAGTCTGAAAATAGAGCAAGGTGCTGTTTATACCAAGTGAAGAAGTTAAAATGTGGTTCATGAACAGCATTAGGACAAGACCCTTTCTGTCTTACTATGATGTGATGAGAAGGTGCAATTTCTTTGGTGTGCTAATGAGCATTCATTCGTTATAGCAGAGACCAGACCTGAGAGGCCGAGTGCCAGACTCATCTAGTGCTGTGTGTGTTCACTGACAAGAAGAATACAGCAGTGCTCTCGTTTGCCTTGCTTTCCCATGGCACTAGGGAAGAGTTTAAAAGCAGCCATGGCTGGGGGAGTGTTGGCAGCAGCAGCCCAAAGGCCTCCTTTGAGAGAAAGGGAGCTGTGTAGTCAAAAGGAGAAACTTCTCTTCTGCTTGCCCTTCTTGGGGACCAGGGAAACTGTCCAGGGAGGGGTTTGGGGTGATATTTGAGGCTAGGAGAAGCTGGTTCTCATATCTCCTCTTGTTGTCCCTGCAGGGCTGTTCTGGAAAAAGTGGGTGGTAAAATCCTGCTCTTCCAAGGAAGAAAGGAAAGTTTCCCAAAGTGACCTTTTGAAATGTGTTCATGACCCTGAAGTGTTTGGGAAGTGGGTGGTGGTGCTTGGTTGTGGGAGAAGGTAACTCTTCCAGTCCTTCAGCAGGGAAAGAAACCACTGAAAACTACCCAGGACCAGTATTGTAAGCCAGCTGCAGGCAGAGCTACAGCTTATCTAACCATGGGTTAATTATGTTTTTTTCTTCACCCTTAATACTATTTTATTATCAATAATTATGTTCTTTCTCTGAGTGTTAAGGCTCGCCACAGATTTAACCACCTCAAACATTTTACATTTTAACTGAATTTCTGTTAGGGATTGTTTTCCTATCGCACAATCACACTGTTACAGCTGGGCTCTCCATCTTCCCAAAGAAACACTTCTGGCTGCTCTGCCCAAAATCCTGTTTATGTGCAAGGAGGAACTGCCTCATGTGCAAAGAAGAAGTTACTGTACAGCAGTGGTACCTACACCCTCCTGATCATGACACTAATTAAGCATTTGGGACTGTGGCATCATCGTGTGGGTACAACCAGAGCTCGAGCAAATCTTGTGTGCAGGGACAATGTCCAGAGGGAACAGGGGGAGCTCTAGCATCCAAAATCCCCTGTGAGCTGGGCTGTTGACCTGCAAGCAGAGTTGTTGCCTGTGCCCTGCATGAGGTCTTTGCAGCTGAAGGGGTACAAAGAGTCCTCAGATCCTGCAGGTAAGGACCTGTCTGTATCAGCTGCCTGATCCTGGAGAGGATGAGCCACTCCTCACCTCTGCTGAGGTGATGGATGAAGGGTATCTGCCATGTCTGCCCCTTCAGTCCGTGAAAGAGGGAAAATTAAAAGCCAACCTAATCTCTTCTGGTAGTTCAATTTAGGATTATGGTATTGATGAAAAAAAAAAAAATAATACAGTCAACCTGAGCATGTTAAAAATTGATTCAGTGATAAGCACCCACTTTGTTTCCAACCAGTCTCTTTCACAGTTTAATCTATCTGCAGAGCAAACTTTGCCTGTGAATTACTGTTTCTCAGCATATCAGCCTTGGTTCCTCTGTAGCTGTACTGGTGTGAGGATGGCACCCTGGGGAGAGAGCACATCTCAGAAATACTGATCCACAAATTGCAGGGTAAAATATGGCTGTTAATCAATCTGAAAGATTTAAGAGCCTTTTTCTAGCATCCTAGCTGAAGCTTGTAATTTTTACAGATAAATATTGATGCTGTTTTCCTAGAAGCCCTCAATTCTTCATCAAGTCCTGGTTTGGGTTTTGCCCAGTGACAGGCTTGGGGTGAGGGGAAATGCATGAGGATGTGTAAACAAGGAAATCAAGGAACACTCTGTAACTCACACCTTGTGAGTCCCTCCAGTACTGGGTCTGGTTTCCATTAGTTTCTGGAACAAAGTATTGAATAAAATGAAGCCATATCTGCACTTCATCCAGCAACTGCAATGGGTCTCTGGAGCTACAAACTATTTTTTTTTTTTTTTAGATGAAGAAAAGCAGCTTGATGCCTGCAGTGATCATTCTGTATTTTCCTATAAATGTATGAAAACATACTGATGCTAATTCTTCTTAATATTACCTTGAGAGGGTATATCTGGAAGGAGTGGAAGTAGATTTCCATTCTTTTTCCCTTTTTATATCACTGGCAGCTTATTATGGATGCTGCACTGCATTGGTGTTCTGTCCCAATTAACCTGCCACCTTCTCTAAATGAAGCTTGTACAAATGTTGCCATGCATGACCACCAAATGTCACTGCACCTCAGCACAAGCAACAGAGAGTTGGCTGTTTTATGTTTCCATTATTATAGCATTAAATTGATTATTTACACATTGATTATTAGAGCAAGTTCATCAGTTTAATGCTGTAATAAACCTGGCACTGAACAAAGTTTTAAATGTGTCAAAGTGTAAAAATATGTATATGGCTGGACTTTTCTAAATTGCAGGATTGTGAACCAGACAGAGAGAAAAAACCTGAAAGCTATGTATGACATTTAATGGCCATATTAAAATGCCTAATAATAAATGACAAGGTAATTAGGGTTGGAAAAAAATACCTCAACAAAAGTGGTTCAACCAATTACAATAATGTCAGGGAAGTAAAATAACACATCCAAGTTGTGGAGGGGGGCTATCAGATTGTCCAAGTAAATTGATTTTTCAGATTGTCGAAGTTTCATGTAAGTGTCTCCAGCTGTAATGTATGAACTGGCACGTCTGACCATTTTAAGAGCTGCAGAGGATTATAAACTCCACTGGGTGATGCAGAAATGTATCTACAAGTGATGCAGGGACCAGGGATACAAAATGGATTACCATGGATGAGGGAAAAAAGGAAGGAGGTTTTATACAGTTGCTGCTTTCTGGAAAATCTGTGCCAGACCCAGACTACTGGAGAATTTGTACCCAGACCTAAGTGTTTATGTAGAGATAGGAAGGTTATATTAAATGTAATTTTAAATTGTAAGATAAAACAAAATTAGGAGCTGTTTATCCCACTCACCTCCGTTGTTTCCTTCTGTATTTTAATTATTCTGTTATTTGACATTCATGCTGTTCCTTAGCATGCATCATACACCTTTTCAGACACAGCAGCTGGACTGTCTATCTTCATCAGTGAAAGTATTTGCATGAAGTTTTTCAGAAGAACACTGCTAAACCAAACTTCTAACTCTCTCCAGGTGAATGCAGTAATGCTTTATTGCACATCTCAAAATGCCTGCAACAGGAAACTAAAATTCTGCTGGAGATCATAAATGTTAAAACCTCTACTTTTGTGATGAACTACAGTGCCCAAAGGAAAATATCCAGAGGATTTACCTGTTCTATTCCTTTTCCCTCTCTGTAAAACCTATTTGTCCTTTAGAAGCAGAGAGGGCTCATCCATGAGCTCCTTAGCCTGTTAAAATGCCAGAAATACACACCACAAAGGCATTTGATGGTAGCTCAGGGAGGAGATAACCTGGATACTTAATTTGTTTCTATAGCAATTAGTTTTAAAAAATGCATAAACCATTAACGCTAAATTTTTCTCAATGTAATTGCTCTTAAAACAAGCAAAAAATTATCCTGCCCAGTGGATTGTCTTGACAGAAAAATGTGTATGATGTAGTTGACTGTCTTGACAATCAACTGGGATTGTCTGTAAGAACATACAGGTTTCATCTACAAGTCCAAGTCCAAGCCCATACATCAGCAGGTGCCTTCAGTGGGTTTGGATGAGACTTTTCCTGCTCTCTTGTCCTAACATCCCTGCCCTAGGCTGGTGCAAATTCTGCAGTGACAGCACAGAAGGAACCTGTAGATAAACATTACACCTGTAGGTGCAATGCAAGAACATGAGGGGTATAAAAGGTTGGGCTTAGGAACAAGAAAGCAGATGCTTGCAGCCTTCTGGTGTGGTGTGGTGTTACTCTGTGTGGGTGAGTGCTTAAAGCCTTCTGGAGCTGTGTGGTGATGCTCTGTATTGTGGCTGTCTCACCTGTGCTGCAACAGAACAGGGCTGTTTAAATCAATGTGGGCTGTTTAAATCAATCCATTCTGCAGTCTACATGTGTCTGAGGACATTTCTACAGAATGGTCTCGTTACAAAATACTGGGAAAATGCTACTGGAGAGTTCTGTTTCATTTGAGAGGAGAAAATTACCTATTGCATTTGCTAAGGTGCTCTTCTCATCATCTGAATGTGCTCAAGGGGATCAGAGGTTTCTGGGTTTGTGATCTGTGCACGAGTGAAGCCAATGCAAAGCCTGAGAGAGATTTTGGGCAGTGATAGACACAGTATTGTCTTCCACTGCAGATACCTGATGTGAGGCAGTAGTTTTCAGCGTGGTTTATTCTGTCCTGTGACAGGGAAATCTGTTGCTGTGTGCATGCTGCTTCTGCCAGAATGAAAGTATTAAATGTGGGACTGCAAGTCCTGCTCACCCATTTGTAAACAGCCCCCAGGGAGGAGTAGTAAGGGTTACTAATGTTTCAGCCAATTTAGTCTGACTTGTTCACAGTCTTCCTAATCCATTCTAACCATGGTGAAGCACAGCTCTTCCAGCCTGAAAGGCCAAGCACTGTGGCCAGTGAAATTGCAAAGATAACTGTTCTCCCAAGCTACGTTTATATCATAAATTTCAAAATGTATCACACATTTACTTTTCATATTTTATATTATGGCATAAAAAGAACACAGCCTAACTACTGAGGCTTCTGGTTCCCCGTGTGTGAAGCAGAGGAACAGGCACACTATGATGTGAAAATGCACAGAAGAGGAGTGATGTGTTTGCCTTAAACACTTCAGTGTATTGGCATATTGCCTGTTTCTGCTGTACCAACAGAGTTTTTGTGAGGGTAAGGGCAAAGGGAGTAAGCACAATAAACTGTCTGCATTATGCATATGGTTAAATAATTATTTGTATTGATTCTCAGAGCACTTGTGTTCAGCAGAAGCGTCGTATGCTACTATTGTGGATTGCATTCTATTTTATCAGAAAGTGGGAATAAAAAGCAGGAGAAACCTTCCTCCTCCCAGCTGAGCATCATCTCCTGGGTGCCTGGTGAGCTTGGAGTGCAGGAGGGAAGCTGAACACACTGATGTGAGCTTCTCCTGCTCGAGGGATGATTTCATCCTGGCTAAAGACAAGGCTGAGTGCTGTGTGGAACAGTAAATGTTTAACACAAGAGAAGGAGGAATAAACAACTATCACAGTAGTTAAGTGACCCAGAAAAAAATTACTGGACCTTACTCCATCTTTTTCTTTCAGTGGCTGCCTCATTTTATCCCATGTCTGTTGTGGTTGTTGCCAGTGTCATTCCTCTTGCTTTTAAAAGTTTTGAAATTTTATAATAGACTCAATGAAAAACAAAAGAGAACTGTGTCACTGCCCTCCCTTGTGCTGTTGCCCACACTTCCTTCATCATGGTTGCTATTGAGGAGTCAGGTCCTTTGCCACCCTAATGGAAATTTGCTTTGATTTTCCATCTCGATCCTCCCCAGTACCTTTGGGGTTTTTTGAGAGACTGTGTTTGTCAGCTCCTATGAATGGGAGGTTACCAGAAAGAACAACCAGGGGTGAAAAGGTCTATATTCTGGGGGAAAACCTGCTCCTGCACTCGTTACCCATGGACAGAAATGACCTCTAGTTGGCATCTGCAATGGGGAGTCATGTGGGCTGTTTAAATTAATCCATTCTGCAGGCTACATATGTCTGAGGACATTTCTTCAGAATGGTAAGAAAAGATTTTCTGGATTCATTGAGTAACTGAATCCACCAGTGTTTCACCTCCAGATGCAAGCAGACCCCTTTTCTTGGTGTTTATAGAGACACTTCTGCCTGTATACAAGGTTGAAATGCTGCCTCTTCAAGTCTCTGACAGCAGCAATCAGTGGTATAAAAAATGAAGAATGATTTTCAAGACTCATCCATCCCTAAGCTTCTGAGAGAGAGCATCACTTCTGAGAAGTGACATCCCTGCTCTCTCTTTAGGAAGCAGCTCTTGATGAACACATTTTTCTCCTGCTGTTGACAGCTCCTTTTACTGCAAAATTTTTACTTTCAGGAAACTTACTTGTATATTGTTTTGAGCTCTTAATCCTGATGAAAACCAGTGAGATGAACTGATGCTCCCTACTGTGATGTGCACTCAAAATGTGTAGCCTCCTGCTTTATTCATATCTACTTCTCCCAAGTTCCCTGGGAATTATGGCCATCTTGTCCCAAATTCTGCTCAGCTTCAGAGGATGGACTACACTGATTTCCTGGAGCCAAAGGGGCTTGGGGTAAGACCTTCTCATGACACTGGCCAGTTGAGAAAAGCAAAGTGGTCACATTATCAGTGGGATGACTGATTTTCAGTCATTCTGGGAATCTCCAGAGGACTCTGTGTCCTGCTGCCAAGCAGAGCTGTCCTCAGAAAGGTGGTGGAGGGAGGGCAGTAACAGGATTTATCCTGTTAGCATTCAGGAGCACACATAGCCACGGGATATGATTATCTGCAGGTGCTTTTATTGAGAGCTCTGGGAATCAGGGGTACAGACCCAAATCTGACTCCGACATGGCTTTCGAGCTGAACATATTTTATATTCTATCCTTATATAACTTACATATTAATTATTAAACTTATATTGTTCTATTGTATACATTGACTATTCAAGCATGAGTTTCTCATGATCTTTCTCATGCCCCTGACCACAGTTTCTCATGATTATTCTTACGATTAAACAGTAATTATATTTAATTACTAACCAATCATCACATCTAACAATTATATCATTTATCATGTACTAGAGCTACACAGGTGCAGTTCTAGCTAGTACAAGGCCTACACTTTCCCAGGGTATTTTTCCCAGGGCCTACTAAGCTTAATTTTTCCAAATCCCCATGATTTTAAAACCCTTTTACTATCAGTCCTGTCTATAAAAGGAGAGTTTTGAGAAGAGATCCTTGAAGACACCCTAGTTTGCATGCCAGTCTACATCAGTCTACAATTTTAATGGCTTAGGTTTGTATTGAGAGGTGTTTACAGGTGAGCAATGTCTTATGTACAAGGATGTGTAAATCCAAATCGGTAATGTGCAGTAAAATTCAGTATTTATTTTAAAAATAAAAATGACACAGACAATTGGGGCAAGTTCCCCCACTTGCATTTGAATGGCCTTTTTGGTATCCCTGGGGTTTTGCTTTTCTGAGTAAGTCCTTGAGGGCACTGACACTTCAGGAAGCAGCATGGATTGTGAAGGTTTAATGTAGGAGCAACCATGATTGTGTCCTTCTCTCTGTGCCCCTTAGTTATCCTACTCTCATTTACCAAGTAAGCAGACTTGAATTCAAAGAACTTGGGGTTATTTAAAAGATAAGATTAGAATCCAGATATGTCCAGAGAATACATTTTAAGGGCAGGAGATACTTTCTGTTCCTATGCCATAGAGAACTTGGTGGAGAGGTGGCATATTTAGAGAGGCTAATAATTCTTTTCAGAAGCTGGAGGAGGAAAATCAGGTGGTGGTTTAGTTGTGAGTAGTTTGTTGACCTTGGCTTGTGATTTATCTGTAGAAGACCCCATCTGTATCAGTGGACACAGAACATTTCTATGCAACATCCTCGAGATGGAAGACCTACACCAAACAATATGGCATTAAATTGAGAAAAACAGTTCAAGGAACAGCTTATAGGCCATAAAGCTTGTTTAAAGTGTTCTAATAGATGCCTGGAATAAATATCTTGTTAAAAGGAAAAAAAAAGTTTCTTTAGAAGGAATAGAAACCCCAGTCATTCAGGTAAGAGAGCGTTGTAAACGATGCTGTTGAGAGTAATAAAGATGTACTTTAAAATGTGAATAATATGTAAAAACAGGAGAAAAAAAACAACTCTAGCAGCTGAAATGTAAAGCAGAGCAGATGGATTGGAAGAAATTACAAGACATGGTCTCCTGAAGGCCTAAAAGCTGATGATGGAAAGCTTCCCAAATCCTGGTGAGGCAGAGAGCTGCAGGATGCCCGTGGGGCTGGGGTAGGAGTGGAGGAAGGGATGTGAGGGAGCATCGTGGGCAGGTGCAATGAATCTCTGCACAAGAGTTCAAGGCAGAGATGGGACCATGCTGAGACCTCAGCAGAAATGTTTTTAAAGCAAATCAATAAAATTTACAGTTACAAATTGCTGGGCTCATATGCTTGTGCCCTAAAGCTCTCAGAGGATCTGAAGTGTAAAGCTGATGAACTATTTCTGGCAGTATGGAGTGTTTAAATACATCTTAGGAGCAGACAGGAGAGAGGCAAACAATGCCAAACTTTAACAGCCCCTAAGGAGGGGGGTGGAAGCCTCAGTTCTGCATCCAACGTGGAAACAGGAAGACTCATGGTTTGGGATGATACTGTGGGAAAGAGGTACAAGAATTCTGTAGGAACACCCTCTGCCCTTAGAGCCAAGGCAAGTGCACAGGGCTGTTCTGCCATACATCACTTGTGGATTTTCTAGCAAAATCCTTTACCAAATTCTCTTATTGCCTTGAACTTTTATGTCACAGAAGAGTTAGTAATAAAACTACATAAATGATGGGAACTAATAATTTACTTATTCCAGGAAAAACAGTGTTGGAATGTGTTTGAGATGTTTATAAACAAAGGAAAAAGATGAAAAAACTAAGCCAAGAAAACAACTCTGCTGATGGGACAAAGTTGTTTTGTTCTGACAAGCCCAGAGCTGACTGCCAAGGGGTGAAGGAGGATCCTGCAATCCTGGATGGCTGGAAAATAAAACTGCAATGAAATTCAGCAGCAATAATGCAAATTAATGCATAGAGGGGAGAATTTTTTTTTTTTTTTTTTTTCATGGTAGGGTCTAAGTGCACTGCTACTATGCAAGGGAGAGATCATGGAATCATTCTGGATTGTTTTCTGGGTGCTGCATGAAGTTCATCAGCAAGAAGGCCAAGTAAAGCATTAGGGATTTTAGAGGACACATAAAGAATAAAAGAGGAAACATTATTATGCCGTTGTAGAAATCAGATTTTAGAAAACCATCCAAAAATCTTGGATATCATCTCTATTGCTATACTCCCTCAAAAAAGGTGAGCTAGAACTAGAAACACTGGTAGTCAGAAATTGTGAATATTTACTTTATAAATATGATGCACAAAACAAGTAAATATCTCTCTTCTCAACATCTAAATCTTGAGGCCTGAGTAACTTGAGATTGGCTTGAAATGTTTCCAAGAGAATATATTAATCAGAATTGTCTTACACCAAGAGTCAAAAATATTCAGGTGTTACAACTCTTATTAAATTAAGTGAAAAGTCAGGGAAAGTTGGTCTAAGAGCATTGAATATTTTTCCAGAGAGAAATCATGCAATTTTAGCCAAAACACATTTTTGGGTTTGTGCATTTTTTACCAAAATGTTGCAGCAAAGAGGCCTGAAGGATCTGCTGTGTGAGGCGGTGCATGGCAGGTAAGAGAGGAGAGCTGGCACAGCTGGCATTGCACAAAGGTCTTTGTTAAAGATGAAAGGAAGGACTTGGTTTGACAGGAGCTGTAACCTACTAATTGTGGCATTTTCCCTTCACCTTCTGATGGTCTAGCACCGTTTTCCTTGCTGTTTTTTTTTCCCCAAACACAGTGTTTCAGCTCCTGCTCAGTCAGGCACAAGTGACACGGTGATGCTGCTCCCTGGAGTGTCACTGTGAGAGGGTCTAATCCCTCGTGTAACATCACAGGAAATGTCAAATAGTTCACTGACAGCCAAGGGTGTTCCCAGTGGGATTTCCACACCTTTCAACACTGTGCTGTGCTAAAGTCTGACTTCTGTGTCAAAATAAAACAGGAGTAAAAAAAGCAACAGAGTAGTCATTGCTCTATACAATTGCAGATAAGCCAGCTGAAGTTAATTAGATTTAGCTTTAATTAAAGTTTATATAAGCCAATAAAAATCTAGGTTATAAAACACTGTTTAACACTAGGATATATATTTTTTTAAAATTTCATTTTGTTGATTTGCATGGTATGAATTAGAGGGAATCCTCAGTCCTGGCATGAAATTATATGATGAACTACCCATAGATGAGACAAATTAGAAGTTAATACAGCATTAAATAATTTGAAATGTTTTCCATTCCATAAAAATAGCTTAGTTAAAGAAAATGACAAGTTAAGCCTGGGAGGAAATGCATCTTGGATATGTGTTCTCCTGATTTGTACCCAAGGACAAGGACTGGAGCACAGCAAGAGTCCTGCAGGTGAGTGGGTGACTTAAATTGTCTGCACTGAAGGGAGAGGATGCTGTGGACCTGCTACCTTTACATATATGTATGTATGTATGTGTGTGTATTTATACTTGTCAAGAAAGACAGGAGTGTGTTTCACAGAAGATACTCTAGGGAATATGGAGTCTGGTATTTTGTAGCCTGTGAGATTTGGGTTTGTTATTGCAACTGGACACATAGAGTAAATTAAGGATTTTTGACATTGGATCCAAAGTGAAAAAAACCCAAAAAACTGTAGATTAAGCTATTTTTAAAAAATCATTAAAAGTCTAATGTTTCTTAACCATGGGAGAATGGTTACAATATTTTCATGTCTGTGCAATGAGAAAATTCTACAGTTTTTACAAAAATTTTGAGAATGATTACAAGACTCTTGGATTTTGTCCTCTTCTCCTCAGTATCTCAGGGAAAGGCCTGGCTAAAAAAGCAGTGAAAATGACCATATTTTATTGTTGGCTTCCTATCTAAGGACAGTTCTGATGCTGAAATTAGGCTGTCTGAAGACACAACCCTGTTCAAAAGTTGTACAATCATTGAAAGAATTTTTAAAATTTTTTTTCCCCCAGGAATGGAAGTCTTTGATTCTGTAAAATTTTAGGATGATTCTTATAGTGCAGAGTTACAATCAGTCATAAAATGGCCTTCAAACCATGCCCCTCCTCCCTACAGGGCACCTGGGGAGGCTGGATGAGACTGATCCCTCTGTTCACAACTGAGAAATGCCCAGCTAAATTAAACTG
Organism: Taeniopygia guttata; assembly: GCF_048771995.1. Classification (NCBI taxonomy): domain Eukaryota; kingdom Metazoa; phylum Chordata; class Aves; order Passeriformes; family Estrildidae; genus Taeniopygia; species Taeniopygia guttata. The sequence goes on along the minus strand of NC_133032.1, from coordinate 31,505,602 downwards.
CCTTTTGGAAATGGAACTCAGGGTTTTAGGCAAGAGCAAATCTGAAATTGCCCAACAAAACTAGAAAGTGGGAGCATGAGAGGGAATTGAGCCTCAAAAAGGCCAGTGGATGCAATGGATTGTTCAAACCCCTGATTTTCTGTATAGAGCCATTCTCAGAAATGTGTCTCAACCTGCATCTAACGTAACTAACAAAACCAAATAATTAAATGACACATTATAAAGGTTTTAGATACCTTTAGAACTTATTATTAGAATAAGTGTGTGTGGAAACCCAAGCTCAGTCCCCAGGTTCCCTACTGCATCCAGTTTGTGCTCATTTCTTTCACATACAACCTTAGAGAGATTTCTAGTGCAGAAACTGCAAACTCTTGTGAATTATGAATATTTTCTTTATTCTCCTGCTCATTTAAAATATTCTCTCAAGCAGTTCATAATGTTTATTTGGTTTTGTTTTGATTATTAAAGTTGCTAACATTTCAATACATTAGAGAATGGGTAAAGCTGTTTTCTCAGTGCAGTGAGACAGTATAAATTAAATGAGATGTGGAAAGTTTATCTTTTGCTTTGTGAATCTGTTCATTTGCAATGGCTGAATTAGTTCATTTTGCATGTTGATAGAATGTCTTGTTCAATCTTGGAAACCACACACAGTATCTTTTTTCATTTATAGAAGGTGGCTTGTGCTGTGCACACCATTAGTTTGAGGGGTAGATGGTATTGTCACAGGGAAAGGGACAGGGACAGATTCTGATGTGGCTTCACTTGGGATTGTACATTTGAATACATCTGCCTGAGAAATTGCTCTGGATTTTTAATGTAATTCATAAAGTAAGACTGCAGTGAATCTATTTGCTGATTTCATATGATTCTCTGAATACTTTCCCTCTCTGAATGATTCTTATGTATTTTATGCAGGTCCCTCTCTGGCTCTCCTTGACTGGCTCTTCTTTTATTTTGCATCAGATTTTACTCTTATGTCTATATTCCTACCCTGGATCCTCCAGAAATACACTTCTTCACATTTCCCCTGAGTTTGATTCAGTCAGTCATTACCAAAACAGACAAGATTTCTATTTAGAGTGCTTTAAAGGCTTTCTGAAAACTGTGATGTGCAAAACATAGGTAGAAAAAAAAAAAAAAAAAAAAAAACAAAAAAACCAAAACAACTAAATTACTTATTTAATTAAGTTTGACCTAGTTGTGTTATTATCCTTTTTGTTTAGTATTTCCATATATTTCTATCTCTTCACCTGTATATATCCCCCCCATATAAATATAGTCTGTCTGTCTATCCATCTGTCTTTCTATCTATCTATCTATCTATCTATCTATCTATCTATCTATCTATCTACCTCCTGTTTACTTGATCTAGTCAGCATTGTTATCTGTGTCAAATGTGGGTAGTTGCATTTGCTGTTGCAAGGAGAGTGTTTTACAGTTTTCCTGGTGTCCTTTGCCTTTGTTTCTTGCTTTATAAGCTCCTTGAAGCTGAGAACTGCATCATCCTCTCTGACCTGCTGACACAAAATTTATTGACAGCCTACCTAAAGGAAAGGCTGATGGATAACAATCACAAGAGGAGGAGGTGTAAGTTTGATGGATGATTTGGGTCTCAAAAGCCTGTGATCAGTCCAGCAATTGCCTTTGTCCATTTGAGTTATTCAGGAATCTTGTTAGTCATTTCCTTTCTTCAAAACTAATAAATCTGTAATAATAAATCTGGTAAGTTGGTATTGTGAGAAATGTGCCTGCAGGTAGGGTGCTGGAAGGTGAGACTGGGCCAGCTGGGCCAGGGCTGGGTCACAGAGAGGACAAGGTGACCTTTGCAGCTCTTCATCTCCAGTGTCACCCTTGTGTGCTTTTGTAGTTGTCATAGGTGTTTTACACAGGCACTCAAGAAAAATCACATTTCCCACAACTCTTTCGAGGAGACAGTTCTGATGGAGACATGTGGCAGTCCTAACAGGAATACTCATGGATTTTCTTCTTCTTTTCAACAGAGTTTAATTCCAATTTACCAGCTTAAGTATATAAAACAATCACTCAGCAATTTAAATAATGCAGCACAAGGCACCAAAACCTCTGATTTCTGTATTTCTTAAGGATCTCAGCTCACCAGGATGTCTAAACTCCTGCTCCATATTCACATTTCTTTCCCACTGACTCTTGAATTATTTTTCATTAGTTATTGTAAGGTCATGGCAATACCTGTAATTTGTTCATACAGCTCCCCCTGGTGATGCAGGGCACTGGGAGGGGCCCAGGGAATGCAGAGGAGCATCTCAGGCTGCCTGGGGTACTTCTGCATGGGCTCAGGGGGTGACAGTGGGGTATGGGGTACAGATTCCCTCATTTGCTTCAGAATTAGGGTTTACTGGGGAGTTTCTGTACAGCTGTTTGTGGACCTGTTGGTTTTTCCAGCTTTTACAGAGACTGGGCAACAGAGAGGCCTTTGAAGTATTTTATTCCATGATCAGTTTCGATGAATAGTGAGATAAAAGAGTGACAATAAGAATACACTCTCTCAGTGATGTCATCTCTATTCCATGGCCTTCCTAAGCCAGCACACCTTATCTCAATGTTTATATATTGATGTACAAGACTGTATGAGCTTTCTGTCAAGTTTGAAATTTTCTTCACACACCCATTTCTCACATGGACCCACAGGTGAAAACATCAGAAAAGCTTCTTTCCATTTTTCCCTTTCTAAGCACTCATGCCTCTGGTGCCTGTGCTCCTTTTTTGGGAGAAGGGGTAATCCAAAGGTGAGACTGGAAGGTGTGGAAAGGTCAGTGTGGAGGTCACTGGCCATGGCAGAGCCACTCACATGAGAGGAAAATAGCAGAAACCTGGGCTGGAGCGGCAAAGAGATAATTCACAACTCTTCTGAGGGCTGCATAGCAGAAATGAGGTAGGAGAGACAAGAATGTGCTGCACAGAACGTGCAGCCTTCCCCCTGAGCCTGTGTGAAGCCATTGCAGAATCTGGGAGGTGCTGAGGGAATTCCCAGCACCATCCATCACAGGAGAGCAGGAGCACAGAGCTCTGGGTTCTCTATCATGCAAGGACAGGAATCCAGCTGTGGTTCCTGGACAGCTCTTCTCCTTTCTTCCCTCCATTCCAGCTGTGCTCAGACTAAAATTCTCACTCTCAAAAATATAACAAGGAAGTCATGGTTATTTTCATCCCCCCAAAGGCAGATAATTTATGCAATGATGAAAATATTTCTAAGTTTAATATCTGACCTTTCCTTTGCTGCTGCCTGGGAGTGGAAGAGTGGGAGTGCTACCCTGGCTTGGTTTGCTGGGAGCCCTTCCCAAATCCAAAGGTGTAGCAGAAGCTGAACTTCGGCAATTTTTTTTAATCTTTATTTTTTGCCTCATCTTTTATGGTTCAAAACAAATCACCTTCTGACACTGTCCTTTATGCCAACGGCACAGGATCTGAGAAAATTACTTTCTGCTGTAAAACTGACCCAAGAAATTTATTAGAAAAAGGGGAAGAGTACTAGCCCTACAGCTAGTTTATGTTTTAATTTTTTCCTGAAAAGTAACAAAAAAATAATTAATGTCTTAGTTCTCTGTCTCACTTCAGTTTCTTGTAAAGGTTTACAGAAGCATCCCCACTCAGAACCTGATTTTATCAGGCTGCATGCAGAAAACACACCTGTAAGCACAAAATTTTCTTTCTGATCAGCCAACTGAAGACCATGCTTCCAAAGACACTATGTTTGGCCCTTCCCACCTAACATCTATTTTTAGAAAGAAAATTTTAAAGGTCAGTTGCTGCAGCTTTCCTTTACCAGCGTCCCTAAAGGCCCTAAATGCCTCTGATGACCCTCAGCCCTAAGACATGTTTGAAAAACACTGATGGAGCCTTTGAACCACACTTGCTGTCTGTGAGCCAGGAGTTAACCTTTCAGATGTACACTCTGAAATTTGTTATTCTGTTCGAATTATTTTACTAATGGGCAAAATAATTTAAGCAGAAAATGTGGAGAAGGTCTTTTTTTTATCCCAAGGATGGCTGGTCATGGGAGCAGGAGAACTGCTGGAACCACAGAGCTGGTGGGGTCTCCTTCCCTGGAGCTGGCTGGAGAAGACCCTGGGCAAAGCTGCTCTTCAGGCAGGAGAACTGCCAGCTGGCAGCTAAAATTACTCTGCTGCTGGAAGATCTGAGAGGCATGAACAATATGCCCAATTTTTTTTTTGTCTCCTTCATCCCCTCAGACAGGTCTGTGCATTTCTAGAGCCAAGCAAGGCAAACCCTGTGTCAGCCCCACTGAGATTTAACAAACCACTCCCAGGGCACTGATGGCAGGGCACTGCTTCTTATTCCCAGTTTCACTGTGAGGAGGAACAAAGCAAAATATCACGGTATTTGTGACTTGCAGAACACTGAATTAGCAACCCAAGGGCACCAAATGAGGTTGTTCATAGAGGTTGTTCACATAATTCCTGTGATTTTGAGATGCTGGTCTCCAAGGGTAGGGAGCTGCCACCTGAAAAACTGCTGTGCCAGGGCCATGAATGTCACTGTCCTGGGGTGGAAATGGGGCACATGTGCACCAACACCCCCCAGCTGTGGAGCACAGGGAAAAGGTGACACAGCCAGTGAAGCATACACTGGATAGAGGTGAAGCAGCAGAGCCCGTGACCACTCTGGGGCTGCAGGAAGCACCAGTGCAGCTCTCAGGTGTGCCCAAGAATGGGAATAAAGGACCAAGTAGCAGTGTTACAATGGCATGATCATTAGTATTTGCCTATCTTTGGGGTTTTTGGAAGTGTTTCCTATCTTTGGCAGTGTTGTGCTGGCAGATGTGAGACCTCAGTGACTCTCTGGGGTGTTGCAGTGCACACCGTGGCTTCTGCTGCTCTCCAGGCTGATTAGCTGAGGGCTGACAAGCACTGATAGGCACTGCAGCTATCAGTGGGGTGAACATTCAAATCTGTTGAGATGCCATAACTCAGCCTTCTGATAAGCCCACAAATCTGAAAGCTTTTGCATGCAGAACCAGTGTACTGCACACAATGACTGATAGGAATCACCCTTCTCACTCAGTACTCTGTGAAAAATTTTCTGTGGGGCAAATTTGGGATAAATGCAAGGAGGGATGCAGGGAGCTCTGACACATCCTGGGTGGGGGCTGTTCTGATGGCTCTTGTCTCTCCCACACTCTGCCTTGCTAGGTGGCTCTGCTGGCATTGCTGGTGACCTGGCTCACTCCTGACACTGGAAGTTAGATTTTCTAGTGTGAGATGGGATGGATACTACTACCCTATGTCCACCTGTAAAGCATGCTGATGTCTGGAAGACAAAAACCAAAAACAAGCAGTCAAATAAAGAAAATGTACGTGATCAATACAAGGTCATCATTTGCTCTGCAGGAAAAATAGGCAATCTAGGTCCTTTTGCAGAAATACAGAAAATAGCTCAAATTGCACAGGTTTAGGATTGAGGCTTCTTCAGTGAGTACTATGTTTGACTGACAGGTGTAATTTAAAAGAAGAGAGGATGCTATAAATATTTTTAAAGACAACATAGCTCCATCTCCTAGTATAGAGGTCATTCTGCCTCACAAACTTCATATAAAGATGCATGTCCTTAGGAGACAGTAAGTAAAGTAGAAAGGAAGCTTTTATCTCTCCAAACCATTAAACACAATGACAAAAATGAGTGTTACTCACATAATACCTTACAAATGGAAAATGGAAGAGCACTTAAAATGATGTTGTATTATATACATGGGCTGTATGCTGAAACAATGACATTAAATTTACCATTTTTTTTGATAGTTGATTTAATCAATCAGATGTGATCAGTTTAATTATCAGGGATTCCTGAAATGTTTTGGTGGTTTTGTTGATAGATGTGATGAATGATATTTCCAAATGTTGGCTTGTTAACATTAAAGATGCTCTCACTGAGCATCTCTGGCTGAGCTACTTGCTTTGTGATGCTGTGCTGAATCTGCCCCCCAGGGCTTTATCCCCCCGAGAGATTCTGCATTAGGCAGCAGATTCTCATGATGAAAAGCAGAGCTCTCTGAGGAAAAGCTATTACAATTTACTATACAAGCAACCAAGTTCATTCACAGAGCATTGCTTACGGATTCCTGTGGAAAATCCTTACAGAATCAGTAGGTTTGGGCTAGCATACAACCTGTTGGGAAGGCTCAGTGTGAGGAATGGGATCACAGGAATGTAAGGCTGGCTTTCCTCACCAGAGCTGACAGCTGCTGAGCAATATCAGGCCAGTTTGTTCTGAAGCCCTGAAAGCCCTCGGTGGCTGACCCCCTGCTCATCACCAGATGGTCTGAGTGTGCTGCAGCCCCCCTGACAAAAGACTGAGGAAGACCAGTAGGTTTCACCAATTGAAATTTAATGAGGAGTGAAAAGAACCAAGTACAGGTTGAAAAGATGCTTGCCTGATTTTTTTCCTCATCTTCAAAACGACCTTGCATTTTTAATGGCTGCAGATTAACACCAGTAATGAATCCCAAGTGTCTAATGCACATCAAGGCTGGGTTCAGGAAACATTAAGGGATACCTAGGAAGACTCATAGATTTTACACAGAGACTACAGTAATGATCTTGCAGACAAAAATTAATGATTTTTAAGAAAAAGCAGAAATGTGGTTCTTATTCCCAAGGTTAGGGAAGATAAATCAGAAGCAGCTGCTTTCCCCAATTGCTTGTTTTGGGATAAGAAACTTGATATAGCTGTAATGATAAAATGTGGAAGGACTTGGGACCTACCTGAAGCCTCATGAAATTCAGTGCTGATGGCAGCAGGGTGCCTTGGCTGCACTTTACAGCCAAGCTGGGGGGCTCAGGCCTTAGAGAGGTATTGGGGAATACTGAATTGTTAATATGGAAACACAGATGTGTCTGTTGTGATGAAACACTACCCTTCAAGCTCCACTGAACAAAGTGCTTCCATTTCAGAGTAGGAAGAAGTGGATATGGGAAAGGGATCATCCAGTGATGCATTTGAGTGGCTCAGAGGCTGATCCCAGCTGAAGCAGACGGGAGTTATCACCGAGCTGTTCAAAAGGAGCTTGATTTGAAGGTGCTGACACCCAACAAATTGAGGTGTAAGGATGCTCATTAGAACCAAGGACCTCAACAGGAAACCCAGTCAGAGCCCAATGAAGAGGTGGTAACTGACAGGAAATTGATGCAAAGGCAGCTATAGAAACACTGGGAGATATGGCTCAAAAATAGTTTTTCAAAGTTAAAGGAAAGATTATTTAGAAGCCCCAAAAATTTGTTTGCAACAAATGAGTTTAAATTTTAAAAAATCATTTTTCTGTGAGAATTATAGCTAGAATTTATAGAAAGGATATAGATATAGATATAGATAGAATATATATAAGACAGTTGGTGAGAGAGATAATAGAGTAATGAAATATATGATCCCGTTTGACCAGTGAGTACTTGGGGTCCCATCTTATGGACTTTATCAAATTGTTAAAAGTAAATTTTTTTTTAGAAAATGCTAAATTTGGAATGAAATTGCATAGTCTATCTATAATTGGAATTAATATTATGCCTTTTGGGCATGGGGAAATTTTGAGGAATGTGAATATCAATCAATAGTTCTGCTCCCGTCCACACCTGCTGTAGGCCGAGTGCCTTATCTCTAAGCCTGCAAAAGTTGCATTCTTTGCAGCATTGAAAAATTGTGTTGTATGAAGTGTGGAAACAGCTACAGAATGCTCCTTGAAGCAGCAGAAACCCGGGGTGGGTGCTGAACAGAAATTATGATCTTTTCTCCAAGTTCCATGAGCTCTGCCAGTGGGGTGGGAGCGCTGTGCGGAGCAGCCAAGCTGGGATGAAAGATGCCTGGAACAGGGACCCCTGAAATCCCCCAAAATCCCCCAATCTGCTCCTAAAGGGATTGATCTGCTCCTAAAGGGACTGCTTCTGCTTTCCTCAAAACCATCATCACCTGGATATTCTCTTTCTTTCCTGTGATAGCTCTGCCTTATCTCTGCTGTGGAAGAGAGGGGATTTCCCTGGCAAGTCCCCGAGCTTTTTGTGGTCTGGGAAACGATGAGGGCACATCCCAAGCGATGCCCAGGTTGCACATCCCAGTTCCTGTGGTGTGAAGGACCTGCTCTGAGGAGCAGGGGGCTGAGCAAAGGTGTGGAGCCAGGTCCCACATTTTTTCCTCCAGGAGCCAGGTTCAGACTCACCCAAACCCGGTGTTTTTGTCCTTGCCAGTCTGTGCATCCTTCTCCATCCAACACCACCTCTGTTTCTACAGACCTGCACTGCACTGTGGGCTACTGTAATATGCTGGTTTTTAGTGTTTAAACCTTTCTTTGCCTCTCAGTTTTCCCGCTGTTGTAACCTTACACATCAATAGTCGTTGTTTGGCATCTTTCATAACAACACTTAAACACAACATGAATCTCCAGAAGCTTTAAGGAGGTAATAAACTTATTTCTGATTATTTTGTTTGCACTAAAAGAGTATGTATGAAAAGGCATTTCTCAGCAGCAGGAGACTGAACTTTCTGCTCTGCCCCAGGAGGAGCATTCTTATGTGCCAGCAACGTGAAAAGGGATGCAGGCACCCTGCCCTAACTTGCATTCATAAAAATCTCATTTTAGTTATTTAGCCTGATCAAGATGGTATGAATTGCTTAAACATTCCTTGCACATAATATTATGTCAGTCAAGAAAGCCACTAAAATCTTTGTTTGCAGCTGGTGGAGTATGTCAGATCAAAACCTTTCAGTGCACCTTTTAGGGTTTTTTTTTTTTTTTCATCTGCAGTTTACACTTGACTCATCAGTGGCATAACTGAGGAAATGTTAGTTCAGATTGTATAACCACCACCTCATACATACTGTCCTCATTCTTTCTCATGGTCCCTTCCCCTATGTCATGGCATAACTTTTTTTTTTTTTTTTTTTTTTTTTAATGTGCGGGATTGAATGAATAATAAAAAAATATCCTAGGTCAGGTGCAGTTAAAAGATTGGGAACTGCTAGAACTTTACATTGGCAAAAATAAGTTATTGAAGCTGATGTACAATCATATAGGAAAAGACTTCTTTTCTGCCAATTTAATGTAGTAACAACAGATAATGATACATCTTAGAGTTCTCAAGTGGAGCAGGAGGGTGTTTATTCTTTTGTGGCAGGTGGTGCCATGGCCAAGCCTGGGTGTATTGCATAAATATTGTTAGCATCAAACATATCTCAGAGAAGCAGCCAGATGATGAATCATCCACTTGGAGAAGTCCCAAGCCACCATTTATCTTTATTTACCTGCCTTTCTTACAGGGATTTGATGCTTTGCCTCTGCTGAGAAAACTATATTATGTGTAAAACCTCTTTTTTTTTTTTCTTTTTTTTTTTTTTCTTTATTCATTTTACTATGTTAACAGGAAAAAGCCTTGGCAAGGAACTAGACACCTCCAAGATGGCAAGATGAAAATTCTGTTTGACGGCCAGTCAGAGAAATTACAAAGTCAGTTGTGTGTTAGAGGACAAGACACTATTAAAACCAGAACTGTAGTACTCGTGGCTCCCTTATGGTGTTTCTAGAATTAAAATATCTCATTGCACAGCCCATGGGCTTCTTCCAGTACCACCACCATGAATGCAGAGCATCCATTTGTAGATCAATTCAGTTATCCTGAGAGCAGAATGCATCCCCCTAGGAAAAACGAGTAATAAAACAACTAGCAATGAAAGTGAAATAATATTTTTTTTCCCTTTTTAACTGACAGTGCTTCATTCCCTTAAGGTACAACCTAAGTCAAGAAAGCCCCTTGCTCCTAACCCTGAAACTCCAGGAGATTATCATTAAAATGCAGCACATCTAAATCTGCAGTTGAAAGAACTTCTCACGCACTGAAAATGAGGTTCAGGTAGATGAAGAGATCTGGGGGGAATTGGCAGCACAGTTTTCAAAAGGCAGAAAAGCGGATCTGTTTTCTGACTGTTGCTTACATCTGGTTTAAAGGCAGCACAAGGTGTGGGTGCTGTTTTAGGCCTGGGCTGTGTATGAGAATGGCCATGGGCAGGTAGGGATGAGTCAAGGAATTCTGAGCAAAAGCCATCCCCAAGCAGCTTGTGCCACTTCTGGAGTCAGGTGTTCAGTGACAGCATTCTCTCATTGTGGTGTGCAGGGACTCAGCACTCTCGTTAAAGATGAGTTTTGGTGCCTGGAACAAAAGGAAGCACTCCACAGACTGTGTTTGTAGCAGTGCTAATCTTATTTTGTCTCAGAAATCTGGAAAAGAGCTTTTCCTTGTGCTGGCACTTTTTTTTTTTAGTTTTAGAAGTTGGCATGCTTTTTTTTTTTTGCCATTTGGTGAGCCAAGCAATACTTACTCACTGATTTTATGTGCAGAGAAATTTGATATATATCGGGATTTAAAATTTGTTTTCTGCTTTTGCTAAATGACAGATTACTTCCTGTTATTCCATTTAGCTCTACATCCCCCACAGATTTACTCACTGCTGCTGTTTAGTTATTTTTCTCTCAGAGCTGAACACAGAAACCTGTTTTAAGTAGCTGCATAATCTGGATAGTGCACAGGAGGAACTAAACTCTGCTGGGGGATGCAGAGCCATAATGATCCATGCAGGATAAGAGAAGGTCCTTGTCTTTCTCCTGGCCTTCTGTGTCTTATGAATGGTGAAACTTGGTCTCCCTTGCCCTGGATGGGTGCTCAAAACATTGATTTTTTTCCTAAGCAGTGGCTTTTTGGAGTGCTGTGGCCAGAGCTGTGCTCTGTGTCAGCATCATTCGTGCTGGATGTGCAGAGGGAAGGTCTGACAGATCAACTCCTGAGGGAAAATTGGAATTCAATTCCAGATTATTTGGATGATGAACATGGCAGCCATGAGCTAAAAAAAAAAAAAAAAAAAAAAAAAAAAAAAAAAAAAAGTAGTGGCCTGATTTCCAGAACTCTAGGGAGATATAGTGATGATTTTTATATCTCTGAAATGCCTCATGTAAGAGTGCGTGTCCAAGCTGCCCTCCTGCCCCTGCACAACCCTGCTGGCTTTGCACAGGGGAAGATGAGAACTCACATTTTTAAAGTCTCCAGGAGACTGCAGTGAATCAGAGCCTCTGACAGCTGTCCTGGTCAGAGCCTTTCTGTCTAAAGCAGTTACATTTTCAGGATTAACACACACTCCGGAATATGGCCTACATTTTCTTAAACACTGCTGAAAAATGAGGAAGTGGCACAGAAGAGCCACAAAGTTATTATTTGTAAAGTCTGGCAGCAAAAGGCAAGAACCCAACCTGTTGTACTGTCTGCCCTTAACTTGGTAGTGAAAGGCGGAAAAGGAACCTACATTTATCAGGGAAACACAAATTATACATTTTTTCAAGGGTGAAAAACCTCTAAATGAGACAAAAGGGGCTGGGTTGAGGGGTGGGCTTGGGTGTTTGTAGAGGTGGAGAGTGAGAAGAGAAAAATAATTGAATGTGTGTGGAAAGAATTACCATCAGCACAGCTGTTTACAGGTGATGGTGGGTACCAAAGCCTCCCATCTCCTCAGATAACAGCTGGATAACTCCCAGGAAGGTGAACATTACCAAGAAAGGGTTACATTTGTGACATTCACATTCTCTGGACAGACAGACATAATTCTGTCTCTCAGGAGAAGCACAGAGAAGAAGGGAAAACAATCTTTATCTCTGCTCCTTTGCTTTCCTCATGTGGAATGTGGTGTGGAGATTGTTTACCTGCAGTGATGGCTGGGTTGGATTCTGGTGAAGGTTGTTTGGGGTCAACGACCAGTGGATCCAGCTGTGGCTCGGGCTCTCAGCAGAGTCACGAGTTTGTAGTTAGATAGGTAAGTAAGAAGTAAGTATGTAAAATATTATAGTATCTCTTTAAATAGTATATTAATGTAATATAGTATAGTTTTAATAAAGCAGATCCTTCTGCCTCCTGGTCTGGACACAGACATCATCCTTTCTTCCCTGAGCTGGGGTTTGCTGCATTTTACTATATTACATTTTGACCAAAAGCAAGTGATTGTGCTCAATACACAGCTGCTATGGAGTAGTTAGTCTCACAGGGAAGGGAATTTTTGGTGATTTTATGGTCCTATCAAGCCTTGAATTCCTTAGTTATTCCTGTGAGAAGTTACTTCTAGTACTTCCTTGCCAGAAGCAGCCCCTTACTTCTGCTCCTCTCATTGTGGAATTTCTACCACAATGGCTCTGGGCCAGGATTTCTTCCAGTGAAAACTTGCACAAAACAAAACCAAATTTATCTGAGGCTGTGCAAAGAAAAAAAAAGCAGTAACGTAACTAATCATGTATTAAAGAGTTACCACTAAATATCAGTAGTAGGCCCAGGAGTATCTGAGTACAGACCTTGAAATTAAAGAGGGGGTACTGCTTCCAAATACCCATGGGGGATGTAGCCCTTGTTCTGTCAGCAGAAATATCTCCAGCAAGTCAACTTCTGCAGCTGCAATGAGGCTCCACTCAGGTCTAAGGGTAGGGAGACAATGGGAAAGGAAGGCAGAGATTTCCAGCTTTCTCCCTCACTTCCCCCTTATTTTTCAGATGTATAAACCATAGTTACCCTCCATAGCTCTCCAAGAGCTTCAGGGTTTTGTCTTTTTACCATAACCATGAAGCAATCAGTAATTTTTCCTCTTCTTCATCACAGCATTAAATATGGAAGAACTGGTGCCAGCCAGCCCAGTGTCATCAAATCTTAATCACAGAGCAAACCTAGAGAGAGTCCCTTTTATTGTGCTACATCATAGAAACTTCTGAGCCTGATCTATGGCCAGGAAGGTCAGAAGAAATATTCCTTTTGTGTCCTGGAAGGTCAGAAGAAATATTCCTTTTGTGTCCTGGGGCTATGAGACCATTCAGTCTTCCAGTAAGGTCTGATTCTCTCCTGTGTTCAGGCAGACCACAAATGAAAGTGGTATCAAAGATGTTACACGAGCCCTAAGCAGAATAAATATTGTATATATGTCAGATCTGTCACTTGGTGTTTCTATAGAAAGTGCTTTGTACATTAGAATCTGTGAGCTTTTATTGTCTCAGTTTGAGTTGGTCTCTGCAAACCCTTAAGCTAAATATTGACTTTTTGCATGAAGAATAAAGAATATGATGATATACTTAGAGGATGGGTCAACAGGCTGAGGAGGAAATGCAGGCTGGGCAGCAAATCAATGGTGAGATTCTGTTCTTCAGGGCCTAGGATGAAGCCAGGCATTGTGCTTGTGAAATAATTTGCTTTTCAGTTTAGAAAAGTACAGAAGATCACTATGTCTCCAAGTGTGGTTATCCCATTTTAGTGCTGTTGATCCAAATTTTTTTAATGCTCATTACCCTGGACTGCTGAAACCAATGTGTTTGAGTATCAAGAAAAGAAAGGTTAAGGCTTTTGAGGAAAACTGTTCCTGTACATTTATTTTTTTCTTTTCCTTCTCAGCAGTACATGTACTTTAAAGGAGTTAAATTTCTGGAGTACATTTCTTCTCACATTCTGGGATCCTTCTCATATTCCTTTCCTGTCTCTGCTTGGAAAATAATATCACCTTAACTTCTTGTGAAACAGTCTTTATTCAGCTATAGGGGTGTGTTCATACACACATGTTCATGTATATCTATTTGTATTTGTACAAAAAAGTCTTTAGACTAATATCTCATACTAAAAGTCTACTCTGGGCATTTGCCTAATGTGCTATAAAAATAGAAATAGATAAGTAGGCATAAATAATAGACAGTACTGCTAGAGGCCAGTCAGTCCCTTATCATCAGAATAGCAACCTGAAGAATTTCCCTTTGATGTGTCCTTGATTTTGGCAGAATTACATGTATATTGTCAGTCTGTGGGAGTAAATGTGTATTGTCAGTCTGTGAGAGTCAGAGCTCTTTGCTGGAGTCTAGCACAGATTCTTCAATTTCTCATTACATATTTCGCTTTTATCTACCCAAAAAAGCTGTGCCGCTTGCTTCCAGCTAGTGAGGAATTTGAGCAAAATTTGTCTCCATTGTCCCTTTCCATTTTTGGTGCTCAGATGGAAAAGTCACCCTTTGGCCTCATGCAATTTGCTTCATCACACTTAAAAATCTAAGGTAATTGCAAAAGGGAATGTAATTTATTTTCCCAATGCACTAATAGGGAAGTAATAAGTTAATGGCTTTTTCAAAAAACAAAATGTAACTCAAACAGTTTGGATTTTGCAACCTGATTTCGAGTGGTTGTACATGAGAATGAACAGCACTTTCAAGAGTAGATTTAAACAGTTGCTCTGCCTGGAGCTCCAAATGCTACAATTTTCACTAGGGAAACAGAGGGGCTAAAGGAAAAAAAGGCAAGACTTGATCCTATAGCAGAGTGCAGTCCTGCAGCAGCCACAGAGATCTCTCTTGTGCAGAGGCTGTGAGTGCTCTGCACAGCCACTGGTAGGCTGAGAAATGAGTAATTCCTACCTTTTGATCAACAGAATTTGACAATTTTAATAAATTTTAACAAAGGTTAAAAAAAGATTGTTCTTATTTCTCACACCTTCTCTCCCAGGGGCAGGGGAGAGACAGAGATACCTGATTTTTGGGCAAGGTGGGTAAGTGTCCATGTGGTCGTTGCAGTTATCTGCACAAATTTTAGAATAAATTACCTGTGGTTGGTGTTATGGTCATGTTAGATCGGGTCATGAGCTGGACCTGCCAAGTGATGAGGCTGGGAAATCATCCTGAAGCCAGGCAGGGAGCTACAGGCAGTTATTGCATTACCTTCTGCTCTCCAAAGATCCTCAAAATTCAGCTCCTCTCCTCTCCTCTCCTCTCCTCTCCTCTCCTCTCCTCTCCTCTCCTCTCCTCTCCTCTCCTCTCCTCTCCTCTCCTCTCCTCTCCTCTCCTCTCCTCTCCTCTCCTCTCCTCTCCTCTCCTCTCCTCTCCTCTCCTCTCCTCTCCTCTCCTCTCCTCTCCTCTCCTCTCCTCTCCTCTCCTCTCCTCTCCTCTCCTCTCCTCTCCTCTCCTCTCCTCTCCTCTCCTCTCCTCTCCTCTCCTCTCCTCTCCTCTCCTCTCCTCTCCTCTCCTCTCCTCTCCTCTCCTCTCCTCTCCTCTCCTCTCCTCTCCTCTCCTCTCCTCTCCTCTCCTCTCCTCTCCTCTCCTCTCCAGAATGATGATTTTCCATTTAGGTAAATGCTGATCCTTTGGCAGGTTTCTGAAAGATTTTCAGGTTTTGCATGATGTAAGTAATTCAGATAAAACCAGGACCTGATAAGTTTCCTTTGTGAGGTGCTGACAGTGCGTCTGTTTCCTGCATTTGCCAACAGGTGCCCAAACTGGTTGCAATAAATAGCTGCCTTCTCCTAAGACAAAAAGCAAGGCTAGGATTGTATTAGTATGCAAATGCTTTTCATTTATTCATTACAGTCTTTCTGAGATTTGTGCCTCTAGAGACACTTTTGTGTTTAGGCCAGAAGAAACTCAGATACTTAAAAGATATGCAAATCCTTTATGAAGTGGACTCAAAACACCAAATGACTTCAGAAACAGCTCACAGTCTATTGGAAGCCTGTAGGTATGGGATTATACTGAATCTATTGCAAGAAGCAAACTATACTTCAAAAAAATCTTTGTTCTTTTAAAATAAATGAATAAATAAATACATTTAGCTATAAAATACTTTAGCTATAAATAAACAATTTAAGATTAAGTGTAGAATCTTCCAGGACTTCTGGTGTACCAAGTTAATCAAAATGACTTTATGTGCACAGAAATGTCCAAAAGTTGATAGTGACAGTTTTTCCTATTGCTGGCAAACTACAGGGGTAATAAGAAATACTGTGAGCTTTTGTAATTATAATTGGAGCATACCTGGATATTTTAAAATAGTAATAATTTTAATTCAAGATAAAAAAAGGCAAACCCTACAGAAGAGTATTTTTTCTTTAGCTGAATTTTACCATAAGATATGTTTTTAGTGTATGTAGGACTCTCAAATTTGAAAGCTGGCCTCTCATTTTTATGGGTGAGGGAAGGCTGAGAAGCAAATTTACTCCTTGATTTAGCTGATGGAAAAATAGAATGCTTAAAAAATCCCACCTAAGTTAGGGTGAATAAACCTCCCCTTTGAGACCACACAAGGTCTGAGCCACAGATTTTCAGTGATATCAAGCAGCATCTTGTTGCACAGGTTTTAGATTCAGTGCAGAATAGCACGTGGAGATCTGCCCCACTGCATCATTTGCCCTGCATTTCTTTGCTTTTTGGAAGGGTTTTGCTGGGTTTCAGTGCTCCAAATCTTGGTTGACCTTATTGCACTTAAATTTCTTTTGATCTTGAAAGAGCCTCAGCTACAAAGAAAACAAAATAATGCTGTTAAGACACATCTGTGTTCATAAGGAAATGGGTGTGATTACATTGCCTGAGTGATATGAAAGAAAACTTCCCAAAGTAATATAGATTGCATTAGGGGAAACAGATCCCATGGTCAATTTGCCCATATTTTTCATTATGGAGTTGTTTTTCTTTTTTCCTTCTGAGTGCACAAGCAAGAATATGAGAAGCCAGGAAAATAGCACCATATTTTTGATTTTCCATACTTAAAAGAGGAGCTACTCAGAAAGGCAAAGGGAGCAGCCAGGGTCACTTTGCGGGTGGGAGTAGGCACAGTCCTTGAGCAGAGTGTGGCATCCTGGCATTCTCCTGCTGCTTTCAGATCAACCCTGCCCCTGTTTCTTGATCATCTCGTGTGGGGAAGTGAAAATAATGAATGAAAATAAAGAAGAAAAAATTGGATGCTGCTGCTGCTGCTGAGACATCTTTTTGAAGCTTGTACAAGCACAGCTGGCAGAAAAGATATTTGTGTTCAGCCCAGAGTGAGAGAAATGCTGTGGATGAGCTGAGTTCAAGGTCAGGCTGGATGGGGCTTTGAGCAATGTGATGCAGTGTAAGATGTCTCTGCCCGTGGCAGGGGGTTTGGAACTGGATGACTTTTGAAGTTCCCTTCCAACCCAAACTCTTCTGTGATTCTGAGATTCTGTGAGTGGGGCTCAGAAGAAGAGCTCAGCTCCATCCCAGTGTGTCCCACACAGACATTGCCTTGCCAGACTCTTGCAGACTTTTAACAATGCTCCCACCTTTGTCCCTTTCCTAAAGAAAGTTTATCTCTTTTTTTCCCTTCTTGTCATCTTCTCCTTCCCTGTCTGTCATGCTCAGTTTCCTGCAGCACAGCTCTGTCAGTGGGTTCTTCCTTGCTGAAGCCTTGCAAGAGCTATTCTTTCCCTGAATGAAACTTCACTAAATCTGGCAAACTGCTGCAGAGTGTTTCTGTTTATGAGCTGACATTTGCTGCTCAGGAAATACTTCACTGTAAAATCTTCACCCAGCTGTAGATACCATAGTCCTTTATACTTTGTTTTCAAGCTCTGATCACTCTTCCAGGCCTTTGCCTGAGCAGGCTGGGGGAGGAAAAGAAAAAATTGACAAAGTTGTCTTTGTTATTTTTTTTTTTTTTTTGCTAGCAGAGAAAAATCTAACAAAGGCAAAAGAAGCCCTGCTGAGACCATTTTAACAGCTATGGGCAGTGCATCCCTATCTGGTGTAAATAAAGGAGGAAAATATGAACCAGTCAGTGTGGTTCCACTTTAACTCAACTTCTTCAGCATTAATGAAAATTATTTCTAGGGACCTTCATTTGTTATGAAAAGTCTTGTCTTTTATAAGACTAAGCCAAACAAAAAAAAGATTTGACACAGTTATATTGGATGGGCTTTTAGTGTTCGCTGTCTTGCTTCGAACACTGCACAGTGTGGAAAAAGTAAAACTTTGACATCACCTGCAGCAAGTTGAGATGAGCTGAATAACTGTAAAATCATGAAGATAATCTTGCTTGACATGCAAATTGTGCAGCCTAACCAGGGAAAAAGCTAGTTCGTCATTTAATCTTGGAAAATGTAATTTGGGCTGCTGTAACTGGAGCTTTCCCAGAGATAAATTTCTCGAAATGATTAATATCTCTGGCAGAAAATTATATCAGTAATATGTGTAGAGCACAAAGGAGGCTTGGAGTAATGTAATTCTGTTCATATTTTTATTTTTTTTTCATAAAAAGGAAGGGTAGATTATGCCATCTAGTTAAGACTTTACATTTTCTAAAGAGCAGCAGTATATTCAAATTCCAAACTCTGCTTAAAAAGGGATAAATTTGTGCCTGCAGGTTTGCAGGCCCTCAAGGTAGTGGTTTAAATTAAAAAATGACATTTTGGAATGGGGTAAAATTTTAAAATCCCAGCAAAAAGAAGATTCTAAGTTTTTAAAATTGTATTTTGCTCTGCAAAAGCTGTTGATACTGTTGAAAGCCTAGAGGAAAATCACTGATGGTTCCTTTTTACAGTTTTTGTGGTTTTTTTTTTTTAAGAACAGACTTTACTAATCTTAAACTTTTAATGCTGATGCAAAAGCTTAGAGGAAACTGCAGAAATTACATTTTTCTAAATGACATGACTAGTTTAAAATTTAATTCCCCTGAAACTGTAGATCCACTTCAGCACTTATTTGGAGAGGATCTTTAGAATCCAGAGGGATGACCTGGACCTAAGGATTTTTAGAGGGTTTTTTAAATGAACAAAAGGATTATTGCATTGGGCATGTGAGGTTGGAGGCCAGGTGTCTGTGGGGTACTCTCTGTTTTACCTGAGTTAATTAACTATAGTACATATTTATCACCACCATTAACACATGATGATATAGGCTGAATCACTTTCTCCCAGGTTATTGGTTTCACTTAATTAGTAATTACAGAAATATAAATTCAAAAGAGGGTATACAGTGCATAATCATGTCTTCCATATGTAAGAAACATAAAACTAAGGAAATCCTGCCCCGGAGTGGTCCTGATTTATACTGGTGGGTGAGAAGGAGAGTCAGGCCTGACAGTGAATTGCTGACCTGCATTGCTTTCACTTCTTTTGTGCAGACAGTGCTTCAAAGAGCTTACAATAAAAACCCACTGCTCTGATTTACTGCCCCAGGCATCCTGGAGAAACCTGGGATGATGACTGTGATACCTGTGGTCCTTCTCTGCCACCAGCCTGGTCCATCTCCTACTTCTTATTTTCCTTCAAGGAGCTGTGGGAACTATTCTGAAGTTCCCCCAAAATTTTTCTTTAGTAAACATTAACATGATAATGTGTTAAATAGCACCTAATTGTAGAAAACTAAATCCAGAATAGATGCCAAGATCCACATAGATTTGTTCCTTGCTAATAGGTTCAAGAATGGAGAAAGGACAGAGATGTCTGTATCTCCATTTCTGCCCATCTGATTTCCACATGGTGATTTCTGCTTGCAGATATCTGCACAAGTCACAGCAGTTCCAATTTTAGACCAGCAGAGCCTAATGAAACGAGTGTGAGATTGGAAATCTGGTTGTTATAGCTTATAAATAATTGGTTGGATTTTTCTTCTGGTGCAATTTATCCCAGCTCTACCCAAGTTGTATCATCTTCAGCATATTAAATGAAGTTATAGCGCTGTAATTCCCCTGAAACTTTAATATAAAAACCTGTATGAACCAATAAAATTTTGGACAAAAAAGATTTACCACAGGGATAAAAAGCATGGATCTGACTGAGGCACTGGCTGAGTACTGTGTTTGCACCTTCAGTTACGGATATCCAGGTAACAAAGAGAAATAATTTCTGCTTGTGAGCAGAAAGGGTGTCTCCGTCCTTCCACCTGGCTCCTGCGACCAGCCATTAGTCAATGTGTGTCAGCTTCATCTGTAAATGTTGCTCCTTTTTATGTTTGAATTTTCTGAGGAGCAGAATTTCGTGCTACCTCCCAGATTGAATTGCAGAGCATGTCAGGAGAGTCATGTTGACTGGAATGACCTCTGCTTTGAAAGGGAAGGAGGTAATTGGGTTTCCAAATTCAATGCTGCATCTGACATCAATCAGTTGTCAAATTTCATTAACTCTCACACTTTGGGTTCCAGGAAGATTGACTGTACATGCCTGTATGGCTGGGAAAGCACTGAAACTCTGACAAGCCTTGATAACCAGAGTTGCTCAAGAGAATGTCTTTAATAAATGCTCTCTCACTTTTCTCTATGACCCAGAATTGTTCAAAGAAAGGCTATTACCCAAGGATATAAATATTTATACATAGAAAATTAATAAATATTTGTACACAGGCATATATGGAGAGTTATTTGTCACTCTCCAGATAGATTATATATATATGTACACACATTTATGTACCTACATGCACACACACACACACACACACACACACACACACACACATATATATATATATGTATATATATATACATGTAGGCACATAAACACAGGTCTGTATATATAAATTTTCAAAACATCCATTCCACTCAAATTCAATCCAATCTAATCCAAACATAATAAAATTCCCTCTAAAGGGAAGGCTTCTAAACCTTGCCAGGGGAATGGACCCACAACACCCATTGCATTGTGGAGAAAAAAAGTTTTGGTGTCCCTGCTCTAGAGCACAGAAAGAGTCAGAGGCAGGGATGTGTTAAAAACATGCTAAAAATAATCTTGAGTTTAAATCTGTGGTTTTCAGGTAGGCAAAGATTCACAAAGCCAGAACAAGATATCTTGGCCCAGGCATAAATATACTTTGGGATTTAGGAAGAACACTAATGCCAACTTCACAGTATGGACTGTTATTGAAAACTGTGATCTATGATCTAACACCGTAAGTAATCTGCTGTCATGGACCTGAAGAGTTTTTTTTTTCTTTTTCTTTTTTGAAAGACATGATTAGAAAAATAAATTAGTAAAGGGTAAATACTATCAAAGAAAAAAAATTGAAAGTATATTTTCAGGTTCCTGCTGCCTCAGTGCTGCTATCCAGATCTGGTTTTGGAAGAGTGCTGGGCTCCAGCAGGAGATAATCACAGCTTATGCTGGACATCTGTGGCCCTCAAAGATCTGCTAAAGCTCTGGGTGTGGAAATCAGGTGAACAGAAAATAGGTTTTTAAATTCCTAAACCAATAACTACCTAATTAAGGAACTTTAGTCCTGGTTCAGTATCCTTGCATAATTTGTTGAAAATCTAAAAATTTTAGTATATATTTGCGGACTCCCAGCTTTGTCTGATGTAATAAATAAGATCATTATATTTTATAAACATCCGACTTCCTCTATTTTTTGTTAATATTTCATTGTCATATTCTTATCTCCACAGTTAATTAAATTTGCTGTTATACCACCCACAGTGCTCGCTTGTTCATTCTCTTTTTTTCTCCCTCTGTATCCCACAAGAATCTAGAGTCAGGCTTCTGCCACAGTTCTACTTCACATAAGTAGCTGGTTGGAACAGCAGAGCTATAAATTTTACGTGCTCCATTTGCATCTCCAAAAATCTTGGAAACTCAGTTGTATACCTTGTTTGCTCAGTTGTATACATGCCAGCAGCCCAGAACTCATTTTAAATTATAGTTATTTATGCTTATGTATGGCATTGTGTGCCTGTTTTTCCCTCCTGTCATCCATGCTTCACCAAAAGTTGTGATTCTATTTTTGATTCCCTGGTTGTTACTTCTGGAGATATTTTGAAGGTTTGTGAAAGCTAGAGTACATTTGAAACAATCAATCCAGTGAAACACGTGGCAAGTAGCACTTCTGCAGTAATTGCTGTACTGCATCACCTTTCTCCTTCAGCCTCTTCAATGCCAAGATCTTCTCACAAGGAAAAAAAACATAACTTGAAAAGAGTATGTTCATGATGAAGATATTCATTATAAATTCCATACACATTGGTTGTTTGCAATGATTTTGTTTTTCCACTTGTTCCTCAGGCAGTAACAGTAAATTTGGGTGCTTGTGACAATTCTGCAATTCTAACTTTGAATGAGGCTGATGCCATATATTGCCTTATAAATACTGACTTGCTTTAAGTCCCATGCGTGCCTCTCATGCAGAAATGAAATAGACAGTACAGTCATTATTCAACTTAATTTGCAATATTTATTGCCCCTGGTGGATACGAATGTATTTGTTACACTCACAATAAATGACCTCTGGGTTTCAGAGATGCATTATCTAAGGAAATACTTGCAAGAAGTAAATAATACCCTTCCCTTTCTCTCTATGGTTATTTCTACAGTGCCACAATTGTGTCCTGTACCTAAATTTAATTCATGCTACGCTCAAGGACTCTTGCTTATGCTATAGTGTGAAACAAGGGTAACATTTGTGTAAATGCAGTGAGAAGAAAAACAACTGTATGACTTGCCCTGGTGACATTTGGAGAAAAATGCCTATAAGTAGGCATGTAAGGACCAGCTGCAGAGTAAATGTGGAATAATCCTGGGAAGTGAAAATGCTGCCCTGTCCTTGGGATGAGGAGTTCATTATCACAAACCAGGTGGTTTGTCCATGCTCAGGGAAGAATGAGCTGCAGAAGCACAGCCATAAGATCAGAGTGTCCAGTCCCTTATTGTGAACTGGAAACCACAGGAGAAGCAGCAGTGGAGTGGCAGCTCTCCTAATGTTTTCCTCTTATTGAAAGCCGTGTAATTTTAGTGGTCAGAGCTAAAATATTTTAATATTTGAAGATCAGACCGAAAATGTCAGATGATTGGATTATGTGTAAAACTGCATTCAACATTCATAATTCATAGATTAGTACATCTAGTATGAAGCTTCCCCATAAATGTCAAGAGAAAGAAAACATTATTTTATTTTAAAGTGAAAATGGAGTGAGAAATTTACTTTCCTGAGGTCCCATGGGAAGTTTTTGCTAAACATGTGTGTTTTCTCTGAACTCTCCATTCCAACCTTCCCTACCTTTCTGTGGAGTAAGCCTAATTTTTATACTTTTCTTTACCTTTTAAAACCTCTTCTTTCCAGTCAAAGGACAGATATTGTGAAAGGATAATCAGAACAAAAATTTATGTTGGGATTATGGGGACAGACTCCAGTAGATGCAGTCTCCTTTGAATATTTTGCACTTGCTAAAATAAGGTAAAAGTTCTGTCAAACAGGTGTCCTAATTATTTGATATGCAAAAGAGGCCAATTTAAGTAATGACAGAGAAGCTGGATTTGAATTTTTAAGGCTATTTTAAATTAAATATTAATAACCTGGAAATCAAGAGAGGAAGGGAAGAAAGTTTCTGTGTTAAACACAAAATAGGGAAAAAAGGTTTATTCTTGAAAGAAAATTCTTAAGATATGCTTCACAACTTCTGATGTTTTTCAGTAGAAAAGAAAATCTCAGTCTCACAGAAATTCCTTTTGCAGAAGGTAATTTTATTCAATTCATAAATCCTTATAACAAAGATTTTTGCTTTGCCAATTATCTAGATATTCAATTCACAAGAGATAATGAAGTATGTGGTAAATGTTTCAGCTGATCTTATTTTAACTTTTCACCATTCGTGTGACAAAATGCCATGCATAAAATCTTACATCAGGTCTTTTATTAGTGTGAAAAAATGATACCTCAAAACATTATGCATGCTCATGGATGAGAGTCTAAAATCAAAACCCATAAAACCTGTTATTGGAGGTTGTGTTTTTCATAAATGGCAGCTGTGCTCTCCTCCCATAATGTCACTGCCAAAGCAAAGTGAGATAATAAAACCCATTTTTCTTCGGCTTATTTTCTTTATAAATTATATAAAAAAGAAGTCACACACTTATTACCTTATTGAAATGCTTTTTAAGGTTTGATATTTGCAGAGAACTACAAAATGTCCTTCCTGTCTAAAACTCACAGTGGCTGACTGAAATGAATCCACAGGCTTCTCTGTCTTGGCCTGTTAGACTGGATTATTTGCTTTCAATTCAAAATATGGATATTGTAATTATCTGAGGAAACTATAAGGGGGCAATACATTATTGCCTACATCTTACTCCAAAACAGTTATGCAGAATAATTTTAAAAGTATAACAAAGCCCTATAATTACAAAGAGCACAATCCTGCCACTTAAATTTAGACCAAAAAAGCATTGTTTGATAAAAAAAAATCAGCGTATAAAATAGATAGGAACATGAGTGACAAGTATCTATAAAATCAGCTTGGAAATAGCTAAATAAATCTTCCTTCTCTGATTGTGAATTGCCATTATGATCTTTGCAGAATGTGTAACAAAATTGCTCTAGCTCGGGCTCATCTAACTGCATTTTGGAGCATATTTGGTACTGTATTTTCTATTTCTCTGCTTTGACATAAAAATAGAAACCTTGCTTCGACTCTCACAGGTCCTGACTGGTTTTGCCTGATAAAATTTTATTTGGTGGGAATACACTATAGAGATGGAGCTTCCACAGCATTTATTGGCCTTGAAATTTGTGTGTAGCTGCTCTAGAGAAATTCTCAATTTCTGCTTCATCATGGCCAAGTGTAAGAGCTCAGAGCTTGTTGTGGAACTCGACAGAGCTCATTGTTGAGACAGTCAAGCTCAGAGCAAAAAATCCTTCTGTTTATGTAGTATATAAGCATTAATCGCTGTGGTTTTCTGGAGGGACTTTTTTCCTGGAAGTTCTTTCTTGCTGTTCTCCTTTCCAGCTTTTCTGACCAGATTTTCTCCCTTTTATGATCCCATTCTTCTCATTCCTGCAGTCGAATGGGGCTGCAGAAAGACTGAGTGCTGGATGGGAACTGCATTAACAGCTGAGACAGGGTTATTGCCTGGCTGTCTCTGCAAATGTCTTTTTTGATCTTTACTAGCAAACAAACTCACTTAAACCGAGTTTAGTTCTCATTTCTAGTGAGCTGAAGCAGATGCAGATTGTCCTCAGAGAGTTGTCCTGAGGGACCCTTGAGATGTGCACGTGAATAGGATCAAGGATTCATTTTGCTGCTTTCAGAAATCCACCCCAAAGCCACTTCAGGAATTTTACAGATTTAAAACAGTGTCAGAAGTGTTCAATGGGCACCTGGAGAAACCTGACAAAGCTGCCTCAGTCTAGAGGGAAAAACAGAAATAAGCATCAATCATGCCCAGCACTCATTTTGTAATGAGTTATCTATGATTTATCTCTTTTTCTTTTTCTTTTTTTTTTTTTTTGTCTTTTTTTTTGTTCTGCTGTGGGCAGGGACACCTTCCACTAGACCAGGTTGCTCTAAGCCCCACCCAGCCTGACCTTGAACAATTTCAGGGATGGGGCATCATTATGTAAAAAGTGATTTTAGAAGTCAAAATCCTTAATTTCAGAGGCCTGGCTTTGGTAGTGTTTCAAACTTACCCATGGCATTTTCTGAGGTGTAACAGCACCAAAATGCTTGGTGAATCACAGGAGTTATATTTCTTACCAGCCTCCAGTTCTGAGCCTCTAATTAGACAGCTGAAATGTGGCTTCCTGTGGTTTGTCCTGCTCAGCCAAACTGCTGGGCCAGTGTCTGCTTTTCAAGAAACTTAATTTCTTTCACCAAGCCTTTTAAATGTAAAATGAAGTGGATTTATAAAGCTCTCATGGCTTGCAGCTCTGGGTTGAATACCTTGTGTTCCACGGTCATTTATACAGCATTGAAACAGCCGTGGGCAAGATTGTAAGGCAGCACTCCTAGAGAGCCCTCATAAAGAAGAGATGTTCATCTCATCTGGCAATCGCTGAGAACAAAAGAAAAAATATATAAATTCTATTTAATGGTGCCTGGAAATGCTGTGTGCCAACAATAGAAGCATAATCCATCTCTCATGCCTCCCTTCCTCTGTAGCATCCTCAGCAGTGACCCCGGGGTGGAGCAGCCTTTGCAGCACAGCTGGGATAATGCTGGCAGAAACAACCCTTGCATTTGCTTTTCCTTTCAGGAACAAGCACGTTTTGTTTATCTGAGCTGCCTACTGGGACTATTTGCAGAATGTCTTAAAACTTTCAAGAGAGACCTTCCCCACCTAAGCAACCATAATAAAGCAACTGTTAAATTTAATTCCTGCCAAAAGAGTGAGTTACCTTTTACTTTACTACCCCAGTAAAATGCATGCTAAACAAATATTGAAAGGTCACAGATGGAATTGAGGGAAGGTTTTTTTAACCACTTAAAAATGTGAAACTACTCTGCATATGTGGATAAACGCATTGATTTTTTTTTTCCCCATTTCTACAGTGTTATGTGTCACATTTCTGATTTCTTCAGCACTGCAGCTTTATGTTATTGTTGTACAAGTATATACCTCTATAAAAGAAGTACTGACTGAGGTTTTTAATGCAGGCTGAGGTATAAGATGCCACAGGAAGGACACAAACCTTCACTGCCATTAGACATCTGCTGTCCCTCAGCTGCTGGGTGTCCAAGACTGCTCACCAAAAGCTTTCACTGCTCCTTCACCAAGAGCAGATCCCAGCAGGGATTTGGAAATTGTGCCACCAAATGGCTCTGCCTGCTCAGACATCCTGCACAGAATTCTGCTCCCATGGTAGCTGTGGGTGGTGTTTTAAGACCCCTTCCCTTAAGAAGCAGGGCTGAAATTGCAGCTCATGACTGGGGTTTGGCCTAACTGGGCTCCTTGCTGTCAGAGAAGACAAGAGTGAATAAGTCAAACATTTATTTGCAACATATCAGAGGGCTGCATAGGCTATGCAGATGTGCCAGATCAAGCAGGGAAGGTGAAAATTATTTTGGAGCTGGTTAATCTCAATAGTTGGTCAAGACACAGCAGCGATGAGGCAGTAAGAGGCAAAAAGATTTAGGACTTAATCAGCCTGAAGATGTCAGGCTTTATACCATTAAAAATGCAATATTTAGTGATTCACTCTCAGATCTTTACTGAATTAATAACTTAACTGATCTATAGCCTTTTTTTAGCCGTCAGCAATGGAAAAATCAGCAACAAATACAAGATCTGCACGAAGAAGAAGGTAACATTTAAAAGAGGACCTTGGTATATAAATTCAAGGCAGTTTTGACTGATGAGGGAAGAGCATAGGCAAGCACTGGCAGGAGAAAAAAAATGATGCTGAAAATATGATGGATTTGTTGAGGCACATTACAATGAAAATAATATAAAAAATTAGTTATGAAAAGAAACATTCACAAATGTTTTCATTATCGCCTTTGGATAAGTTCTGCTGACAGACAGAAAATACAAGGGGAAAAAATTACCTTTCCTGGACGATTTGAGAGGATGAAAAAGAAGGATGAGTGTGCCCTTCAAAAATGTGGATCCTTAGCTGAAGAGAGCAAACAGGAAGGTGTTTTCCTAAAATATCCTTTGTGAAAGTTGGTTGGATTCAGAACTATGTTAATTGATTTAATTTGTGTGGGAAGGAGGAGGAAAGTCAATAAGGTTTCAGCTTTCTCCACAAAGACTTAGTAATCAAAGGTCATTAGACTATATATCTTACAGTAATTAATGTGAAATGAGAGCAATTAGTGATCCTTCATTAATGAGTCTGTTACATTAGATTAGTAAGTTTCTATTTTTGTCAGATGCTATTTAACATGCTTTAAGACTGCCTTTTTTTTTAATTTTTTTTTTTTTTTTTTTTTTTTTTAATCTTCAATCTCCACAAAATTCCAGCTGGGAAAGGTTTGGAAATAGGAATTACAGCTGGTGAAGTTTATCTTTTAAAGAGAAGTGTCCTGACTGACATTGCTGAAGCAGATGGCTGCTGAATTATTTTGATTTTGAGGTTCTAGAGTTCAGTATTCTAGGGTTCAAAGGCAGTCAGGTATCCACATATCAACAAATCAATGTGTGTTCAAATTCTACTTGTGCCTTTCATATTCTTACTTCTCCAGCTAAATATATACTGGGAAAGAAAATACATTCAAAATTCCCACTCAAGGGGAAGCTGAGCTACTCTTTGGAAAGATTTATTATAATGTTCACAAAGGACATTGAACTCCTCAGATGAAAAATAAAATACAAGTGCAAATTATAATTATCACAATTCCAAGATATTTAGTACAAGCACCCAGTTAAAAGAAGTTACTCATTAACTGATTGTTTTAATGTTTTTGCTGAATCTGGATATTCAGTTGCTTTTTATTGTTAGCAGCAAAACTGGAGTAGGATCTCTAATGTGAGATTTGACCCTTTTGTCTCAGGTGATGTGAAAGGTCTTTTTCAAAAATCAGAAAAACTACACTTGCATATTCATTAGTGATAATGACTTAACAAACAAAGAGCTATTTTTCCCATCATCACCTTGTTCTTTGCATAGTCCAGATGGGAAATTCTGCTGTCAGCTCTCTCTATCCCTGAGTGCAAGGCAGATGCACTTTGCAGAGAAAACATTTTAAGGGAAACTCCAATTTCATTCAGATTTTACTGACAATTAAGACACAGCCTGTATGTGAGGACTGGTGAGTTTCCCACAGTGTTTTAAGTCCTGATCACCTCTGTGTGCATGAGAACTTTATTTCCATCAATGCTGTGATACCCCAAGAGTGTAACCAAAGCTGCAGCCCAGGAAAACATTGACATGTTTAAGCTTCACCATTCAATGAAACGAAGTCTCTTTGTTTTCACTCAGTCAATTAAGCTTAAGTACATACTCAATTGTTTTCTTAACTCTGGGATCAAATAGCCTCAGTTCTTAATGGCAAACTGAGCAATGCCACCCTGTAGTTCCTGCAACAGCAAAAGTTGTGGGTTTATGAACAAAAGATCAATGATTAGGAGAAAATCCTTGGGGGAAACCATCCCTTTTATTGATCCAATATTAGTGTCAGCTGTTAAATAGAAAAATTTGAACTCAGTAAAGCATAAAGATTTGAAATTGCCAAGGCAAGGCAAGATGTTGACAGGGATGCTGCTCCAACCAAAGATATATGTACCAACAAATCCTCCAGGAAATGTTCTAGGGAAGTCTTTACTTATTCTGCAGTAAGATTCACTTCAAAGAGTCAATTTTTCCTTTATTCAGGTAGTGGTATTTGCTTACTTATTTTTGGAATATTGTTAGTAATATTTGTGATAGCACAACTTGCAGTTTTGGAGTATTTCTTGCTGGGACAATAAATTTAAGCCCACAGAATTCTAGACAGCAGATTTTGCAATAGCGAACTTTATGACATGAAGATGAGTTGTTTTACTGGAAAAAAAAAATTAAATCTCTTTCTTTCCCAATTCCCTTGGTAACACAACAACCATAAAATATTTAGAGAACATCTCTGTCAGACTGAGAAGTTTTGCTGATGCTTAGGAAAAAAAACTAAACAGAAGTTGAACATCTGGAATAACTCTGTCGAAAATATCAATAGAGGTTATTTTGCTCCATTCTTTACTGGGTCAGCAGAGACAGTAAATAATACCTTCTTAATTTCCTTTATGACTATATGATTATCACCAATTCTTATTCAAAGAGGCAAAATAGAGAAAAAATTAAGTAATCTCTTTGAACTCAGTCTACATCAACAGGCAGGGAATGAGAGCAATTTTCCTTTTTATCACCTAATAATGGGAAATAATCACTGGCCCTAGGAAAGCCTGCTCTCTTTGGCTCCAGAGGTTCTGATGTTTGGCCTTGAATCATCCATGAGAATGACCTGACTCCTCTGAGCTGGTACATCTACCTTTTGTAGAGCCTGTTTTAATCAAAGTTGTTAAAATGTTTCGTCCATAATAATTGTTCTTTTCATTTATTTGAATGAATCTCCTAAAAATCCAACCATGACATTTCCAAAGCATCCCCACTTAATCATGGCCTAGACAGCCACCTCTCAACTCTAGACTGCTTGGCAATGTCATGTTATCTGCATAAATTGTGTAAACCTGTAATTATTTAAAAAAACCCAAGAAACACAAATCAGGCCTATGAACATTCCAGTTGCTGCTCATGTCTACATCTTCACAGTGTAGAGTAGGTTAATTATTTCTACATGGATCTTCCATTAATATTTAATATTAATTATGCTTAGAATTGAAAATGTGTAATGTGAGTCATGATTGCATTGTTACTGAAATAAAAGTTGTGAAATGTTTCAATCTTATTCCAGAAACATTTTATTATAGAAAATATCTATTCTTTGACTTACATACACAATAGAAAACACCTAAAATACAAAAAAAAAAAAAAAAACCACAAAAAAAAAAAACCAAAAAAAAGACCGTAAGACCAAACTAACAAAAATAACCAAATAACAAAACAGACAAAGAAATCCTGATACAACTTTTCCATTTATTGCAGTAACAAATTCCTCTCTAAAGAAAACCCCTACAGGTTTGTGCCGGGAGACAGCTGAATAATGTGTAATTCATAGGGAAAATGTCTTTCTTTGCTTCAGTCACTTTTGAAAAATTAAACAAATAATTCTTGGCTTTTTCCAGGTACTAGTTCATTTTGCATTTTCCTGGGATGTTTCTCCAGCAGTGACATCTTTCTGAAAAACCACCTGGCCTTTAAGTGTTGCAAGAACCCCAGTGGTGTGATAAGCAGGAGGATTGCAGTATCTCTCTCTCAGCTTACCTCACAGTACTTCCTTGGGACACACAGGACTAACACTGAATTCTTAAATTCCTAAATCCAGATATGATACAATCCTTTTTACACACAGCTCAAGAAATCTTTTGGAAGTAAAGCTTGTTTACCTTTACTTAAATGGGAAGACTGTGACAGTTTTGCTGCTTTGATCTTTAAGTTTTTTTGGGGTTTTTTTTTACTCATTACCAGAATAAATATCATTAGAAATTATTTTTTTTTACATTTACCTTCATGATTTCTTTAGATTAATAGAGTTGGGTGTTCACCCCACTCTAATGTTTATATTAAGGTTTGTATCCTGTAACAATAATCGCATCCTTTTTCTGTGCAAGTTTTCCAAAGCTAAAGAAGTGGAGGGAGATGTTTTGGTCAGATATTTGTTTTCAGATTCTTAATCCCCCAGATCACTCTAATATGTTTTTCTATAAAATTTCCTGTGAAAACTCCCCTTGGCTCTCAGCCTGTGCTGCAGAGGACATAACCCCATGTGTGTCTGTCCCTTCACCTCCTGGTAGGTGACACTTCCATGGATGATGGGGTTGGCATTCATGTCCCATAATCTGCCAGCACTGCAGACTTCCCTGAAACTGCTGCTCCCAGATCTTTACAACCCTTGTCATTTCCAGCTGAGAGGATCTGTTTTAGAAGAGAAATGTGCACAGTTGAGCACCACATGCTTGGGCTTGCACATCACCCCCCAAAACTACACTGTCATTCCCAGGGCAGTGCCCTCAGTGTAGCACAATGATTATTTTCAGTATTGGCAATACCTCCCCTCTTTGCCTCATTTGCAAATCTCAGACTCATATCATGGTGCTGATGAAGTAAGGGATAGGCAAAATATAACCAGGTCATTGTGGAAGTAGTCCTTGGCAAATTCACTTTCAACATTTCCTCCCATCTGCTACATTCCCTTAGACACCTCATCTTTTGTTTTTCTTCGTGTTCCTTTTATTTTGAAACTAACTCCCATTTATAAATTGTCACATCAAATGCTCCATGAAATTCAGATGTGGGTGAGTTACTGTATTTCTGTCAGACAGGTAAAATCATGAAGAAGATTTTGGTTCACTGGCTGTATACCTCTTTCTGTACAGTTTTGTATTTGTGTTTTACAGTCATGCTTTTAATTACTCTTTGAGAGTATTGAATCAAAGTCAGACCAATAAACCGAGATTAGAAGAGTTTCCTGAACCTCTTTCCTCACTCATTGCTCTTCTAAAAGGCAGGTACTTTATTTGCTGGTTTTGGTTTTACAGAGCTGCTCTCTAATGGTTGTGCATCCCTTATAGAAATGCAGCAGACCCAGGGCCCCCAGCCCTGCAGGAAGGCAGGAACAGGAATGTTCTCCTCTGTCTGCAGCTCTTCCAGCATTCTTTTTCCTGCCTTTTCTCATCATCTGCTTTGCCATTTGCATGAGGAAAATCTCACAGAAATGAGGGTACCAGTGCAAGCTCAGTGCAAAGCTTCAGCATTCTGCACCAACCTGAAGGAAAATCCAGACTTCAACAACATCACTCAGGTGTCTGCAGGTCAGTGGTGCTTAAGAGCTTTTCTGGATGGGGGTCTAAGGAAGTCCCACATTATCTTTGTGTGTCCCCATTGTCAATGCCACTCCTGAACGTGGCTCTCAAGTGCTGCTGCACTTGGGCACCCCATGATCTCAGATATTTCTTTTGCCTTCAGTTTTTCTCTTCTTCCTTAAGCAGCCCCAGCCCAGGCACTCACAAATGAACAGGCAGAGTCAGGTCTATGACATGAGAATTAATTTTTGCTTGTTAAAATAAGAAAAACATTTCTCCAGAACTATCCATTTGTCTGAGGATTTACCTTTTCCTTTATGCATTCATTGTAAGATGTTTCACTGTTTCCTTAGTGATTTATTTCCCTGAATCTTCTCTGATTAAACGCTGTAAGATTTATTTCTTCAATGTTATATTCCACATAGAATTTTAATTGTAGAACAGTGGGAAAAGAGCTGGAGCAGAATAAAATCATATTCGTGTAATTCAATTTTTATACCCATTCCAAGATTTTTTACCTTTGGGAGATAACTGTGTTTGGGGATGGTGAGGGGAATACAACTTATAAATTCTACTTGAATGATCAGTAATAAAAATAAATGATCTTATTAAAAAATTTACATTAAGCAGTGAAATGTTGAATGACTGTTCAATAGGTGCCATGAGGCATATATATAACAGAGTAGTGACAGAGCAGCAAAAAACTTATTTTAGTCATAGAACATTCTCCATTATCTCTAGAAAATATGGTGCTTTTTGGCATGCTTTTGGATTCATCTCATTTTAAATGGAGCTTTGAAATCAATACATGTTACTAACAGAGGTAGTTTCTAACTGCACAGCTGTAAAAATCTGAAGAATTTAGAGGGCATTGTCATCAGGATTCGCCCATCATGAGGTATTTACAGCACAAATTTTGTTATTAAAAAAAAATATTTCATAATACTTCAATCCAAAATTGTGGTGAAAACCTTTCACACTGGGTGAGTTTCTTTAATGGGTAGTACCACACAAGGCAAACCACTGAAGTGAGACATTTTGGAATGATGTGCAGAGAGCTGCAAATCTCATGGCTTCTTACCTTCCTTCCACCTGGCCACTTCAGCATACTGATTTTTTTTTTTGCTGGGTGAAGTTCACTCTAAATAATCCTTGGTATTTTTATTGCTGAAGCATTTGGTGTCCTTAGGCATGCCCTGGGTCCCTGGGCTGCTTGGTGCTGCTCAGAGCAGAGCAAAAAGTGGCAGCACAACATAAAAAAGTGCTGTATTCTCAATCAGCTTGCCAGCTCTGCCCCACAGCAGATTTAACTCCTTGCATTCTCAGAAAAAAAGAACAGCTGGGGCAAGCTGTGGTGCTGAAGACATCAGCTTTTCATGCACTTACATTTTTTAACAGGAGGGACTAACTAGGTTATACATTTTTCTTTTCACTTCAAAAGATTTGTCTCAGGATATGGTTTTCTTTATATTTCAACTTTTTATCTGTTAAATGACAGAAAAAATAATTATTATTTATGTTAAGAGGCAGTGGGTGGTTCTGATAAATAATTTGGAAATGAGCAGCGCTGTGAATGTGATTTTAATAGCTCTGGTGCCAAGTGGCTTTAACAGAACCAGTAGACCCTGAATATTAAACATGGAGATCTTCTTGTTTTACTTTATTTTTTACTTTTGGTTTTCTTACTTGTTTTTTTCCCCCAGGTTTCTATCTGTAGAAGAAAAAAAGATAATTTTAAATGTATAGATTCAAAGGGGGTTTCTTTCCCATATCTTTTATCCATATTGCAGTTTTCAAATTCCTTCTCTGAGTTACAGACATGGATCAAGCTCTAGTCTCCACCTCAAGCATTACCACTTGTTCCTGCAGTTTAATCTTGGGTTTTTTGGCATTTTACCAGTGACTTCAGGGGTCTCATGTTTCCATCCATAATTAATAAGCAAATATTTCCTACAGTATTGTCAATGGGTAATATTATAATATTGTACATCATGAATTTAAATCAAAAATCGACAAAGACTATTATTGGCTAATATCTTAGGAAATTTTGCATATGTCACACAGGCTGGGAGATATCTGAGAATTATTTTTAGGGAAAAAATGAGTGTATCACAGCATGTCTGTCTGTACCTGAACATGAATGATTAATGTACTTTTGGTCCAGCTTCAGCTGAGCTTTTATAGATAACAGCCAAGAAACAACCTCTGATCTCATATTTCATATCTATCAATAGATCAAGAGACATATATATATATATATATATATATATATATGCGCCTTTATCATGTGTCATGTCCCGCATTATAAATCAAGAAATCAAGTCTTGGCAAAAAAAAAGAATCTATAGAGATGCTGGATTTGTAATGTATGTCCTTTAGTATTTATTAATTCTTATTTTCATTTTTGACTGAGAATCACTTGATATATACTATCTTTTCCCAAACTTGCCTCTGCATTGAAAAACTGTCAATGCTACCTGATATTATAGAAAGAATGTCAGCTCCTCATTAATTTGTGTAAAGTAGGCCCTTATCAAGGGGTTGATTTAAAAAAATATCTTTGCTTTCTAATCTAAGGCAAAACAAATAAAAAGAAAAAAATGAAGTTGACTAGAAATTTGAAATGAGGTAAAAAAAGGGGACAAAGGGTGATTAATTCTTGCTAAACAGCAAGGACTTCTCCCAATGTCTTAACTTGTTTCTGGAACGAAGGAAGAGTAAAATCAAACAGCCACACTTAAACCTGATATATTAAGGAATATAAGTTGCTATGTTAATCATCCTTTCTGGAAATTTGCATGGGATTCTGTATTTATTTCTCCATAGAGTACTGTCCAAGGATACTCAAATATGTCTTCCCTTTTCCTTATGCTATAATTTCTAATAAATGAATCTCATTATCTCAACAAAATAATTCTGCTTCATTGCCAGGCACAGTAGACTGCTTTTAATGTTTCCAGTCTAATACCTAGGAAAAAACCCACCTGTTTTTGAGAAGCTTTCAGAAGAATTTGAAGTCTTGTAACCCAAGTCAAACTGCAAAGAAAGTGTTGGTGAATGACACATCTGAATGCTGTTTATAGCTGCCCGAATTCTTGCACACAAATTTTACATTCTGCCTCATGTTGGTATTGGAAAAACACTGAGTCAAAACTATTGTAAATATGTAATCTGAGAAATTTATTGTGTCAGCCTGAAATGTTGCCTGTCTGCCACATCCTTCATGAAGCTGCTCCTTTTGTGGAATACTTGTGTTTCTACCACAGCAATCCACTGGAAACCAGTAACAAGAGACAAGTAAATATGGAAATTATAGTGGCTGAGGGAAACCTGCCATCCTCAGCACAGTGAGAGCCAGCTCAGGCAAGAGGAATTGGATTCTGTAGCTCTGCTTCAGAAAGGCACTGAGCTTGGCCACATGGCAGAAGAAGTGGATTATCTCCACGTAAGAAGGTCCAGGACAGTTGTGTGGCTCGTGTTGGCAAGATGAAAGAGCTGCCTGCACTTTTTAGTGCTGGAAACTGAGCCCTGACCTATCTGATTGCTCCAAGGCTGCTGGGGTCTTTGGGACACTGAAGATTGATCTGATTCCTGTTAATATCATTCATGTTCACTGTACCTACAGTCTCAAATAGGAATTAATCACTTCTCTCATGAATGTGTGTCAGGCATTGGAATAAACTTGGTGTGAAGTGAGGCAGCAGGCAGCTTGATGAGAGTGTCCAAAACAGGGCTGTGGGTACACCCAGCCTAAACTGCTGGGAGTTTTTAATCAGAGGCATATGAATTTAATTCTCTAGAAAATGATATTAAGTTTATTCCCTACCTCCACTGATTGGTTTATGAAGAAGACAAGGCATGAATTACTGGTATTTTCTTCTAAGGCTTTTTGTCAGATCAGACTTGGGCTCTGCATATCTTGCTGTCTGTCTGCCTGTCTGTTCATCCCTCTGTTGTCTATCTATATCAGCTCTTTGGCCCATTTCATAAAGCAACAAGGCTGAGATTTCTTGGACATCTTTGAACAAATGCAAGCAATAATTCAGGAGCAATAACTCATTACTTCATTCCTCGGGTAAGAGGTTTCTCCCAGAGATGATTATACGAGGCAAAACCCAGCCACAAGCAATGTGTGAATAAACAGACTTTTCACAGAAGAGACTATCTCATCCTTGTTGTGATCCTTGAATTTGAAATGTAAATCCACTGGGATTATATAATTTCATCACTCAGAAATTAATGTGCCACATTTCATTAGGGCCTCTGGCTGCTGCACTGCAGAATGTTTTCTCCTCTTTATTCCATCTGTGACTTGCAGTTGGAAATCCAAAATGGACCAGTCTGGGATTCTGCTTCAGCTGCATCTCAAAATAAATGCCCTGAAGAAGGGATGTACAGCCTGCTCCTGAATAGCCTTTTACCACATGCCAACAAAACTGTACCCATCTGCCTGATTAGAAGAGATTGTAATGATTTTCTTGTCATGCAGCTTCCCCTTCCCCGAGCTGAACACGGCTGCTTGCATGTTGTTGAATTGTTCTTGTGTCAGTAGCCAAAGATGTTGAATTTCCTGGCCTTGAATACCACGAATTGCAAACACTGAATGATGTCAGTGGATTTCAAAAATTGCACAGAGTGAACCATCATTCTCATTGGCTATAAAGAGAAAGAAAAATTCAACATTATTTCTAATATATTTTTTAAGATTACCCATGGTAATTTATCCAGGTTTTCATAATGCTCTCTATCATAAAATATTCACATTAAGGAACCTGTAAGTGCTTTTGGTCAGTATGTCATTTCAGAAAAGCATTTCCTGGGTTTGTGCCATCTGACTTCACTGCAACCACACTGAAATATTCAAGTATCTTCACTGGAAACATTTTCTCTGGCATTTTATCATTGATTCTGTTTTGATGTGTCAGCTTCAATATGGTGATACTTCAGCATTTAGACACCAAGGCTCTGCATCAATCATGTCAGCATTTCTGACAATCATGGGGCTTCTCCCAGGCTTGGGAAGCTTTAATAATGTTTGCAATATACTTCAAACTCCTCAGAACAGAACAGAAGCTATTGTTTTTAAAAAATTCCCTATCACAATGTTGATCTCTCTGAAAAATCCCCTGGCATTCGTTTTCTTCTGGCAACAACCCACTAATGAAAGATGTACATGTGTTATCCACCTCTATTTAAAATAAAAACTCTCTCTTTGGCTGTAATATGAGTAATTATATTATCTGTATAGTCCATTATATGGAAAGTTTTCCAACAGAACAGTCTCTTCCAAAGTGCTACTTTCCAAGGACAAATATTCCTTTATTTTTTATCCTTTATATTTTCTTTTCTTGCATTAATATAATTTTTGTTGAGTTCAGAAGTTGAAAATGCAACTAATTAATCCTTACCATATCTCTCTGAATCACTTATTTCTGCCACACACCCAGGGATCTTTTCCAGTCCATCTCTTCTTCATTGTTTTGATGATGCTTCTTCTTACATTGTCTAGAGAATCTTGTCTGAAAAAGATATGATAAAATAAAGATATTTTAGTAATCTGGAATAAGCAGAGAAAGCATATTTGATTTTCCTGTCTATGAATCAAAGTAATTGCTCTTCCCTCCCTAACACTTGGAGGGAGCTAATAAAGGTTCTTTTTTTCTCTTTCTCTTCTCTTCTCTTCTCTTCTCTTCTCTTCTCTTCTCTTCTCTTCTCTTCTCTTCTCTTCTCTTCTCTTCTCTTCTCTTCTCTTCTCTTCTCTTCTCTTCTCTTCTCTTCTCTTCTCTTCTCTTCTCTTCTCTTCTCTTCTCTTCTCTTCTCTTCTCTTCTCTTCTCTTCTCTTCTCTTCTCTTCTCTTCTCTTCTCTTCTCTTCTCTCTTCTCTTCCCTCCATTGTTTTCTCTGCACTAACTCCTCCACTGGGAAGATGTTATTTTTATTTTAGATACCTTTTAAAAATATTCTCTAAGGACTGTTAGCTAAAATTGTCTGGTAGTTTAGACAGCTTTTTCCTGTTGTGATATTTAACCTTCTTACTTGCCTAACCTGGTGGGAAAGCTGTTATTTTCAGCTTATTGGACAAGCTTCTGGGCTGATCTTCTTTTGCCCTTTTTCATTCTTCCTTTTTTATTTTTTTTTTTCCTATAGAGCCATGCTGCAGTTTTTATAAAAAATTACAGACATAAATCCTTCCCAGTTCAGCCAAATTTCATTATAGGGCATTTATTTAACTTTTAGCAACTTTGTTTACAAAAAGTGGTCTGCCCTGAAAACATCCCAGATATTTTAAAGCATATTCTAAGACAAATGTTGAAATGATTCTCCATTTTTAATGTGTCTAAATTTAAGTTGTGCAATTGTAAATCTGCTTTTAGAAAGGGTGTTATTTTTGCACTGAAAGTGAATAACATAATTGAAAATGAGAAATTATGGAATAAGACTGGACATTATCCGTTACAGGAAGGACAAGTAAGCCATTTATCAGTTTGAATTGCTTTAAAGGTACCTGCTTTGCAATTCTAACCTACTGAATCTTTTGTCCCTCTTCAAAGTTCTCACCTTGAGATTTCACACTTGTCTGTGGTTGCTGGACAGCAGCACTTTGAACATCTGATTTCATGGTAAACTGAACTCCCTGCACCAGAAATTTTATTTTATTATTTCTTTTTAAATCCAGAATAGGCAAGGCAATGTGCCTGAACTGGTGTTTGTAGATTTAATGATTTGCTTTATGTTTGACCAAACTTCCAGGTATAAAATAAATGTGTTTCAGCTTGCAGACCCTAAGACAAGTAAAGTGCTAAAGGTTCTGATTGAATGTTGGTTATTTTCTAGAGGAGTGAATGGAATGTTTTATTTGTGTGCAGGGATTCAAAAGTTTGATTATTTATAAGAGTCTTGGCCCAGAATTTTAAAAAATGTGCCCCTTTAGAAATAGAAATAATAAATTTCCACAGTATACCCATTTTTAGCCCTGGTGTTTGACAGTGCAGGTGGCAAGGTCACCTTTTAAAGCACAGACACAGCTCTTGTATTAATTCCCCTCTCTTTCCCCAAAACATGGCCCTTTCCATCAAAGGGAGAATTTCTGAAAGTTGGGCAAGTTGAGTCAAAGCCTAAAGATTTGCCCAAGATTCAGAGAGCCCTGAGCAGGGATGGGCACTATTGACACTGAGTCAAACAAGAAGGGACAGAGTGCAGGAGTGCAATTCTGCTGAGTGCTGCAGGAGTATGACAAAGTATTTCTGTTCAGAACAAGGCTTCTGACTCTGTGTGAACCTGTGTATGGGTTTGTAAAGTTTGACTTTTCTTATAAAAATAAAGAAAAAAAAATCTCCACTTCCTGTAGAGTTAGAACTTGTAAAAAAGTGCATTTAAAATCTGTGGAGAAAAACCATTTTCATTATGTTCTATTTCTTAAGATAATGCAATGTAATAGTCCTAGAAATGCAGGCTTCACTTTGATATATCTTTCTTAAAAATGTGCCCATCACCCTAAGCAGCAATATTTGCATTAAATGATGCATAGTTAAGACTGTTATGTTCAGCAGGATATCATGAGACATTGTACCAAAGGTAAAATACAGTAAAATAATATTGGTTCTTTTAACAAATCAATTTAAACAGAACTTAACTTTAGACACAAACTGCCAGCATTCTATTTATTTAGTGTACCTCCATTAGCAACCAAAATATAGATACATTTGACATGGAACAATACCATTTCTGTGGGAAAAACTTAAAACTAACTTAAATTAGATAAAAGTTAAATGATATCAGTATTATTATTACAACTCCTGTTGTCAGTCATTGCTATGTGGCATTGGAGATGGATGGTGAATAAAGGGCAGATTCCAGTCTAGAGACTGGCACTAATAAGCTAATACTAAAAAAAAAAAAAAAAAAAAAAGAGTAAAAATGAAAAAGTAATTTTTCTTTGGGTAGCAATTATTTGGTTTTTTTATGGAAATATTTTTTTGACAGAAAGGTTTTCACCAGCTGAGAAAGAAAAAGGATATGAATGTTGGCCATGTCTGTTGAATTCCTTGGACTGTCAAGGCTGGATTTCAAGTTAGATAAAAACGAAAGAAGAAATTTTCAAAATGTTATCCCCTTTCTCTTTCCTACTTAGACTCAAATCCCTCTTCCATCCACAATGGATGGATACCACATCTTTATTCCCATGAGAAGGAGTCTTGCCTTTCCTGTGGTAGGGAACTCAGCTTCTATTTCTAAGCAGAGACATGAAGACTGTCTTGGAGTTCCTGGAACCTGCTGAAAGTGGGGTATCAGAAATGGCCCAGCACAGCCAGCAGTGCCCAGGAAATGCAGACAGCCTTCTTCAAATTGCAGCAGTAAATGGACTACTCCAGTTTCTATTGTCAAAGTTTGCTGGTCTTTACTTCTGCTGAGCAGTAACACTTTCGGTGAATAGTCATGCTGAATTTAAACAGGAATTTCTGCAGAATATGACAGGAAAAGTGTCAAGAAAATTAATAGACAATTGTGACTACCATATAGTAAAGCAGAATGCATTAGACCTGGAAATATCTGTACAGTGCCCAAGATGTGGAAAGGTAACCTCAGGAAGTGCTTACAATGGTAATTAAAAACTACACCACATACAGCTCCAAACAGGGTAAAAAAGCCTTTTGTGTGGTTTTTACAGTTGGAGTGAACAAAGACAAATAAAGACAATAAAGGCAATAATAGTGAGAGTTGCTTTAGCTGCTGGAGAGTCTGACAGATATCAGGGAGCCTGTATGAGGGACAGCTCCTGGGAGTCCTCTCAGCCAGAGAAGGAATTACTGTTAGCTCTTAGATCTGCAATATTTTACTTGTATTTATTCCTGGAGAACAAAAGAATCAGCCAGACTCCTGTGGAAGAATTGTTAATGGAGAAAGGAAACTGACTGATTTTCAAACCCCAGCTTAATTTGTGGAGTTGGAAGTAAAAACAAAGACAGAAACCTCAGCCTGTACTCCAGACTTTTAAGCTAAGCAGATTTGAGCTACCACTGCTAGGGAGGAATAAATAAAGCCACCCATGAGATTAGCCTCTGAGACATTTTGGTGACCTTGCCTGATCTTTTCTTGAAAAGCAGCAAATCCTCCGTTCCTAACAAGTTTCTTTTCCATAGCAGAACAGATGGAAATATCACCTCTAGCTGTACTATTTAAGGAAAGGTTTTATCTCCATTTCCAGTAACATGATAATTCAAAATCTTTTCTCTTAAAGACTAACTGTTAAGGAAAAAAAAATTTTAGTAATTGACAAGTTCATTATTTGAATTTTCCATGGCAAAGAAAATTTTCCTAAGCTATTTTGCTCCTACATTTGTATGAGCAAAAGCCAACTGGGCAATAGTGAAGATTTTATAAGTCCAAATGTCCTTCAAAACATCTTCAGAAAGTGAGAGAATGGAACAAAGCGAAAATGGACTGATGGGAAATAGAAAATTTGCCATTAGCTTTGGATTTCATTTCACTGTTAATAACATATCTCAAGATATTGAGCTGGCCCAGATGCCATGGTTTTAAGGTAGCCCAGGAGATTTGATGTGCAGTTCATATATACAACCAAAGCAGCCTGTTCAACACCTCTCCAGTTTCTCTAAGTCTGCAGTCCAATCAGAAATTCTGGGGAGCTATCAAGGTGACAGTGAGGTGAAGGAGCAGAGTCCTTCTGGCTATTGAGATTCAGAACAAGAAGCAAAAGCATCCATTAAATATACATGTGTATATTAAAAATATATGAAAATAGGGATTAAAAATATACATGCATATAGATCCTTATAATTGCAGGTGTGAGAGCAAGAACAAAATATGTATGGGTCCCAGTGGCTGTAATTTTTAAAAATCAATATCTTCTTGGAAAGGTATCTTTGGTGACTAGAACAGCTGCTTTGGCCCTCTGAATGGCTGTGCTGTGCTTAATGCTAAATAACATTTGAATGACCTGCAGGAGGTAAAATCAAATTTCTGGCTTCCTTTTGCCACTGTCCTGCCCTCCTCCTTCAGAGTCAAATGCCATCACCCTGCAGAGGAAGGAGAGGAGAGGTTTTGGGTTTTGCTCTTTGTGAGCCTCACTGTAACTCAGCACAGAGCAGATTCCCTGTGCTGGAGAAGAGCAGGAAACTGCAGCCAAGGAGCTGATTTTAGGACCTTTCCTTGCTTCCAGTGAGCATGAAATTTTGTATTTCCCTTCTCTTAGTCCTTTTAAATGCCCTCCTCTCCCTCACTCCACTGGTCTGTGCAGCCCCCAGGAAGGGGCTGTCACTAAGGTGTGGAACCATTTTGCTAAAAGTACAAGGAAATAGGTGAAAGCAATATACAGAGACTTGGGAAATAGGTGAAAGCAATATACAGAGACCTGACAAATGAACAAACCAGCCAGCACGACACGGAGAAGCAGAACTTTTCCTTTGTGAATTTTTTAAATTATCTTTTTAACAGGCCTAGCTGGCAGGAGTAGTGGGCACGAGCAATTCCGATGAGGATTGGAGTTCTAAGACAGAGTATCTTTAACATCCATCAGTCTCCTGACTGCACTGAGGATTTTTCCTTCTGCACAGAAAAGGCAACGTCATTTATCCTTGACTGAGAACCACTGATACATTTTAACAATGGAATTAGTTATTCACTGCATTACAATGACTAGCTTTCTGTAATTTGACATTAATATGCTTCTACCTGAACAGTGCAAAATGTGAATTAAATTGCCACAGGGAAAAATGATGAACCTATTCTTTGATTTAATCTAAAAGCAGAGAGTTATGGTCTCTTTCCTCATAATAATGTTCACCTCTCTCTTCCCAAAAAATTTTACTTTAACTTGTATAAGTTTTCTTTTGAATACATGAAAAAGGGCAGCATGCAAAATCACCTTCATTTTACCACTTTTTAATTTACAAAATATAAATATTTTAATAACCAATATAATTCTATATTATATATAATTATGCATTTAAGTAATTATTTATATAGAATTATTAAGGTTGGAAAAGACCTCCAAAGTCATTGAGTCCAACAATTAATTTAACAATACCAGAACTATGCCCATATGCACCACAGCTTCTGTTTCTTAAACACTTCCAGGGATGGTGGATTCCACCACTTCTCTTCATCAATATATTACATGTATAATTATGATAAAACTTATTTTCATCATTTGGAATAAAAATTGGAAACAATATTTATAATATTTACCATTTTTGAATCAAGTATTTCCCCCCTTCCCCACTCCCACAATGGGAGGGTTAAGACAACATTATGGATTCAGCTGAGGCTCACAAAAAAAAAAAACACCAAAAAACCAAAACCCAATAATAGGGAGATCATGCTGAAAAATGATTTTTCAATATTTTCCCTAGTGCAGAGCATAACTCTGGCATATGTCTAATGCTGTACCTCTATAGATGAATGCTTCCAAGAAGCCACATCCTTTGCCACAGGCTGACAGAGCACAGATAAACTTTGCTCCCTCTCCCAGCTGATCTCTGTCCCTGTGGAAGGCAACAGGCAAAGGCAT
Organism: Taeniopygia guttata; assembly: GCF_048771995.1. Lineage (NCBI taxonomy): Eukaryota > Metazoa > Chordata > Aves > Passeriformes > Estrildidae > Taeniopygia > Taeniopygia guttata. The sequence continues at coordinate 31,462,162 of NC_133032.1, read as the reverse complement.
TTTAAAGGGGAAACATTCTTATATCTGTGGCTCCAGCAGCTGTCTGCCTCTTCTCTGAAACCAAGGAAAGAGAATATTTCATGGCAAACTGTAAAATGCAAATGTCCAAAATACATAAATATGTTATTTGAATAAGGCAACATATATTGATCATGTTTTATGCATAATGTTTTTCCTCTCTCTCAAACTGTTATTTGTTAGACATTTGTAAAGATCTGAGACATTAGACTCCTTTTATGTGATATTTTTATGTGCATTGCTAAGTGGTCTGGCTGGAAAACAAGATTATGTGATCTGTGTTGCATTTTTGGTACTATACTTACAGACATAAATTCAGCTTATTTGTGATCACAGCAAAGGTTTTTAGTAACAGATCTAGAGATATAAAATATCTAACCTTTCCCTATCAGCTGGCATCAAACCATTCCCCTCCAATATCTGATAGGGCTCCTGTGCTCATTGATAAGCCTTGATACAAGCTGGATTACAGGCAGTCTTCACAAACATTAATGCCCTCTCTATAAATCTATAAATGATTTCTTCTTGCTCCAAATTCTGCTTAACAGGACATATATTGTCTTCACCCCATTCTCCTAGTTTTCTGTCGTGCAGTGAGAAAAATATTTTACTGGTGATGGACAAAATCACATATGAATAAATCCACCTACACATTTTCTTTATTATTATTTCTTGCTTTTTATCTGCCTCTTTTGGAATGCAGCACAGAGTGGGCATGTTAAATAAGTCCCTTTTTATCAGTGAACATTTCCCCATATTAAATCTCTCATTCACCCTGGAATCTACAGGCAGCTTAAAATATGCCTCATGTCTGTGCTGTCAGAGCCTGGAGACACATTGCAGGGCTGGGGAGAGATTGACTCTCTGATATCTGTTTGTGATAAGAGCATGGAAGGAGTGTCAGTCATGCTCCCCACATCTGCTGCAGCTAGGGGAGGAAGACAGCCTCATCATTTTTATGAGTATATTGGGCAGAAGCCCAGCTGATAAGCAAAAGTGATGATGTTGCTCTCTTTCTTTCAATATATATTCATAATATATTATTCTAAATATCATGCTCTCTAAAACCATTGCAGACAATTCTGTATCTGTTAATATTTCCTCAGACAAGCATGGAGAGGCCTCAGTTTCCCTTTCAGCTGAACCAAACCACACCACACTCTGCAGTGTGTCATCTCCACTGTGGCCCTCTCTGTATCTTGGTATATTTCCTTACCTAGAATTTAAATGCCCTTCCAAAAACAACTGCTTCTCTGACTTTCTCTCCAGATGTGTGTTATCAGCCATTCAACCACATACAGGAGAAAAAGGCATGAACCTCTTTCTTTTGGTCACTTGCTCTAAATCACTTTTAAACCTTCCTGCAGCAGATTGCATGAACTACACAATTATTTTTCTTTGCATCTATTAAATGAATTTAAAAAATCTGCCAGCAAATGTCTAACCACAGTAAATCAACAGGTTTCTAAACACAGAGGTTTGATCACACTGCATCGTACTGTGTGAAGGGTGATTGCCTTGGTGGTGGTTCCTCACAAAAATCCTTAACAATTACATTACACATTAATATTTTAACCTCATTGTCATTGCTAATGGACTATGGCAAGCTTTACCTTCTATGAGATCGTCCTTTGGATCTGGATTTAGAATCTATTTATCTGGATTTCAGTGCACAGATTGATTAGAAACCATTTAATAGGTCCCCAAACAATTCTGAGTGACAAAATTATAGGAAGTTCGCATTCACCATTATATACTGATTTTTATGCCATACCTTTTATCAAGGTTGTCAGTAAGAGATCTCTAACCATTTCTTAATTGCATTCAGGTTTAAATTTGGCTTTGTCATGAACTACAGGCTCCACAAATTCACTAGGATCCTTTAAAGACCATAAGTGTCGGCTCTGTGAATACATTCTTTAAACTGGAGCATCTCTTGGGTGAATACAAAGAAATTCTTGAGGTATTGATGTCTTTACATAAGCCCTTTTTTGTCTAATACTCCTGATTTCCTGACTAGCTTTCTTTCAACTTTATGAAATACCACTAATTTTTAGTGCAGGGCTTTTCACCGATGTCACTATTTCAGGCAAATAGTTTTGATTCGAACCAGAGCACAGAGCTTCCTTAAGCCTGTCCAAGTAATTTTCTGTGCCAGGTAGGAGGCAGCATTTGGGGACGTTTTCACAATATCTTGTTTGACAGCTCTTCGGTAGAATACAGGCAATTTCTGGACACAGGTCTTGCATCATTCATAGCAATTTGGAAAAATAAGTATATAAATCTGAGAAATTCCTGGGGGACCTCATGAAGCTGCTTCGTTTCAGTAAATTATGGTGCAAGACATATTTGCTGAAAAACACTATTTAGTGGATGAATGAATTAATTAATTTTATTAATTTTCTAGATTTTTTTTTTAGTTATAAAAAATAGTCCAAGAAAAGACAGGATAAGACATAATCAGTTACATAGGAATAAATGGTAATCTGCCCCAAAACTTGTCAGTTGTAAATAAATACAAGATTTGAAACTTTGTACCCTTTTCCAAGGCTTTTCAGGATATAAATCTAGACTGAAATATCATAAAATATTTCAGGTGTCCAAATAAAAAGTGAAAAATAGGCTGTGTTTGTTTAAAGCAGACTGACTGAAATAGAAATGGAAATTGAATAAACCGTGGCTCATAAATGATGAAGGGCTGATTGCACATGTCTACTTCTGTTCAGTTGGTGTTGAGTTAAAAAAGGCAGTTAGGCACACATGGTTTAATCAGAACTTCCCCTCCTGCTTGGAAGAGTTAGCCAGCACAATCAACACAGACACCCAGAATGAGATAAATAATGCAAGCAGGTACTCCAGTACATTTTAAACAGCTGCCTGGGGAAAATGCGGTTATTTCTTCAGATACTTTCAAAGATACGAGCTGCAAAATCTCCTCTTTTTCCTTTGCTTTATGATCATCAGTTTCCTCATGACCTACTGTCTAAAATGTTATTCCTTCTTGAAAGACTTCCTCATGGATTCACTGTTAAAATCCTACAAACTCTCACAAACATAAAATTATGGACTGGCTTTTCCAGAAATGGCCAAGCCCCTTAACTGGCCTTGCCACCAGCCCAGTATGGGCACTGCTGGAAGAAAAATCCTTTAATCCATTGAAAGAACCACTCTGTTCTGTAGGGAAGGAGAAACTCTGGCATCTCAAATGCTGTAGGGATGGAAAAAACTTCTCCACTGTAAGTTTTTGGGTTTCATCCTAGGAGATGTCAAATGATCATGGAAGCTCTGCTTTCCCTGACTCTGACCCTAATATTAGAAAAGGCCATCTCTGAGGCTGAGCACATTCAAAATCAACCAAGATAAGGCTGAAAGGAGGTTTATCCAGAATATATAAAAACTGTAAATTGTCAAGAGTATTAATGGGCTTTTGTCAGCAAGGTATGAAATGGACATGATTCAGCTTTTAACAAACATCTATCTCTCTTTGCCATATTAGCAGGACCTGTGAAACCTGTAAAAGCATTTATTTCAGAGAGGAACCCACATTCTTATATTCTTCTGTAAACGGCCCATCATTAGCTACAGGATTCTTTGGGTTTTTTTCCCTATAATTTTTCTGTGATTTTACAGGTAGCTTTGTTACTAATGAGGGGTACTGTTGATTTTGGGAAAGGTAGGGATCAACGACACATTCTCTCAAACCAGGTTGTTAATTCCAAGTCCAGAGTAACACAGCTGGCTGGAAAACAGAAGGAAAGAAAGGAGTGCCTGCTGAGATCTTATTTTTACCCAGTACTTGGACAAGGCAGAAGACCTGAGGCAGCTTTTGGGGCTGGGTTATCCCCAAACTCCTGCCCTTGGTTCTCCTCAAAATCAGGGTTGAATATCTTCTCTATTCTGGATTGCTTAGTTCAATGGCTACTCCACAATCCCAGGCTCAATGTTTGGAGGTCAGCTCAGATACTGCAAAGAATCACTAATTTCTGTACAAACAGAAAGAACAATCATTAGAACATTGCTGACTTGCTGCATATCTGCTGAAAGGACCTGTAAGATTGAACCTTTTGAGTCCATACACTAACATAATTACCAGATACTCATAAAATTGATACATAAAATTAATATTTTCAAATAGTCTTCGAGTTTTGACTGGAGTTTGACCTTGCAGAATTTTCTTCAGAAGTCAATATACAATTAAGATTGTATGAAGCTGATAGAGGTAACAGTTGTAAATATACCCAGGGAGCATTTTACAATTCCCTGATGAAATCAATCTGCTTAGGCCAATTTACATTGTCCTTGGTTGGTAGTTTATTTGAAAAAAGTTTCATTATTCTTCTACACAAATGCAACATCAAACAAACAAACAAATGAAAAAGCAAAAGAGCAAAAAAACCCAAACTCCCCCAAAATACCCACCAAAAAACAAAACAAAAAAAAAGCCACCCTAAAAAATTCAAACCAAAAATCCTATTTAAATTAAAAGGACATAAAAAGAACATAGAGATGAGGTTTTAGAAACTATGGCTGTTCAGAAAATGTTGTTGAAAGCAAAGACAGTGAATTTAGAATAAGTATCTACAAGTTTTGTTTTGATGTGGTAATGCAATGAAAGGAAAAATGTATTATTAGATTTTCAAAGATTAGGAGGTGAAGAAAGATTTAAATTGAATACTAATTTAGTTTGGAAAGCCTTGAGGAAGATGTGCCCTTCATGTAAAAATTCTTTTTTTGAATTAGCAATGTGTTTCATCTGCCAGATGAGCATAATTGAAGTAAAGAGTTTAAGCCTTGTTTTTATCCTCTGCTCAGCATAAACAGTCCCAGCTGGAGGCTGGTGAGGAGGTCAGTGCTTGTGAGGAAACATGGAATGCTTTTAATCTGGCAAGTGGCCAAGGGGAAAGAACCTACCTGGAGCTGAGCCTGCTTGTAAAAAGTGGTGGCAAAATTCAGAGCCTGTACCCTCTGAGTTTAGGGAGTCGAAAAAGCTGTATAAAGAGGAGAGTCTGGCATGCAGACATGACACTCCAATACACGTTTTTGTCAGCAAAAAGGGTCTTGGAGAAGAGTTCCCACTTGAACTTGTTGAAACCATCACTTTTCTCTTACAATATTATCCTTTTAATGCATATTCATGCATCTATGGCTTCAACAGCACACAAAGTTGTAATACTTGGAAAAATAATTTTATCAAACTGTGACATCACAGAATCTGACATGACATTATTTGCTGCTACTTTTCAAACTCCAGATGGACATTTGGGATATTTTGGCCCAAAGATCTGGAAGGTTGCTCCCTTCACAGTCAGCCCCACAGAGGGCCATGGGAGGTGACAAACTGACAGCTCATTCACAGAATGAAGCAGCCAAGGGTTCGCTTCAAAGTTTCAGTCTGTGATTACCTGCAAATCAAACGTCCTTGGTTTTATTCCTTTTCATTCACACTGTGATGAGTGAGATGAAGGCCAGTTTCTGTGAACTGAGTGGTGAAAAGAAATGAGCACCCAAGGGAGCCAGTCGGCCAAAATTACTTTTCATCACTACCTGGCATGACTAGATTATTTTGTCAATGACTGCATTCAAATGTTGCAGCTAAACCACACACTTAAAATGGTTTTTTGCATATGTATAATAACATATTTATAATTAAAATAGCTCTTTGTGACTTACTTAAGACATTTTAGATTTGACCTTGTTAAATAACAAGGAGCTGAGCTCAGCCTCTATATGGTGTCATAAGGTACACACCCCACAAATGAATGATCTGAGAACATTAAAAAATATGTTTCTTGTTTGGTGAAAGAAATATTTTTCAGAAACATATTTAGGATTATTATTAAGAAACCCCTTGATATTTAGAAAAATACCCCCCAAAATAGCATTTAATTTATTGCAATTTAAATCATATTGATCATTAAATAATCAAACTACAATAATTTAGTCTTTATAGATAATCAGACAAGCACCCACAGAAGGTAATAATTCACCTTTTATTTTCCATAAAAACCACAAAATACCTTATTTCATCTTCCAGTGTCTTATATTTCACATGGAAAACCACTGTTCTCTATTGTTTTTTAGGAGCATTATTCTCAGTGATTACATTACTACATCAAAGTTAGCCCTGGAGGGAAGAAGTGGCAGCAGACATAAAGCACTTTCCATGCAAATAAAAAAATTTCAAAATTTTAATTTAGACCTTTGTCCAAGAGTTGAATGAGTTTATGGGATAATGATTGACCTGTTTTATTTCGCAAATCTCTACTGTAATATGAATTCAATGCCACTGAAGTGTCCAGGTGGAGGGGAAGGAGGAATACAGCTCACATTAACATCCCTTCATCCTGCTCTCCCTAAGTAACCCACAGTAAGAAATGAGCTCCTAAACTGGGTTCCCTGAATTAATACTCCAGAGCTATCTTCCATTAGCCGCTTATGGAATGAAGTTCCTAATTTAAAAACAGCAAAGAAGCCATCTGAGGTCTTCTGTTTCAGTGAGCAAACATGTTTGGATTCCATAATCTTGAAGTCTTTTCTAACCTAAATTATTCTATGACTCTGTAATTAATTAATCTATATGGATTTATCTGGAATTAGACAATGACAGAATGATTTGGGTTGCAAGGGACCTTAAAGACCACACAGTTCCAGTTTCCTTCAGCCTTCTCCATATCCCAGGTGACTAAGTTTTCTGGTTTGCTTCTGGACAGGGCCCACATTTCCCCTATTCTTCCCTTAATCACTGATGTACCCATAAAAGTTCTTTTTCCCTTGACATTTCCAGCCATTCACTTCTATAAGAGCTGTAACTTTCCTAACCTTATCCATGGATTCTTTGAAAAATTCTCTGAATTCCTCTTGGGCTACTGGGCCTGGCTTCTGCCCTCTGAAGATCTCTCTTTTTAATATGAAAAACCTCAAGTTTTTTATCCCTGCTGTCACTGTGTGAAATTCCCCCTTAGTAAAAATACATCAAACAAAAGCTGGTAGGCAAGACATAAAAATCACCTTCTTAATATAAAGAAATGTTTTCATGCCTATGAACAGCTATGATTTTTCTTTCCAGTGATTCATGTCTGCACCAGACAATATTTTTTGGCTACTGTAGAAGTTTAAAAGATGTGAAAATTATTCTGCTTATTGATTTCCCTTCATACTTAGCAGATAAATCAATAGGATGTGAAGATGAGGCTCCATTAAAATGATTTCTGGTGACATCATTTCTGCCTGAAAGTTTCCACAATAATGACCCTTGAGTTTGTCAGCAAGAGGTCATTCAAAGAAAGGAACAAATAAAATCTCATGGGTTTAGGCTGTAATTTCTTCTCTCAGGGTAATTTTATGTCTTAGTTTATTTTTCTGCTATGATGTAAGTACAATTTTTTTTTTCTGGTAAAAAGAGAAAGCAGAAGAAAGGAAAAAACACCCCTTAATTTTATAAATAACCCCAACTGAGCTCACTTCTCAAACCTGTGACTGATAACAGTCTAATGCAAGAAAGCCCATGACAGAAATGCCTCTCAGCAGATCTGTAGTACAGAAGTGCCAAAGATACACTACCCTTTGAAAAACTGTTTGGAAGATGGAAATGGCAAAAAATGTGCAAGCATTGCTCCCTAAAAAATGCTTAACTGAAAATTTCCCTCAAAAGGGTCTGATCAACAGGCTGCACAAAATCCACAGTCTGAGGTTTTGTGGTTAACACCCTTTGCTTTTGCCTCAACTTCCAGAACAAAAACCTCCTCAGAGATGAGAATCCCTTACCTGCAGAGGAAAAGGAGGATCCACACACAAACCCCTGACAACCTGTGTGTGAAATCAGGTGCCAGGGAGGCAGTGGAAGGGTGTAGGAGGAGACCAGGTGAATACACATCCTTAAGCCACAAAACTAACTGGTAGAAATTTTACTTTTTAACAGAAGAGAGGCAGATGGGGTTGAGCTGTAGATCACGTTATCATAGAGTAAAAAGATGGTTTTGTTTATGGAATTAAAGAGGAAATCCTGTGGAAAAAGAGTGAGTGAGTAAATAGCTTGGAGGAGAACTAGGAGAAAATTGAATCATCAGGGAAAGGCAATATTTCAAGAAAAGGAGAATGGTGGCAGTATTGAAGGCAGCTGTCAGGTCCCAGAGATGAAGACAGAGTACAGGTTCTGGGACTTGGCTAAGAATAGGCCATTAAAAATTTTGGCATGAGTGCTTTGAATTGATCGAGTGCAAAGGATGCAAGGCAGAACTAACAGGTCTGAGCATGGAACTGAGGGAATTGAAAACAGCATGGTAAATAAGAATAAAGATAAATGAGAATGGGAAGGTAAATTGGTCTCTACAGAAGCAAATGGGCTAAAGTGTGAGATTTTTTGGTTTTAGTAGAAAATACCAGAGCAGGATTGTATTATAAAGATTGGAAAAATAAAACTGTGGCAAATGAGAAGCTTGAGACAGAAGTAACGTTACAGTGAAGGAAAGAATGGTCAGCAGATGTGATGAAATGCAATACAGTGCAGAGGATGGATTGTGTTTATCAATCAGAGTCAAGAGGGAAGAAAGGAGAAATTAAAAAATAGGCAAAAACAGAGAATAAGGTCACATTACAGTTTGATAATTTTATCTTCACATCAGCTGTTAAGTATGCTTAAGAAGCTGCTAAGAAGGCAGCAGACATGATGCAGAAGAATGATGGAGATTAGATTTAAGAATGCCTTTGGGTGAAATCATGATAAAAATTATGTATGAGAGGTAAAAACAAAAATCAGATAAGAATAAAAGTCGGCTATGAGAGGAATAATCTAGAATTTATGATGCTGGAAGACTGCAGAGATCAGAAACCCAAGTGACAGGGTCTGATTGACTAAAGAGTGGAAACAAAATGCCCTGTGAGAGTAGGATATGGTGAAGATAAATTGATCAAATTCTCTCTGCAAGAGAAAAACAGCATGAAAGTCTAGAGTCAGTGGTCAGACTGTCCACTAGAAGGCTTGGAGGAAACTTTCCTCCAAGTGCTTCCAGAATGTCCATTACCATAGTGCCTGCATAAACCAGAAAGAATTTTGGGATCAGTGGCTTAGACAAGCTCAAAGATCACAGCATGTCCCCAGTGATCATATTCAGATGTCTGAATACCTTCTTTTTGTGACAATCATCTTCTCATATGTGAATTTTACACTGACAGAAATGATGCAGCTACTCTGGGTATTCTGAACTTTTTTCTTTCTTCTAGCAGGAGAAAACACCATCAGACACTTGGTACAGCACTGAGAAAAGGTAGGAATAAATGTAAACAAACTCAAAACATCCAGCCTGTGAGTTACAAGACACAAAAGTGCACTTTCTATCAGTTATGAAAGACTATTTTAAATGGCAATTTGTTATAATTTTCCAACCACACAATTCAACTAAATATTCAAGAAAATTATCATTAAAATCGCTGCATGTAGTTTTGTGATAAGCAAAAGTAAAAACATTGAATGCAGAGATACATGCAACTAAAATATTTTAAGGTATCAGGTTCTGCTTTTATTCCATATTAAGTTTTCATAGGCAAATTCATGAGAAAGTGTTATCCCAATAAGGTTGGACCATCTCCTTCAGGGAGAACGATATTACAAAACCAATCAGTGGAATAGTTTCTAATATAATACTGAGCCCACATGGTTTTCCCTGGAAGAAGAGCAATATTGCTTTGAAAGATGGGGACCACCACCTCCCTACAGGAACTCTAGCATGCTGCCAAGTGCCTTCCCACAACACAGTCCTACATTTGGATTGCAGCAGTGCAGAACCTCCTGGACAGGAAGATTTGGATACAAGTGCAGACATTCCTGTACTGCCCATCACCGTGGGATACAGTGTGGTGCTTCTGGAAACCCTGCCCTGTCAGTGCATAAGAAAATCAGATGCAAATGCTAACAAGAAGGTGTTATTAATAAAACCATCTTTCCCTGTGGGGATACTCCTCATGCACACCACTCTGCCATTCACTACCTGAAGAAGTAAAAAGGTTTTCTTGCTCACTTTCTTTTATATTTCTCTTTTCCTTCTGAAGCAGCTGTTATTGCTCAATTTAGCCTGGCAAATCCCATGTCCTTTATCTCCTGAGAGATCTGATCTGACTCTGGGACCATACATTGTGTGAAAATCTTATCTAAACATGTATCATTTTCTCATCCCCTTTGGATGCCCTGCTGCACCAGGGCTGAACCAGTGGCTCAGAGGATATTCATTATTTACATCCCTTCTGGATAACATGTCAAAACAGGCAGTAGATGAAGAGGACAACCGTTGAAGAGATCTATATTTATTGAGAAGCTCTATATTACTAATTGAAGCTGAAAGGTAGATCTTGCAATAGAAGCCTCTGTCCTATAAAACAGGCAAAGGACCCCTCCTCTGTGTGCCAAACTCCATGGCAACAATTAGGTTTCCAACATCCCATCCAATATTTCTCTGATAAAAGATTTTGAGTGAAATCACTCCTCAGTGGTTGCATTTCTTCCTATCCAGATCCCTGTGACAGCAGCTCTTCCTCTGCCTGTGCCCCTGAGTGCAGCCAGTCCCACCTAGGCTGCTCTGGAGTAGTCAAAGCATGGCCCTGGTCTGGAGGTTTGCCACATTCTGGGGAAAAAAGGCAATCCTAGAACAGCAAAGCAGATAAATGGCCACTTAAAATCCTCTCCTTGCAAGCCACATTCTAGAGCAGAGATGTGTGAAGGTGTTATAGTCCCCCTCCCACATTCCCAAGCTGCAGCATAGTCACTGACCTGCCCCAGCATTTTCCTATTGCAGTGATGTTTTTAGGGTGCAGATCCTTTTGGGGTGATGCTATTAGTCTTTAGGGAGGTGTTCTGGGTCCTCAGATAATGCTACACAATCGAGTAGAGTTGAGTTAACAAAGATTTGTGAGGGGAGCGAAGACATTAATCAGCATTTTGGCATCCTATGTTGTCACTCAGGCTGCAAATGGTGTTGCCATCTGCTTTTCTCTGTGTTTTCATTCAGGCTATGAGATGTGCCCTTGAGAGATTTAAAAAAATAGCAAACCAGAAAAGAATAAAAAGGACCAGCTTGATTTCTGGCTGTAGCTTGAAGTTTGTGCCAGTCACTGGCAGAACACTTTGTTTGTAGGCAGCCATGGGGTGTTAAGACAAATGGCTCTTCTGCTATGGAATATGTTTTCCAAGAAAAATGTTGGGATTTAGCCACAGAACTGTCTGGAGGTTTTGAAACGTCTCCTTGCGGTCTCAGAAACATGTTTTCTCCACTGGTAGAAATATATTTTCACTCTTTCCATTTGATTGAGGGAGCTCTGAGGCTGATTTTGGCACTCTTGTTTTTAGTGTTGAAACTTCCGTTCCAAGAGATATGATTGTGTGGATCTGCACTGTTTCCATCCTCAACAATGTTGTAGCTTTTTGTAATCCATTTAATGATGCAATTATGTAAGAGAGAAAGAGAAGATTTTTCAGAAGAGCCTGTCTGGAAACCAAGATCTCCTTTTGTCTAAACTTTCATATGTGAAATGCACCAAGATTAATGGGGGGGAAACAGCAATTAAAAAGTTCACAAGGCTTTTTAAACAAAGTTGAAATGAAGTGTCTGCAGCAAATAACCTGCTGTAAACTAAGACAACTGTAAATTAAGACAACTTTCCAACTGAACTAAACCAAGAAAGCTCTTAAGACCACACCAGTCTCTGATGAGCCAATTGAGCCCTGCTAGTAAGCAAAGTGCTGATCTCACTGCATGGGGATTGAACAGAATCCTCTCCCTGAGTGCTCTGAACCAGGGCCTTCAGTGTCAGTCTCTTTGACCCATGTGAGATACAATAATGGCCATATCCCAAATCTTAAACCACTCTCATTTTTTCAATATACTAATTTCTAAAAGTAACTCAAAGCTAATTCACATCAGACTTTGCCTATACAAGATGGGAGCTCCCAGTTACTTAGCTTCATATCTCCTGCTTTTCCTTCTCTGATTTTAAATTTTCAATTTGCCAAAGCCTTAAGCACAGTATTTTCTGCACAGCACTGCAAAAAAGATGCCTTTTCTCAGAAGAAAAGTCTCAGAAAAAGGAAATAAACCCCAACCAACCAACTCCACTCCAGCCCTAGTTCTTTTTATCCATTTTCATTTTTTCAAGTAAACATTATAAAAATTTTCAAATTTTCATCTGGTGCAAAGTTCTCTAGAATGTATGATTGCTCCCCATTCCTAAATTTACTGGCTCAGCACTATCAAGAAATAAACCAGGGAGGAAGAAGCTTTAAGTTAATAGCTTGCTACATTGTGTGCTGTAATCCTCACTTTTGAAATAATTGAACAATGGTCAATGTAAAATTCAACTGAGGATGAGAAAGTCCTTCTCTAATGTGTGCACAATTTTAAGGCCACAGCTTTTCTTTAAACTAAACTACTGTTGATTATGGAATTCCAGGCAGCCACAAAAGCACAGAGTCAATTAGTTTTCCATAAATGTGCACGGATATGACAGCCAAGCCACTTCCTTGTTTTAAGTATTTTCATAATCTTGGGTTTAAATTTCTTCTAAGAGAAAGGTGTTGGAGTAACATCTTTGCAGCCTTCAGGTGGGCACTGTAATGATATTTTTATGCATAAAGCTAATGCACATCAGATTTCAGAAATCATCTGAGAAAGAGGACAAAGAAGCTCTGACTACACTTAGGGCAAAGGAGGTCCTTCAAGTTGAGTAGCAGCTTTCAGAAAATATAAGGTTCTCTTCAAATGAGAAAAAACACAGAATACAGGTGTTGGCAAGCTAAATGTAAGAGACACAGAAAGACAGACCAAAAAAAAGCTTGTAATTGAAAAGCATCTACTGACAGTTTTTATACACTTAATACATCGTCCTTCAAACACATTAGCAGTGAAGTGCCAGAAGGTTTCTAGAGTCAATATATAATAAAAGTACAAAAGGAGCACTCAGGGAAAAAAAGGGGAAAACCAGAAAACAAAATTAATTTTCTGCCTTTATATTTGTTGTGGAAAAGCTTGGGGAGGTTTCTGCACTGGAACTCTTCATTACTGGGCATTCGCTGAAGGTCTGAATCAAATTGAGGTGTCAATACATTTTACAGAGCAAACAACAAAATTGGACAGGGACAAATTGCATCAATAAGCACTTACCTAAGAATTCAAAAGGAGTTCAAGGACCAGAAAGTGAAAAACTGTTAGTGGGGTATAAAGTGTCCCTTAAACTCACTTTCATCTCTGAGAACTAGAAAGTGGCAGATACAGTAAGGATGAAAAATTTTCAAGAAATATACAATGAATGATCAAGGGAACTAGAAGTCATTAAATGCAACACAAACCCATCAAGTTAGGAGCTTGTCCATTAAAAAAAAAATCCTTAATATACATGAAAATCCTTTATATACATGAAAATACAGTTCTGAAGTTGCGAGATCAAGAGATTGTGGCTGCAAATGTTGGCCTAAGGATACTGCAAAATTGGATCTGGGAAACAAAATGGATAAATAGAATTCAGTCTGTGTAAATGGTATGTAAGGTACATGGATGGAAAAAAAGTTGTTTTGCATATAAAATTATTTTACATATTAAAGGAAGAAATCTGCGTTCAGCAAAGTAGCTGGGTAGTGAGATTGGGGTTATGATGTGTAGTTCAGGTACTTTCTATAGCTCAGAAAGATTGAAAAAATAAAATATCACACCAGGAGGTTTTTAAAGAAAGAAGAGAGAACAAAGAGGAAACATTTATCCTCCTGCATAAATCCATGCAATGCAGCTCTCATCCTCCTCTACAAAAAGACTAAAGGAGGGCAACAAAGATGAAAAGGAATATTGAATACTATTCTTACTTTGAGTAGACAAGGACTTGTCCTGCTGGAGAAAAGACAGCTGAAAGAGTGTTTGATAAAGGTCTGGTAAATCAGGCTTGGCAAAGGCAAAAAGGAATTGATTATCCAGCATCTCTTCCAGTGCAAGAGCTGGGAGACATCAAGTACAATTAGCTGTGAGCAGAATAAAAAAAAAAATATACCAGAGAAAAACAGCTTTTCATATACCTCATGTTTGAGCTGCAGTGTTCCTTGCTGCAGAACATCATGGGTGCTAAAAATTATAGAAAAAAAGGAAACAAATTCATGGGAAAAAATGCATACTATGACCTCCAGCACAGGAGATACTTGATACTTAAGGTTTTGGAGGGTATCTTGGGAGAAAAAAAAACATCCTTAAATAAAAGCTTTCCTAAGTTTTAGACTTCTTGCTGTGTTAGGGTAAAAAAAGTATTTTGACTTGCCTTCAGTGACATATCACTTTTCTCTTTATCTTTCAATTTGCATCCTCACTTCCAAGTGTTTAAGACAATAACAAATCAATGTTTTTATCTCTTTCAGAGGCAGTGAATAAAAATTTTTGCTGCCTGCTTTACAAGGCAATTTATTTAAATATGTTTATTGAGGGAAGTGAGAGAAAAGTATAAGTAATATAAGAAGTAATTTTGAAAATATAGTATTTTAATTTCACAAAGATAACTAGGCAAACTATTATGTCATTGTTTAAAATAAAATATGAATTAAAATAATATTTTAAAGTGAAGACATGGTTCACCACTTTCACATAAAAATACTTTCAATGGAACTGAAATATCCCATGATGAGAATTTAACCTATTCTTTTTCATCAGTTGAACTACAATTCAAATCTGACCCATTCTAATAAGTTTTGCAAGCTTCAGAACAGAGAAACTGTCCACAAGCATTTCAAGAGCATCCAGCATATTCCAGAGCCTGCTGTTTCTTTCACAATAGCTAAGTAATTAAATTTATCTTCTCTTATTATAAAATTATTTCTTTTGACTGAACTTCTTAGAGGGCTGGAAAGCTTTCATCAACCATTATCATCCAGTAAAAGATGTTTCCTTTCACTGGCATCATTCAGAAGAAAGCATTAAGGTTCCTAGATACCTTAGGAACTTCATCCATCATCATTCTGGAAATCTGATCTTTTAACATGAGTGATGGTGGGGATTGTTTCCAATTTCCCTGGAGCAACGCAAACCCTAAAACCAGGACTAACAGTTTTTCTGTAAAACCTGCGAAGTGTCTCTGAACAGGTTTGGTGCACAATGCACACAAAGAATGAAAGCTCTTCTCTAATTCTTGTGAACAAAGGGCTCCAAATAGTCAAGAGTCCAAAGGCACCAATGTGCTCTTGCAGCTTCAATACCCTACACATTCAGTAAATTATTTAATATCTTCCTTTGCCATCAAGGCAACATAATTGCAGCTCTGCTGGGTAACACACTGAACAGTCATGATCAAAAGCTTTCTTTCTGCTTTGTCTGCTCTGCCATCTGCTCATTCCTTCCAGAGCTCCTCTCTGGCAAGTGACCCACTCATGGCAATGCAGCTTGGCAGATGAGTGACACTGTGGCACACTTTGTGTGTGTCTCTGCATGTCTACATCTATAAATATTCATAGGGGTGCTTTTTAATGACAGTAAATATAAAGCAAGACAGCAATTACTTGTGTTTGCTGTAGTGAATCTGTAGTGGAACAGATTTCTTGTGTTTGCTCTTAGGAAAAACAACACAAATATAAATAACATTTTAACCTGGAGTTACAACCAGGTCATGGTAGATTTTCTAAGACTCCAGAGCTATGCTTGGGAAATTTTGGTTTCTAGCATATCAAACAACTAAAATTCATGGGCTGGGGAAACTGAAGGTGAGGAGGGAGCTACATTTGCTTCTAAGTTATAAACCACACTATTGTAAGCTAGAGCCAAATTTGCTATACATAAACTTGCCTTGCAGAGCAATAGCCTGTTTGGAGGGCTGCCTCCTGTGCATAAAGACCTGATCACTTCTGTCAGTGGGCACCTGGACAGATGATGACACCCTAGTTGCTAAATTATTCTAAATTCTTGACTATTACTGACTAATATCAACCTTTTCCGATCATAAAAGATGGAAAAGCAATATAATTATTAAATAAATTGTGTTTTTTACAAAGGCTTCTTAAAATGGCAGACTCCTCAACCACATTGACATTCTTTTTCTTTATAAAGTACTAAGGAAGACTTATATTAAGCTGTTGTTGGCATTTCTCTAAAATCCTTAGCTAGTCACCCTGAGTATCATGGGTCAGGTACCTTACAAACATGTAACAAACAGAGGGCTTCAGGGTTCTTGAGTTATGATGTGCTGGCTGAATTCTGAAAAGCAAGGTTTGCAATATGTACATAAATTTTGAGTAGTGTTTGATTTCACCCTAATTTCTCCCCTTTTAGTTTTCTATTCATTAACATTCTTATGGGTGTTAGTGGTTTGGGGGTTTTGTTAACAGGAATATTTGAATAGCTGCACAGCACAAACCTTGACAAGTAAAGAATAGTGTTTTTCCTTATGTTATTTTTCACTCTGTTTACTTCTGTTATCTTTTGTTCTTCTCTTTGAATTTCAATCATGCCAAGGCAAAAGCAGAACTTACTCCATGTTATATGAGTCACATTCCTCTGAATAATACCTTGTGAACATTGAAAGTGAAGAAAATTCAGGCAGATTTTTCAATAGAAATGTTGAGCTCTGAATGTCTAACAAATGTTTGCAATTTTCATAGGGTCACTATTACATGAGTTGGTCGTGTCCATGTGCCACCTGATTTCCTTATGAAAGCCATGAATCTTGCTGGATGTTTCACACATGGAATTCCCTTTCTGTGGATGAGTTTTTAGGTGGCTCTTCAAAAAAAGTGGGCTCTGGCAGGGCACTTTCTGTCCCTGAGAATGAGGAGCAAGGTTATCTTCATTAATTTAGCAAACTAATATATTCCTCTGGATGATGACAGAGGTACTTATTGACATAAACCCTCTGATTAATAACAGAATATGCAGACACAAATAATTTATTTAACCAAAATACCAACACTAGAAACTCTGACTTGAACAGAGAAATCCATATGATTCATCATTTTCATGACAACAATAAACTAATTCCCTGACTATAAAGAAGGAAAATTATAATATAAGCAATAATATATTGCTTCTTCAGTAACGGATTTTCTTAACAGAAGTTCAGAATGTAAGTGCATATGGTCTGTTTGAAAAAAAATCTGAGAGGTGAATTGCTGTGGATTAAATGCCAGAATTACCTAATTTTTCTCCGATCTTATTTTCAAATGTGTCTAAATACTTCATAGGATAATGTATCAGATATTCATAATCATACACAGGGATGCATTTAAGAGTTGATGAAATTGGAATTGTTGTGATCAGCTAATGTGCTACTGCAATTCATTCAAAAAACTATTTGGCTTTGGCAGAATGCAATATTTTTCCTCATTTGAGCACAGTCTTCATCACCAAAATTATCTGATGGGAAGTTAGTAAAATATTAGTGACAAGTGCCAAAAAGTGCATGGACTCCTTTATATGGGGCCTTAAATTTAGAACCACGATATAATTCCCTTAATATTATATTTTAAGAAAGTGAAAAATAACTGTAGTTTTTCAGATGTCTTGGCACCCAGTCCCCTGCTACTACTAATATTTATAATGTTTCTATTCTAGAAGTGAAATGGAATCAGTCACAAAACCTTTAAGAACTTCCTTAGTTCAGCATACACTTAATTAGGATGATGCAATAGGGAAAGCACTGAGAAACATTGCTAAAAAATGTGCTTCATTTCAAAGGTGAAGTCAGGTGCTCTTGTTGAGAAATCATAAACCTTTCTCCTTCTTTTCCTGACATATTACGCTGTTATGATTGGCTAAAACTACTCTGCTGCTTCTCCAGAAGAAATCCATCAGATCTAAGTAAAAGAGGAGACTGAGTTTTTAAAATTTATTTCCTAATGGAAATGGTCATTCTAAGCCAGCTTCTACTCATATTTTTTATGTCTTCAAATACCATTTTTAAGATCTCATATGGTTTCTTATTTCTACTCATATTTTTCATGTATTAAAATACCAATTTTAGCATTCCATATGATTTCTTTTTCCTTTTAATGCCTTGCTAGCTAAAAAAAATATCAATTTTTGCTTTTAGAAATATCTGAACAGCAGATAATGTTGTGAATATTAATTAGCTTTATTGCAAAGAAAATTGCATTGCCAATCATTGTTACTGACTAATGGGTGATGACATGCAGTTACAGTAAGATAAATGATTATTCTTGTTAACTAGAATATATTCTGTTCTGCAGTGCATAATTTTCAAAAATAGACAAAATGGGAGTGCAAAACTAAAAGCTGCAATATCTGAAGAAATTCATTTCAGAAGATATCAAGAAAGATGAAAAATAATTAAAAGTGATTTTATTAATTGGAGATACTGCTGGAGAACACAATATAGCTATTTCTGACTGTTTCTGGGTTTTATTTAATTTTTCCCTCTGTAGTATTTTTTCTGACTCAGAAATGCAGATGTAGAAAATCAGTAACTTTTTATATCTGACCTGAAGCTTACGAAGTCCTTTTAAATAAGGAAGGCTAGGGGAGCAAAGGCATTTGAACATGGGTTGCTGCTAAAAAAAAAAAAAAAAAGAGCAATGGGGAGAGAAGAGAGGAATAGCAGCTTTAACAGGGCCACAGAAGCCTTAAGGATGTCAGCTGTGATTTTTGGCAGTGGTTGCCTAAATAAGAACTTGGGTGTGAGTGATTAGCAGCACTCTGGCCATACTCAGCAGAACTCTCTGGGTCAAAGCCCCTGCAAGATATCTTTGGTGTAGTGGTTCAAGCTGAGGAAACAAATAAATGTATCTGTCACTCAGAGATATGAAGCTGAAGATGCTTATCTGAGGGTATGAAATAAAGCATTGAGCCAAAGCAAAAGGGAAACATAAATAGAATGTACTTACCAAAAGTTCATTATTATGTTGGGTGTAAAGAAGCCAACCAAGCTTTGTAAAGGAAAACTGTTGCTTGCCTTCAGTGATTTGGGGTGAAGCACAGTCAGGGCTGGGTTCAGTGGCTGGTGTGCAGGCACCATACTGGAAAATCACATCACCTGTAGTGGCATGGGGTACACAGGAGCTCTGTGTCCTCCTTGAACAGCATGTGTAGGGCAGGCAGGATACCCTGAAAACCCACAAATGGCCTCTTTTCAAACCAAACACTAAACCTTACCCTTCTGTAGGAATTAGTAAAGGTAAGAAGGCTTCCAGGAAGCTGTAAAAACAGGAGAAAAAACAGAAAATTTAGAGCTAGCTGCAGCTGTAAAGTCTGAAAGTAGAAAAAGTTACCATGGTACAGCAAGCAGGGACATTAAAAAATAGCTTGAGTCTTAGGCTTGGCCAAGAGAGGCCTTAAGACTGCAAAAGAATATGCTTAGCAAGATAGTAGAAGGTTTTAAGCTTAATAATGGTGGTTTGTGTATTGTTAATAGAAGGCATACAAGCAAGCATTGTGTGAAGCAGGTGTACCTGTGCTTTTAGAGATTGGCTGGAACAACTGTCTGTGAGCTTTAGCAATGTGCTGTTGGCTAGAAAGTTTTTAAGATGCTCTGTAACAAAGAAATCTTTGGCTGCTGCTGGCTGTATGTGAGCTTTGCCATCTTCCTATTGTCTCAGCCATGCAATGAGGCTGATGCTGCAAATAAAGCTCAAGGAATGTACCCCAGCATTCCTGTCCTGTTAGTGAAAAGAAAAAATTAACCACACCAACACACCCTTCAGCTCCACTGCATAATGCCCAAACTGCTAAGCTGGGCAGCAGCCTGGTGCTCAGACTGCCCTGAGAAAAAGAATCCCACCTGGCAAATCCCACATCAGGTCCTCCTGCATGGTGGGACAGGGCTCAGCACATCAGATCCGTGACAAGATGGGCCTTACAGAGATCTCCTATTGCAAGAAATATTCATATCAACTTCTTTAAAGGAATTGAAGGTATAATGTCCGCTGTTAATGTTCCAATTGCATTTATAGGACACCAGCACTGGACAATCAACTTAGAGTAAGCTGTGTAGCAAAAAGATTTTTTTGAAAGGAGATATCTTCACATGTGGGAGCCAAAAAGCCCACAATGGAAAACTTTGTAGGAGGATAGCATTTTTCTTTTCATGCTAATAGATATAGTATTATATAAAAAGTTTCTAGAGAGCAATTTATAAAGCAGTTACCCCCCAAAAACCTATTTTGAGCCACTGAATATAGACTTTCTAAAATAAGCTTGCATGTGCCAGGGGAAATCTCCCACACTGTGAAGAGAAGAAATATTTTTAAGTGCTCATCTTTCAATCAAAATCAGACAAATGCTTTGTAGAGGCAGCATGACACCTGCTCAGGAAGTCGGACAGACCCTGAAATGTCTGACTTTTCTGGCTGAGGGAAGAATCCTCTTCAGTGAAAGATGTCTCTGCTCCCCACCCATCCTCCTCAGAGCAGCATGGTCATGTTTGCCCCATTTGGCATCTTTTGCTTTTGCTCAGCACTAGCTGTGTCTGTGTGAAGAGCAGTGTCCTGCAAGGATGCCACGATTTAGAAGAGACATGCAATTGACTCACAGCATGATTTATGAGGAATTTGGGTCTGCAGTGTAGCTGTCAGCCAGAGTCAATGGGAAATTTCCCCAGGGCAAGGGAGAAAATAAGGCCTAAACCTACAGCTGTCCTCTGAGAACTGTAAAAGCTATATCCTGTTTTTTTCAGAAGTCTTCAAAGAATAAGAAATTTTGCAAGCAGGGCATAATTTCAACAGTATATGACATTTTCCTAATTCCATTCCCATAGACCTGAGACTACAATTACAATCCCTGTGTTTCCAGTTCCACTGTGTCAGCAGAGGCTGATCTGGATACACAATATTTACCATTTCAGTCCTTCTCACAGGGCAGCTTATCCAGGTCCATGTTTAATCCACCCTTTTCAAGTTCACTCATACCATACAATCTCCTCAATCCTTTTTCTGCAGTCCTTCTTTCTTTTGTTGTCACGTTTTGGTTTTTTTCTAAGCTCCCATTGTGTTTCAGGTCCAATGATTATTTTTGATTGCCAGGAAAAGATAATAAATGAAGAAAAAACAAGACCCAACCCTTTTCCTAGCAATCTGGACAACATCAACAGGAGAGGAGCTGAAAGGAATCTGTCTCTTTTTCCACTGGCAGGCTTTTTCATTCATGCCCTGTGTGTCATGCTCCAGTGAGCCCTTAAAATTGCAGGAGATGCCAGATCATAATTATGTTCAAATTGAGAAATTCACATGTAGAATTATTTTCTCACATAAAATCTTACTTTCTTTTGGGACTGTTTCTCCTTTGCCCCTCTAAATAAAAGGAAAAAGTACAACAGAAAAAGAGTAATGAAGGTGAACCAATTCCTTATGGAAGATTTGAGCTTTGAGTTTCTGGACATTGTGGGGCTCTGAGAAACCAGATTGAGCTACAGATGTCCCTGATCATTGAAGGGGGTTGGACTAGATGATCTTTAAAAGTCCTTTCTAACCCAAATTAATCTATAATTCTGTGGTTTATGCAAACTAACACAACACTATGTTGGGGGAACCTTACAGGTCCCAGGAAACATGGATCTGCAGCAGCTGGCTGTGGATTCTGTGTATGTGCAAAAGGAAAGCATGTCAATGTATTGGAACTATACTTAAATTCAGTTTTCTAATAAAAAGCTTTTCTTATTGCTGCTCCTTAATGAAACCAGTGCAGTGCAGGATGTGAGCACAGAGCCCATTCCACCAGAGCTGCTTGATGCCAGAATCTCCAAAAGGCAGCGGGACTCAAGTTCCTGCACTGTTGTTTAAAGCAACAGAACTGAAAGCACAAAAGTCCCAAGTACATAAGTGCCATCTGTTTTTCAAGGAAATCTGCTTTCCCCCTGCTCATTTTCCTTCTATGTTTCTTTGCTTATTATGTCAAAGCTGTAGGTGGCTTTTGCAGTGTTTTTGACAGACATCCTAGAACAATGGATAGTGACTCTAAAGGTTTAGATAACCTGTCTTCACTACCTTACCAAATGCAAAATAACATCTGTCTAGACAACTGACTGAGCCTCATCCCACTTCTGAAATAATTTTCTGAGTTATAACACAGGGCCTAATTTTTTGCACTGGATTTCACAACGCTGTGCTTGTGATATTGCACATGCATAATTATTAGCTATTACAGAGCAATTACAGCACCATTAAAGGATAGTAATTCTCCATTCTCAGATTAAACCATGGAAGATTTAATTGCATTTACAAATCTGAACTAAAGGGAGGAGATGTATGGTTATGCCAACATTTCAAACAGGTAATTGGAACTTCTCAGTGAAGGCAGTCTGCAGATAAATTCCCTGGTCTAACTTTAGTTTTGTACTCCTAAGGAGATGTTTAATGTATAGGAATTCCTCACATTTTTCAACACTTATGCCATTTGACTTTAGAGTCGCCATTCTATACAAATGTGACAAGGTGTGCTCTAAATGAGAATATTAGTGCTAAGAAATTAAATTACAGTGCAAGATTATTGGTAGGGAAAAAGGGCAATAAATCCTAATCTATCTGAAATCACTGGTAGAAGTCTCATTAATTTTATTTTGGGTTGGGATTTTGCCTGGTGTCTCTCATGATATCTTGCATGGCTCAGAACCAAGATGCTGTTCCTCAGCTTCACCATCACTGCTTATACTCACAAACACCTACTTATTGCTTATTCTGCATACTAAACAATACTGCTTATTTTTTCTGCATTTAGAATGATAATGACTCAGAATGGTAATGATTCAAACCTTTAATAGTTGTCACTGCCTGGTTTTGTTTATTGCTTGTTTTCTTAGTTTAAGTGACTGTATTGCCTCCACTGAAAAATGGATCCCTGCCTCTGCTCATGTATGCCTATAGGTCCCTTCTTCCCTCTCCATAAATCCTTGTGACTTCAGCATCCCTGGAATAGACTATGATGGATAAAGTCTGCACTCACTTCTGTTAAGGAGTAATGCACATTCCAACCCCTTTCTGACAGGTTTCTGAGCACAGCATACATTGTTTGCTTTGGACAATTTTCAGGGAAATACTCATTCTGACCTAAACTGGCAATTTTAATTCTGTCATTATCACAGCCTTGATATTTATTAATCCAAGAAATGACACAATAAAGCTTAAGAAAATGAAATTATATTTCCAGGGAAATTCATTACCATTAATATATACTCAAGTTCCTGTGTGTAAAAGGATCTACTGATCTGATCTAACAGAAAAGGTCTTGTTAAAGGACTCTCTTCTTTTGCCACCACTCACTCATTCCCAAGGTACAACACAAGGTGCCAAGGCGATCTTATTGCAGCCTTTTTGTGCTCAAAGGAGGCTTCTAAATCCAAATTTTTTTAGTAGGGCCGGTTGTGATAGGTCAAAGGGTTTTAAATTAAAAGAGACCAGACTAGATATAAGGATGAAACTTTTTACAATAAGGGTGGTGAAACACTGGCACAGCATTTCCAGAGAGGTGATGGATCCCACATTACTGCAACTATTTAAGGTCAGGTTGGACAGGGCCTGAGAAACCTGCTCTAGTAAAAGATGTCCCTTCTCATTGCAGGAGGATTGGAGTAGATGATCTTTAAAGATTCTTTCAAATTATTTTGTGATTCTACACCAACTTAAGCTTGAGCAAACCAGTGAGGCAGATTTTGTCTTGCATCTGGGACAGGGACATCCCCAGGATGGCTTGAAAATATAATACTGATATTTTCACTGCTTTGAGGAGCTGTCCTGGGGTTCTTACTCAGTTGGAAGTACAATCAGCCAGCAGGGGATCAAATTGCTCCCAAACTTTTCTGACGATATCTAAGTCACTATAAATTTCATCTGACCTCATTAAGGTTTACCACACTGAGGTACTGTCACATTGACTCTCAAAGTCTTAAATACTTAGTAAAACATCACCCTTAATGCAAAGTCTGTCATAGAACATATTTCCATCCTCATATGCCCTGCATTTGGAAAACAGCCTTAAAAACTACTGTCTGCCTCTGCTGTTTTTCCTATACTGCCTGTATAGCATGCTTTGAGATCTGAGATACATCCCTTTCCATTACAACTTTCATTGACATGCTATGTCTCTGTTTGTAGTTGTAATCTGATAGATTTTAAATTACCAGTATCAGAAAGAACATTAATTTGTCTGTGGATCATTAGGGATAATGGCATTATTTTATCAGATGCTCTTTTTTAGTGCTCGTGTTTGTAAGCTGAGCAATTATGAAATTATTTAAATAATGAATTTAATTGCCTATTAACATGATTATTGTGCATAAATATTTATACTCCTTATTAATGATTCCTCAAAAGTAAATACAAAGAAAAATCACATGTGTATTGTACATGCAAAATCCTGTGTGCAGTTCCTCAGCTGGGAGTAGTCACCCTCATGGAACCATTCTGCACCAGCTTTTTCAGCCTGCACTGCTTATTTCAGTGCTTTGTTTTTTGACTGGCCAATGTTAGATACCAGAGACTACAGTGATTTTCAGACAGCAGATGCCCAGGCCTCTCTGGCAATCAGGCACCTCTGTGGGTGGCATCTTGGCCTCCTGCAAGTCAAGGCAATTTTCCCTTCCTACTTCAGTAGGTCAGGATTATGAATTAAGACAGAACTCAGCATTTAATACTTGCAGTTATTTTCAAAAGGGCAATCATAGTCCATTCTTGCTTTGGGTTTATGACCACTTTGGAGAAATGCAAAGTATAAAGAGGGGTGATAAGGGGAGATAATTCTGTCTGCCTGTTTTGATAAGCATTGACAAAAAATCTAAATCAATATTTTTTTTATGTCTACCACCTTTGAGTTCCTCCAAATCCAGCTTGATTGCACCTTGCTCTCATAAAAAAAAAAAAAAAGTGACATTGGAATGGTGCAAGGAGCATATAGTTTGAAAGCTAAATGCCAAATGTAGTACACTTCACTTGGAAAATCAGTGAAGAGATGGTGTAGAATTTCTTTTTAGCTCTGAAATGCTGCAAACTGTTTCATTAATTCCCTGCTATACGCTGTGCTGCCATATGTAAATAATTGCATTAACCCCTGTGCTCTCCCACCTTGTATCGAATCACAGGCAGGAGCAGACTGACAGAAAAGTCACAGCAGGACATAACAGAGCAGGGTGAAGAACAGCAGATGATTTCTAATTAAGAGTCAGGAGCCTTAGATGACACATTATTACTGGAGCTGAACAGGGCTAGGAGATGAATGTCTGGGATAATGCTGAGATAGCTAAGAAGAGGTACAGCAGCAATGCCCTGCCAAGGTACCCTCTCAATTCCAGGCATTCCTAGGAATTGCTGTGGTCTGGAGGACAGGGAGTACACGTGTGTGCAGATGGCTGTGCACATTTGAGGGGTGACTGACATATATTTTGAGGTTACCCAATGTTAGTAGCACCTGAAGAGAAGCCCTACAGCTGACAGCAACCCCAAGGTCTGATTTCAACCTCAGGAGCAAAATTTGGTTATGGGTCTGGAAGGCTGGATTGTTATTTATTAGATGGGTCAAGTTTTGGGTTTGTGCATGCTCTGTGTAAATGGTTCTCATTCATTCTCTTAAGGATTTTATGTGCTGTGTGTGCCTGAGTTAACCTGTTGGTAACCCAATATATGGCTAATAGTTCTGAAGGGAAAATGTCACCTATTTATCTATGTAATCATAAGTTCTTTTCAACAGATACTCAAGCACTTTGTATATCATCCTTTCAACACCCCAGTCTACCACGATTTGCCATTTGCAAGTAGGACATTGAGGAAGAGGCTGTTAGCTGATTTATCAACCTAAAATTTAGTAGTAAAGGAATATCTGCAGATGAGGACAGTGAAGTGAATCTTTGCAGATATTATATAATAAATTATGATACTTTCTTACAAGTTTACAGAAAGATCTGGCCTAACTTGATAACAATCTGGAGCTGTTCTTTAGTTTGCAGAACAATTTCCCCCCAGGAACATCATTCAAATTCCAGCTGTAGCTTGTGATAAGGACTATCTCCTACTACTGAAATCATGTTGTCATCTGCTTTTTAGAGAGAATAAAAATAGGATAGTTAAATCCATTATTCAAAAAAATATCCAAAACCTAGAGGTGCTAGCTAAAAGTACAACTGGGGCTTTTTTCCAGTGAATTCAAGGTAAAAAAATTCCCATTGCTATTAATGGCAAAACCATGAGAGGAAAAAGTTTAATGCTTAACGTTCTGCTCTTACTGGCTCAGTTGCAGAATTTTTTAGTAATCTTTTGTACATCATTTACTTCAAATATTTACATTTCATAATGTACTTGCAGTTGGAAGTTTAGTTTCAGGCCTGATCTTATTAAGAAGTGGGAAAGGCATGGATAAATATCCACTTAACCAGAGGATAAAATTAACCCCATACCACATTTTCTAATGCTCTTCAGGCCATGCTCAAAAGCAGGGGAAGGGAGGAAGTCTTTCTTCAGATCTTCAATGGGGCCAAAGGACCCAGTGTTCTTGAACCTGGCTACAATCTCTTAAATACAAGACTTTAAATTCCAGTCTTACCCTTTTGGCCCTTTTGTTACATTTCAGAGCTGAGCTGGGCTGCCTGTCAGTTGTGTTGTGTGTTTTGACCCAGCTGCACCACAACATCTGCTGGGATGAGAATTCCTCACACAGAGCTAAAACCTCATCCTGGGAGGCCATGTAACCAAAGTTTTGATTGTAGGGAGCTTAACTCCCAACCATGGCAGGTATTCTCTATTATTGTGTGGAGATAGGCCTTTAAACTGTTGGTTCACTTCATGAACACAGAATAAATGCTGATTCTGACGTAAAAAAACCTGTGCTTAACTTTGAAGAAAAAATATCAGGATAGATATGAAGAAACAACGGAAAAATGGCATTGAGAATACAGTATCAGGCACTGCAAGAGCTGATGGTACTTCTGTAAACTCCATCTTTGGAACATTTTTTAACTCCTCCTTACAAAACATGATTATGCAAATATTTATAAAAAGTGAGAAAGATAGCACAGTTATAAAATTTTAGCCCTATTTTAGTGTCAAGTAGAGACATTTCAAAGAACAGACAAAGAAGCAAGAAAAAAAACTCCAAAGAATAAACCATCAACTGAGCTCTGCAGGAGAGTTAAGTTCTGTTACCACAGACACAGCAATTTGGCTTGTAGATTACTTTTAATGTGTTAAAAAAAAAAAACAACAACTTTGCAGTTCACATGGCTTTAGATATTTTTAGTATTTTAAGTTTTTGTTAAGCTGATTGGGAATTAACTTTAAAACTGGCATAAAACAATAAAGAAAAACCTAGCTGTTATCCAGTTTCAGATTTACTTGCCTTGATAGTCATAGATTTAATATTGAAGGACAGTGAATGAAGTCTATTCTTTTCAAGCAAATAGATTGTTTTTATCCATTTCAAATGGTATCAGCCTACTGTGTCTCACTTTGAAAACAACAGTAAATATTCCCACAAAACAAGTTTTATGTACACATCCATTGCTGATATTATTGAGCTATCTAATTTGGATGTATGTGTGGATCCCCAAATTCATTTTTATGTGACATTTGTTTCTGTTCCTAGGTAGAGCCACGCTTCTTGGTGCATGGTGCACTGTTATTATAACAGATGGCTTATTTCAATTCATAATGACTGGGAAAAATAACAATGAATCATGTAAGCAAGAACAAGCACTTCAATTTCTCTACAAGTTACCCAGTGCCTGCCAATTTGAAAAACAGCTGAGAGCTCTGGCTCCTCATCAGAAATGCAAGGCTGCTCTTTGATTGGACTACAACAGCACATCAAATTGGGGAAGAGCAAAACTAGCAAGATGCAGAGCTAAAAAACCTTTATATTTGGACATTCCAGGTTTTCTTTCCCAAAAAAAAGAAAAAAAAAAAAAAAAAAAACCATAAATCCCTGGCATGGTCAGGTAAATAAAAGGAAAGCAAACTCCTGTATCCTGTTATTTCAGGATGCAATTCTACCCAGGCAGGTCACTGCAGCCACATAACTCAAATGCCTTTTGCCTCTCTCCAAAAGGAGGGTCTGAGTTACAACCCCACTGCCACTGTTCATTTCTGAGTGACTTGGCCTCTTTCAGGAGGCATAGGTGTGCAGAACCTCTAATTCATTGAAAATGAGCAATTCCTTTGGAGAACTTTATCCTAAAAATAAGGAATTTGATCAGATTGCCTACAGTTAATATTCTGCATCAGCTGTCTCAACACACAATTAAGAGTATAAAGTTTTGTTTACCTTGACACATCTCCTGTCTATTCAAAGCCTCCAGATTTATCTCCATTTCTTCTTTTTCAAGTCTTTGCATCTTTCTCTCTGAATCCTGCAAGGTAGTGCATACTTTGAACAGGACCCAGACTTTAGGCAGGTGGCAGTTTACAAATCACTGTACAAACATGATGTGATCCAATACAGAGTTCTCCTCTATTACTAAGTAGCACTAGAGTGATTTTGATATTTAATGGCTTGAAAAAAACATTAGATTAATCAATAGAAATTGACTTTTAGAAACAGACCTCTGTTTATCAGTTCTCTCTGCTGCAAGTAGTCTGAGTCAATAGAATAACACAGGCTCTCTCTTAGGTACACAAATTCTTGTGCACTTCTTTCTTCCTGTTTTTTAACTCTTTCTTCCTATTTTTGATTCCTTCCTAAGGAAAAATGTTGTTGTGTGACATTATTACCTACATAATTCACAAATCCCTTTCTGAGCACAAGATATAACATCCAACATTTAAGGAGGAATTGCCCTGTCATTGGCTTTTCTCTTCCCAGAGTAGATAAGAATAATTTTGAGTTGCCTGTTTTAGTGGAAAGTGTCCTGCCCATGGCGGGGTGTTAGATGAGATCACCTTTGAGGTCCTTCCAACCCAAACCATCCTCTGATTCTATAAGGTAGAAGGAACAGAGGGTATAGGCAAAGATGATCAGAATAAGCAGGAAACATTTTTTCCCCCAATAGCATTTAGAAGCAAAAAAATTGAATCACCAGTCTCTCAGATGAAGTCGGAGTAAAGACCAATTATTTTGACCTGACTCAGAGAGAAGAAAAAAGCTGCCCAAAAATAAACTCCTAATGCCATTTTTTGCATGTGGATATGTGTCTGTAGTAGCTGGACCAGTTTGGAAGGCTTTTTAGTATGGCCTTGATGGCATTATCACATCTCCTTGGGCTTCTGAACTGGTTCCACAGAAACTAAGGATGTTTAAAACTAGAGAGTCCTTGTGATGAACAATCAAGTTGTTCCCAGATTGGCAATATGGCTTAAAAAAACAGAGAAAGAAGGAATAAGAACACACACAAAAAAAAATGGATTGAAATACTCATTATGAATATTTTTCGAGTTCAAGATTGTTTTGTTTCCACATGAAAGTGCATTTTGGTTCGGAAAAGAAAGAGAGAAAGAAAAATAGAAAGGAAAAAAGATAAGAAGGGAAGAAGAAGGGAAGAAGGGAAGAAGGGAAGAAGGGAAGAAGGGAAGAAATTAAAACAGGATTGCACCACTGAGAAGAAAACAAGCAGATTGCTTTGAGAAAAAACAGCATTTTGTGGTGATTCAAATGATTACTTTTGTGGCTGTTTCTCTGCTTTAACACTACCCTAGAAATCTTTACTTTTCAGTTCAATGTACACTGCACATATTTTGCCAGTGAAGTACTATGCTGAAAAATTTATTGCTTTTACGTTCCTCGCTCACATTCCTCTCTCTTCCCCTTGTTGGTTTCTGCTAAACCTCATCCTTTTTTCTTGTCAGTGGCTACTGTGAGCATGTCCAAATGGGATCTACAGAGGTGATGTATGAGCTTAAATTGCTTCTGAAGTTCACTCATAGCTCATTTTGCCCAGGAAAAATTCAGGAACAATACCAGTCCAGATTCTAAGCAACCATTCCCCACACACTTGGATATATAAAAGTGTTTGGGCATTAGTTGTTCATTCTTCACAGTAGAATGTTATCTGTGCTGTATATCCCACTGCATATTTATGAAGTGTGTGGGTAATGGTAGATGGGAGCCTATTGTGGCAGCAGTCTTCTTTATCTCATTTTCTATCATCTGCTTTTGTTATCTTCTTGTTTTACTTCTTTCGGTGAATATTGCACTTTTTATTGCTTTACTAGACACATTTTAAAGTCTTTTCTTGCAAAAAACACATACTAGGCAGCTGCTGACTTCAGGAACATAGCTTGTACATCTATATACACTGATAATTGAAGATGCTTTATAAATTGTGAGCCTCGTGGTACCAAACTTATCCTTGCAGCAGATAAGCAGGAGGTGTACCTATGTATTACACTGTATTACATGATTAAATAGTCTCAGCACATATATATCAACCCAGTAGGAGAGAATGTATTAAAAACGATGTATTTATTTGCCAAGGCACTCAATATACTTACAGGGTGTTCATCTCTTGTGCTGAAGACTTTAATATGATTGTTTCAATTTGCCCTATAAGCCAGATCTTCCAAGAATCCTTGCTGGTTTTCCTAGGAGACCTTCCCTGCATGGCAATGCCTTCCCAGTTCTGCCTGTATCATTAGGAGAGCAGTAGCTAACTCAAGATCCACCTGAATGGATCTGCATGGTGCTGCTCTGGATCTGCTTCGGGCTGGAATAAATCAGCTGCACAGCTGGAGCACTTTGGGTGCACAGCTGGAGTGTGTCTTTCAGTTTGGTGTGGCCCACACAGAGCCAGGGTCTGTGCTGAGGCTCCAGCAGGAATCAGAATGGAGATCTCAGAGCCCTCGGGAAGCTCAGGAGCCAGGCTGTGTTGGGAGTTTTTTTCCTTTCACGAACAGGACAGAACTGGTGGGAGACATTCCTTGAGCTTTATTTGCAGCATCAGCCATTCTATTGCTTGAGACAATAGGAAGATGACAAAAGCTCATGCACAGCCAGCAGCAGCCAAAGATTTCCTTGTTACAGAGCATCTTAAAAACTTTTTAGCCACCAGCACATTGCTAAAGCTCACAGACAGTTGTTCCAGCCAATCTCTAAAAGCACAGGTACACCTGCTTCACACAATGCTTGCTTGTATGCGTTCTATTAACAATACACAAAACACCATTTTTTAGCTTAAAACCTTCTACTGTCTTGCTAAGCATATTTTTCTGCAGTCTTAAGGTCCATCTTGGCCAAGCCTAAGACTCAAGCTATTTTTAATGTCCTTGCTTGCTGTACCATGGTAACTTTTTCTATCTTCAGACTCTGCAGCTGTAGCTGGTTTTAAGTTCTCTGTTCTTTCTGTTTCTAAGGCCTGCTTTTCCCAGCTTTCTAAAAATCTCCTTACCTTTGCCATTTCCTACATCAGGAGGTTCAAGAGTGCAGTGCAGGTCTCAGCTTGGCTGCCAACACAGGTGGGTCCTGTCCTGACCTGCTGAATGCAGCACCTGCTGCCCAGCAAGGAATAGTTACCACAATTGACATCAAATGTGTTTAGAGGTGTAGTCAACTCACCTTGTCAGCTAAGTGACAAAAATGGGCGTCAAACCTCCAACTTCCCTTTGCACTTTACTTCCCTGCAGTAAATTAAATTATGAACCACTAGGAATTGTATTCAAACTGGAACATACTTGAATTGAAACATGTTAGGAATACACTGCTGACATTGTGCAAAGCAGAATAGCACTGGCACCTTCTCTTTGAAAATGTGGGGGAGCTTATATCCAGCCTAATTAAAGAAACAAAACCAAAACACCAAACAAAAATAAAACCCGATAGATTTTGTGCAAGAGAACAACGAAGCAGATGAATGATGATTCCAGCAGAGTAATGGAATTAGTGTACCCAGGGGGCTTGATTAGAGGAGGTCACTTATTGGCATGATAATAAAGAGGATGCATGTGCATAGGGGCACATGGTACATTTTGGAACCCTGTTCAGCTTATAAAATACCCATATTCTCTCTTTTATGTAAAAAAAATTATGTAAAAAAGTTAATTATTTTTTTATTTACTTACTGTTTCTAATTCTTATAAAATACCCATATTCTCTCTTTTATATAAAAAAAATTATGCAAAAAATTAATTAAATTTTTTTTTTATTTACTTACTGTTTCTAATTCTTTATGTTTCAAATATGTTTTCCTCTTTGCTTTGTGTTCAGAATTAATGTGTGCTTGGTTGGGGAAAATTATTTATTACATTTTAATATTGATTTTAATATGCTAAATCTAGAATAGGAAAGGTGTCATGACAGCTTCATAATGTTATACACATGGAATTTTGCTTACTAAATGCCCTGTGCATCTCAATATCTACCTTCAATACATAAATTGTAGCTTACCCTAATCTGGATTCTGAAAAAAAAAAAAATCTATATAGTGAGGTATAAGAATAAGAGGTAAATTACAAATCTGGCAATTTTTTATTTTGTCTTGTGAAATCCTGACTTCTCTATCATTCATTGCAAAACCTCTCTGATTATACTGTGCAGGAATTTCCCTATGTGAAATGTGATTGATGATGTGATTTTAACTATAAGCATATGATTACACTTCTGTGTAGTTTAACAAAAACCTTCAATTCATATTTTACAATTGTTTCTGAGCATCCTAATATCCTCCTTTCTCTAACTGAGCAAATAATATTTTTCTGAATTGTTCCTAATGTGTAGCATTAAAAAAATGAAAAGTAAACCAGTATCACTGTAACCATGTAAAAGTGGTATATTCTGGCAATGAATGCTGCAAAGACTTTTCAAAGACTTTTTAGGTTGAGGGGAAAATTTCACAGCAGTTATTTCAATATAATTTAAAACATTTGTTGAAGTCCAAATCTTGCTTTTTGCTTAATCTGAATAAACCTGGAGCTGTGGAGCTTAGCTTGTGCAGTAATATGCAGAAAAACATGTTGGTGTGACATGTGGAAATTAATCAAAAATGCATATTTATCAAAAATGCATATTTATCAGCTCTGTATTTACCAATTTAGAGAATGGACAATGTGTTTTGTAGTACAAACTACACATCATACCTAAACAGTGTGGATTAGAATTGATTTTTCTTGGCAGTTTGTGCTATAAATCAACAAATACACTGAATGTCAAGTATATCAGAAAAAAATCATTCACAGGTACTCTGAGATCGCCAAAAAAAAAGAAAAGAAAAGGTGATATTTATCAGTTAAGGTTGCTGCTGTCTGCCAGGTGATCACCCCTAGCTGTTAACAACACATATTGTCGAGCCCTGTGCCAAGAAATGCTGGGCAGAGAGATTCCTGTTTCACCAGCAGAAGTAATGCCCCACCCACAAAATCCATTTCTTTGCCAAATACTGCTTTTTGTTCAAGAAAATTCCAATGTCACAGACAAAAATTACTCTGTAGAGAACTCCTTCACCAGGCAGGACTGTAAAGGGATGGATAAAAACAATAAGACCTGGCTGGTAGCAGTTACCAAAGGGAAGTGACCTGTCAGCCAGACAGCTCCTCCATCACAGCTGGAAACTTCATGCGCTCACCAGAAGTCCCCTGAGACATCTTTGCAGAAAGAAAAATTAAAATATTCCTGTCATTAAAGGTAAACAGGTAGGCTGCAACTGCTGCAAGGAAGTTCACCTGTGAGAGCCTCAGGAAGTGCAGTAAGGACAAGTGCAAGGTGCTCAGACTTTAAGATACTATAAGTATTTTTAACACTTTAAAATACTTTACGTATTTTTTCACTACTTAAACTGGGATAAGAAGTTTTGACCTTTAGGAAAAAAAAAAATTCTATCTGTGATAAACTCAGTCTTAACTATCTGCTCTGAAGGATGAAGTTTGATCATAAGGAGATTAAAGAGGCTTAACTTGACATGCTGAAACAACCCCTTGGGATCTCAAATCTTGTTATAAGTAGGAAGACAAAAGAGTTACACTGAACTAGAATTTCATTTTTAGTCTCTGGGATCTGGCAAATGCTATTCCACAAGATGGGTCTGAAGGTTACAACACACTGGTCAGTGCCCTCCCTGTTTCAAACTCCATTCCAGAATAGGGATGAAGTGCCATGGAGTTTCCTACCCATAAAATTCACCCATCTTATTGAAATATCAGAAATTTTCACTTTATATCACATTATGGTTTCCAAGCTACCTCCCCAGTTATTCAAATTTCTATTCAACTCACTTCTTTAAAATGCTGCAATATCATTCACAATAAAATTGTACAGAAGGGAACAAAGGGTTCTAAACTAAAATATTTGAGCAGTGCTCATTCAGGGGAAGCAAATACTTTGACAAAATTTTTATGTTAATATTAATGTTAATACTATACACTTCTCCAGAAGATTATTTTAATGGCACTGTATCATTTATTGAACATACTAGCATTTTTAATAATTTTTTTTATTTGTTTGAGAAACTGAGTAAAAAATTACATTGGCATTTGCCATTGGGAATCAGAAGGTAGCCCAGTTATTTAAAAGGCAAAAAGCTGATATGATGCTCATTCCCTGTTAATTGATGTTTACAGCTCTGTTTTTGTTAATGTATGGGCTGGGGCTGTCACACTTTATTCAGTTTAATGTTGAAGGAGACAAAAATCTACTAATGCTGATGAATTTTAACATGGATTCTGTTCTGAGAAACACAGAATATAAATTTTTGATTTTTGTTACCAGCTGCATGAGAGAAGCTTCTTATGCTCTCTAAATTTGTTTGCTTTTGTGTAAAAGACAGGTTTCATGGGAAAGCACACATTTCAATATGTGTTCAAACAGTTCCTACCATGGAGCATCTAAATAACTTTCTGAAAGTGAAGAAATAAAGAACACATTGAGAGAAGAGATAGATCATGGGTAAAGTATGTCAGGATGTGCTTAAAAACTAGCATACAGATATTGTAGCATTTATATCAAATATCTTTTTTAAACTCCCTTCAAATATCCATTTCTAAATCTCTGCATAAACTTTCAGTTGAGTCATTTTGTTGCTTAGTTCCACCATGACTCCATCAATGAAAAGATTTATGGAGATATTTAATGGAAAATTATCCCCACCAATTATAACCTGAAATAAATACACAATGGAAATCAACAAACTGCTGTTACTCAATAAACAATTCTCAGCAGTAAGCACTCCAGGCAGTCAAATTTCTCTGCTTTTTTCAAATTTACTTGTTTATGCATGCCTGTTTTAACCTAGAATGCATTTAACAGTTCTCTTTGTTAGGTATTTGCTATTAGTAATACACAGTGTAATGTGGAGTGCTCATCTAAAGTAGAACATCTTTCTGATAGCTGCCATTAAGGAAACAAAAAGACACTAAAACCAGAAACTATCTTGAGACTGAAGTTTTGCACAAGTCACATTTACATGGTTACATAAATCAGACTCCAAAGGAATTTTAGCATGGGAAGAAAAATCTGTGGTTTCTATTGAAATTTCCTTAAGCCTCTTCATTGGTCATTAAGTCAAGTTTTCTACAGGTCTAAAATCCATTTCTACATTAAAAAAAAATCTGTCACATTCTGTAGAATTTTGTAGCTCTATTAAAAAGCAGCAAAATTTATAAACTTCTGGAAGAAAATCCTTCCCTAACATTTTTTCCTAAACAGGTCAAAGGAATAATTCAGCAAAAAAAAATCAAACAAACAACCCCCCAAAATAAACAAACAAAACCAAGAACAGAAACAGACAAAAAAAAAGCAACAAACCAACCAACCAAAAAAAAAAAATCAAAAATCCCCACAAAAAACCAAACCAAACCAAGAAAAGCCTCAAACCAAACAAAACAAGTCCAAAAAACCCAAAACCTTTTCTTAAAGTGAGAATAATAAAAACAAAACTAAAAAAAAGTTCCTTTAATTTTTTTTCTTAAGTCTTCTGAAAAATATGCACCTTCTAAGTCTTTAACACTCAAACTTTTTCAGTGAAGTTATCATGTAAAGCAGAAAAATAATAGAACAGAAAAGAAATAAAATATGGTGCAACGGTCACAGGAAAACTTCCCAATTCTTGCAGTTTTAGGAATTATTTAATACATTTTTTTGCTGGGCAAATGAGTCGAAAATGTAGAAACTATTTTTGGATTAATCTTCCATTTAGGATAACCTAGACTAATCTCTCACTGAAGTATTTTTCTTCCCCTTTCCCCCTGAGTCTCCAGTAAGATTAATGTGTCAGCACAGCACAGTAACTTATTGAGCTTCACAGCAATTCCATTTGGTGGCAAATTATTAATATTTATAAAGAAACTGTGGTAGCAGAAGGCTCTGTGCTGGATTAGCTATCTAGGAACACATTCATAATTTTGGGACTAGAGGAAACACCTCAATGAATATCCAGGTTTTGAGCAGCCAAAGCTGGAAACCAGCTGCAGCATTTCCACAATTTCTGGGCTGTGTTCATCCACATCTTGGAAAACTCCACCAGTTTGGGGATTGCTCATAAAATATGTTGAGGCTTAACTTGTGACTCTTTCTTGGACATTTCCAGGGCATGACCTGGCAGCACCTTGAGTCTCTCCCAGCCTCTCTGGCCACAGAGCTTTGCCATTTCCTCTGCAAAGCTAGCAAGACGAGTTCTCTGCAGAGCATCTCTTTGCTTTTTGGCTTCTGACTGTGCCTCTGGGTCACACTGAGCACCTCGACCAGTTTGCCAGCAGAGAGATGACAAACAGGTCACCAAAGAGGTCCCAGCCCTGTGTTTGCTCCCCTTGGCTTCAGTGGGGCTCAGTGGATGAATTGATCCTTGAGTATTAAAGACAGATCCTTACCAGGGAATGGGAAAGGTGTTGCCCAATTCTGCAGTCACTCAGTCTAACTCATTGCATGAAGTGAAACGTAAAATTTAAGGAATTTAGAGATTTTAGAGGAGCTAAGATTTTAGTTAGAGATAAGCCTTACTAGAGTTAATAAAAATAAATGAGTAGGCCTTGATGAAGTTTTGAGTTCGTAGTTAACTAATAATTGATTGCTTGTCAGCACAATGTTTAGTTAGCTGGGTTTATAATGAAGAATATAGAAACTGACAAATCTCTCTCTTGGACGAAAGGGGGAAAATCAAAATTGAGAAACTAGGTCACAGATAAGTGTCTTAACACCCAATTTTTCCCTCCACTGGGACTTTTAAAACAAAGCTGGGAAAATTACAGGCCAAAGCTACACTGTAAGGAATGAATTGAAGAACAGAGTTTGGACAAACTGGCAGGTTTGTCATGACTGGGAGCAACAAAATCTCACAAGTTCCACATTTCTGTTTCGTACGGGTTTAGCCAGGTTTGCCCCACTCCTGAGGTGCTGCAGTCACTTGTGTCCTGGAGCTGGTTCCCACCTGTGCTGCCAAGGACTGGCATGGGGGAATTCTCTTCCCCAAGACCTGCCAGAGCCAGGGGATAGCTCTGTTTGTGCTGCTGGCACCCACTGCACCAACCTCTGCAGGACAAGGTCCTGCTGAACCAGCACACAGAGATTTAATCTGTGTCTGTGGCTCAGCAGTCCCACCCTGGGATCAATAGGATTGCATGCACAGAGCACAGATTCTGCAATCTGACTCTGAGCTTCCCATTTGTTTGGGTTTGGTATTTTGAAATTTAATTGTGGCCTTGCTGTTGACTAAAATTTTAGTCCCTTCCCACTTCCTCTTTTTATTGCTGGATTTCAGACAAATTTTACTCATTTTACATTCCTTTGAAGTCTGCCTCTCTCCAAGCCCGATCTATTGGCATTGCTGTGCTCTCTGCAGGCCTTCATCAGCATGTTAAACCCCATGATGGAGGAGAAGAACAAAGAGTCAATGTGCTAAAAGAGGGCTTTGGGTGATATATGTTCAAAAGGGATCTTTGAAATCTCACTTAGCTGAAATGGCATGTGTGAAACAGCCTGCCTTCCTGAGGTCATCAGCAAGGTGAACTGCTCTCATCACAGCATAATAAAAGTGCCATTGTTTTACGTATAGCAATTCTGGATACACTCTCCCTTGCAGTGAGCAATTTGTCCAAGGATAAAAGGGAAGTGTTCACACTACACTTTTTATATGATCATTCCTGTTTGAGGAATCTTAGCAGTCAAGCTTGTTAAAGCAGGCGAATGTGAAGAGGAAAAACATAATAGACAAAGAACAGAAAACAGGACAATATGTAGGATTGGGGGAAAAAATAAAGATAATAAATAACATAGGCTGTGTGTTTCTTAATATCATTAAGGGGAACTAAAAAGTTAAAACCTTTCCTCAGTGAATTCTGCACGGCATAAATAGACTGTTAGGTGCTTTTCTGGTAACATGCTCTACCAGCAGTGCTCAGCCCATGAGAGAAATGCTTTTAGCTCAGTCTCATGTCCCAAAGAGCAGCTAGAGGTGGAGGCTCAGGGAAGAGGGTGACAGCTGTGCCACCACACAACTGTGTCTCCCTCAGACACTCTCAGCTCCTGAGGTTAGTTACTCAAGGGCAAACCCAAGATAATTTGTTTAACAGTCAGCCAAAAAATATTCCCCGCCTTGCCCCATGTCTTAACACTTTTTAAAACATATATAGACTTTATTTTGCACACACAACCCTTTATGACAATGATTCCCCTGGCTTCCTACACTGCTTGTAAAACTGAGCCTGGACAACTAAAAGTGGCATGTTTTTCAAATGTTCACAGGACATTTAAATGAACATCAAGAAGAATAAACCAAAGTCCCTGTAACACAGCATGAGTCTGTGCAAGCTTTGGGCTTCTGGATTAAAATTACTGTAAATTCTGTTTTTTAAAAAAACATGTTACTTCTCTCACTTTTCAGAGCCACAGGAACACTGTGATGAGACAATTAGAGACACTCACACTGAGCAACTCAATTACTGTAGATGCAATTTTATGAGCAGATTAAAATCTTTGACCACTTAATGATGATTGAGTATTTCATGCCCCTTCCTATTAGCAAAAAGGGACCCTCTGAGCGATGGGAGCTTCTGCCATTGGGCCCTTGCCCTCCCAGGGTGGCACTTTTCCCACTGTTCCAAGGCAGGTCTCACACCACTGCAGTGGCACACACTCAGCAGCTGCTCTGAAGGTCCATGAATGGCAAAAAGGCAAATTATAGCAACTTAAATAATTTGCTTCTTGAGGAAGTTCCTCTCCTCTGTGCAAAAAATGTTACTCTAATTTTTAACTGAAGGAGTTGGTGCCTGATTGAAACCCGAGAACTGGATTAAAATTAAAAAAAAAAAAAAAGAAAAGAAAAAAAGAGAGAATAAGGGCTGTTTATATTGCCTTCTGATTTCAATGTCTTCATGAATCCACTGCAGGGTTTGGCCCTTTAGGACCTTCCTAACACCTTCCTCTGTCCCTTCCTGTGACTTGAAGACTTTTGTCTTCTTACCCAGTATACAGCAGGGTCATCCAGAGAAACCAAAAATCTATTGCCACCTCTTAAGAGGCCATCTATGAGTATCACTTCAGGATATGGAATGTCTCTCCCACAGAGCTATATGCACAAGGAAAATCACTTTTCAGGAACAGACAGACAAAAGAAACGTGGGGAATGATTTCACAGAAAGTCTTTGACACTTTGCTTGGTCTTTTAGAGAAATACTTACTGTTTTATTTGGATTTTTTACTGTCACTTTAATTTACATGTCATTTTCTCTTTTGCTGAATGAGGCTGTCATCCAGCTTTGCTCTCAAAGGCCAAGGACTTTGGCAGGACTAAGAAACATCTGGCCAAGGTTCATGTGTCCCTGGTGGAAATTTGCAGATCAGCTCCTGCAGAACACATCCCTTGGGCAGATTCTGACTGATGGCCAAGAGCCGTTGGAGTACACAAAACAATGTTTAAAGCTGTGCTTAAAAACATTAATTCCTGAAAATGTCATTTGCAACTCCGTTATGCATTTTATGAACTTTAGCTTATGCTCAATGTGGGCAGAATACGGCAGAGTCAAAGTTAAGGGGAAGAAAAAGGCCTTTAGAGAACCCCAACTCTAGGGCAACACTACTGAAAATAATTCCTTTCATACACAAAGGCAACTTTTCAGTGTTCCCTTTGAGCTGCCTCAAAGCAGCTGTTTGCCCTGACACATCCTTTTTAAATCAAGGCTGGCAAGAACAGGAGTTTCTCCTTGTTTAGGGCTTATTTCTCTCTCTCTTTGCAAAACAACAACTTTCCTCCTTTTGGTTGAATAATTTTCCATGGTATTCTGTGCTCTAAGGTATACATTATTTATATTTTTGCACATTAAGAAGCAGAGCTCACTGCTTGATCACTGACAGACCAACAGTCAAGGAAGAACAACATGAGTTCAACTAAAGGCTCTGCTACCAATTGTCTGGAAAGAGGGTAGTCCAACAGGTCTTAACTGGACAAACTTCCAATGAATCTATAAATAACAGAAAAATAAAATATATTACTAGTAAAGAAGAACATATATTTTGCAAATGAAGATCTGTTTGCCTACCTGACCTCCTCGTCTTCTCCAAGCTACAGGTTACAGCAAAGCTTTTCATACAGGTCACATTCTCCAGTTCTGCAGTTCAACAATGATGAAAAAGAGGATTAATGGATATGCGTGTACATTATTAGTTTTTATTTAAATTCTCACACAAAAGTAATTTAAGAGTGAGATATGCACCTATATGTGTGATATCATCCACATAAACTATTTAATGCCATTAACACCTGAGGCAAATCACAACATCGAAGCACACAATCTGTTCCACACCAGTGACACATAGAAGT
This sequence comes from Taeniopygia guttata, assembly GCF_048771995.1. NCBI lineage: Eukaryota > Metazoa > Chordata > Aves > Passeriformes > Estrildidae > Taeniopygia > Taeniopygia guttata. The sequence goes on along the minus strand of NC_133032.1, from coordinate 31,421,551 downwards.
AAAACCCAATCATCAGTTTCCCCACATAGATTTTCTTTTAGGAAGAGACAAAAATTCTTTTTATAACCTGATGAGAACCTGATAATCAGTTCTATTTCTTAGTTCCTAACATCCAGATGCAATAAACACACACAAGCACATGTGCCACCAGGCTGAAGAGGTCTGTGGCTTTCTCAAAAAAGAAGATAAACAGTGATTTAAAGCATTACAGGGAGTTTTGTCTCCCTTTACAGAAAAGCTGCTGCATACATATGTCATGAAAAATTTCAGTTCTATCCAGGTAAAGGTCATTGAAATTTTAACCTTTTTTATTTCCTGCTTAGAAATGTGCTGAATAGCCAGGTCTTTGTATTTTTATAACTCTTTAATGTTTCTCTTGGCCTGTCATACACATACAAAGCAAACTAGAGTCTGAAACCCTATATAAGGTCCTAATATTCAATGGAGGTTGATGATAGTTGCTCAGTGACTTTCATTAATTCATTATCCTGGTTCATACCATTAAATAGTCCACTAGAACTAACCTGCATTATCTGGGTCATTCAAAACTCAGTAGAGCTATGAGATTAATCAGATTTTCTGGGATTTTTTTACCTTTTTTTATTTTAGAAAAAAGAATTTAAGCTTTCCATTTTAGCCAATTTTACTAAGGAAGGCAAACTCATTGTCAAGCTTCACTGAAATGTGACAGAAAGATAAAAGTCTCCAATAGGTTCCTACAAGCTTTGCAGAGGCAGGTGAATAGCTAGAGGAAAAAGATCCTACAACTGCCCTGACAGAGAAAAGCACACAGCATAAAATGATGTAATATTCGATGCTGGAGAATCAACATAGCAGGAAAAAGCTGAAGACTGCAACCAGCAAGTTGCCAGCAAGGAAAATTACAGACTCTCATGAGCACCTGAGAAAAAAATGCCCTTTGTTTTGTCTTCTGGTTCCAGGCCAATTTTATATTCAACACATAATGTTTTTTTACCTATAGATTTCATATTGAGACCATACAGCAGGACTGCTCAGAAATCCACTCATTCTATTTCTTTGACTCCATCGAGTTACCAGGCATTTGGTCATTTCCTCAAACTTCCTGGAATATTCCATATTTCTAACCTTCTTCTGGTCACTACAAACCACTGCATGTGAACCACAGCACTGGCTGAAGCTCTGAAGTTCAGAACTCCAAAAATTAATTCAGCAGAGCTAAAATTATAGATCAATGTAAACAAATTGAAGCTCTATCAGAAAGTGTTACCTTTCACTTTGACATCTAATAGCCCAATCAAAGTTCCATTAAACACAAAACACCATTTCTGAATTCCTTCACAGCTGGCTTGCATGCTATAGTAACCATTAGTGTCTCACTTTCTCTTCCTTTTATCCCACAGGTTATAAGCACAAACAGAGATGAGGAAATTGCAATGTGTGACAAAATGGTGATTCTTTGGCTGCATATTTTTGCAGTATGAAATATTATGATCTTCTTTCTCTGCCTGTCTCTTTTTCTCTGCTTTTTTCCCCCCATGAAGTCAATTCCCATGTTAATGCTCAGGGCAGAGTGTATCACTGCAGGGCCCAGATGGTTAACTGTGGAAAACTATTCTCCATCTGGTTCCTTAGCAATATCCTCAAGCAGATAAGCTTGCAGCTCTGAAACTGTGTGAAGTGTTCCATGCAGCTGCTGTCTTTAGAGATACTTGCCCTGTGTCTGGCTTCAGTTTTAATTCAGGAGGAGGAGCAAGGTTATGAAAAAGTCCTGCAATAGTATCAAAATCACTTGAGAACAGGAAAAAAAGTAATCCTAAAAAAGTTCTCCTAACAACTGTCTTGGGTTTTATAATAAATTGAAGTCCTTTGAATTTTTACACCTATCCATATTTCTTGTTTTCCAAATCAAGGCAGGTACTTATTTCCTTTAGCTGCATGCCCCTTTAGTGAGAACATGGACTGTTTTAAACATCAGGATGCTACTGCCTCGTAAAAAATGTGATGCAAAAAATCTATGGTGATGTCAAGAATAAAGTAAAATCAGGGGCAAACACTTACTTCCAAATAGCAACTAGAAAGTATCTCAGTGCAGCTGGAGGGAAAAAAGAGATGACCTGGATGCTAATACATGTACAGATGGGATGCTTGGACTGCAAAGCAGGCAAAATCCAATAGAAAAGAGAATATTTCTAAGAAGTTGTAAAATAAAACCAGAAAGAACTTTACTGCATTCAAACTGCCAAAGTCTTCAAGAAGACCAGTGAGACTGGGTCTTTCCTCAGGCTGCAGTGAGGTTTGGATCAGGCCAACAGTTGTACTTTGAGAAAAGAAATAATAAATTTGCTGGAAAATATTCTAGAAGGATGATGTTGGATGGTTTGATTATGTGAGGAAGGCATCTCCCTTTATGTACAAGATTTATTAATGCTAATGATCAGGAAGGAGTTAGAAATGCTTTGTGCAGAGATGCTCCTTCATCCCACTAGGGTGACCATGAGCAATGCCAAGATCAGCTGGGTGATATTATTGTCCTGGGTGATGATATTATTATTATTATTATTAGTAGTAGTAGTAGTAGTATTAATATTAGTATTAGTATTATTAGTTCTGCAAACCATTTAGCTCTCAGCACTTCTGGAACAGACCAGGAGGATTTGCAATCCAGAGCTGGTTTTGGCTGGAGCAGGATAACTGTGGAGAAGTGCTGCTTCCCAGCCAGCCTGCTGCCTGCTGCTCCCAGCTGCCTTTGGATGGAATTGTGCTGAGCTGGTTGGTTTTTTCCAGGCTGGAGCCTGAGCTTCAAGCCAGAGTCAAATATTGAGTGGGCAAAACCAGGAGCAGCCGACAGCTGGTCTCTGGTCCCAGCTTTGGCCCAACACTTTGAGGGTGGTGTGGAGCATTCACAATTAACTGGATTTTTGTACATTTCTGAGGAAGAGATAATAAAGGAAATTCATATTTTTAACTGCTTTATGAGTCAAACTAAGCAGAATTTTACAGGATTATAAAAAAACTCCTTTTGAGTAGGGTCCTTCTCCCAGCCAAACAGCAAAGGGACAGTGCACAGGAAAGAGCTACTGCATCTCAAAGGAAAGAATATGCTAAAGCATGCTGAAGCATAAATTGAGAGGTTAAAAGAATATTCTGTAATAAGTGTCGGGATTAAAAAAAGCACAGCCATATTAAATTAATGTCAGAATGCAAATTTATACATGATGGTTTCATGGGAGATAGTGAAGTGGCCAGTGTGCTGAGGATGCAGTTTGAACAGACAGCTCAAGGGTGAAGTACTGAACATAACAGAGGAACTAGAAATTAAACAGAATTAAGGGGGTAACAGAATAGAAAAAGCTCTGTGCTGATGTTTCACATTGTCCTGGTTTCAGCTTGGGGCTAACATTCTTCCTACTGACTCATACAATGCTGTGTTTTGGATTCCCGATGAGAATAATGTTGATAACAAACCAATATTTTAGCAGTTTCTAAGGTTTTTTCCCCCAAAGTTAAATACTTTCCAGTTTCCCTGACATGCCCTGTCAGTGAGAAGTTGCACAGGACACTGGAATGGAGCATGGCCAGGACAGGAGACCCAAAGTGGCCAAAGAAATATTCCATATAATTATCATTAGTAGAAGTAGCAGTAGTTGTTGGAGTATATTTTACTTTAATTGTTAATCTGTTTTTATCTCAACCCTTGAGTTTTACATTTGCCACTTCTCCCATCCCAGCAGTGTGGGCAGTGAGAGGTTTTGTGCTGTTTTCAGCTGGGGTTAAACCAAAACTCACAGTGCTGGCCAAAGGAGGTAGACAGATAAGAGAAAATATTCACACTGAATAAACAAATTCTTCCAAATTCTTCACAAGAAGCAACTTAAGAAAGAGAGAAATGACAAGGAAACATTTATGAACTTTCCTTGAGGGAAAAGGGCATGGTCTTAAATTAATTATTAAAGTCTTAATGAAATAAATTGAAATATCACACTTTACAGAAAAACGAAGTGAAAAATATCATTCTTAGAGTTCAGGATTCATTATTTATACCCACTTTCCCCAGTGCACATTTCTAACCAGGAGGGAACTATTCAGAGGCTGATTTTTGTTTCCTTTTTTGTTTTAGGATATGTTTGATATACATCCTTCCCACTTGTGGTGATGTCAATGAGCCCAATGCCTTTAACAAAAATGGATACAGGCTCTTCACTCCACCTCAGGAGTCTGCCCTCATCACCTCATGATGAGAGAGATTTATTATTAAATATTAATATATTTAATATAATTTGTTAAATAATATTTATTTTATTATTATTATTATATTTGTTTCTCCAAGCATCCTTTTACCAAGGCCACAAAAAATACATTTCTCTAGTTTTTGTATGTTCCTTGAACATTAATTTGCACAGCAGAAATAAGGAGTTTTTTGCCACATTTCCTTTTTAATGGACCTGAAGTCTCAAAGAAAAATAGGAGAGATTAAGATCTGTAACTATTTCATAAAAATGCTAAGGAAATCTAAGTGATAATAGATATGCAGAGCGATACTGCTAAAGAGAACTTCTAAACTGAGTCACATATGAGTATTTTAATGAATGTACAATGTCCCTACAGCCTTGAGAAGAAAATTCCCATGTGAGAGTATGTTTTTTCTTTAGCTTATTCTCCCTGATAGCCATGATGACAGATCTGTGGGCTCTGGAGCCTACAAGGAAACTTGCTGCAGTCCTATTAAAGCTTTGCAGTTGTGCTATTCTCTCTCCTTGCCTTCCAACTCCAGCTCTGGTCTGGAGTGGATGCTGTGGGATGTCTGGCTATCCAACTGACCTGTTTCATTAGAGGAAATTCACCCATAAAATATAACCTGGGATATTGAACTAGACAAACATTTTGCTTCAGTGTGGACGGCCACTGAAATATCTGTAAAAAAGTATGAAAATGTGCCAAAAAAGGAAAGTCCTCAAGTGACTTTTTCCTGCTCTGGAGAAATTAAATTTATTTAATTAAATTAAATTAATTAAATACAACAGATTATTTTTTTTTTTAAGAGCAATATACCACCTATTTTGGATTTTTTTTCTGCCTTTTATTTTTTTAATAGCTGACAAACTATACCTGCTCATGGTTGATCTTTCAAGGCCTCTAATTTATTTGAATTTCAAGGAAACTGAAAAAATAATGTGAAAGCCTAAAGGGCAGTAGCTTCTAGCAGAGGCTTCTCTTTCCCATTCTGTAAATCTAATGATGCATGCCATCCTGAGCTATGAGAAATGTGCTGGACTGTCATTGCAGCTGTCAAAAACATGTGGCAGTTTCATTTAGTCTGGAGCAACTTTGACCACTTTTGCCAAATTTCATTAGGACAGATTTGCAGATGATGCAGCTGACACAACTGATTTTCAGCTCCCAGCAGTTTGTGTTGGAGGGACAGATGCTTGTGAAAATATACAAGCAGAACAAAGAGGAGGGCGACCACACAGTGAGAAAACTAATTCATCCAATTAGCAATTGACCATGAGCAAGTCTTGGGGAGAACAAGTATTAAATATGCACCCATAAAAATTAATAAAAATCTTTTTTTAAGCATGTGAAAGTAGTAAACTCACTTAGCAAAGGGTGAGAGAGAAACCTCAAGCATCAGTTTGGCAACTTCCCTGTATATTGCTGATGGCACTGAATAAAGTGAATAAAGTGCCTTACCTGCATCTACTTCCTGAGACATCAAAGCCATTTCAGATTTAAGTGAAACAACTCTCTTAAATGATATACAGGGAATTTCAGTAGCAACCTAAGAGGTGCTGCCCATGCTTAGAGACTCCCAGTGACACATGTTTGCTCCTAGGAGCTCTAAACCAAGACTACTTCCAGTCATTTTCCATATGTGCTCTTACATATTCATAAAACTCATCAGAACTTGTATAGGATTCGCTGTCATGCTTCATAATAAGTCATGTACAGAAACTTCAGGCTGAAAATACTGTAATTTTCAAAATATATATATATATTTTTTAAATATCTATATTTTCTTAAACACAGAATAGACTGCAAAGGCACAGCCAGATGTAACTCTACTCAGAGGTTATTTTGTGTAATACACTTAGTCTCCTTCTATTTTTAAGTCCTCACTTCAGCTCCTTGCAGCTGCAAGTTTTGTCTTAAAGGGGAGAATAAATAAATAAATCCCAAAGAACAGAGCTCATAACAGTACATTAGCATAGACTCCTTTGTGCTTCTTGCTCCAGATGCTCTGAATGACAGCAAATCCTTTCAAGTGCTTCACAGCGGCTCCATCAGTGAATCTTTTTATTATCATCACAGCAGTTAAGGCTGCATCTACACTGAGAGGGAATTGCACACCAAGCTGGGTTGTGAATTTGTGTCATATCAGCTCTTTACTGCCCTGTGTGGGTATTCAAGACTGTGCTAAGGGCAGATTTGACATCCATTTGTTTTGGCAGCCTGTGCCCTTCTCCTCTCCCTCTCTTGACCACCCAGCTCCCTCCAACATCTCCCTTTAGGCATCCTGGTAAAATTGTTTGTGACACTGTGGGAAGAACTGATCCAGAATAATAAAAGCCATTTTTCCTAAGTTATTTTAAACCTGTTCCAATCCCTTGAGGCAGTTCAAGGCATGGATGCAAAAATACCTGTGCTAGCACAGCTGAGGAGAAGTGAAGGAACAGAACAGGCAGGCAGCATTAGCAATCAACCTCTCACCCTGCTAAATAACTATAGCAACTTACACCCAGCTTACAAAAAGCCTCAAAGTACTACATCCTCAAAACAAACAAACAAAAAACCCAAAACACATCACAATTTTCTTTCTGTTGTTTTAGACATTGAAATTGGCTCACCAGCAGAAGCAAACTCCCAGTCACAGTGCAGGGGAAAAGGTGGGAGTATTCAAACACGTATGGAGAGCAGGAGGGACGTGGAGGGAGTGACTCCATCTCTTTGGCATCTGATTGCAATTTGATTTGCTTCAGCTGTGGCTGAAAAATGCCCCATTTGGTATTCATGTCCTAAATTTGTTAAACAAGTGTTGGTTCAGGAAACAAGGTGTTTCTGTGATTCCACTCCTAAGCTCCCAGCTTGGGACTGCTGACATATTCTGGTTTTCAGAAATCTGATAAGAGCTGAGCTCCAGATGGGCAGTCAGTCCCTCTCTTGGGGTGCTGGAGACTGACAGAAGCTAAGTGATTTCTGCAAGCAGAAGGCTATTCTGTGCTATATATTTTCTGTTAAAAATCCATAGAAATGAATAAAATATTACTATTTTTGACCAAATGACATTCACTATATGAACAATTCACACAGCAGACACAACCATTGAAGCAGAAAAGTACAAACCAACAGCAGTCAGAACTGAGTAAATATTTGCATTTAAATGTTTTGCATAAGACACTAAAGAAAAACCTTTCCCCACATCATTTAGAAGAAAGAATAAGCACTGTGATGCCATCAATGTGAAACTTTTGTTTTTAATTCAAATTGCTTTTCAAAATCACACATTTTCCTTGAACAATAAAAAAAAAAAATCCAAAAACTTAGATATGGAAAATGAGAAATACATACTTGGGTTGCTCAAATTTTTCTGGACCAAAAGAACAAGATTTAAAATTGTAAAATTGCTAGAGAAACAGAGAGTCTGAGTCCTTCCCAGCTTTAATGACATGGCAGGGAGTGATCCTGGCGCTGCAGAACGTGGTTTGAAAGGGAGAATTCCGCTGGCAGGAGCGGGGGAGATTTCTCTGCTGTCAGTCACCAGGAAGCAGATGGCACGTTTTGGCTGAGTGGGTTCTCAGGCATCTCATTTCAGCAACCACTTCAGTGTAGCTGACAGCAGCCTCAGATGTGGAACTGGCTGCCCAAACACGGCTCTGACAGCCCCAGTGAGGTGAATCCCCAATCCCTGCAAGATCAGCCAGGAATGGGAGCACAGGAGTTCTGCCTGCCCTGTGCAGGGAGAACTTTCCTCTCATCTCCAGGCAGTTACTTGCAAACTCTTCAAGGTAATAAAGAAACAATAAAATTGATTCTACTGTGATTATTTAGCATAAAAACAAAGGCTATTATTTCTGTTATTATTGTTGTTGTTTTTGTTAGCAGTCTGAGAGTGTCAAATGTAGGAAAATAATGAAAATGGTCTTCATCTATCACATCAGCTTAGAGAAACAAAATGTTTTTAATGGCTTTTGCCTCATGAGGGAAATTCAAAGATTGCATAGGAAAACTGTGTTGGATGCCTTTTGGTATGAACATTGCGACCCCATTGCCTGGGTGACTTGAGGCATGCAGTCCTCCTTGTTGGAGGACTATTCCCAGCTCCCAGGAAATGTTAAAAAGCCCCATGCAAGCCAATTCCCTGCTGCTTTTGAAAGTGCCAGTAAATATTCACTTGGTAGTTTAGGCACTGGAAAAAAAAAGTGGCCCTAGACCTCTCACCTACCATCATAGACTGTGTGACAATGCCAGGAACTCAGCTCCAAATTTTTGAACACCAGGCCAGTGCCTGCAGCACAAAGCATCCATCCTCACTCCATCAGTCTGACATGAAAAGTTATTCTGGATGTCCTCTTAGTAAGAGTGTGGTTAATAGAGGTGCCACCAAGTGATGCAAACAGCCATCAGAGAATCAAGTTCCCTGTACAGACATTATGTACCATCTTAAAACCTGAGAGTAACTGTCCAAAATACAGTAGTCAGGGGTAAAAAATCCTACAGAACTCACTCGTTCACTCAAAAAAATAACAGGCAACATAATTTTAAAATGGATTGATTCTCCTTGCCCATGATCATATGTTAATCCTCTTGTCTGGCACAAAGCATACATGCAAATCAGGAGACAGAGATCTCTCAGCACTCACATGCAGACAAAAGGACACTTGGGGGTGGTTTGAACTAAATAAGGTATAAACATATGCATATGTAGAGTCCAGACATCTAAATTTAGTAAAGCCCTGGTGCCCCAGTCATTAGTGCAGAGGTATCACTTCATTTTATTTGCCATATAGGAACTGAGAGAGTGATATACAGCAGGATGAGGACATGAACTTACACCCAGTATCTGTGCTAAGAACAAGTTCCAAGTATATAAAACACCTGTAGATTAATTGAAATCATCAGTAGATAGACAATAAATCACTTTACTGACAGTATTTATCACTCCATTGAATCTAAGCCCATTAATTCTCTTTTATTTCTTTGGCCACAACCAGACTGTAGATATAAAATTGGCTTTTATGCAAATGAGTGTTATTGCCATGAGACACTGAAATTACTCTGGCAGTACCATCCAAAAAGCCATAGGCACAGCATAGTTATGCTTTACCTGTGTATATTGTAACTGTTGATTTTAGGTTGATTTTAGTGCATACCCCACTGAATGAAAAGAGAAAGAAATAAATGCACAGAAATTTGAATGTGAAGAGGAAACCCCCCACTATATTTCATTAGTCTGCCACCTACACCAACAAAAGTCTATAATAAAAAAGACAGATATGGCCACAGTTCTTCTTATCAGGGTGATCTGTGGGGTATTGAGACAGACAGCCAAGGATACAAAGAGTTCATGGGCTAATTTCACAGCCCACAGCCACTGCAGTGGTCTTATTAGGCAAGCTTGCACAGAAAAGAGAAAGGCAATAAATCTATATGAGTTTTCTTGGCCAAAAGAAAGCAGTGCCATGAAAGAGAAGTGCAAGAACAAGATCCTCAGAAAAAAAAAAAAACCCAAAATGTATTGACTGATACATCACTCACTAGGAACTGAATTAAAATGAAATTTGTATAAATAACACGTATCAACTATTAATGTGGCTGGATCACCTGCCCACCCCTTCTTTAAACAACTGCTAACTCTATGAACCCAGAGGGTGGGAAAAATACACAAAGACCAAAATTAGATGCCTTGAGCTTTTTTTTCTTTCCTGCAGAACTGCTGCAGATGATTTATTAGTGAATGGATATCTGCCATCCATTTTAAAATTAAAAATCCCTTGGAGGCTCTGCAGCCCCCTCCATTACATTACCAGAGTGTGCAAGTCACAAAGGTACAGCTGGGACAAGAAATGTGCTCCATCAGTGAAAAACTTTATTTTCTTCCCAAGTGCCAAAAGTCTTGAAGTGTGCAATTTGAATCATCCTTAAATTCCCCAGCATGTTTAAGCACTGTGCTAATAGGATAGTATTAAAGTATTAAAGGATACAGGTTAATCCCAGTGCTCTTATGCCTTGGTCTCTTGGTGGCAGCTGGGGCTTGGAGTAAAGAAATGTTAAGCCCAGACTCCATTCATGAGTGCTGAGGAGGGAGAGAGTCACAAGTGAGATTTCAGCGAAGCATTCTCCATTTCACCTCTTCAATTTCACTCTCATTTATGGCTTCAGTTTCTAGAGGGTGAATTCAGCAGGCACAGGGTCTGGCCTCTTGTCTCAGCCTGGGTAAACAGGGAGCTCGACTGCTTCTGTGTGTGTCATATCCCAAGGCTAAGTGCACTCTTCCATGAAGCCACTGACAGAAATGAAGGGTAATAATGATGCCCAGGAGAAACAGGAGAAAACTGGAGAGGAGAAAAAAATAAACAGGCAGACTGACACACCTAAACCCTACTCGAGTTCAGTATCCTCAGCTGGGCCCCTACACTCCCATATAAATTATGTGCCCTGCTGCCTCCCCTGCTGTCATGTTGTGATCACCCTTGGCCAGAGATGTGTGGTACTTTTATGTTAGGAAATAACAGGGTTATTAGGGTTAAATAACTAAAGGGTTACTGAGGCTCCTCAGTCCTGGCTCATACTGTGTGTGATGTTTATACGCAGGTATATATTTTATAGCTGTAATTTAAAATGGATCTTAAGACAGCTTAAGAAACACTTTCTCTGACAGTCATGAGAATACAAACACCCTTCACCAGGTTTCCAGAAATGCCAACATTATGAGAGGGATTTTGTGTGGTTCAGAGATGGAATTTGCAGCGTGCCAGGCTGATGGCACATATCTCCTCATCCTTTGGATGCTGACTCCAGCTTCTGCTGCAGCCATCTGATGGGATTTGCCCTGGAGCAGCGATTACACTGCAAAACAGATCAGCTCCTCTCCTTGAAATAGCTTTGCAACTGGCCTAGGGCGCCAAAATCATAAAACGTGCACAACCTGGGGATTTCCCACCAGGCAGCTGTAGATCAAGCAGACAGCTTATCTAAGGGGCTGCTAATTGAGAGGACAAACCTTTGGCTGGGATTAATTAGTACACCTCAGCCTGTGATGACTCGGGTCCCATCAGCAGGGAGCATGAGCACGTACGTGCCTCATAATTTTATTCACACAGCTTTGTTGCTTACAGTACTTTTCAGATCTTAAATAATTAGTTCTACCTGACAGAACTTGTTAAATCTTAAATAATTGTGAGGAAAAAAGACTGAATAATATTGTTGCTTGTTTTTTTTTGTTTTTGTTTTTGGTTTTTTTTTTTTCAATCTCTTGGTGGCAGTTGTATCCTATATGCAGACTTTTGCCAATACACTGGAGTTGGCCAAAGAAAAGCCTGTGGAGGTGGATCTGCTTTTACACCTTAGAAACAGAAATTGAGCACAGACAGGTCTTCAGAGCCTGATGGATTTAAACCCATCTGTGCTAGTCAATGGATGTATATGCCATGGTTCTAGTTTAAGATATTGGCTTAGAAGATGCTCAACTAAAAAAGGACTTAGTTTAAGGATTTTTATAGCTTGGCCAGAACAAAGTCTGTTCTATTCTTTATACAGGTCTTTTGAAGTCCACAGAACACTGAGCATCTATTTTTTTCCCCAAAGGAAATTATTCAATGTTTTATTTTTTAACAACAGCTGAGTTGCCATGTACAGAGACTTTAGTAAGAGAAACCTGTTCACATCAAGAGTAGAGGAAAAAAAATTGTATTAAAGAATAGCATGTGGATATGCTTTTTATGGATGTTTCCAAATACAAATGTGTTTTAAAGCCAGTAAAGTAATAGAAGTTTTTTCCAGTTTTCTTTTCTTTAAATAACAAATTTGAAAAATAAGGAGATTAGACATATGACAGGCAGCACAGACACAATACTAAAAATGAAATAAGAACTAAATAAATAACAAATTAAACAAATAGGAATTTGCATGTAACACAAAGCAACCTTGCTCTTCAAAGTGGATGAGTTCCACTATTTCCATGTCAGCAAACTGCAAAATATTTGGGCAAGTTAAGAGCAAATTAAGAAAATGGAAGGCACCAGCCACAATAAATGTGTGCAGCAGAATGAGAGAGGCTTCATTTAAGTTGATGCTGTTAATTAAATGGATATTAAAGCAAAAATCCTTCTCAAAGCACACATCACAGAACCAGCTGTGACCCATGGGAGCTGCAAGGTCTGGGTGCCAAAAGGTGTTTTATCTCCTGAGGGTGGGCAAGGAATTTGCTCCATGGATGATGGACGAAGCTGAGCTGCAGAATTGCAGCAGCTCCCACAAATCCTGAAACCATCCTCTCAGTTCCTCCTGTGTCCCAGGATTTGTAAGGTCTGAAAAGTAATTCAGTGGGTATGAAAACTGAGGGCCACTTGTGAATCTATCTATGTAGATAATAGGGGAATAAAGGAGCAGAAATCTTCATGAGGGGTAAATGTCTCTGAGTCGCTGCCTCCTGTTTGGAGGGGCAGGGAGAAGGCAGAGTTTGCTCAGAAACTGGAGCTCAGCTGGGTTCCCTAGGTGCAACCAAATAAACTGAAAAGTGGCTATAATTTGATCTCTGTTCTGCTTCTGGGGAAAAGCAAATATATGCTGCCCTTTGCTCAGAGCTGAAGGCAGACTGCCTGTCAATGCAGAGCCCTGGGAGAACATTCTGGATGTGAGCAGCAAAGCTGAAGTCCAGTGCTTCACGAGGCTGTTGGCAAAAACACTTACGGGAAGCACACTCATCCAAAGGCAATTAACAGATAGGGAACACTACAAAAAAAGTTTTAGTACTCTGCCCGATCTTATCAAACATAAAAGATGCTTTTGGTCATGTGCACACATGTAGTGGATGAAGGAGAGAATAAGCATGGAAATGTGTCCAAGGATACACACAGATCCAAAAGCCAGGGATGATTCACTCCCCTATTATAGCTGCAGCAGAACAACTACAAGATTGATTGCAAGATCAATGCAATCAGCTAGGCAGTGAGAGCTGATTATCTGGGAATTCTGAGTAAAGATTATCCATAATAGAATAAAGGGCTGCTGCCCAGCCAGCTACAAATCACAGGAAAAGTAAAAAGTGCATTACAGGCTCCTCAACAGGGCATCACCATGTGAGGATGAATGAGAAAAAAATACCTGTCCTCTTTTAAGAGAAGTTTAATAAGCGCTGTTTAAAATTTCCATCAGTAACATAAGTGGAAGAGTCATGCAAGTTTTGTATTCTACATTTGTACCAGCTATCACTGGTAATATCTATCTGGTTCTTTCTGCCAGCTTTCAGTTCTGTCCTTGCTATCTATGTTTAACACGGATATTTTCATTTAGTTTCAAGATATGAGTTGTTTTCCTCAACAGAGGAATTAATCTACTGATGCTAATCTGGTGAGGGGTAGAACCAGAATCTTGTCAGATTTCTAAATAAAACAGCATAAGTGACATGTTTTATTTACAGAAATATATAAACAGTGTGTATATAGGCTGAAAATCTGTGAGTTACTTACAGAAGTAAATGTCACCATTAAAAGTTAATTAACTTTTATTTTTCATAGTCATTATTGACATAGACTATTATATAGATGATATTTGTTATCTTATAAACATATCATCCATTGAGAGATGAGGTTGAAAAGAGGAGGGGAGAGTCACAAGTAGGGTTAATAAACTCTAAAAATGTCTCCTCCCAGGTGACTGTTATCTTGACATGATGGAAGGCAGCTTAGATTATCTGTGTAGTGTTTTTCCTCAAACACAGCTTGATCCCAGAGCCACTACAGCACAAGGCTGGGAAAGCCAAGGGGTCAGAAATACACGGTGTACAACAACAGCAAACAACTCTCAACAAATATAGGCTGTAAAAATACATTAAATCTCATGTGGTGATGGATCATTGAGCCAGATGGGAAGAACACAGAAATGTAACAAATGCTACAAGGAAGTTGTGAGTCTTTGGGGGATCAAGTGACCTGCAAAAGATCTAATTTTCAGCACCACATGCCCAATGTCACTTGAAATCATAAAGTCACAGGGTCTTGGTCTCTTGCACACAGTCACACTGAAAGTAAGGTTGAAGTGGAAGGATGGTTTTCTACTCAACAAAATAATTTCCTGCATAAGTCATTGAATGCCACTGTAACACTTTTTTCTAAACATGTATTAAAAGTTTTCCACTAGAGAGACTATCTTGATTCTTATACACAAAATTTCAAAATAGTAGGCTCTGAAGTCTTTTAGCAAATATGTAGAAAAATACATCTTTTAAATAATATATAATTTCATAATTTTTTGCATGTTTCTTATTCATTTCAGAAGTCATTTAAAAATGAAGATGAAATCCTTGTAAGATCACTCAAAAAGATCACATTACATGTTCATTCCTATGACAAACATTCAGTGATTTCCACTTTTGGTACTTCTGTTGTTGGGGTGGGTCTGACCATACTCTTGTTCCGCTCCTGTTTTCTTTCACTTGAAATTCACCTGTTGCTCCCTGCTCCCAGTTTTCAGTTCTTTTTACTTCCATTCCTCCAAATCAAATTGGTTCAGCTACCAGGCAAAAGCCTCCAAGAGCAAAATCCTTCAGTGCTTGAGATGCCTCAGCACCCAGGTTAGGAAAGCAACACACTGCAGAGTGCATTTTGTCCAAGCTCCAACAGTGTTTACAATTTCATTTAGCTTATATGAATCTGTAAAACATTCCCCAGTATTCAGATATTCGAGGTGGTTCATGTATTCTCCTTTCTGCAAAAATTCTGCATTTGAGATTAGACACCTCTCCCAGTGGAAATTTCGTCATGACCAATACATTCGTGTGAAAAGTTTCAGCCCCAATGAACTGACATTTTTCTGATGAAAATCTTGCCCCAAACCTCTGAACTATCTCAATGTGCAGCCTCGTGGTACTAAGGCAACCACTGCCTCAGGCTCTTTGCTTTAATTTTATACATTTTCATCAAACCCTGATGTCCCTCGTGGGTTTGTGCTATTTCTGAAATGTAGCTAAAACATTTACTGTATATTTTTGTTCGTTGATTTCAAGTGAAATTATTTCATCACTTTAGCTCTTCTTTTTTCTCCTAGTCCTGATGTATTTTGACATCCAGAGAATTACAGTTTAACCAAAAACACTTCAAAGTGGAGTTTAGCAGAAAATGAGCTAAAGTAAAAATATTTTACTTGGAGCTAATAGGCAGAATGAGGGCAGCAACTGTTCAGCCATTCAAGTTAAATAAGGGCTCATTACCGTCCTCTGTGAGAACTGCCCAAATGCCACATTTAAAGGCTCCATTATTCAAAGGTTCATGAGTTCAATATTCATGTATTGTATAAGTTTTTGTTTTAAAGTAGTACTTTAAAATGAAGATGAGAATCCTGTTGTGTGGTGTTCTGTAAGATGGGTCATTTTACTACTGTCACCCCATACACTTTCCTAGGAAAGAGATTTCTCCTGCCCTGTAGTTTTTCTGCTTATCTGAAACTCCTCCAGGGAGATTGAGCACAACTCTGGAAAACTTAAAAAGTTATTGGATTATAAGGATGACCTGGAAAAGAGAAGATGTGCATTCCCTATCTTGGACTGAAGATACTTCAGAAATTAAAAATTAGAAAACATAACATGATGTTTGGCTTGCCTCATAAAAGATATTGTATTTAGCTGAAAATAACTCAATTTAGTAACCAAATGTATGGAGAGATTCCCAACATTTGCCTCGGGAGGCAAATATCAGTGGAGAAGAGGAACTACTCAGAATACAGCTGACATTAAAAAACAAAGCAAATTATGGGAAAATAATACATTTAGAAGACTTTGAAATATTTCTAATAAATTAATGTTCTGTTTAGTATATTATTTAGTATAATGCTATGTGATTCTTTTTTCCCTTTACTGAGAGAATATATAATTCCAAATATTTGTTTGATAGTTTTAATATTGAATCTAAATTTAGTAGCCAAATGTCTACTTCTCAGTCTGATTGCTAATGCTTGGGAATTTTTAATAATTTCTTATATATAAAAAATAAAATAATATTTTCATATTCATATTGGTTCCCTCAGCTTTCTTTAAAACTGTGTGGACATCCTGAAGTGTTTTCACTGAAGTATTCAAGGAAACTCAGCTCAAGGACTCAGAGAACTCGAACCTTAAAAAAAACACCAATTAAAATAAATTTAATAATTCATTATTTCTAAATAAAAGTTTGAGTCACACAGTTTCTCATACAAGAAAGGTGGGATATGGAAGACTTGCTGGCACTGTAGGCAGTGCTTTGTGTATGGACAGGTTGGGACATTTCAGTTATCAGTTTAACTCACCCAAACTCCATCCCTTCATCAATACTTTTTGAGGTTTTGAGATTTTTTTTTTTAGCTTCAGGGAAAAAAAATGGAATTGGAAGTTTAAATTTTTCCAAATTTTATAAGCAGAAAATTGAGAATAGTGCCATTTGGACCAGCTGAAACTCTTTTTTCAATTTAGATGAAATTACATTTGTTATTCTCCTTTTTTTGATTGTAACTCGAGAATTAAAAAGAAATTATTTGCCATGGAAAAAAAACAGGACTAGATTTTCACTGGTAAATTAAATGTGTCCAGAGTTACTCCTTGCCACTGAAGCCAGTTCTCACAGACTGAACTCCATCTGTGCTCTTAATCACTTTTAACATCCAAAACCAGAGTAGCCCCACACAAACTGCCTGCTGTTAATGCATTCTAGCATGTGCCAGCTACCTAACACTGCCTTGTTTGAAACTGCAAAAACATAAGCAAAACCACATTGCAAAATGTCAACAGTCAATAGATTTCCAGTGGACAGGGACATTCCCTGGTCCTTTAGAATTTGCATATGTGAATACCGTCAGAATTTCCCAGAGAATTTAAAAACTCGCATTTTTTTCAGTTTTGAAAGTCTAGAAAATTAGTTAGTATGTCAAAATTACTAACAGCTGTCATTGAAAAATTGATCTTAATAAGGCAGCATTTTTAAATAAAATTAGTCCTAAAATCTCCAGTAGCTCTACCCAAAGAGACAGAAGACAGACACAGAGACTAAAATTTCTCTGAAAATTCCTTGACAATCCTGTGACATAGCTAAAATTTCAAATCCAGTCTCCTGGATTCTATTCCTATGATTTCATAACAAATCTTTCTAAGAAGAAACAGATAAAGAAAACACTGAAACACACAGACTAGCCTGGCATCTCTCACTGCTGAAAGAGTTGAAGCGTTTTGCTTCATAGTGCGGAGCAGGAGTGGGCAAAATGCCTGGATTCTCAACGACTGTGAAAGTAGGAGTCTTTATTTATTTTGTGTAGGGGAAATGTATGAATTTGCAATCAGGACAGCTTGTGGTACCATGCTGAAATGTAATCAGTTTTCAATGTGCAGAGAGTCCCAGAATAACATTCTAACAGCAACATTAGATAAAGACACTCCTTTTCCCCCAGGCTGTTTGTACCTCCAACATGTAATTTTGCCATTAGTGAAGTGTGATGAAAATTAAGTCACTTGTACAGCCCAATATGCTCACTCAATCAACCATTATTTTTTTTCTTTGTTACTAACTCAGGGCTCAACTCAGGAATAAATTGGCTGCAGAATTCAAGCTGCTAAAAGCTTTATTGAGAGTCTTTTAGCATTGCAACCACACTGCCTTTGCCAGAGCTGTAATCTATAAATCTGAGGAGGGAGAAGGTCATGCTAAGATTTCAGAGCCATAACCCAAGTTCTTACCTCAAAACATGTCTTCTACCACCATGTGGATATTTGACATTGCAGGCAGGCATTTTTCCAGCTCCCAGTGTTAGCACAGGCACTTAAAGAAGCACAAAGAGGACCTATGGGTCTCTTAATATTTTCAGTTTCTCCATTTGGTAGCATAGTTTGCTGATGGAGTTCAGAGGTGGGTTTGTGCAGAGACTGCCCCTAAAAATGGATGTATGAGGACAGTCCAGGGGATCTCTTGGTCCAGTAGACTCCAGCAGGAGCCAAAATCAGACAGCTAGGGAGGAAAGAAGAAAGATAACAGCAATACTTTCCTAGTGCAGTCCATCAAGCATGCTGTAGTCATTGATTAAAGATACTGTCCAAAACCTGTCCCCTTTTTCAACCAGATCCCTGTGAAATTAGAAGATTGACTGCCTGGGCTTTTTATATTGGGCATCTCAAGGAAAGAAAGCTCATGCACTGCCCTTTGAGCTCTAAGTAGCTCTTCCTGACAGACCATACTGAAAGCAGCTGGTGAAGGAAATATCCCAGATTTCACCCAGGTTTTTTTTGGAGCAGCGTGGAGCAGTGGCTGCAGCCTGTGGTGCACAGGAAGGGACTTGCAGAGAGCAGGTCCAGGGTAGCACTGCACTGTCACAGTGGCCCTGAGCTCCTGGAGGATCCCAGTGCACCATACAGACAGCAATCCTGCTGCTCACTGCATTGCTGAGGAGCAGGGAGGCAAACAGCTCTGGGTTCAGTGCTAAAAAGAGCGAATACATAGAAATTTTTTCTCCTAGGCTGAGATCTTGAAAGCTGCCATGGACCTGCAGTCAGACTATGAGATCTCCCCAGTCAGACACCAAAAAGTGCTTTAAGATCCTGCTGTAGCTTCAGTACTTGGTGCCTTATCCACTCCCAGCAGAAGAATGCTTGTTCTGGGCACCTCTTGACCACCCCACACAAAAGATTTCTTTCTACAGGAGAGCAGCCCGTCCTCCCCCCTGCCCTGGCAGACAGCATTTCACAGCTCTCTGAAGTGTTCTTTTCAATGCCAGCCTGTGTGCAAGAGTCAGTGCCTGTCTCAGAGCAAAACCCCGGCACCCCCATCCCTGCTGCTGCTCTGAGCCCCCACTGCCACCCAGCACAGCTCCCTCCCAGCAGGGCAGGGCGGGAGGCACTGGGGGATGCTGTAGATGGGCAGGAGGGGACAGCAGCACCACAGGGACTGCAGCACCGTGGGGACACTGCCCCACTGCCCAGATGTGGCAGGCTCATTTCACACACTCAAATCACTCTTGTCTTCATGCCCACTTTGCTTTTCTTCCCTTTGCACCACAGCCATTTCTGCTCAGGCCACAGTGACACTGGCCTTTGCTCATAGTTTAGGCATTCCTTCGGGAGTAAAATTGTATCTGTGCAGCTTTTGGGAGTAGTGCCTTTCTACATCTAGCAGGAAAAAAGTGCAGAAAGCACCCAAAAGCAGTGATAGGAAGCATTTAATTATGAAAATGCTGCCTTTGGAATGCTAAAGCAAAATGTCCCATCTATCTTTCCTGTGGAAAGGAAAATTGGTGGTTTTGTCTGGATTTCTGATCTGCTGTGCTATTTTATTGGCTGCAGCAAATATATTCACCTGTTTTAGAATAGTGCAATACCTCATTTCTTAAAACACAAAGAAACCTCACATGGGTTGTTGCCAAATACAGTAAAGATGAGCATTTCTTGCATTGTAGATGTTTTTAGGCTAACCAATCACAAATTTTGAGCTGAATCACCTTGCTTGCAGGAAGCCCTTTAAAGACTACTAAAAAGCAATGTTTTTGTTTGTTTTTTTTTTCTTTTCTTTTCTGCATTGCCTGGATTTGGCTAAAAGACTTTGCACAGCAAAATGGCCAAAGAATTATTTCTTGACACAGCCAGCTTATAGGACACAGTGCAGCAAAGGTGCCAATGAGACCAATGGGCTAAGATTTTTCAATTATAAAACTAGTTATTTCATCTAATTACTAAATATTTGGGGTCATTCTTTCAAGAGGACAAATTTCTAGCTCAGCTTTGTGCATAAATAGAAACAGTATATGTAATTTATAATAGCAGGTTCATAAAGAGTTTTGAAACAAGCAAGCATTAGGAAAAAAGCCAAAATTTAATTAATGGGTTTTGCAAACAGACTTTTTCTATGGGTGGGTTTTTTTGCTGCAACAATTTTCTGCCAATGGTTTGTTAACTCATAATAAAAAAAAAAAAATTGATCAGTGTTCCAGATTTGATACAGTATAAGACTAGGACTATTCAGTTGTGAGAATAAAAGAAATGAAAAATTTTTAATGTGTTATTCCCACCTATATTTCCTGACTTGAAATGCAGTGAGATATTTTGACTGAGAATGGCTCATAAATTTTTTCACAAAATAAATCAACATATAGAAAAATATTTTTTCCTACCGAAATGGAAACTTCAGTGACATTTACGTGTTTCAACATACTTTTTAAATAAAAAATAGTAAAGCCCTTGGAATGTTCAAGAAGTTTCATTGCAACAGTGAAATAAATCATATTCTCTCACTTGAGATAAAAGTTTTTCCCTGCATGCTGAACAAAAATTTACTTTTGTTTAAAAATATTTAAAATGTTCACATCTAATTTTTAACTATGCAAGATATTTTAATTTTTCTTAAAAACATTTCATATTTTCCACTCATTTCCATCACCACATTGTCTTGTGATCAGTCAGGAAGTGAGTTGGAATGCTGGGAATTTTCTAGGCTCATTCCCTCCTGTGCCAGTTGTTATTATGGCACATTTGAATAAGAACTTCTACAGATGAGTTTAGTCAAGTTTGACTAATTGACTTTTAGGGTGCATTCAGTTCAAGTTTGCTGGGTTCACTCCCATGGATAAGCTCTACTTCAGTATCCTTCACTTTCCAGTACAAATTGCTTTCTAATGTTACATACTATTAAATAGTTGGTGTGAAGCTGTCTTAAATCAGTGAATAGCTCCAACAGTAGAGATGGCAAGTAAATAAAGCCATTACTGTGAAGATTTTAACTTGTGGGGGAATTGTGATATTAATTAGTTAATTTTTCTAGATTTCAGATGAAAGAGGTTAGTAAATTCTATTATTATTATTATTGTTATTGTTGTTGTTGTTGTTGTTGTTATTCTGTCTTTGCTGAAATATATCAACCCTATCAATATTACACAGAATTCAGCATAGTTGTGGTGCTCACATTTAAGGTAGATCTCTTTTCAATAAACAGAAAAACCATAGAAAGTTCAATCAGAGCTCTCAGCCAAGTGTTTGTACATCACCAAACCTGGGCACACATAAAGAGGAAACACAAGAATGAAAGAATGTTGTCAATTAGCATCTTCCAAGGACATTATAAACAGGGCAAATAGTATGCAAAACCCACAATTTTGCCTTTCCCTTTGCAGAACACAGTTAAAATGTGTTGACACACTTCACCCCTTGTCCAGATGAGCCATACTTAGAACTTTTCATCTATTTCAGCAAGAGCCTCTTCAGCTTGAAAATACTGATTAGAGAGGAATGGAGCATCACTAAGCAGTCACCCTTCCTTTACTCAACTGCTGCTTGAGGTTTCTTTTCCCTGAGGAAGAAATCATGCCAAAACATCCCAGGGTAGCTGCTGCAGGCAGGCAGAGACAAGTAAACAAGGTCAGCTCTCTCCCTGAGACAGGTTTTCTCCATGGAGGGAAAAAAGGGCACGAAGGAGTGGGGCAGCAGCTGAGCCACCCAAGGGAAGAAGTCACCACTGTGGGTCAGTGAGAGGATTTTTCTTGTGCTCATCTCCCTGAGCAAGATGATGTTGCCTTGATTTTTACAAGTGTTTTCTTTTATAGTTCTTTTGAAAGTTTTAAAGTTCTTCTAAAGATTTTTTATGCCTTCTGATGTTTACATATTTCTACTGGAGTTCTCACACACTGTCATGTAAATAATGATTGGTTTGCATTCTTCTTTGTGAGAAGAGAGAATTGATGGACTGTTGGTTTGACCAGTGTGGTTGGAGAGGTGGCAATTTCATCCTCTAATCCACTGTCACTTTTGGAATTATATATATTGCGAAGTCAGAAATAAAATTAAGTCATTTTCTCTTTCAAACTTACCAAGCTTCTGTGTACTCATTTTGTGTCCAATAGCAATGGGATGTGAGTTCCACAAGACCTATGCTGAGAAAAAGGACAAATGCAGTCCAAATTCACATCACAGCTTTCCCCAGAGAATATAAAGGCTCCCCTGATGCTCCTGGAGTGAATTTTAGTTTCAAGGAGCAAGGAAAATCAGAACCAGACATTCACAGGGAAATGAGGTTCCTGCTACTATGGATAGCAAAAGAGATTTCCAAAATGAAAATGTGACTGTGATTTCACTGGGGAGAAACTAATACGAAACTAGTCTAGAGCAGTTCAACCTCAAAAATATGGCAACAGAATTGTTTTTGCTAGAACCTCACTGTAAAAGAACAGAAAAAGAGACCTATGCTGAGATAAAGGACAAATTCAGTCCAAATTCATATCACAGTTTTCCCTGGAGAATATGAAGGCTTCCCTGATATTCCTGAAGTGAATTCTGGTTTCAAGAAGAAAGGGAAATGAGGTTCCTACTACTATGGATAGCAAAAGAGATTTCCAAAATGATAATGCAACTGTGATTTCACTGGGGAGAAAGTAATATGAAACTATCTAGAGCAGTTCAACCTCAAAAAATATGGCAACAGAATTGTTTTTGCTAGAACCTCACTGTGAATGAACAGAAACATTTTTGCCATTTGGGAGGACAAATTATATTTTTATATTCTATATTTCTTAATATTATAAGCTTCTTGTTTTTAGTAAAACACATGCTATAAATATAAACCGGCATTTGAAGGTGAATTTATTATTCTGATGTCACTGTAATATATTAAATCAATTTGTTAGGACAAGTGATGTTAGATTTAAAAGATGGCATCCAATTATTGGAACAACATTTTGATGCCCTAAAGTTGTCAGAATTGACATGCAAAATACAGAGATTGATAAGTACAGAAGTTTGTAATCAGAGATTGTTTCAGTTTGGAGAAGAACACAGAGAAAATTTTTCTGCCAAAACAGAAAATGCAAATCTGAGACAAAGTTTTTGATAAATATGTCTTGAGTGAATTATTTCGGTTGAGATATATAACTCATTTAAAATAAACTTTTATTTTTTCTTTTGAGATTGTATTGGGCATTCAAATCTTTCAACATTTTCAAGACATCAGGTTAGAAATGTACCTATTGCTAAACTAAACATTCTCTTAGCCTCAAAACTATATTTAATAACGTTTTAAATTATCAGCAGACTAAAAATCATTTTATGTTCCCACAGCTGTAAATGAATTTAACACATCTCTTCTCCTAAGTGCCAGTATTAGTTATTCAACAACCCAGGAGAGCTGGGAGACCTCAGTATTTTTTCTGCAAAACAGATCAGTGCATCCCTCCAGTTTCCTTTTGCTGTGCAATGACAATACCTCATTTTCATCCTGAGCTAAACTGTAGGACTTTCCAACCATGAATTTTCTACAACATGAACAAGACCTTTTCTGTTATTCACCAAAAGGAAAAAACAAAAAATGAAAACAAAAAAGAAAGGAAAGAAATAAATGAAATGAAATGAAATGAAATGAAATGAAATGAAATGAAATGAAATGAAATGAAATGAAATAATGAAATGAAATGATGAAATGAAATGAAATGCTAAGACACTTTCTAGATCCAGATTATCTGGTGATGTCTTTCTGGCTGCATGAATTCATCTGAGGAAACAAATACATATAAAGATGCCACTTCATATTTCTACTCAGAAGGATATTTTATTGTTTGGATGAGCCTCAGTGTCACATCACATTACCGAGTAGCACAACCCCATGTTCCTAATTCACAAAAGTCTGTCTCCTTGCTCAAAACCAAAAGTGGCATAAACCCATTTATAATTTAAGTTGCTGGCAGTTCCTAAAATGGCTTTTCTGGAGAATAATGAGATATACCAGTGGGGTAAGAAACATGATAAGTGACTCCACAATAGAAGGCATAATGAATAGTTGCTCTGTCCCTGGCAAGTGACTGTGGTACCAGAGTACCCTGTCATGCACTGTCTTTTATGGCAAGTCATAAATTAAAATAGATTTTTATTGTGAAAGCTTCTGTCACTGCAAGGAAGAACAATACAGTGCCACATTTCTTTCTGGGATTGCAAATCAAGGCCAAAATCTCTCCTAATGTAAATGATGTCAATACATTCATTTCAACTGAGTTTTACCCCTGTTTATAATCAGAAAAAGTCATAAGCTGGTTCTGTTTTAATTTAATTGGAGTATTGATTCTTCAAAATTGTTATGTTACATTGAATTTTAGTTACCACTGTCATCCTGTAAAAGACAATCTGGCACAAAAAGCTGATTCTGTGCATAAGTCAATGGGAGTAGACAGGAGGATAGGTAATAGCGAGATGAAAAAATGCTATTTGAATTTATGATGCCAGAGGAGTATCTGTCTTCTAGTGCAATCACCACAGATGATCAGCAGAAATTATGAAAATCTGTTGCAGCCAGCACAAATAGAAATCTAGCAATAGCTCCAAAATAAAATGTCATCTTTTTTTCCCTTTCTTTTTTTTTTAAATGAATTTTTCTCTTTTGCTGCTCATAACTTAAAAGGAATCAAAGACCTAATTTAGGGTAAACTTTGCTGCTAATAGCAGCAAGTGGCCATCAGGACAGCTAAAAATATTAATCACCTTTACAGAGGTGTGCCAACATTGTGCATAGACTAACAGTGTTAAAGGGCTGCCCACATGCTGCAGCCTGGACTAAAAATATGCTCAAAGTGTAGTTTATGTGGTCTTTCCATATTTTCTGTCTTTCTGTACTGTCAAAGTGCTTTCTTTGAGAAGCATATGCACACACATTAATGTGCACAGAGCTGTCTCTGAATATACATTTGGGAGGAGAGGGGAGCTGACCCAGGATTCAATTCACTAGGGACTGAATTTCATGCATTTCTTGTTTTGCCCATTCCAGGTTCCATTAACAATTTTTGGGTTTATTCCTTTCAGACCAAGTGATGCTCCAGGCTGGCTTTTTGTACCTTACACTCTCCTGCTGCCCTGCCCATACCCCCACGGCTGCTCGCCGTTCTTTAATCAGCACCAAGGACAGCCACATCGCTGCCTCATTTGTGCTCAATTAAAACTGTTGGAAAACAGGGCCCAGAGGATGCTGTAAGTATTCTGATCATCCTGAAAAATTGCAGTTGTGAGGTGTGAGGAATGCAAACAAGTGTGGGAGCAGAGTGTTGCTCTGGTAGCAGCGGGTGTGTGCATGGCAGTGTGCACAGAGCTGTGGCTTCGGTGGCACTGACCTGACTGGGCAGGGACCAGGGCCCCTCTGCCAGCCCTGCAGGTGTCTTTGCAAGATCCACACCAGAAATGAGGTGTTTTTTCTTCCAGCAGAGCTGAGGGCAGTGAGGACTGGAGCTGGCTCGTTCGGACCATGGCATTGCAGACACATCCGCACACCCCCTCCACCCTCACCTACCCAAGCACACACATTCACATGTGCTGCCTGCAAGGGCTGAGAACCAAACTGGCAGCTGCTCCTTGAGCTGAGAGCACACTGCTATTGAAATAAAGTCAATCAAATCCATGTTACCGATTATTTGATTTAGAATAAAATCAAATAATCATGAATCTCCTTTCTAGACACAAACCCCCTTCTGATAGAGTAGTTTTCTATCAAATGCAAACAACTTAGGTAGCATTTTCTCAAAGACAAACATTCTCAAAATAGCACTTATTTAGACAGAGGAAACTGGGAGTATTAATTCATTCTCCCCCCAGTGAAATTCCATTGAATGTTCTGAACTCTGCCTTCAACAGGAGCTGCTCACACCCATACACTTTCTGTGAGCCAGACTGTGATTTCTAGTTTCATATCACTAATCAGATATTTCCCTCTTGCATTCATTTAAATATTCCATATTAATAAACCTTGACTTTTAGACAGAAGCACTGTGAGGTGCATTTTCAACATGATGCACATTAAAGTCCCCATGGCATCATCAACAGTAGGGCACATGAGGAGAACTGATTACAGCCTTAGCCATTGCTACCTTACTTTTAGATTTTTCCTCTGGTGATTTCATGAGTGCCAACACATGAGCTGCTGTTTCTGTCTTTGCTGAAAACCTTCCTAGGAGCACTACTAAAAAGGTTCAATTTATGCAAAATAGAATTTTAATCTAGAGAATGCAGGTTTGAGACTCTGCATGGTGAAAGAAATCCCCTCAAAGTACAGCCAAAGAGGTTACAAAAGCAGGTCACAGAAATCTGGTTTCCTAGGGAGCTTCTGTGTGTAAATGTAAGCAGCTACTGGCAGCTCCAAACTGCACACACTAAATGTGTCTAGAAAGGATTTTGACAGGTCTCTACAAACCTGGGACTTTCTGTGCCTGTAGTACATTTCCAGTTTTATGGCAAGACAGAGGTAAGAAACATCATCATGGTTTCTGTGCAACAGTTCCATACTGAATGAACACTCCTTTGGACAAATATTCATCTATTCTGAAGTCACTTGCAAATCTCTCGACAGTCTAAAAATATTTTATTTTACTTACTACCTTTTCACCTTTTTGTATTCCTTTTCAATTGGATATTATGACCCAGTATGACTATGTTGCTGGTATATTTGAATTCTGCTGCAGAATTCAAGGTTAGCTCAGAAATACTGAGCTCACAAAGAAACATGTTCTGCCCCAAGTTATTTCAATTACTTAGGATGGGAAAGGTAACACTGTGAAAATATTTAGAAGGTTAGAAAGTGAATACCCCTTCACTGTTTTGCTCTGGGTATTATGCCTTAATAAAATATATGGTAATAAACAGTCTCTTCAGTTACTCAAATCAAATAAAGTAATTCATCCATGGCATGATTTTATGAGTCTAGCAACAGGAAGTTATGTATATAAAATAAGAGCTAAGAGATTTGCATAGTCCTCAGCAAATATACCAAATGATATTGCAAAATCTAACATGTATGTAATGTAGTACACAAACTATTTGCATTCACACTAGATGGATGCAGCAAGAGATGAATTTTCTGAAAGTGATGAAAGTTAAAACTCTAGCTAAATGTTTGATTTTCAGAAAGTGCTGATAAGCCACTTGCAGGACGTTGGGAGTGTTAGAGTGATCATGCACAAATTGAAGACCGTGAGAAGAAATTTGGAATAATCATAGCTAAATGAAAAAAATCAAGTTCTTCTATGGAGAGTGCTCTTCATCTGCAGCAATACAAAAACTCCTCAGAGCAGGACTTTCCAGCTACTAGATCAGTGCCATACTACATTTCACTTTGTCCTTTAATTATAACTGGAAGGCAAGAAAATGTCAATGTTTACAGCTTCTGAGAGACAGATGCAATTCAATAATTCACTCTGTCGCAACTGTGCATCATGGTTGGCTGCTTCTTAGAGAACTTTACTGGAAAGTCTGTAATAAAATGATCATTGCTTCAAAACAAAATTCAACCTCTTCTCCCAGAAAAAAAATCTTCTTCTGTTAAGAAAACATGTAGGGTTCGCTTATCTTTTATCAGCTATTCCAGGTATTTGAGTTTATCTGCTTGTTTTCTACTTAAACTGTCCATTTCTAATCAAGCACATGTTCTGTGCCTTTTAGGCACCTGTTCCTCTTTGTTTCCCCTGCAATGCTCATTATTGCCCATGACAGATCTTTTCCTGAGACTGCTAAGCAAAGCAGAAGGCTGCTCCAGAGCAGCA
Organism: Taeniopygia guttata; assembly: GCF_048771995.1. NCBI lineage: Eukaryota > Metazoa > Chordata > Aves > Passeriformes > Estrildidae > Taeniopygia > Taeniopygia guttata. The sequence goes on along the minus strand of NC_133032.1, from coordinate 31,393,855 downwards.
TTGCTCTGCCTGGGCAATTTAGATGAGATCAATATTCATTAACATTGGTAATTCACCACACAAGGGGACAGTGCCTTAAAAATAAACCTCTTAAAGACAGACACAGGGAAATGTTACCCACATGGATAAGACACCACCATCTATTTTCTACACACCCTCTGGACAGCTCACATTGGTGTTAATTGCTGGCACTGCAGCATTTTCCTTTCATCCAGCTGCCTCTTCCCCTTCTCCTTTGGCTGGAAGTGTCCCTGAGCCGCTGCTGAATTCTTTATTTCTCCCACAGCCCAAACTTTTGCTGGTCTACTTCCAACCCAGGCTCACTCCCTACATTGTTCCCTCTTCTCTCCTGCTGTCAGATTTTCTGATAGAAATCCCAAGGCTGCAATAACTCATTTCATCTCTACCCTCACCAGTATTGCAGAAGAGAATCAGTCCCTGGGATATCTCTAATCTATGGCATTCCCTATCCATGGAAACACTTAGTCAGGCTGTGATCCTGCTTTGGGCCAAACCAGGCTTGTGAAGAAATTCTTTAGCTTTTCTTCAGCTTGAACAGCTTGAAGAACACAGGCTTGTTTGGCTTTTTTTTTTTTTTTTTTTTTTTTTTTTTTTTTTTAAAGTACATGGACAAATCTAGAACAAAACCAAAACAAATCCTAATTTATCTGGCTCTACCCAACATTTTTTTCCATTTTTCTTGGGTTTCTTATGCCCAGCAGCACTTGACTACATGAAGATAAAACATGTTGAAGGAAGCTTTAAAATGTGAGAAAATGTCAGTGTAACTGGATTTTTCTATACTGTAATGTGCACAAGTGTAAAGCAATCCTCTTGACTGCATTTTTCCTCAGATTGATGATATAGAAATATTACATTTTTTTGTGGAAACATTAAAAAATTAAAAGCAGAACCTATTTGAATTTGAATTAAATGTTTCATTCTCAAGTATTTGAGTTTGCATTTGAGGGTATTGAGGCTTTTCATTCCTTGATTGCAAAGAAATATTAAAAACTTAGAATATATACTATAATCTCTTTTTTTATGTATATGCAAAACTCTCATTAAGGAGAAGGTTTTTACTAAATACTTAAATCTATCTATATTTACCTCAGGTAGAAAGATGATTAAAAATATTGGAATTTTTAGTGATAAATCTTCTAAGAAAAAAGTTCAAATAAGTCTAACGATCTCATCTATGTCTTTTGTGAAAGAAGTAACAGATGAAGGTGATGAAGACACTCTTACTTTCCAAAAAAAAACCTCAATATGTATTTAAAAAAATCATTATATATTAATCATTAAGTCTGCAATAGCCTCAGTAGCTCCAATGGCTTCACTGGAGCTAAGGTGAGAAATGGGATTCAAAAAAGCTCAATTTTGATTCATGTTTTAGTTATTTATACCTTGGTTGCATCCCATGAGTTGGGTATTTCTCATGGGCTCAAGGAATACTTGATCTGTTATATTGGGGTTTTTTCTCATCTTTAACTTTTTGCTCCTGATATTAATTAAAATAACAATAGATCCATACTGAGATGACAGTAATAAGAATTTAGAACAACAGAAGTGCTACATGATACTAAGAAAAGCATAAATCAGAGACCATCTACAAAAAACAAATTGCTAGAATGTACCCAGTCTCTCTTACTAATGGCTTTCCAAACTGAATTTAATTAAAACAGTGAAGGTTTCAACACACAGAATGAAAAGGAATTAAGAAATATATAAATGTTAAGGCCAAAAGGCAATTAAACATTCTGACATCCTACCAACCCTCTTGATGAAGAATATGATCACAAAAGTGAACATCCCTCAAGCAGCCCAGCTGGTGCAGATGGAGGTTTGCCCCAGTTCCTCCTGCTACAGGACAATCCATGGGGCTGAGCATTGCTGCACCCTGGGGAGTTTGGAAAGATTGTCACTCCCTTTGCTTGGTGTCTGCCATTCCCTTTCTGATGGGTTGATAATTTCACAGCATTTTCTCACTATCCTACTGTAAGAAATGCTGCAACAAAACTCACAGGGTTTGTTATTTGTTTTTTGTTTTGTTTTGTTTTCAATTGAAAATACAGTTTCTACATCATCAGCTTGGCAAGTTTCATTTTTTAACCCTTAAGTGCTCCCTGCTACAATCAGGAGTCCAGAATTGCAGCATGCCAGTTCCAGGTTGGCTTGGCCTCATCTTTCTTGTTTCATTGAACAATGTTTCTTTGAAGTGACCTGAAATTTTTTTTGGCTGTTTTTTCTTTTATGGAGTTTACTATCAAACTATATTTCTCTGTTTGGTGCTCTGGTTTTTGGGCATCCAAACATTTACAAAGGTGAAAACTACAATATGTGAAAAATGCTAAGTATTAATAATTTGGATTTGAAAATGAAAATACAGTTATCTTGGGAGAGCTGAAGAGTTATTGCTTTTCCCCCTAAAATCCGCTTAGAGATTGGTCAGCAGATTTTTATTTCTGAATAATATTTTTCCACTGAGTTATTCATTAAAAGTACTGACCAACACAAAATGTATGAAAGCTATTTCTTTGTCACCTGATTCTTTCATGAATTCTTAGATCATAATTGTGTTTTAAACTTTCTTTTTCTTACCCTTCTACAGTATCACCAAGAAGTTTACAGCTCATTACACCATCCATTTCATGGTGTAGCCATTTGTTAAACTCCTTCAAGATTGATTATCACCCGCTTTACTGATGGGTTTTCTTGCCAGTTTTAATATCCTTCTTCATTCCTCCGAGGTAACTGCATGTCTTCTTGGCAGATTAGTTTAAAATTAACTGATAATGACTTTAATGTGTTGATAATTTGATAACGCAGCCCTCAAAATTATATTCCAGCTGCTTGCAGTTTGCTCATTGGCCACATCATTTAGCAGGAAGAGTTAATTGTGAAAGACTTGCAATTCTACATAGGCAAATGTCACAAACGCTATGTATTAGCATGGACCACATCTGGAGGAACTCCCCTGAAGTTAAACCAGATTTATACAATTAAGAACTGAAAACTGATATTCCATATGTGTAAAAAAAAAAAAGAATAAAAAGCCACAGGCAGTGTTCATCCACTCCAGTCGCTATCTGATAATTCAAATTAAAAGCAAAAATGAACTCATCATACAAATTAGTAAACATACCTATTCTTTGATGTTTTCAAATAATATTTTCTCCAACAGAACAAGAGCATCTTTGCATGGAGTGGTATTACCAGCAGTTTCTGACCAAGGTATCGTTATCTCAAAACCTAATTACTTTAGCCAAGTACCCTAATTTAAAGAGTTTTCTCAGTTTATATGAAGACCTCACTCTTACAGCAACTACTGAATACCCCCTGTACTTTTCATTGATTTAATTAATGCCACTGCCCTATTCTCTCCAGGGGAGACCCTCCTGGAGCAGTTCTGTGTCAGGAACGAGAGATGCATTGGACTTTTTCGGTCTTCAGCTTCTGTTTATTGTTATCTTATCAAAACTTCAGCACACTGTCTGTGCCCAGACCTTGAATGCATGAAAACAGCACAAAAATGGCCAACAATCTTATGCTGCAGGGTTTTTTAAAGTCTAATCAAAAACTAAACTACCCAATTAAGAAGTGACACCGAAATTATTTTCCTTTCTAACCCAATAACTGACCCCTAAAGACCCACAATGCAGATTTTCCTACCCAATTACAAGATACTACCTAAACCCAAGAAGAAGGAGGAAGAAGAAGAAGAGAGAAGAAAGGAACTTGAGACAACACCCTATATCCTCCATCTTGAACCCATCTATAACATATTAAAAATCCTAAAATCTGTGACATACTATACTACTATCTACAATTTCTACAATCTATTTCACACTTTTACGGTTTCTAGTTTACCTTGAGGCTTTGGAAGTTTTCTCCACGAATGAGGGTCGAAGTCAGTGTTTTCCTGGGAGTCAGAGCACCCCTGGGCAGACAGGGGGATATTCCCCTTGCCCTGGGTTCCCACAGCTACTCGACTTGTGATGAGTTATCACAGTGGGATAACACGCCTGAATGCCACCACAGGGAAATGGCAAACCCACTTTTATTTGCTTTAGAGAGAAATTAAATTTCCTTAATCTCAAAAACTGTGAGCAGATGAACAGCTGCTACTTGTCACAGAGCTTTACATGAATTTGGAAGGGGGAAGGGACCAAACCAGGCTGATGGGTGATGAGTGGTGGGACAACGTGCCAAAACTTGAGGAAGCTTTTTGCATTTCAGTAAATCTTTCAATATTGTCTCTCATAGTGCATTTCTGGTCAAAATGTCCATACCATGGGATGGGTGAGCAACTGGCTCATGGGTTGGGCACAAAGGGTCACAGCCCCACAGAGCTCCAGAAGCATTTGGACAATACTCTTGGCCACATGCTGTGACTTCTGTGCAGGGCTGGGAGCTGGACTCCATGATCCCTGTGGGTCCCTTCCAACCCAGCTTTTCCTATGGTTCTGTGATTCAGGAAAATGCAAAACAACTGCATTTTAAACAGCTGGTTCCAAATCACCTGGTAAAAATGCATTTAAAAATGGACTCACAGAACTGTCTTTGAGTCCAAAAGGTTTAGTAATGAAAAATATGAAGCACAAGTTAGATTCTCAGCTGATATTAAATCAGCAGGGCTTAACATCAGTGGAATATCCATCTCCAAATATACTTTTCATTGGCAGTGAAATACGTATATGAGTTTGAACTAACAATGGAGGTTTCAGATTAAACAGAGGTTTGAAGTGCTGACTCAACATACAGCTCCATTAAGTAAATTATAGTGAATAATTTTTACAGCATAAATTACAAGTGGATGACATTTACATGTGTAACTATACATATTGATCAGCAGCAGAATGAGAAATACAAGTGTATTTGGAAGAGTGCAAGGTGTACATATTGCAAATACCTACAGAGATGTGCTTTTAAGTGACTGCTCAGGAACTCTGAGCAGCACACATTTGAATGCAAACCTTCCATCTTACTTAACTGAGTCCAGCTTCATGCCCTTCCTTCAGATCCTGTCCCTGGTCACCACAGAGAAGGGGAGCAGTGACTGCCCTTCTGCTTCCCCTCATGAGGAAACTTCTTGCACCCTTCCAAACCCAGCTTCTGCTGCTGGAGGTAGAACAGGATGTTTCTATATTCTCTTGCTTGATATATTTACTATTTAATATTATTTCATTTGAAAATTAATGAAAACAGATTTCACTACAACTAGTTATGAATTTGCCATTCTCTATCATTTCAGCATTAGAATAATGAGAGCTGCAATAGCTTCTCATTTAGAGGACTGGAGGAAATGTGTCTGGCTAATTTAAAGGCAGAGCTCTTAAGTTTAAATTGCAGGAAAGGGCTGGAGTATCTCACCTAGAGCTCCCTTCTAGGTGTCTTTGTGTCCTTTCTTCAAAAAGCCAGTATAAAAATAATGAATTATTAATAATCTGATATTTTGACACTTTCTAATCTTAAATTGTAAATGGAGAACCTAAAATTTTATTATATTTCTTTATTAAAATTATATTTTACATACAAAAAGGAAATAACACCCTCTGATATTCTTTGCACCAAGTTATAGAGGAAAATATTCATCAACACCAAAATAATTATGTTACTCCTTCCTGTTTCTAGCTGACCATTACAAGTTCCAAATACCATATCTTAATGAGGGTGTATTATCTTTCCTGACTGTAAAACTAGAACATTTCAAGACTCTGTTCACTTTATTATCATCTTTTGCCCTCATTTTCTACATAAACCTCACACTTCATCATGTCTGAATACTTCTGCATCCTTCTTCATCAGTCCTTTGTGTCTTCCTGACACTCCACAGTTCACACTCTCCTCAGACTTTGGGAAATATTGTCTTATTTGCTTGGTGCAAAGGAGGGAGACAGGGATAGAATCTCTGGAGAAATAGATGTATTCAATTACAGCCTCCTGCCTTACTCTTATCAAAAACTCCAGACTTTGGAGACAGTGGAATGTGCATAAATGAACTAACGGGAGCTAACACAGGGCTCATACAAACTTTCTGAGAGTTCAGAAGCATCTAGAAAGTCTCCCTGTTTTTGTTTGCTCCTGTTCCTTGCTGAGCTGCTGGGAGCTGCCCCATATAACCTTTCCCTGCCTTTATGCTTGGCTGGCATCTGGTTGTTTGTATTGTTATTGCTCTACCTTTTTATTGTAGATTGCAAATCCTGATGGATATCAATCTACAGTACAAGCAATCCTTTACACAGAAAGGACATTTAAAGTGATTGTACAAACTGTAAAGATGTGAAACATCTAGGAAATAATGTAGCCCAAATACAATATTATGGTAGGAAATCACAGAGAATCAAACAAAACAGTAGATTGGTTACATTGTTGCCTCTTTTTTCTAACGAAAAAAATAAGTAATTTCATATTTTGGTTAAATGGTGAAGAACTTTCATAAACAGTTTCTTGAACTGAGGTAGTTAGCTGAGATCATTTAGTCTTCAGCAGTACAGGAAAAGAACCATTAATAAACAAGGGTTAATATGCAGCTGTACTGATTTTCCACATGCAAGATAATTCCTATTCAGGTGAATGTTCCCAGGATCTTTAGCCAATTCACCTGTGTAACTCCTGTCAGCCTGAAGGCTCAGAGATGGAGGCAGGTGAAGGCACATCTTAAAAACTGTGTGAGGCCACATTCCTAAACCACACCAGCCTGAGCTAGAGTTAGTATTTTTGCCACTAAGTATTTTCATAACATCTCAGTATTTGTTGATATTCCAGAATACTGATGGGACGACAAGACAGCATGTTTCTTGTATGAGCTCCACTAGAAATCATCTGAGCATAGAGCCTCTTCCAAAAGGCTTAGGGTATGATCAGCAGCAATCACTTATGCAGATGTAGAGATCCTCTAGCAGTATTCTATACTTGAAGGATCCATTGATTTTTGGCACGAATTTTAAATAATGGATGAGTTGAACATGAGATTCCCGAGGGAAAAATGTATCATGCAAACACTAACAAGTATATTATTCACTTTTGCTTTGAAAAATTCAATTGTCAGTTCATGATTTTCAGTCAGGTGAGCAACAGCAGAAAACCTGTCTTGCAGAGATGCTTGTTTTTATGCTAACATTACAAAGTGAAAGCTCTTAGAGTCAGGAGAAATATCCCAAATAGCTGGGGGATAAAGGGTGGGTGGGAGTGGTGACCTTGATCACAGACCACTCTGAGCACATCGCTCACCGTGGGGGCTGCTTGAACAACATCAGTCTTGTTCCTGCCTTTGTCCCCTGGCTCTATGATTAACTAAGGACTAGAGTTTAATATTTTCAGTGTTGCAGGCACGTTAATCAGTTTGCAAAGTTTGTGCAATCCCTCACTGTGACAGCTCTGCCTCGCTGAGCTCTGAAGCGGCACCAGGGCAACGCACCCGACAAACTTCTCCAGAACTTTGCTGGGAAAAAGGATGTGGAGGGGATGGAGGGTGCTGTGAAGCACTAAACAATTTCAGAACCAGAGTGGTTCTCAGCTGTTATGCTCTGAAAAGAACAGGGTGAGTCAATAAGGAATCATTTTGTGATGTTCTCTGTCCTCCTTTACCTGTCACTTTGGCATGATCGAGAACATGGAGAATTACTTCAGCAAACTTCTGACCTAGTGCTGTTTGCATGCTTCTCTCTGGTGTTTCACTCCAGTTACAGTACTAGGAATTTTCATTTCCCTGTATATTTCTCTCATGTCTGGAAGTGTACGTATGACCACAAAGGATTAATCACAGTACAGAAAATGGCCAAGGAATAATGAAAAAATCATATGTTTGAAGATAAAGTGACACAGAGAAGGTTTAAGGATGCTGCTAACTAATACAAGCAGCTATGATCAGACTATTAAATGCTTGAGTAAAAAAGACAGTGCAAGAGAAGCTGCTTTCCAACAACACTCTTTAAAAGAAAAAAAAAAAAGTCAGAGCTTCAGGGCAATAAATTTTTTAATAAATCTGTACTAGAGTTGATGAGTAAAATATTTGGAAAGAGAAAGAAAAAGGATGAACTATGGAAGAAGAACACCAGAATGAGCAAAACAATTTTAATATTTTCTAAATTAGTGCTATGACATTTTGCTGTAAAATACCAATGTAATTTCAAAATCACTAGCATTAAAAAAACAAACAAAAAACCTCAACCAACCAAAAAAAAAAAACCTGCAAAAGACAGAAAGAAGGAAAAAAAAAATACCAGATGATTGGAGAAAATAATTGTGATTGGCATGAAAGGAATTCTCTCCACTTTCTTCTTCACATTATCCAGGAAATTATAAAGTAAGAAAATGAAGCTGATATAACCAAAGCAGTTGCAAAATCTTGATTTATCAACTTGAGGCAGACTCATAAGGTAGTGCTCTTATCTTTCCACCATTAATAAGTGATGACTGCTGCAGGGGGACCTGCCTGTTCATATATTTCTCTCACATTCATTGGCCCCTCTGGAGAAGGGCTGTGCTGTACTTTGGAATAAAGTTCAGCTCTCCCTGCTGAATTCCCATCAGCAGAGGCTGAGCTGTAAGCATGACTCCTGCACTCCAATTACTTAATAAAGCTGGCAGCTGCTGTCCTGGGAGCATGAGCACTCACCTTAAATATTGCATAAAAAATAGCAGCACAAATACTCAAGAGAAGAAGGGGAACCAAGAGGCAGGTCCAGCAATGCTGAGCAGAACCTGAGTCCACTTCTCCCTGCTGGGGGGCTGGTCTAGAAGCACTGCTGCTTTAGGGAACAAGGTGCTTCTGTCATAACAAAATGCAGCAGAGGCCAATGGCCCAGTTAAAAATTAGGATGCCCAAAAAATGATCCTGGCCTCTGAGGAGCTCGCTGAGATTGGAAAAGCAGAGCTCCTACTCATGGATAATGATTGGTGTGGAATGGGTTTCCTTGCTGGGCATTTAGAAAACAGACACACGACAGCTGCTCTGCTCCCAAATCTTATCAACTGCTGCTCTCCCCAGATGTTATGGCAGCAGAGATGTGGTGGTGTTCTCCCCATTGTTTCTGTGTCCTTTTTGCCACCCCAGCTGAAAAAAACCCCACATTATCACAGAGTAGTGATAGCATTTACTTTGCTAAAAGGAGCTCAAGAAAGAATACATATAAATTCCTTTTATTCTGGGGCTGGATTGAGCCACTGGAGTCAACCCTTTGTCTAAAAGGGATCACTCCAGGATTAGCTGAAAGAAATTCAGATCTCTTTTTGCCCCCACTAAAAGGATGCAGAAGCCAAGCAGAAATGTAACAGTCAGGTTTATTTCCTATTATCCCCCGCCTGGTCCAACAAAGACAGGAACAATTTTGCCTAACACAAACAGTCAGTGGGATGTTTGAAATTCCCATTTAGAATGATTTCAGACTGCAAGTCCATTATGTTTCTCTGAGACTCACAGTCTTAAATTGCTAAGGATTTAAAAGAAAGCAGCTTGCTGCCATATCCCAGTGTAAACTCAGAAGAACCATAATTGTCCTTTCAGCATCTCTGCAAGTGAAACATTTTCCTTTCTTTTTTTGAATTCTGCAGTTCACAGTAACAGAGTAAAAGTTTTTTCTAACCTGAACTAATGAACAGTAAATCATTTAAAGCATGCAAACGCAGTTCAGAGAAATGGAAAGACTCAGTTGTTTCGTGGAATTTCCAAAGTAGATTTCTCTGCATGATGCTCCTCAGCTCTCTTTTCACAAAGCATGCTCATTTTCAAGAATTAAAGGAAAAAAAAGAGAAAAGAAGAGATAATTTTGTTTCATCATATAAAGTGTAAAGCAGCAGTCAGGCCAAGGGAAAGAGGCCTAGAGAGTGGAAGAAAAAAACATTATTTCTTTTGGAGAATATTTCAAACACATCTTCTCTCACAAAAAATATTTTCTCTTCTAACTTCCCCAAAGTCACTATTTAATATGGGTCCATAAAGCTTATTAAAAAACCTGGTAATATTCCAAAATGAAATTAAACCCATCAAGACACCCAGTAGGAAAATTATGACAAATTATGTTAATTTTGGTCTACTGTTCCTCTACTGCTGGACAAGAGTCATGTGTTTGTAATAGGAAACTTCACATTAAATTGTGAAAAAAAAAGTTAAATCTGCTAAAAGTCTCCCTCAGATTATGATCTATCCTCCAGCAATATTTTCTATTTCTTTAATTTGCATCACACATCTAATTGTAAATATTAAAACTGTGCATCCAAACTTCTGTGAAAAGATGAGATGTGGTCACAGGCTCACTGGATACTCAGGGATTGTGTCTTTTGTCTGTTTTAGTCCCTGCTGACTTTGAAACAAGGCACCTCCTAGTGAAGAAACTTGAACTTCTTCATATTGGCAAATATTTGCCCCTTACCCAGTCTTCTTTTTTGCAGTGACAAACTGTCATAACCTGCATTTGACAAGTGCTCATCTAAACAAGCACTTTTAGTGTTTAGTGCTAAAATATGGGCACTTGGTAAAGATTAAATAAAGGGAATTTGATTTCCATAAGGCACATTTTACCATCAGAGACTTGGAGACCCTTGAAACAAAATCCAGAGCCAAGAACCTGAGGCTGATAACTGCTCTTTAAGTTCCTGAATGTAACCAGTAGTTTACAATACGGACTAGGAAGAAACATTTTGCAAGAAATTACATTAGTTACATTTGATTTTGTTCAGTGTAGATAGCCAAATAACTGGTGATTATGTAAAAATAATGGTTATATGAAAATAATGGCTCTCATGCAGTATTTTGATAACAGTTTGCAAAGCAGGGTAAGGTTTGCTCTTACTAGAGAACAGTCAGGGTTTTGTTTGCAAAGTTGGTGCCCCATTATAGAAAGAGAGAGAGAGGCCAAAGATTAATCCCAAACTCTTCAGCTCTACTCTGACCTCATATCACATCTGGCAGCCCAACACAAATCTAAGAAACTACCCTTCAGGATTTAAGTGATCCATTTTCCCCCATTTGTAATTATGTGAAGCCATTACCTTGCTCAAGGCTCACTGTAGTTTATAAACATCTCGTTTACACACACGATGTTTCCTTCAGAGCAAAAGCCACTGGTGGGGAAATTGTATCCAATAAAATAGACATTCTAAAAGAGTAAACCTCCAGGGACTCATGCTTAATGGACCATGTGGAAAGAGGAGTACACCCAAATTGGTAGGGGAGATTCTGTTCAGCTCATTTGGAATTTACTTAACAAACTAATCTAAGACTTTATATCTCACAGACATTTGCTTGTAGATAAGGTCAGCTCAGGAGAACACATTTTGCATTGGTAAATATAACTTTAAGCTACATTTAAAGAAAATATTATATTTTTAAGTTGCAGACAATAAAATCTGAATAAAAGCTGTGAATTGTGCCGTATACAAGTATGTTCTGTCTACAATAATTACACCAAATACAGGGAATGAGCAGTACCTAAGAAGAGCAGACACTGCAGTGAACAGTTTCCCTTCTGTTTTACACAAACTTTTCCATAGTGGAATACAAGCAATACGAAGTTGACTTTTCTCTGAGAAGGTGCTGGTTGTAGAGATGAGAGAGCTCCTGAACTAAATGGCACAAAACTCATCTTTAGAGCTTGAGAGGTCAACGAGGGATAAGGCAGAGAGAGATTCTGCTGCTTCTTTACAAAGCAATGATAGCTACACATTCATAACGAGGTGCATCCTCACCACAGATTTTCTGTTATCTCCAACCTTCCAGTCAAACAAATAATCTTGTAGGCAGTTTCAGCTACTCTGTGCTTTTCTCTTATTCATACCACACAGAAAAACTTCCAACATAATCTCCTGGACATACAAGTACCAACACTTTATGATCATTAATGTCTATTTGCTACAATATCACGGCTAGCGTCATCTCAGTACTTGGCTCAGAAAATCATTTTGCCAAAGCTTGCTCTTCCACAGAAAGTTCTGAAATCAGACCTGCTTCTAGAGGAGCTGTGCATCTTGAGAGCAAGCAAACTTTAGCAAATACAAACCATGAAGGAGGTAAAAGGTGGCAATACAGTGCAAAAATTCAAATTTTATGCTCGCAAGGGTAGTGCAGAGGAGGCTGCTGTTTCAATCAGTTTTGCAGGGGCCTCTATCTTTTGCACATAAGTACAGGGATGCCAATAAATTTCAGTCTCCTTTCAATATTCAGCTGGCCCCTTGTATTCTCTGTGGCTGTTGTGCTGCTCCAATCCATTATCCCAGCTTCATTCTGCCTGGGTCTGCTCAGGAAGTTCAGCAGCATTGAACAGCTGACAGTGCCTGCAAGGTGCTTGTACTGCTTTATTTACTGAAATGCATTTATCTGCTTCAGCACTGGATCTACATCATTTAACCAACAAAAACACCACAAAAAAAAAAAAAAAAAAAAAAAAAAAAAGCAAGAAGACACCAGATGCTCTGTTGTGCTAATAACTAATTATCAAAGAACATGACAGACCTGTAATTTCTGAGGGTATCAGGAAAGATTTAAGGAGTTGAATAAGCACAGATTAAGAGTTCATGAAATTCAGAAGAAATAATTGGTTTGCTTTTTGCAGGACTGTTATAACCTACTCCTAAAGGCAGAAGATCAAATGACAGAAATGACAGCATTGCTGAAGGGACTGTCCATCCAAACCTCTGCTCAGAGCTGCAGCTGCAGCAAGTTCCTTGGGGTGTGACCAGTTAGTCAGGATCTGGAGAGCTGAAAGTTTTAGCAGCATTGTAAAAGGAGGACAGCACCTGCTTTTCATCCAGCACTTCAAAAATAAAGAAAATTATGAATGTGTCTGAAAAATAAACCTTTTTCCCATGTTTCCTTTCCTACCAGGAAAGAAAACTATTTCTCATTTGTTCCATCCTTTAAATAAAAATGAACTTTTGAACTTTATACTGTGTAGTCTGTGAGGATAAGAATTAGAGATTTAAGATACAGGGAACCATGAATACAAATTAAAAAAAAAAAAAAAATCAGCATTTGCAACAGCCATGACCTGAGGAGAGATATTTAGTATTCCCTGCACCTGAAAATGAGCCATGCATGTATTTCTGTGACCAGCTCATCCCTAGTGTAACAATCCATGCTCATTTAGCATTACACTGAGCACAATCAGGAGATTTTTGAGTGTTAGCACAGTTGAGTCCTTGTCCCTGCAATTCCACGGAGTGCTGCTGTATTTCTGGCTGTGCCCATTCTTGTGGGCTCTCCTGATTATTTACTCAGTTGCACTGGGCACTGACACACAAGCCTTACAGGTGAGACTGAGCCGATGCAGGACAGACAAATCCTGGTGCATCAGGACATCTCATCCCCTCTCCAGGGCAGCACTGAGCAGGTTTGGATCTCCCTTCCCAACAAAGGAGAGCAGCTACAGGAAATTTCTCCAGCACTAAGACCTGCCACAATCTTTGCTTCATACCACTGTATTGCATATTAAGACTTCTCCTTCAGCTAGCTCTGAATACTCTGCTTTATTCTTCTCCTGAAATTGATTCTTCATTTGGGGAAATAAATGTGGTACAGCCACAGGCCAGTGTGATATATAAACTATGCTTTGTGCTTTGGAATGGTTATGACTTTCAGAGAGACAGAGAGAGAGAATATTGTGCAGTATTCAGACTCAGGGAAGCTGTATCCCATCAGTTATGTAGAGATCATGCTTGTAGACTTGTCTAAGAATCATAAAGATAAGGGAGGGATTTGGTTTGGTTTGAATTTTGTTTGTTTTTAGCACAAGCTTGCACTACTACAGTCACGTGAAATCAAAATACACAGTACTGCTTATCTGCTCCAATTCAACAAAGCAATTCATCTTTCCCACTCTTTTCCCTCCTGGAAATTTCCCCTTTCATTTGCCAAGCATCTCCATCCTGAACAGCAGTCTGCCTGCCCTCTTTGCATGTTTTCCTTCCTCATTGACAAACTCTGAACTAGCAGGACTTCTAAACACTAAACACAGGCTTAAGCTCCATTCTTAGTTAGGAATTAGTATTGAAATGTGCGCTTTAAACAAAGTAAATAAAGCTAAATGCAGCTCAGTGGGAAACTCTTGCCAGTTGGCAGCCAATTTTAGCAGCTTTGATGTCAGAGGTAGTTAAGAAGTTACCATCTCCCGAGGCTTCCAGCAGGCATGGGAAATAACCAGAATTCCTCCCAGGAGATGCTCAGAAACATCATGAGATTTGTTGCTAATAATGAGGATTAAATGGGACACAGGTTTCAAGATCATTTTCCCTGTAACTATGTCAGACCCTTGAAGATACACCGATACAATGAACCCACAAACAAAATATTAACAGGTCATTGAAACCAGTTTTGATCTTCTGCTGTTCATCTCATTCTGCTTAGATTATTTCAGATGGAATAATTTACTGCAGCATATATAATTTAACCTGAAAAATATTCTAGAGGGTCTAAAAAAACTGAAAGTCTTTTGAAGATTTGGAAAGTTGCTGACAAAAAAATATTTTTATTTGATATATCATATTGTACAGCCTGTGAATGAGTTCAGTTACAGGACTATGCCAGACTCCCTCTGCTAAGCACTGTCAGTCTCAAGGATCATTTTTCACTCACTGTTCCTCCCCAAATTTTGCAGTTGTTAAGTAAATAGTGGAGCCAGAGAAGATGATTGGGTCATTTCTTTTTCTATCAACTATTTTTGTATAACCTAGGTGGTAGCTCAAGCATAGGTTAGAGCAAAATTCAGCTTTTCCTCCTTTGCCTCACAGCAGTACCAGCAGTGATGTTACCCAGTGGTTCTGGGTACTGCACAAATGCATAGGGGCTAATTTCAAAGTTGATCCTTCAGTCTTAATGTCCCTGGAGCTGTCTCTGGACAAGTCATATATCCTTTATAAGCTTATTGCCTGACAAAGAACCTGTTCTTGTTGACTCTGCCAATAATTTATAGCAGCGAGAAGATCTCAGCAGGAGTTTTTCTCACCTTCATTCCCACCGTGGTGCCTCACTCACAGATGGGCTGCTGTATAAACACTGAACTGAAGGAAGAACAGCACTGTTCACTTCTGTTTCTCTACTGCTAGAGTTCCTAGTCACTCTCCTCCAGTGTTTTACATTTTTCCTACATTCTACATCTCCAAAAAGGCTCAGAAATGTTAAATAAAACATACTGCGATCTCTGTAAGATAGGAGTGCATTTGAGAGGTGAATAGATATTTTCAGGTAACATTTTCCAGAGAAATTCAGATCTACTAAAAGTTAAAACCACTATTAAATTTATAAGAAAAGTGTATCTAAAGCACACTTTCCAAAAATCCTCCAAATTGTCACTTTTAATTCATATTCTCAATGAACAGTCTTTTTTAATTATTATTTTTTAAATAGTCAAAAACATTTTAGCTGCTGTGCTCAAAAAAAAAAAAAAAAGTAGAGAAAACAGGAAAAGATAAACTATGAAAAAGTTTCTCAGCACATAACTTGTATATATATGTACTTTGATTTTTCCAGATCTGAATGTTTTCTGTAGCTCTAGATGACTGAAATGTTTCTCTAAAACAAACAAACAAGCAAACAGACAAACAAAACAAAAAAACACACTTTGGAAACAATTTCAAAATTTCATAAATTCCTGTCACAAAGACAATATCTCCCTCAAAATTATACTACATTATTTCACTCTGCAGACAGGAAACAGATAATAATGATATGATTTTCAGTCAAATGACTTCTACAAAAATTTGGTGACTATTCTTCAGTAACGCTTCAGGTAAAAGACTCTTTAAGGTTTAAGACTTTAAATCTAGACTGCAGAATCTGAGTGATTTGACAGATTGATGAATTAAAACCACTTGTGAATGCAAGGATCACAGTTTTGTTTTGCAAAATAAATGTTTCAAACTCATAGTCTCGCAGAATGGTTTGTGTTGGAAGGGACTTTAAAGATCTTCTCATTCCCAACTCCCTTTCCATGGCCAGGGCAGCTTTCACTAGACGAGGGCTTACCTCCCTTGCTTTCAAGAAAGAAAATTGTGCCTGGGACTCTCCTGTGTTCAGGGTACTTGAGCAAGCAGAAGGAGAGAGCAGAAGGAAAACAGGGGTGCCTGTGCAGCAGGGCTGCCTCACTTATGGGGAACCCACAAAACCTATTTCTGCAGAGCAGAGAGCTCAGAGCAGCTTGGAAAATACACAGAAAACTTCTCCTGAGTATCTCCAGCCACGGTGCTTTAGGTTAATCAGGTATTATGGGATGCACCAAAATAAGTCAATTTCACAGTTATACAAAAATGGAGACAGTGATAAATGCGGTTTAAACAAGTGCATTAAATCAACTTGCTCGATGAGAAGACTGCACTGAATAATTTCAATGCTGAAATTTTGTCAGAGACAAAACTTGCATATCTCCATTCCTGCATGCACCTGCAATGACTAAGGCTCCAGCACTTTGTTATTTCTGACATTTAAAATCATGTGCATTTCACTGCAGACTTGAATTACACAGTGTATTAAAAATACTAAATACATAAAATAACATGCATATTGTGCTAATGACCACTCTCTAAATTATCTTCAGGTGAAAATGAGTTTATATGTTCTGGTTTAAGTCGGTTGTAAATTCTTTTCCTATAAATACCCACTGGAGTCATATTTCCTGTAGGCATTTATAAAGTAAAAGGAATGCATGCCAGCAGAAATTGAGATGAATGACACTTATGACACTGTCTGTACACAATACATTATTTGCAATATAAAACTAATCCAACTAATGCTGCTATGGAAGGGATAATATTCAGCTAGAGTTTTGGAATCTCTGGAAGGGTAAGGCAAGACTGCATACTTGTTTAAAGGGGAGCAAGTGTGCCAAGATCACACCAAGAGGTGCTGCTTACTAGACCAGACAGAGCTCCTTGTTGGAATAAGGGACTTATAAGGGTGCAAACAGTGATTATGGGCAGATTCTGCCCCTCAAGTCCCCTTTTGGACAAACTGATGACACAAGACTCTCCACTGGCACTGCTGCTGCGCCCACCAAATCACACCTGGGTGCTGGTATGTACAAATACTGAGCCTATTCATTTCAATATTAAGAGGGGAAGAGGGCAAGCCTAAATTCTCAGACCAAAACTTTGTTTGATATTTTATTTCTGGTGATTAAAACCTCAGTTAAAAATGGGTTGCTAATTTCCTCGTTACAAGGTCTCATACTAAATGAAATATTGAGCATTACCCAAAAGGAAGAATAGATCTCATTGATTTAAAATTTAAAAGGGAAATACAGATTTTAAGTCTTAAAGCAGATTCTCAAAAATTAATGAATACTGGTACAATTAGAAGCCTCCATTTCCCTTCAAAAATTGTATCAGCTTTGTGCCACCTTACAGCTACCTTGAGAAGATAAAGGCACTGATATATGGGAAGCACATGGATACTTAATGAAGAATAGCACTGAAAAGGCCATGAGGAAAGAAAAAAAAGTCTGAATTTACAAAGAGAATTAGAAGATCAGTAAATAAGTCATGGGGATGTGCATTGAGTAATGAGAATGAAAGGAAACACTGAATAGCTACTCATTTGGTGAGACACATTCATCCAGTGCACTGAACGGGGCAGGAGCCCCACGAAGAAAACAGTGTGTGCTCAGGTAATTAAAGACTCTATCATAATGCATGCACTCAAGGAAGCCAAATTAAACTAGCACAGAACTATCAGCACAACGTTTCCTAACTTTTACACGTTTGACTTTGTAACCTTTACACTTTTTTAACGGCAATTTTTGTTTTTGCCTTTTTAAACAGTCATTGGTACACATTAACCACGGAAAACTTATATTGTTCTTAATGAGCTAATGCCCGTGTAGCTTAGCTGCAGCTTTCCAAACACTGTGAAAATGTGGCTGGGTCATGCAGAAAATCAGCTACAGACTTGGTAAAAAGAAATGAGAAGTTGCATCTTAAAATTGTGAAAAAATTCATTAAAACACTGACTCACATGTGCACAAAAGATATCCACTTTTCCAGCAAGTTCTTACCTAGCTTGATTTCCTAAGGAAAGATAATTTCTGTGATTATGATGTGTGTTCATCTCAGTCCTTGCCCTTCCAAACAATTCTTAATCTATTTGTAAATCGTAGAACAGATATAGAAAAAAATAAAGGTGTCGAAGGTAACTTGTTTTTACAGGTTTCATGAAAATAGATGACTACCACATCACATGCCAAAAGCTAAACTTTAATCCTTGCTATTCCAATCTTCAACAAAACATACAATCATTTTTAGACTCGCCACAAAAAATTAAACTAAACAGACAAAATAACAAACCAAACCAAAAAAACCAAACCAAAACAAACCCAGAAACTCTTCAGAAACCTGATAACCATCATTTGGCATGAAATAATTTTTCAATGACGTCTCTGCCAGTCACAGAGTAGAATTCCACTAGTTGATGTTCTGCCAAAATTGTTACCATTTTTTAATGGGAAATTCTTTGTTAGTTCTGAAAGGAATTTTATAAGCACAGCTGAACTCAGCTCCAATCCTCTGCTTTGAGCAGAGAAGATTAAAATAACATTTCTCTGTTCTTTGTAGAACAAAAAGCAGTTTTTAGTGGTGTAGCTGACAGGAGATATCATGACAAGATCTTGAAATAATCCTTTCTGCTACTAGTTGAATTTAAAGTCTTTTATGTCAGGTAAGACATTAATGAGTTCTGAATCTCATCTCAGATGTGCAAAAGGCTTTGGTAAAAAATAGTGTTATATGCTGGCAAAAAAAAAAAGAAATTAACATTTGGCCATGTTTTCTGCAAGATGTGCCAAATCAAAAATAGTTAAAAATAGAAAAAAAAAAAAAAAAGCTTTGATTCAGAATCAGTTAAGTTAAATATCAGAAAGCTACATGGGAACCAAAATAAAAATTAATATACAAATTTTAAAAAAGGATTATATAAAATGGATAATTATTATATAAAATTAAATTAGGACATTACTTAAACAAAATATAAGTAGAAACTTCCATTAAGGTAATTTAAATCAAAACCTCAGTCCTCTGCACAATAGAAATAGTGACCAAATACTATGTATCAAAACTAGTGCTATTTTAATTCAGCTTATATATCATTAAAAATGGGAAATGGGAAATAGTTTTCTACAAATGGAGAAGAAAAATAAGATAAGAACAAGAAATATAATGAAAATAATAAAAAATAGCAAAACAAACTAAATTTAAGTTAAGATAAAAGAGAGGTGAATGATGAATACAAATTGCTGATTTCATTATATATCAAAAAAGAACAAATAACAGCAGATTTTATTTGAGTGAAATGATTAATAACAAACCCAAGTCACAGATACTCTGACTGAATATAAATAGTTCAAATTGTCTGGCAATGAGTTGTTACAAATACACAAATTCGTGCCCTGGTGGTAGAGATAAACTGGAGACAAATGCTCCATCCTCAGTGACACGTCCTGCTGCTTGTCACCATTAATTCCATGTCATTGTTTTATTCCCTTCCTGGGGCCACGATTAGCAGGAATAAGAGACTCGAGGCTTGCAGGGGGTTGAGGCAGAATTATCAGGCAGTTCTGTAACAAAGGAAAAAGCTCTCTTCAGCTCCTCCCATCTGATCTCATAATTAGGGACTCTGGTGTTCTGGGTCTGAGAGAAGGAATAACCCCCAAGGGAGCCTTGGGCATCCCCCAGGGCCACTCCCTCTCCATGGTCAGCTGAGACAATCCTCACCACCTCCAGCTCACAAAGGAGGAGAGCAAAGACACCCACAATGAAGGATCCTACCTCTGAGGAGCTGAGAAAACAATTTAAATTTTTTTTTTTCTTACATTGTTAATGATAGTTCCCACTCTTGCAACAATAAGGACAATCTGCTCTGATACCAGAAACAGTGGGCTGTCCTGTCCCACAGTACTGCTAGGGACAAGAGAGAATGATGGAACAAAAATCTATAAGAACAAACAAGTAAAATGCACAAAAACACATGTATCAGCTAATACTGATGGGAAAGAGAGAGGAAAGATAAAAGCCTGGGTGTTCAAGTCCCATTTGGAAGTTGCAGTGATATTTTCCATCCACTACTCCTAATAAACTTTACAAGCCATTACCTAATATAACAGAAATCCTCATTGAGTAAAAAAACTATTTATAGCTCAGTATCACACAAAATGCTTAAATCTATCTCATCTATTCCAGACCACCAGTGAGTTAAGGTACCACTGTATATAAGGTCACACCTTATATATTGTGCATAAATAGCTCCTACAGACATCCAACACTGGGTACTCCAGAACCTTCCTACACTATAGTGCTTTAGTATTCTTATTATTGGAGTTTTTCCCCATGTTTAAGAAAATTTTCAAGCATGAATTTGGGTCTGCTGCTGCTGCAGATGGGTGATTTCCTTCCTCTCCCTTATCACCTTGTAAGTCCTTGGAGGATATTATCACATCCCCTGACCTTTTCTCATCATTAAGCTCACCAGCCACAATTTTTATCTTTATATGATGCATTTTGAGGTTTTGATGTTTTGTAATGTGTCAGTCTTTTTATTTTCGGTTCCCTACAACTAGTGCATATTTTATTGGGTGTGAGGTGCTAAAAATAGAATACAAAATGTTCAATGGACTTTTCGAAAACTTAAGTTTGACCTTTACAACTGATTCTCCTACAGATGACCACATGTACATATGGATGTGCATATATATTTGTATAGATAAAGAGCATATCCTAGGCATGAATAAAACCTGGAAAATGAAGGATTAACTTGCAGCTTTAGAGCTGGTCTATGCCAATTTAGGCTATTTTCGTTCTACATTTCTAAATGTAGAAATGCAAAACACTTAAAAAGTCATCATTATGACATGCACCATCATGAATTATTATATACACCATAGATACAGATGCATATTCTCTATCAACCAGATGAGGAGGGCAATAAATTATCAGACTGGAAAGGCTAATTTCTATTTTTTTTTTTTTTTGAGGCAGGCTTGCTCTCAGTTCAACAACCTTCTCATTTACATAAGTGCAGTAGCTGTCAGTTCATTATCAGGTTGTTAATAACACAGGGGTGAGGAGGAGGGCTGCAAAATCTCAGTGAAACATAAGAGGTTTAAGCTTCTGGTTGCAAATTTAAGTTAAACTTGACAACACTCAAAGTCACAGGTCAAAAAATCTCCTGATGAAGAGTCAGAGTTCACCCACCTTACACTTAGAATAGTCTCACATGAATTAGCACAATCAAACCAATGCAGACTTATAATTAATGTTTACAGAATATGCTTCTAAAGCAGAATAAAATCCCTCAGAATAGCCTACTTTAACACTGCTTATACCACAGGGTCTCTTGGGGGTACCTGAACTGACATTGGTGAATTAAAGATGATGTTTGCAGCAGGGGGAACTGGTGGCTCACAATGTAAATCTGAGGTCAAGAGTGTTCTCTTTGGCCACCAGGTGTTAAAATTAACCCCCAAACTGGGCATTGCCACCCAGCTTGCCTTGTCAAAGTGATGAGGAGGAGCCACAGTGCAATTAGAATTTATTGTTGTAGTCAGATGATGAAAAATCTTAAACTAAAATTGCACAGGGGATGTGAATCTTGGGGTGTCTCCTGTCCCAGTTTGTGACAATCCACTGTTTCAGGTGTCAGTGCTACTGGCAGAGCCCAGCAGCTGTCCAACATCCACCTGCACATACAGGAACATTCTTGAGTGGTTTTCAGACAGGATTTTAATAGTCTTAGGAAGATAAAACAGATATTCAGGTTTGGTTGATTTTTGGTTTTTTTTTTTTCAAAATGGTGATGAACTCTTCAAAATTGAGAGCACATTACTTTGATTTAAATATAAGGACCCAGACAGAACCTCCTAATCAGTCAGGTGTTGTCAGTGAGCAAACTTTCAGCATGCTTTTTTCTAATGATATTTGCCAAAATTCTCTAGAGAAAAGACAGATCTAGATAGATAGCAGAGACACATAGATCCTGTGTCAGGATGATAGAAACAATGTACAAGAGATATATCTGTTATATTACTTATTACTCAATATTAACCCAAGAACAGTGGAAGGAAGACCCTGCTTGAGGTGTCTTATCATCTGAGGGGTGTGAGCTTTGATGTACTTTACTTGAAGTCCAACTGCTGTTGTCATCTGAAATCTATAAATGCTGATTTATTTGGTGATCATTTCATTTTGTACAACAGTGATAATTACAATAGGCATATTTTCCTTTCCTGGTGAAAAAAAAAAAAGGTCTACCAGGTCTATTATGACTCTTAAGGCAATGTTTGACCAGTCAGTTCCAGTAAAAAATGTGTTAGAAATGGAAATTTTCACAGAAGTCAGATTTGGGCAGAATTCAATCCTGTAGTTTATCTTTGCCAGGTGCCCACCTGAGTACAATAGCACCCAGTCAAACCAGAACAAGAAGGCCATATGATGATAAATAAGATCTTTTCCTCAAAAAGACTCAACTATGACTGCCCTCCTTCCAGGCAGTCAATTTGTAGGCTACCATAGAATCAGCTGGCAATTAGTAATGCTTTCTGAATAAATGCAACTGACAGCACATTATGTCACTTACTCCCACCCCAAATTTCCTCTTTAATGCTTACCATTCTTTGCCTTGGGGCAGAGATCCCTAAAATTCTGTTTTTTTTGTTTTTTTTTTTTTCAAAACAAAATAGATTTTGAAAGGCAGAAACCTCTTATGAGATAAATTCCTTTCCCCTTTCCCAGTTCATCCATTCCCAGTCCTTGTCATACCACATCTCCCAGCTGCATTGCTAATATTATATTTGGAAATACATTAGTAATAGCTTTAGTAAATCTGAGTAGAAGGCTTTGGCTGAGAAACCTTCAGCTGTACATTTAAATAACTCATATTTCATTCAGGTCCTACAGACTTGCTCTGTCCCTTTCGTGCATGTTTTCTCAAACAGTCAGTGCCCTACCACACCACACTGAGTTATCCTCAGCATCCAATAATAGACTCTGGCCAAGTGAGGAATGTGCAGGCTGCATTAGGAGCAAGACATATTTGCCAACATAATTTTCCTAGATTTTTGCCTAAACATCATGCCAGGTTGACTTTGGAACATAAGAAAAAATAGGAAAAAAACAAAAGAGACTTTATTTTCCCTCTGTGCCATTTTGATGCACTGACAGCATCTGAAACCATTTCTCTCTTCTATGGTGGCAGCTTGACTAACACAGTGTTAAAGGTACAGTGCAGCACAGCAGAGGAGTGCCAATGAGTATTTCTTCTACTTCTCTGCTCTGTTACATTTATTACCACTCTGTGCAATAGTTTATTTATTGTGAAAAGGAGTGTATCAACAAGTCACTCTTTGGTCACCAGATCAACTTTCAGGGCAAAAACTCCTGCTGGTGTCTAATGAATCCAAATTCGCTCTAGAATGAAGCTGAAGACCATCCTTTGAGGCTTTGGGGGTTTTTCTTAAAGACAAATCTTTGTCATTACCATTGTAATTACCATTTTGCCTTCATCTACAGCACAGTTCACTGCAGTGGCTCCCCAGTGAGCACCTCAGCTGCCTTGGACTCTGGAAGAAGTGGAAGTCAAAACAGCCAAGGTAAGAAAATCTTGTGTGTAAATCAGAGCTGGAGGATGAATCAAAAATAAGCCTCTAGTCACAAGCAGCCCCATGCAAGCAGTTTCCCTTTACCAGCCCAGTTTCCACAGTTTTGCTCACACCATTTCCAGGATTTCCAGACAGTTTAAACTATCTAATCTGGTAATTTATTTCTAGCATTTCTATTACAATAGGAGTTCTTAAATGTATAAAGTCCTTTCATGGAATTCTGAATATGTTGAGACTGTATTTATATGTAGAAATGAATCATAACCTGATAGAGAAAATATGCTAACAGGGATGAGAATATATTGGATTATCTACTGGAGCACCTGAGAACTCAGATGGCAGGTGACCAGTTATTACTTGGCATAACTCAGACAAACACCAAGAAATAAAGAATGAAGATTTATGGAGAATGGGCCTCATTTCTCTGCCTGGAAGTTCTGGTGCAGTTGAATTAGCTAAAATAAGTTTATTGGGGAACAGCCAAGCTGTTTTGACATGTACACAAGTGAGAGCAGGAGTGCTGGAGACCCTCTCTGCCTTTTGCAGGTCCATTGGTTTGGACATGGAAAAGAAATCTCTGCAAGGCACTGGTGAAAAATGGAAGGGCTTGGAGGAAAATTGACCAGTGAATTCAGGAGGTGAATTCAGGTAAAACTCAACAGTGGAAAATACTCTGTTCATTCAACAAAGGGAAATAGGAGATATTGCAAGATTTCAAGGATGTTATAATCTGTGCAATTTATGAGCACATGCAATAAAAATAGGGCAAAAAGGCTAACTACAATGACAGTTTAATGATCCTAACGGAAATAAAATTAATTTTAACCAGTGAAAAGCTTCCACACTCAGAAGAAAACATGAACAGAGTAGAATTTATAGAAATCCAGCTGGATTTGGCATGGGAACAAATTTTGGCAGCAGGAATAACATCCAGAAATCAGACATGTCTGATAGGAAAGGATTTGGAAAGACAGACCAGGATAAGGACAACACTAAATGCACATTTTTGCAGCCCTGATCAGATAAGGCTCAGAGAACAGAAGCAGCTGGCAGAAACATAAATAAGAAATAATCAGTGGTGTTGCTGGGGTAAATCAGATTTCTGCTCAAAGGTTTATTTGCTTCGCAGCAGTGAGCAGTAGATGGACATATTAATAAATTGACGTCAAAATACTATAGAAGATTAACTAATCCTGCTATGATTTTTTAAAGCAGACTATTCACATTTTAAACCTTTCTCAATTAGGATCAATATCTAAATATTGAGTCATATTTTCAGATGTGTAAGATGAGTAATGTAGAATCATCAAATCATTAAAGTTGAAAAATACCTCCAAGACTATTAAATCCAAACTTTGACTACAATCATATGCAACACATGTTTACAATATGTAATTATTCAAGCCTGAAATGTTGTCCCCTTTTTAGAGAGAAGTAATAAAATTTGAGCTTGAATTTGAGATCTCGGAGGAGACCAATACAAGATTTTGAAGCTTCACCCTCAGCATGGGCTAAAATGCACCTTCCCCATCACTTGTGGGAGAACATTCACATTTCTGGCAGATGTTTTTATGATCAAAGAAAGAGAAGTTTCCTGCCATGATCCTTAAGAATTTTGCCTGAAATGAGAGATACTCTGTGTGTGTTTAAGGTGATTATACTTATTTTTGGAGTGTCTCTTTGAAACATTTGACAGTATTTTTGGCATTGAGGCAGAATTTAAAGTGGTGGCTCAAAAGCTTTATCTACATCCATTGTTTAACATAACACCAACTTGACAGAGAGGGTTTTTTTGCCTAAGGGAAAGCAATGTTTTTTGTAAGGGAAAGCAATTTCCTCAATGTAGCCTGAGAACAGTGGACACCAGTGGGGCTGGCACTGCCCAGTGAGAAAGCAGCTACAGAAAACAGCACTTAACAAAAAAACGCCCTAAGTTTTAAATGCTGTTTTACGAATTCTTACTTCTCCCTTCTTTCAGCATGGGGTTTCTTTTGGTGGACAGAGATTTATATTAATTTATCTAAAGGGGAAACAAAATCGCATACGCCCATGGAATAATGACCCTTTGAATCTGGCTCTGGAAAACTCTTTTAAACACAGACACAGTGCAAGAAACAGAAAGCACTACAGCTTTTTTATCTTGTTGGTAACAGCGTGGCTTTCTAAATACTGCATGGGCTTATTTTTTAAAAATACAAAAACTTGGAGTCATCAAAACTCTCACTTTTTATGCTGTGCCCATGCACATGTGCATGATATATCCAGTCTGAAAAGGGCACAGAAACACAGAATGGGCAGAGACTTGCACTAGACCATGTCACTTAAAACCTGGCTTTGAACAAGTCCAGGGATGGAGGAATGGTGTGTGTGCCAAGGGATGCTGGGAAGCAGGGCATCTGTACAGCTACCTCGTGGATGCATGAGGGTGTGGATTTCTCTCTGGGTTCCTATGTCAGGGTGACCCCAAGAGAGATTGTAAAGAGTCTTTGCTTCCTTACCCCAAACACAGCCAAAGAAGGAGCCTGGAATGCTTCTGATTGTGCTTTCAAGGTTGTTTACTTCATCTTATCTAAACATTCTTTCTCTGACCTGCCGAGCTCTGCCTAGCAAGGAAGCCATAACATTCTCTGACCTGAGCCCTGGGCGGCTCCCACATTATATACTCAAAACTACACGTCTATGCTTACAGTTTCTTCACCAATTCCTATCATCTATGTTAGACTGTGAATCTCTACCTTAAACCAATAGAAAAGTGCCACCATCACACCAAGACATGGAGGACAAGATGAAGGAGAAGAAGCCCAGGACATGCCCAAATTCCTCCATCTTGTACCCCCTTGAACCCCATTCTAAAAATCCCAAAATTCTACTTTTCCACCCTGTGTTAGTTTAAATATCACTACTACCAAAACCCTTGTGGCTTTTAATTCCTCATCCAGAGCTGGCAGTTTTCCACGGGCTAAAATCGAAGTCACAGGTGTTTTTGACTTCATGCCAAGGTCTCTGAGCCCCCTGCCAGGGTCTCGAGGAAGCCAGGGACGCCAGAAGGATGTCCTGGACTCCAACATGGGGGTGCACCTTCTGGTATAAAAGTAAAACCAGCCTGTGAGTCCTCCTGCTTTGGTTCCATTATCCTTGGCACTGGTGTATGTCACCACTAAATCTGCTGAAGCTTTGAGGCAGATCCAGACACAATCAATGTACACCAGGCTTTGGCATAAATATTGAACAACAGCAGCTCAGATAAATGCTGGAGAGAGTAGGCTAAGAGCTCTTGTAAGATTACAAGGATAACTCTTCATTGCCTCAGAAGCTGAGTTCATTAGTACCTGGAAACCCTTAAAAGACACTTCAGAACAGAGCTGATGTGTCTACAATTTGTAGCAAAAATGTATATAAAAATTATCTTTAGAATGTATCTACTGAGAGAGCCTGGAAAGAGGGAAAAAGACATTTTAAAGGTCGGAGGCATTATCAAATCATATCTAAGCTAGATAATCACATTTTAAAGGCAAATAAATTTCATTATAAAGCACTCAGCAACACCACCAAATGCAGAATTAAGTTCTTTTAAAATCTCTTGTTTGAAAAATAAAACAAAAATCTTAGTTTTTCATCATGGCAGAGGTGACAGAGCCTCACCTGAGGATGCAGCCCTGTCTCAGACTGGCACTATGAACAGCAGCACTGACCACCTACTTGTGCCATTTCCAGTAATTAAGTAGCACATCTGTCCTTCAAACGGGGCACAGAAATGAACAGTACATCAGGGGTGGAGAGGCATGGCTTTGTTAGAGGTGTCAGCCTGCAGAAAGGCTCATTATAGCACTGAATTCTTTTACCTTTTAGGCAGAGAGCAATTCAGGCAATTGCTAGGTGCTGCAGGCAGAGGAGCAGGTACACCCATAGCACCCCGCCAGGAACTGTTTTTCCAAACTTGGTTGCATAATTCATGATATCTCAGATTACAGTGGGACAGCAATGCCAACTCCCTGTGGCAGGGAAGAGCTGCAGGCACAGAAGGGGCAGTGCTCCTTGGAATGTAATACCCCCAACAGGAATTCTGTATAATAAAATTGGAACAGATACACCCATTATTATTTACATCACGCTACTCCTTCTGTTACCAGCCAGGGTTCACTGTCTTTACTCAGCACAAGCACCACTCACACTACAGACCTTGGCAATTTAAACAGGCCAAGAGAACTATAAGAACATTTCAGCAAAAAATCTTTTACTCTCTTGAAAACTCTTTTAACATCACTGAATTTTTTAATGAAGTCAAGTCAGATCAGTCAGAGTCTGAATCAGATATTTCAGACATTTTTGGAGGATATATTCCATTTTCACAACCTACTTCAATACATGATTTGAAAAAAGACTATTTTGGTTTGAAATTTTTTTAATTTAATTGTAGTAACAAGCTTTAAAATTTCCTGAATAGCAATAACTTATCTTTGTCTATTAAATGGTTCAGATAAGCTGAAAGGAATCTAAGTATTCCAACTGTAGAGATTTTGGGTTTTTAATGTGGGAAAATTTTAATTTTAAGAAATAGATTTAATTGTGTTGCAGGGAAAGAAGCATGAGATAATAGAGCTGCTTCCCCTCTGACTCTATTAAACTGTGTATGCCACTGAATTAAAAAAAAAAAAAAGCTTTTTAAAAACTTATTTTCTAGCTTGAAGGCTGCCCAAAAAACTTTCATCTTGCCTGCATTTGTATATGAAAATACTTTGAAGACCAGGAGCATTTCTATTCATCTCTCAATTACCAGAGAACTTTGAGGCAAACTCAGGCTCTATAGAAAGAAAAATGGACACAATCTCTGGAGTTTCTTCTTTGATGAACAGTGAAAAGCTGCTTTCAATATGAGAATTTGTTCCATTTTCCTTCTCCTATGCTTTCTCTAACAACTTCAGAAAAATCAGAGTGTAAGCCAAAAATACACATAAGATCACATAGCTAATTTTAGGCACTTATTAATTGCTGAAACTCTGAGGTTATTTGAATTTTCTAAGAAAGAAAGAATTGGGAAACAATAGCTACTAAAGAAAAGTTGGATATAGCAGAAAAGTGATCCTACATCTTGAGCTCAGCCTGGAAAAGGCTCTGAAATCTTGACAGAGCAGGTTCCTTCCATCAGGATACATAAAATGACAATATTGACGGTAAGAGATTGTGAAGTAAACCTTAGAAATCAGACAGAATCTGCACTTTCCTCCTTAAATTGTGATTCAAGAATACTTTGCTTTTCAAAAAATGCTAAAATGAGGAAAATGAAAATTAAAATAAGAGTAATTTAATGAGAAAGTATAAAGGGAAACAAATAGTGAAAATTTTTGAGGTGTGTGTACAGCTAAGATTTAATTTAAAAAAATATGAACTTGACCCTTCTTTCATCTTCTAAATAACTTGGAATTGGCAAATCCCATTGCATATCCTACCAGGAATAAGGGGGGCATGAGAGCCATTTCTCTCATGGAAGAGCAGGGATGTCTGAGATTACAGCTAAAGCTGCTGAAAAGGAGCTCACCATTTTCTCACAACCAATGTTTTTTTAAAACAGGTTAAGAACCAAGAGTCAGAGGAGATTTCCTGGTACACATTCAGGCATCTCAATGTTCAGATTAATTGAAATTCACTTTGCTCAGCACAGTTCCTCAGTGTGGATGTGTCACAGACTAAAAGGAATACTTTATATCCAGTATATCTATTGCGGAGGAGATGGAGAAATCTTCTTCCCTGGTTCTGGCAATAAAACACTGTCAGACAGGGCAGCACTGGGGCTGGGGGACACATGACACAGCAGGAAAGACCCCAAAGCACTTCTTAAATTATTGCTATTTCAGGGCACCAGTTACCCCTCAGACCAAAGGACTAACAGCAGGGATCTGGGACTGGAAGATATGATTCCAGCACCCAGACTTCACCATCCTTTTCTGGGATCAATTGACCTTCAGGCTCATAACTTAGTATCCACTCCAACAGACTGAAGTACAATATCCATCTGACTGCAAATCTAGCTGTGACATGTGTAATTTCTTTTTTACTACAACACACTGTCATAGTCATCCTTATAATCAGGAAAAGTGATGTACAGCTTATTGTAGTGCTAAAAAAATCCAGGGATTACTTTACAGAAATATCAGAGCATGAAAGAGATTTAAGATTACTTTGGTTAAGCTTTAAGAACGGCAGACAACAGTAACAATAAAAAGAGGGGAAAAACTCCTCCTCTCATGGTGTTTTCTCAAGTGACACTTCAAATATTGGAACTCTGCTGATACATATCTAAGACAGACCAAATACTGATGTGTAAAAATCACTGTAGTTCTGAGCTCAAAAGGCCCCTGCAGGATGACACCAGCTGTATGGAGGCCCCACAGTAGCTAATATTACCTACTACTCCAGGAATATATATGGAATTCACTCAAATACAAGCTGGTTGCTGAAGGGTTTAGCTTAGGGTATGTGCTAAGCAGCTCTGCAATATCACCTAGTCCACATCTGCCATGAGCACTGGAGTTGAAAACTAAAACAATACAGAGAAAGAAGCAAAGAGAAGAATAGCTGGAATAGCTGTAGCTTCTCTACAAAAGCTGTTTTACTACAAACACACCTCACTAGCCCCAGGAGAGAATTAAAAGAGTGAAGTCCTTTGACCAGTCTACAAAGGGAGTTTAGGCAATTCAGTGTTTCCTTCCTGGAGTCTCTGAAAAATTCAGTTAGGCAGGTCTTGGGTCAGGCCCCAGGAGAATTGTGGTGTCGTGTTAGTTCCATTCGTTATTACACTAGGAAGAGGACCATTACAGCTTTTTTGCAGAGAAACTCCTAACAAGTCAATTTTGGAAGTATAATTTTTGGCATAATGCGAATTTTTGAAGGTCAGGCTGTATGGATACAGTAGAAATGATCAGAATTCAGACTTTTCTTTTCAAACTCTTACAGACTTTTTCATGAGTAGAAGCAGTTTCTGAAATTCATCATCCTGTCTGGCTACAAACCTCTGCTGATCATCTTTAAAGTTTGGAAATTAGCAACGGTTTTGCTGAATTTAAGAGCGGTAAACTTGCTTCCTCTCCTACTTATTCTTTCTAGATATCTCAAAAAACAAACCTAACAATCAAAAAACAACCCAGAATTTGGGAATCTCAACTGATGCACTGAACTTGTAGATGGCAGGAAAGGAATGGAGGAAACAGCAGTGTTCAGTGCATATAGCTCAAACCAAAAATGAGATCAGATTCTTTCTGCTCATCAGCAAAGAGCCAGATGCTAACAGTGTAAAATCCATCACATCCTGCTAAATAAAACCTTTGCTGAAAGGGTGGAGGAAATATTAGAGGAGTTTTTGTTGTGGACTTTATACTGTGATAATTCTTCCTTTAGATCGAAGAGCACAATCCTGCCTGCTTCATTTGTGTCATCGGACATCCAGGCTTAAACCCAGTAATAAAAATAATCTGCTTCAATGGGATTATTTGCACAAGTGAGGGTTTGCAGAACAAGAGCTTAAGCAGCCCACCCATGTGGTGTTCAGTGGGAACCTTTGGGGGAATTTTCAGAGAGGCTTTTTGCAAGTGCTGTGGGATTTCATTGAAGGGGATGTGTCAGAACTGCATCTCCTCTGATGAAATTCAAAGCAGTATTGTTGATATTAGCTATTCTCTAAGGTCTTCCCTGGAAAGATCTGACCTGCAGAACCAGCTGTATATTAGCATTATCTTTTTATGCTTCCACAACAGATAGGTTTAATAAGTGGCCATCTCTTTAGAATGTTCTTGCTATGAGACAAAACAGAAATACTGTCTGCAATAATACCAAGGTCAAAATGTACTGCTAAGAAACAGAAGAGCATTTCACCAGAGAATGGAATGAGTGTTAAATATTTTAAGAATCTGCTGCTTAAATAAAAAGTAACCTCCTGTGCATTAAAAATACATTTATTGATCCTATTCAGGATTCAACAGGAATACTTCCAGCAGAAAAAAAATTAAAAGAACTTGTTTCTCTGCCAAAATGGGAAAGTTTATAAGACTTTCTTTGGTAAATTTAGCAGAAATCATAAAACATACTTGATAAAACAGTCCCTCTTTTCCCTTCATAATTAACCTAAATTCCAATTTAACCATTGACAGTGCAAGGAGAGAGTTTAAAGAGTGAGATAAGCAAAAAAAAAGGTTCATCACTTCAGACATCCTAGCTAATATATGTAGATAGAACTGTTAAATAAATTAAAAAGGACCCCCACCGTCAGCACTTGACAGAAATAGAAATATTGTTCTTTACTCTTGGTGTACCCTTATTTTTCTTCTCTTTCCCTTAGTGAATGTGAATCAGAAACTGACACTGGCAAAACAGCTTCTGAAAAACTGAAATCCCAAAGAAAAAGAACCTGTTTTTTTTCTGTTAATGTGGAGTCTGGGATAAATTCAACCCCAAACCATCCTCCTACCCCCCAGATAAATCCCATAACATGAGCACTGACCTTCCTCAGCACATCACATTTGCACCATTTATTTAGTGTCTTTTTGTTCTTGCAATTCTGATTTGCAACTTCCACAAGAAACAAAGAAACAGCTTGATTTTGGGAGGAATAAAGAACTCTGCTCCTCATACTATTAAAAAAAAAAATAACTGCAATGATTTATTCAGTACCAGACTCAGAATCTGCTCTTAAAATGTGAATCCTTCATAAACATTTTTCCTGTTCCTATCAGTACTTGTTCAGATTGGCAGAGTTCAGAGAAGACTTTCAAGGTTTTTATCATCAAGGTCTCATCTGACTTTGGAGCATATTTGCTCTGAAATTTTTGATGGTACATAAAGGAAACAGAGTATCATCAAACTATGGTGTGTTAAACTCAGAAAAATATCATTCTGAGAGATGCCACAGGAATTTCCAACATGAAGTAGAGCTTTGTAATAAGATTCTCTCTCTCCATAAGATAAGGAATTTGGAAGGCACATTTTTAATATGTAGGGACAATCCAAACTCCAGACTTTGATCACAAAATGTGGATGGGACGTGAGAATTCTATTTTTATTTAATGTACATCTGTGGAAAAGCCCTCTGGTGCTTCAATGATTCAAGGGTCAAATCAGTACATGCCCATTATTTATGGTTCCTGTGTCTCTTGCCTTTTTATATCTGGATGTATCCTTCAGTTAGAAAATGGAAGAGCAAATACAGTCTGAAATGGATTCTGATTCCAAATGAACCATGAAAAAGAGTTGGCTTTTCTTTATGGACACCCCCAAACTGGGGGGCTCTGCAGACACAGGGGATCACAAGCCACAGAGCTGAGATCTGGTGGCTGATGTCTGAAGGAGAATAGCTGGTAGAAGGTCTTGACGTGTAACTGGAAACCAGGCTGGGCTCCTGGTTTAAGGAAACAACACCTTTAATCTGCCAAGGGCTCTCACTAATGGGAATAAGGCTCTTTGAAGCCTGATGCATGGATTAGCATGTTTGGCTCAATAACTCTGGGCAGGGGATGCTACTGGCCCAGGCTGAGAGCCATCAGATTGTTGTGTACTTGCACCTGCAGCAATATCTGCCCTCAACTCAGGTTGTGCTCTTGAGCACTGAAAATCCTGGGAAGAATGGGCCAGCAGTGGCTGTTGGTAACTAATGAGCAACACGGCTCAAATTCCTCCCTCCAAAATTTTTTCCTCCGGTGAATACTACAAATCCAACCAAGTGTTATGAAATATTAAACTGGGAAATAACAGTCACATTTCCATTCTTTAACATTATACCCCATACAATCAAGAGCTACTGTGCCATATGAAACCAAATTTGTTTTTGAGATTCAACACCAACTCATTTCTTCCACAGATGGAGCTTGTGGAGCCCCTGCATGAGTCTCTCTTACACGTCTCTATTGAAAATCCATATTCAATTTGGCTATCATACTAGATTACTCACCACCACATCATGACAGAATTCAATGATACCTTGTGAGAATTATTAGTTTTTAAACTGAATTTGATTTCTTGGAACTTACTGCATTAATCCATTAATTAATTCCTTTAACAGATATGTGAGCATATCATAGAAACACACAAACACTTTTAAAAAATATACAGAAAAAGAGACAAAAATATGACACATACATTTTAGCTAATTAAATTCAAAAAAGAACCACACAGTATTTCTAACCCTCCTCATCCTTTATAGTTTTTAACTTCTCTATGTATAAAAGTGATGTAGAAACCCCATAATAATTGCTGAAGTGACTAATTAAAATGCAGAACTATGTGAAAGGGAAACATGGAAAATGTTTCTGACATCTAAAGGCAAGGTAAAGTTTTCTAAAGGGATAAGTTTGCAGATCAATCCCACAGCTAAAAGACTGGCATAAATTAGCATCCTTGTGTCAAATGTTTGAAACAAGTGAACCTATCTTTTAGCAACTAAAGCTAAAAATATGGAACAGATACTTTTGCTTTCAGCAGAACAAGTGCTTTGCATAAAATGAAATATTCATAAAACAACTTAGTTATAAAAATGGGCAATTTACCACTGCAATCATAAACACCGGGGCAAAGGAGTTGTATCCATATCATAGAGAGGGGAAGGTGCATTCAAGCACTCTGCTGTCCCCCAGGCCATGCTGACATGTCCTGCAAAGCCCTTCAGGTAAGCAGGACCTGTGCTGTCTGCCTGCTTAAGTCAGCTGTCAGGAAAATAAAGTGGAAGAAACAAAAGAAAAGCTTTTTATTAATTATCTTGTTTCTCAAAAACTTCTCCCAAATGTTTCTTTCTAGGTTCTGGATATTGTTGCTTCGACACTGGTCAGGTGGATTTAACATTCACATAAACAGGGGAACTGCTCTGCCTAAAGCCCTGTAGGAGTCTCCTAGAAAAGGAGTGAATTGGATGAGGAAGATGCCACAGGAAGCCCAAGTTGATTTCCCATTTCCCAGCACAGTGCAGCTCAGAGCAGGCCTTTGCAGAAAGATGAAGATTTGGCTATTTTTATTGATTGGCAGCTTTATGAAGGTTACAAATGTGGGAACTCATCTGGAACCATTCATACATTTTGCTTGTCAAAACTGGGATTAAGACCAGGTCTTAGAGGAGCGAGGGAAAAGTGTAGGGTAGGCAGGGTATTAATCCACTGCCAGCAAAACCTCAAGATAAAGTTTGAAATAGGGTTCTATTTATGAGTCTTACATTATTTTCTTTCCTCTTAAACAAAAGGCAATGCACTAGAGGGATATTTGTGAAATAATATGCATGTGTGAGCAGAAATACTGGCTTCACACATTTAAACTGAAAGAACAAAAAAAAATGTTTCACTTGGCTGAAAGAGAGCAAGGGAGAGAGGGAGGAACATGGCACTCATTAAAGTAAAATAAAGTATTTAACATGTTTCATATTAATTGAATTGTTGTACTTAAAGCCTTCAGCTCAAGTGCAAAATATATGGATCTGTTTTTAATTTACCAGGTTTATGAATTTTACAACACAGCCTGGAAAGCAATGAAGTAAAGAGTGGGTAATAGTCACAGAGTTCACAGATTAAATTATTAAGACTTATTGTAGAAACATAGAAAACCACAAATGTAGCAGTAAAATATAATTATAGCAAATTAGACACAAATACAAGTATCTTGAAAAACATGTGGGAAACAACTGAGTGATTCTAAACCAATAACACCATAATGTTTCCTTTGCTTCACGTGCTGGTTTGGGTTTAGAATTTGCAAATGTTTTACTAACACATTTCCTTTAACTGGTAAATCATAGTAATTAGGTTCATCAAGGTTTCAAGGACAAGCTCTAAGCACTTATCAGTTCACCCAAGGCCTTCAAATACTCCTGTGAGGTCTTGCTCCTTCATGCTGATGGTTCTCCATTCTATAAACCGAAATAAACCTCTGGGACAGAAGGGATCACATCCCAAGTCTCCAAAATCAAAAATCACTACCTGTGCTTCTCCTGGCCAAGGTGCTGTTACTGGGAAGAATGAGAATTTTGGTTCCTCTGTGCTATTTCAGAGCTGACATCAGCATGATTGCTGGGAGGGCAGGATGAAGTTTATAACTGCCTTTTCTTAAAAGACTGAAAATTTCTCTGGAAATATTTACCCTGAGTTTAAAGCTATGCAATGCCAAATATTTTACTGATTCATATTTAGATAATACAAATATAATGTCTATGATTTCATCTGTCAGATAAAATACTGTTTGCTGTTTTTTACACCAATATTTTCTTGTCCATAGGTCAGTTCTTCTGAGCAAAGGTTCCCTGGTATGAAAAGGGACTAATGAAACTATTATAAAAGTTCATTTTCTATAGGCAATGAGAAAGGGAGAGATTTTTTCGTTTTGTTAAAAGGATCTGTAACAGTCTGGTTATTGTTTTTTGTTTTACTTTGTTACAACAGCCATCATTCTTCACTAAGAATTTCACAGCATTAAAGGTACTTAAATATCAGGAGAAATGAGTATTTGAACACTAAGCTCTTCAGTTTTCAGTCCCATACTCTTTCTAGTGTCATATTTGATGTTACTATCAATAACTTGAGTTCACACAGCTTTTATTACTGTAAAGTAACATAAAGTTTATTGTGTCTAAATATTAATTTGACAAACAACGCTACTGAATAAATGTCTATGACTTTTAAATCTTTCCTTTGAATAACTGCAAGCTCAATAGGATTTAAAAAGGCAATCAATCTCCTCTCTATTGTGTGCAGACAAATCCAAAAGGGTGGATAAACACGGGAAATCTAACTTCAAAAATAAAATTATTAAAGGTATCAATCATATTCTTAAAAATTCCTGTGAAAATAATCTTCTTCAATTTAAAAGTCCTAAAAAATTTATTAATAGTCTGTGTAATTTGTCAAACATTGACAACAGTGATAAAAGATCAAATGCTGTACAGACAGGGCCTCCTCCATAAGAGCACAGTGACAGAAATAAGCAGTCAAGGGAAATTAATGCCTTTAAATATGTGCTGCACTCCATTTTTTTTTAACCTCAGTAATTTAATGCATTAGAACAACAGACACATTGATTAGATTCTTGTGTTGGCTTCAGTGACACTCCCAGGAGGCAAATGAAATGGAGGTGTTTTCTGGCACCTCTGTAGGGGATGCCAAAAGGGGAACCCTTGAAGGCTGAGCCAAAATGCTGCTGGACTTCAAACTGATGAAGGTTTCAGGGCAGCTTTGAAGCTTTATAAAGGTTACTGGAGAAAAAAAGCTGCTATTCCTATGCC
The DNA here is from genome assembly GCF_048771995.1 of Taeniopygia guttata. Classification (NCBI taxonomy): domain Eukaryota; kingdom Metazoa; phylum Chordata; class Aves; order Passeriformes; family Estrildidae; genus Taeniopygia; species Taeniopygia guttata. Next base: position 31,357,045 of record NC_133032.1, on the reverse strand, counting down.
AGTGTGAGGACTTACTGCTATGGAGCTTGCTTTTTATCATTGACAACAGAAAAACTACCCCATTTCTGTATATTTCAGAGTCTGATCAGTGTTGACACCATTAAAATCTCCACATTATGCAAGGACAGTGAACTTGTACTCACCTACCCCAGCATGAAATGCCCTCCTCCTCCACAGTCTGCTCTGCCTCACACACTGCTAAAATACATCTAATTACAGTAATAAAAGCCTCCACCTGCTTCCTCTGCTTATCTGGGTAGAAAAAGAAAGACAGACATGGACTGAACTTAAGTGAATTAAAATTAACCTAATAGTCACAGTGATTTAAGCAATGGCAGGTGGTCTGGCTGCCTCTTTCTACACTTTGCTACTGGAAGTGGGCAAATAGCCTGCCAAGTCTGTGCTCTGTTTCTAACAGGTATTTTTAAAGCTGTTTATTCACTCAGGGAAAGGAAAATTAAGGTCACTGCTAAGTAGAAATAGGAAAGGAGTTTGAAAAGCACTCATCACAGAAGTGAACTCTGATCTTGTTCAGTGTACTGGAGGTGCTTTCATTAATTCCTACAAAGCCAATGCAAACTATCTTGGGAAATCTGAGGGAAGGATCTTTTTTATGTTTAAAAGTATTAACTAGTTGTTTGCTCTTTTCCCCTACCACACTGCCCCTCATAGATTTCTCCTTCAACAAGATTTTTAAAAAATCAAAGACTACAAAGAAGACTTGCAACATATCTTGAGGTCACCAGGAGAGAGAAAAGCATTTTCCTTTCAGCAGTGTTATTTTTATAAGATTCAACTGAAGAGCTACAAAATATTGCAGACTCCTGGTGAAAGGTCAGCAGGGACAGCCTGTGAACTCCTGAGGTTCAAATTAAGAACACTTTTAATTTGTCTGAAGCCTGATATGTTGGCATCTAATCTTTATCAGCAGCTTTATCACAAAATGAATATCAAGCAGCAGAAGACTGCATTTATTAATTACTTTTCAACAAATGATGCCTCTGGGGAGGGCATAAGCAGCAGTTCTACCATCAAGACCTTGGGTTTTGGTAGAAGATTCAGCTGTGTTTGGATAAAGTGACCTGTGCTGGGTGTTGCAGTGTCTGACCCCGCTGGGACAGGCACACCCTGCCTGCACCCTGCCTCCCCAAAGGCTCATCCTGCTGCCACCAAGGGGGAAATGAGCCAGAAACCATTTCCACCTCTTCCCAGCCATGCCCAGGTGTATCTGGAGAAAGCAGAGCAGTGCCTGCACCCCATTTCTCATGTGGAAAAACACTGGTGCAGTACAAGTGTTCAAGTCTGAATCTAAATCCAGGCAAAGTGGTTTATTTAAAATATCCACTTCCAAGCTTCCCTTTCTCTTTCAGGAATCTATGCAGTACTGAGGAGAATCTACATTCTTACCTTCTTCTGAAGGCTATAGGATTTTGTGCAGGACTGCAGCCTCACTAAAGTAGGATGGGAAAAACCTCTGCATGCCAGAAGGTAGAGCAGAAATATTTGGCTCACCGAGATTAAACTCTGGAACAGTAATACATTAGTTATGATAAAAAAACTGGCTCAGATCAGAGTAGTCCCTGTCCCAGAATAGTTCACACATTGGGTTCAGCTGTTTTATGAAAAAGAATGGTATTGTCCATTTAGTTAACTAGTATATTTTATCAAGTGCATACAATTTTAAATTCATTCTACTTTCAATATAATTTTTTTTCACATTTTGTCACAGTTAAAGAAATAAGCTGCAACCTGAACAGTTGCCTTGATATTATTTCCCTTTCTTTCACTATTTTTCTCCATATAAAAGAAAGAATATTTCAGATAAAAACATGAAAATCATGGAATGGGATGCTTCAGATAGTCCCCTTTTCCCTATGATTTGTTTCTCCTCTTTAAACCATAATATTCAGAGTTTATTAAGTTGTAATCTTTCAACTTAACAGAATTAACAGAACTTTCACTTCCTAACTTAATGCCAACTTAATGCCAACACTGAGGAAAGAAATTTAGGGAGTTAGTGTTTAATGCTGTGATAACATACAGGAGCAAGGAAAGTTGTATATAAGAATATTAGAATGATTTTATTAGAAGTTTTGGAGGAAAGAAATCTATATCTGTTCTGTGCTTTGCCCAGAATGTCAGTAATATTTTCAGGGCACTTTTGTACTCTGAAGTATAAAAAAAGCACTAAGGAAAGAAATCTTATCCACTGCAGCATCCAGGGAATAGAAAACATCTACTGCATCTGTATTAATATGTCAGTGATTCAGAAGCAGCTACTATATTCACATCTTCCTTAAAAACACTGGCTTTGGAGATATTTGCTATTTAATCCACATTTTATAAATATAGCTAAAACATAGGTCATGGTGAGGCTTTCAGGATAAATTTATGTAATTAGAAAAAGGTAGGCAGAAGCAACCTGAAAGTCATTACAGATAAACAAAACCTGGTCAGTCCTTGGGGGTGTGGGGTCTGTATTCATTAAGAGAACTAAAAAAAATCTAGCAGTTTGACAAATGACAGTAATTTAGACAATAAGGCAAGCAGTAAGGAGCATTGCAGCCAAAAGTAACTTTAAACTTGAGAATGGGACAGAGCAGACCGTGAATCCCAGTGAAAAATGAAAAATTAATTCCTAAGCAGCCTTTTTGCGATTATTTTCTACATGACTAAAGCATATTTTGAGCCTGTGAAAATTGACATCATCCTGTTCTCTGTTCAGTTTTGGGCCCCTCATGACAGTGAAGACTTTGAGGTGCTGGAGCATTTCCAGGGAAGGAAATGGAGCTGGAGAAGGGTCTGGGGGTAGCTGGGGGTGTTGAGCCTGGAGAAAAGGAGATCTTGGGGCTAACCCTGAGAGGAGCTTGTGGCCAGGGGCAGGGGCATCCTTTTCTCTCCAGTACCAAGCAGTAGGACAGGAGGAAATGCCTCAAGTCAGAGGAGGTTTAGATCTGATATTAGAAAAAACTTCTCTGCTGAAAGGGTTCTCAAGCCCTGGAAAAGGTTGGCCAGGGAAGGGCTGGGTCACCAGTCCTGGAGGGATTTAAAAGCTGTGTCAACTTGGGGACGTGGTCTAGTGGTGGGCTTGACAGGGTTGGGTTAATGGTTGGACTCAGTGACCTAAGAAGTCTTTCCCAACCTAAATGATTCCAAGATTTTCTTCTCTGTTTTCTCTTTCCCAAGACAGCAAACAGCTCAGACTCTGCCAGCTGATGGCAGAGAAACACCTACAGAGCCAAACCAGAGCACTTCTGGGTGCAGAGACCAAGCATATCAACCTTAAACTCACTAATGCTTTCTTACATGGATTTCAGACACTTCTGCTTTGTCTTCCTGCAAATTCTTCGTAATTTAAGCTCATGATCACTTCCCAAACATTCTAATAAGCACTGATAATTTTAGAACATTTTTGAAGTTCACAGTTCTGTTCCTTGTTAACACTTATTTTATATTCTCAGATCTCATGCCAGTTCTTCTATAAGGACATAAAGCCAGCAGATTAACTTTTTTCCTCATCATCAGTTAACACCTTTTCACTTTCTGGAAGCTTATTTTTAATGTTTATTTTATTAAATCCTTGAGCCCCGCCAGGGTTATTAAGGAGTCTGATGGCTAAATGTAATGCTGAATGTGCCATTACTTTCCCCCATTTTATTCTGATCCACCTTTCTAAATGTTAATTCTAAAACTGGTGACATTTCCCCCTGAACTGGGAATAATTCTGATATGTATTTATTCATTTCTGTTAACACTGATCCATTTAATCACTGATTATTCCAACCTTTGGTATGTTTAACTGTAGCTTAATAGAAAAAATGATCTAGTTCATGATGGATAGAAGTCCCTAAATTTTTTTGCTACTTCAGAAAAATAAATTTAGGGGACTACCACAAAAAGCTAATGAATTACACTTCTACACTGGGACTTCCATTTTAAAATACTAAAAATTACAACAAATAACAGAAATCTTTCTCCTTGTTTTTATGTAACTGTGTAGATAAGTAACAGATAACTGTAAGCATAGGAACAGCTGAAGATCAGAGGATCCCCAACCACAACATTAAATTTCTGACTGTGGCCATAATGTATTTTGAGTAAATTTCTGCAGGAGTATCCATCTGCAAAGGTATAAGGAAAGCTAAATGTCTTTAGAAATTCATCATCTGTCCTTTTTTGATGGAAAGTGTCAGGCTGTTTCTTGATGGAAAATGTCAGCCACAGAAAATATCAAATTCTAGAAAACATCAAAGAACACAGGGTAAAAAAATTACTGCAGTCATACTCTTTGATGCTGAGAAGCCTTTGATACACCTATGGTAGAGTACAGGACTGATGACTTAGCTACAGGCTTTCTAACTGGAAATAAAGGCCTTTAATAATTTCTCAACTTTATCTCTGTAATAAATGTATAAACATTGCAGCCCAGAAATATCTCTAGTTTTTATTGGGAATATCTTTATTTGAGAAACAAACTTATCAAAATGTTTGTGCATTAGATTGCTTTTTGAGAGAGAAGTATTGGGTAACTATGGCACAAAATCTCCTGGCTATCAGATATATTGGATTGTTTCCACATAAATACCCACTGTTTAGCAAGAGCTCCTGTCCTTGGAGATATGCAGACTCCCACAGAGTAAAAAATTTACTACCTAATATTCTCCTAATGATATGTGAAGATTATTTCTACTGTAAAGTTGACTGCTGAAGGTGTGTGCTGCACTCCTGAGAGTGCATAACTTTCCTTTTTGTTTACCAAAACTTGTGGACCTTAGTGATGAAACTTTAATTAAATAATGTCCTGGATGGATCCTTCTGTTTGACCTTACTCAGTTTCATAGACTCTGTTTGCACAAGGGATTCCACCACTGGTCCAATCAATTTGAACCTCATATAGTTCAATTCTGCTATAAAGCCTTTTTAAGGAGTGCTGGTATTTGCACAACAGCATCTGTTTTCTTTCCACTGTGCTGCAGATTTAGTGGTACAGATATGCAACTTCCAATGGAACAGACAGAAATTGGATTTAAACCTCAAAAATACCTCACTGTGGTTCTTCCCTGATTTCCCCAACACCAAGTTGATGTTCAAGATAAATATTATCTTAGGTTATCCTCATGATGAGAAAATAGATTATAAAATTTGTCTGTGCAAATTCCTCAGCAGTAAAGAACCCGCTGTAAAATGATTTTAAAAGTCCATTTGAAATACAGATTTAAGCAGAAGAGATCAGGGGTACCAATGCACAGACCAGCAGAGGAACAGGTGCTCAGTGGTACGTACAGACCCAGCAGGGAACTCACTGCAAATAGGAAGGGAAAAATAACTCAGACACAGTAAATAAGAAAACCATGATCTGTGTTAACCAAATTAATTCTAATTACTAACTGAAAAAAAATACAGTTTAAGTAATTTATGATGCTGTCTTACTTTTTGTACTAATGAAGCTTCCACAATAAAAATAGGTCTATAGACTACGTGTCCAGGCACTTTTATCCAGTTTTTAAAAGAACTTTATGTGCTTACTGCCCTGTCAAAAAAGAATCTATTAAGGAATTAGTATTTCAAAATCTATTTGGTTTGCCACCTAAAGTATGATTAATTATTTAGGGTTTTTTACCACAAAAGAAAACTGAAAACACTTTTTCCGTTCTCCAAAGCATTTGTACACTTTTTTTTTTTTTTTTTTAAGAATCTGTTCCCATGCAGAAAAAATGTGGAGCAACCATATTAGACCAAAATAGGGTGACTATTGTCCTTGCCAACATCACAATTCGTATTATTAATATTCAAAAAATAATTTTTCAAGGCTTGAAATTGCATTTTGAAATAGAACAGGGAAAAAAATCATTCTTTGGCAGCAGTATTTGAACGAAGCTCATTAAAACATCTCTTGACAGGTGATATTAAGTGCTACAATTATGCCTAATTTTGGTTTAGTACAATATGTTAAACAGTTTAAGAGATTGTATCTCTTCTGGCCATTTTCCTCCCTGCTTTGAAAGTGCACTTCACTCTAGCAGTAATCATAATTTCATATTGGAACTAACTGCATTTCTTTAGCTCTCACATTGCAAAGAACAATTTAATAGACACATTTGCCTTACTTGCTGAAGCCCATAATTTTTTTTAAGTAGAGAATTTAATAGTGCCATGAGGACAGATAGGAAAGACCTGGAATGTGTCAAAACATATTGAGCAAGAGCTTCTCTTTCCAAAAGCAGTGAAAAAATTCATACAACATACATGGCAGGAAGAACAGGGAGCCAGGATTAAACATATGGATTGTTTTACATCATCCTTTTCTAGCAGAAAGATTCTTATCCACTGGAGAGAATTTGTAGACATGGAAGCAATCTCTGTGCTCTTTTTGGGGATTTTTTTTTCCCCTATGTGCAAAGATCTGGATCAGGTGATGTAACAGAGCCAACTGGAAGAGAGATTGGGACAAATATTAACCTTTGAACTGAAGTGGAAAAAAAACCCATCTGATAATACAGATGGAGTCACGTGCACTTTGGGTTAATGCAGAAGGCAGTGCTTCAGCCTACATTTCATTTAAAGGGAAAAGAGTAATGATTTTAATTTTCTCTTTTGAAAGGTGCTATAAAACATAAATAATATAAAGCAATGTCTGCCTGGGTTGAAAACTGAGAGATGAGAGTTTGAGGTGAAATAACCTGTAATACTCAATTCTGAGTTTTTAAGAGGAAGTTGTTTAGGTTTCATGTAGTTGTGTGTGAAACCAGAAGTGGTGAACCTTCCCTCCCTACAAATTACACATCACAGTCTGCAGACAGCCAAGAGGTAAGAGACACAAACCATCCAGAGGGAGATGTCAGCAGGGAAAATGTGAAAAGAGGCCACTGCGAGTCCACTGGACTCCTAATCCATTGGGAGGGTTTGGTTTTTTTATTCAATATAGAAAGTGTAATATAGCAACATGGCTGAATTCTAGACCAAGAATCCTAGGCAAGAGAAGAAAATTGATCATGAGAGCAGCCCTGAAATTTGCAGGGGAGGCTCAAGATCAGACAGAACAATCACCCATGTCAGTTAGAAGATGGAGGGCTCAGTACTCATCATCTGAGGGTTTAGTTTCAGAGCAAAAAGCATCTCACCCAGACCCTCCTGCTTTTTAGTCCTGCTATTTTCCAACTCAAGAAGGAGCAAAGTTAGGTATAACTATTTTTTTCCCAAGGTTATGGAAGAAAATTCTAAAAATCCAACATCCTAAGGAATTTGTGTTGATTGAAAAAGTGCAAACCATAGACAGAGATGACATTTTCTAGCTGAGCTGGGTGTCTGAGTCACCTCACTGCTGGAATGGCAGAGGCTTTTTCTCCCCTGAGAGGTGGGAAGTCAAATCATTTAATGAAGAGATTTGTAAGTCTTTAAATGTCAGACATACTGGAAACAGTCAGCAAATAAAAGATTATAACAATAACAATAATACTTCATGAATTTTGAATAGACAGTCTTGTACATCAATAAATAATCACATTACACATTCCATTTGAACATTTCCGAATTAATAAAAGGCATTAACTTGACTGTCAAGCTCTAAAATAAGGACATTTGTTTGCTGGCAGATTTCTTCACTGTGAGCAAACATCCCTGAGTCAGATTCCCACATAAGTATTGACAACTAGATTTCCACTAATAGAGAGCTGCAACAGATGGGCAAGGATTTTATTAAGAAATCTTAATAAATCACATTATTAAATAAAATTATTCCTTCTGCTGCCCTGGATTTCTTTTTTCCAAAATTTTAATATCAAATATTATGTTATAGATTTGATCTCCTAAATGAAGCATAGCAGCCAGAATGTGAAACTTTGGGAGGAGTAGAAATGGCAAATTACTTTCAGAAAGCATCCAACAGTGCAATTTCCCCTCGACCTCCATCTTGCTGACTGAGGAGAGCAGCCAGTTCTCACTGAGCACTGACAATGGAGCTCTGTGCTGAAGTGCAGGAACTTTCAATGACTGCTCAGTGCCTTTAATTATTTTCCTTTGTGCTTTCATTGCATTTTGGTAATAAGCAAAGAAGCCGGTGCTGTATTGAGTTTTAAAAGCTATTTTGTCGAAAAGCTAATTAAGTTTCCTTTCTCAAAGCTACAGTGACGATTGTTTCCCAGCTAAATGCACTAGATTTCTGATGTTCTGCTGATATTAATATATTTATTACCCAGAAGCCTCAGCTGAGTTGTCAGTTTAGCACAAGTTATAAACCCAGTTATGATAGGCAAGATATTTCCAAATAAAGAATTCATTTTAAGAAGCCCCTGGTGTAGGGAGCAGCAGTAGAAGCAAGGCAGTAGGAGCAACTCATCCCCAGGGCGGTGAGCACTGGGCTGCAGAGATCCCTCCCACCTCTATCCCTTGACATGCCTGAGTTTAACACTCCCAGTTTAAACTGAAACAGTATTTTTGCCCTAAAGATATTGGATTTCTAGTTTTCATAACACATTTTCATAACAGAATTTCCAGTAGGGTTGAGGACAAATTCTCAGTTTAAATTACCCTTAAATTGCCACTTAAAACTGAGACAAGTTTTTTTTTTCCACTTTTGTACATCAAAAACTTTCTAAATTTTTCACTCATTGAAAATGTGTGACCTTCTTCACAAGTAGCTTCAAGAGATCAAATTTGATGTCTAAATATTACAATAGCTTAGAATTAGAATTTTTCTTCTTACAACACTGGGTTCCCCCAAGTTCACTGGCAATTTCAGAACTGAATTTTCTTACAGCACATGACACTGAGGAGGTCTCTTTACCTTAGAGATACCCCCAGGCAGGTACCTGGATATGCTGACACAGCCCTTTTGTGACATTCACATTCTCTGGGCAGACAGACATAATTCTGTCTCTCAGGAGAAGCACAGAGAGAAGAAGAACAAACAATCTTTGTCTCTGCTCCTTTGTTTTCCCCATGTGGAATGTGGTATGGAGATTGTTTACCTGCAGTGATGGCTGGGTTGGATTCTGGTGAAGGTGTTTGGGTTCAGTGACCAATGGATCCAGCTGTGGCTCAGGCTCTCAGCAGAGAGTCACGAGTTTCTAGTTAATTAGATAAGTAAGTAAGTATGTAGAATAGTATAGCATCTCTTTAAATACTATATTAATGTAATATAGTATAGTTTTAATAAAGCAGATCCTTCAGCCTTCTGATCTGGAGCCAGACATCACCATTTTCTCCCTGGATCCAGGGTTTGCTGCATTTTTGCTATGCCCTTTTATGCCTGGCACCAGGATAAAACCCTCCTCTGGTACAAAGGAGGCCCAGGCAGAAGTTCAGACAGTGTTAGTCTGAGGTCCTCAGGGACATGTACATATCTAAATAGCCTTGAAAAAGTCAGCCTGCCAAATCAGTCTGGTGTACTGATATCAGCAGGATTGTAGAGATTTAGAGACATTGCAATCCTGGGCCAGAAAAAGAAAGGAGCAGACAGAAAAAACCTTTAGATCCCAATCATCAATACATTGGATACTGATATGATGAAAACATATTTTCAACTTATCGCCAGAAAACACTATATCCGAAGAATTAAATAATCTTAAAATACTGGATTTGTTTACATCTGACCTGAAGGAAGACTTCTCAGCTCTATGTAGTGTGTGAGATGCAGTCATATTTGAAATATGATTCACTTCTGACCATATTGTCTCAATTAGCTGATGATACAAAGGTGGCTGTTGATGAGGTATCTGGCAAATACTGCACATCAGTGCTACTGTCATGCTTAACTAACAGATGTTTAAAATGAAAGGCTGACAGTTTTTATGCGATGATTTAATCTTTTTACTTGCTAACTGCTGCTTAATTTAATTTTAATCAAGAGTAATAATCATCCATAATCGCTATTATAGTAAGGTTCATTTTTACCTAGAACCTGAAACAAAAATTAACAAAGATTGTGCCTCTAGATTCTGACCTAAAATCTTTCTGACCTGAAATATTCTTCCAAATATATTAACTTTGAAATTCTTCCAAATATATTAACTTTGAAGTACTTCCAAAAAATACAGATACATATATATCTGAAACAATATAGATATTAATGTAAAGGCAAAATCACTAATCAGTGGAAACTATTGTACAAAAAGGAAGTGAGTATGTGCCCCAAGAGATGATGAGGAAATATAAATGTGATTTCACCTGTATTGTTAAGGACAGTAGAGAGCAGTCAGTGTTCAGGGTGTAGCCACATGATTCCCATGTCTTTTGAAGCTTTTCCCTAAGAAGTTCACTTGCTGAACTTTAGTGCTGTGCACTTTCAGCCATGGTGTGTCAGCCTTTGACCCACAGCATCTCTCAGAGAGCAGGAGTTCACACACTGATCTGTCCCAGAGGTCTGTGCCCAGCATTCCCCACTCAACCTGTGGCTCCAGCAAGGTCACAACAAGCACACAACCTGTTCAGAGCAGGCTGCAAGCAAGAAATGTCAAATATTTTACATAGGTACAATTTCTGTGTGTTTGTTTACCCTACAAAGATAGACCTTCAGCAGAGAAAGGAGCAACTAAAGAATGAACTATACAAAAATATCTCTCTTTTAACCAAGAATCACGTGAGGAAGCTTAGAGGAAGCCAAGTGTAGGTAAACAAACTGATCCACATTCACTGGACCCAGCAGGGTAGTCTCAGGGCCACATCCAGGAATTAAGCCAGACAAAGGGATGGGGAATATAGATTAAAGGCAGCAGGTTCACTGCAAGATTTCTTGCTGCACTTCCCTCCTGCTCACGGGCAGTTTTATGTTCTGAGAGCTGGCCTGGCTCCAGTGATCCCTGCTGCTGACAGCACACCTGATGTTCCAAGTAATGCAAAAACAAGCATGGGATTTAAAACTTTCTTGTTTTCAAGAGCAAGCACACTGCAAATCAAAACAGACAACTGCACTTCAGCTTATTTCAAGTTCAGCCAGCAGAGGCCAAGGCAGCAGAGACTACACGTGGGTAATTTTTCCCTTGATGGAGCTTCTATGGTTCATCAGAGAATATCAAATCATCTACTCATCAGAGAATCTAATGGGTGGGAAACCAGGTGGCAACTGGAAGAAGTCTAATCTTCCTCCATCAGATCCCAGCAATGATTGATGCCAGCCAGTTTGTCCTCATGAGGTAACAAACTAACTCTTCCTGACTGTGAGGTTGCTGTATTTTAGGCTATGACACCTGCCTGACCTCACTACCGTAGGTTTACTAAAATCTTGAAGTTAATTTCAAGCTGGGAGATTGGCTGTCCCACAGAAAATAACTTCCATGAGTTTTAAAATTTCTATTTATAGCAGTAACTGAGCATCTTAGGTCATTTCCACACCTTCAGATATCTGTATTCCTGTGGCAGTTTTATTCAGTTATTTTTCAGCTACCTTGTACATTCAATTTGCATACTGTATTACACATGCTACATAAAGAGTTAGATATCCTTCTCTCAAAAGAAATAATTGGTCTGAACCTTAAGAGACTGTACATTTCATTCTAACACGGATAGAGAGGTTGGAAGAGAGCCAGGCAAGGTGGCTGTCCTGGAAAAATAAAATTAAGAGCACAAAAAAGACTACTACCTCCTAAGTTATTTTATTTTCTTTTTAAAACTAGGCCTTCGTATTTTTTTTTCTACTTTATACTTTGAAAGAGAGTTGGAGGTTATGAATAAATATGATGGGTAGGAAACAAAAATGTCATTAGGACCCAGAAAAGTTGACTGTCTCCACAGTGTGGAGACACAGAAGTGAGCAGACCTAGAGTTCTCCCTTAGTCTCATTCCTAACTTCACACATTTTCAGTGCAGTATGGCTGTGCTGGCAGGTCAAATAATCCAAAGCACTGATGCTAAGATATCTTCAAACATCACTGGCAGCACATTTTCTCTGGAAAAGACCAGTTTGAGTAGTTCAGAACCATATAAGAGCGTACAAGTTTGATGGAACTTGTATCCAGAAATTATTTCTTGGCCCCATCATACAACTTCTTGCCAAAATTAAGAAGAGATGCCTTTTACAAAGCTGTGTGCCAGAGCAAGTACCTGGGATTTGGAGCACCAACAGTCCCATCATTGCCTGAAGGAAGCAGAGCTGAGCTCCAGATGGAAAGCAAATTGTAGAAAATTTGTCCATATCAAAGTCTCACAAGGAAATGTAGTTTTGTAGTCAGAGGCAGAGGCTAAAAGTGAGCTTTTATCCTTCTGGAGTAAAGCCACAACTGATACTGTACTGACCCAAATATTCAAGCAGAACAAGCACCAGTACTCACTGCAGTGTGGTGGGGTGTGGTGAGAAACACTCCTTTGCTGTGAGACAGCTCAGAGTGCAGCAGCAATATTTGACATCCTGATAAAGCAGGAGCACAGACTGAAGACACAAGGTTGAGGCTGTGTGAATTTGGTGAAATTTCAATATAGCACCGGTGAGTTACAAGCATCTGAGGGTGCCAACTGAAGGAGCCATGGCAACAACACAAGGGATCACTGCAGGAACCACCCACCGAAACTCGCTGCTCTGAGCACAGGAGGGAGACTGGCAGGACTGTAAGGCAAGGTCAAGATTCTTCAGATCAGTGAAAAGAGATATCAAAGAGATAAAATTATTGAGAAAAGGTGATTTCAATGGAAGATGCATTCCTTTTCTCAGTGAAAAAGATCCATGTAAAAACATCACTAAAGAGAAATATTGCTGGCACTGTGGAGTCCATAAGAGTAACTGTGAATAATAGGTCCCTTTCCTCTAGAAAAATATAATAAGGAACAGAAGCTGTTCCTCATTGCACTATAAATTTCAGATGCTAATGGCCCAGTTTTCATTACAATCTTGATGGGTAACACTTATTTGCTCTTTTCTGATTCAAATGTCATCAGAGAAAATGAGTTTTAAAAAGTTTATTTCTCTCTTTCTAAATGCAAAGCATATTCTCAATATCAGTGTGTATTTAGTCCTTAATTACAGAACTCTGTAAAAAATCTTGAATAATTGTAATTCATTCCTGCAGTTAGAAATTAGAAGCACATTTATCACCAATCAATGCACCAGCAGCACACAAAAAGTTACATTGAGTATTTGATCTTTTGACAAACACAATAGGTGTTAGTACCTTTGCCAGAAGACAACTTCAAAAAGCTGTTCAAGTTCTCAGTTTAGAGCTCCTGCTCATTCCTTCTACAGGAATGTGCAGTATTACTGCAATAGATCACTGGGGCTGCTTTTCTCTGATGTATTGTTGCAATATATCATAGGAACAGTGTCTGGCAGGAACATGAATTTCAGACATGGGCCTACTTTATATGTTTTATTTGAGGACACTTAAAGAAAATCAATGTGGAGTTCAGGAGCTGGAACAGGAGTTTAAGAAATTCAGCAGAATTCTCTTAAAATGCTAAAGGCGTTGCAAAGTTTAAGAAACTATGAACTATGAAGGATGAGAGGGACTACCCCCTACTCCCTTTATTTGGTGAGTAGAATACCTAAAATTTTGCCTGGATAAAGTCTTCTAACTTCTAGCCCATCTCTGAAATCACTGAGGGCTGAAATATTCCCCTATTGTCAGAGTCTTGCTATTTCCTTCCCCAAAATTATTATAGAGTCCTGAATTTTTAGAGGCAAAACCAACTAGGTGAGTTTTTTGTACCCACTCATATACAATGTATGGAATCCTTTACACCAGCTGAATTAACAAATGAATTATAAAAAGTAAAGTGCATTTTCTTTTACAGCAACAGATAACAGCTACTGATCCTGTCTGGGTCACACTACAGAAGTCTCTGGTGTGGAAGGATTTGAAATGGACTGATCATAGACTTGGCATCAGCTCCATGCTCAATCTCAGGCCTACAAATGTAATGTGATGACCCAAAATGTATATAAATGCAAAAGTGTGGGGCAGAAAGGGCCATCAGAGTGACAGTCCATTTTACCTACATTTGTTTGGAAAGCAGTGTCAAGCCTTTTCATTAACAAATTATATATTTGTTATAATGGCAGGCCCATGCTCCTGAAATGTGTTTTCTGTCAGTCATGATGGGTTTCACAGAGAAGGGTGACCAGAATTTTGGGATGTGACTATTCCTGCTATCCAGCCAAACTTGGTGTTTGACACTTCATCTGCACAGGGAACAGAGCTGAGCACATTTTAGCAGTTGCAGCATTCAGGAGCTACAGTAAACTCTTCTATTTTGTGATTCTGTCTGCATGGATTTTCAAGGGATTCATAAAGTTTAAGGCCAGGAGGACCATTGGATCATCACACTCAATCTCCAGGATACCACAGGCTATTACATCCAGTTACTCCTCTATTAAGCTCAATAAAGCATAACCATCTTTTTCCTAAAGGACCAGTCTTCATTTCAGGTATTAAGAGATAGACAATCTACTGTTTTCCCTGCTGTTTCTTTATATACCAAAGGCTAATCACCATCACACTGACAGCTATTTGTACAAGTTGCCATTTGGGTTCCTCTAGATCAGCTTCCAGGCATGGCTGTTGCCTGCTTGTCTCAGTGAGATTAAAGGTTCTTTTTCTATCCACTGCCTCCTCCACAGGAAAATACTTGCTCTGTAATCAAATCATCTTCTCTTCCTGAGATGCTAAGCAGATTTGAATTCTTTAAGTCTTTCACAGCAGTATATTTTTTTTCATTCCTGAATTCTCTTCTGAGGTTCTTTCTGTACCAATGTAAGTGGTTCAGCAGTTTATAAAATATATTGATACTAAAGATATATATAGTAATGGTTCATCTGTCTGAGCAATGCTGGATAAGCAGGTAAAAATAATTTCTTAAATCCATACACTGTACTCCTCCTAATACCCCCAAAGAAAACAAGTTTCTTTTATTTGTGTATATATGTTTATTTATTTTGCAGGGAGACCTGTCACATAGGGACCTCATTCTGAGTTGCCTTCTGATTCTGAGCCCTGAAATTACTTATTCAAACAACATCTAAGCATTTCTGCTTTCCTTTAGAGTAAACCAAATTAAAGCAACCTTCTGCAGAGCACTTTGAAATTCAGATTACCATATTAAAAAAAAAAAAAAAAAAAGAAAGACAAGGCTCTGAGGAAAATTGTAGCAAGAGAGAGCCTGGACCTTCACCCTTTGCACACATCAGTCTCTACTGTACAGCACATTTTTGTAGGGCTGTGGATGACAGCTGAAATGGATACAGGTTTGCTCAAAACTCACCTCAAATTGATGGACTCTTCCTTATTTCAAACTTTTCAGGCTTTGTCTCCCAGCACACTGAACGTGGAGGAGGCTCTGTCTGACAGCAGAGCCACTCACCAGGGATGTTCCTGTGGTGAGCTCCAGGACTTCATCTATTGCTACTATACAGCTCCTGCCTGATTTCTCACTTTACTTGATGTTTTATCAGCTCCAGCTGCAGTTCTCCACTCACTCTGAAGTGTGTGTGTGTACACATAGATATGTGTATAAAATCTCACATCTCTGAATCGCTGAACCCCTGACTTTTGTGAAGCTCTCTTGTCTGAAAGAGAAGAAGAGAATCTGACCTTGCAGCCTTGCCATGCCCCTGTGCTGCTTCTGCCACGAACCCTCTGAAAAGGCAGGTGATAAGAATAATCAGGGGAAAATAGCTGCTGTGTTATTGGCACAGCCCAGGCTGTTCAGGTGCAGAAGTTATCTCTGTGTCTTTTCTCAGCCAGCTGCTGGTTCCTGCTCTGTGCAGAGGCTCCTGCCACATTCCCAGGAAGCTGCACTTCACCTGCTGAACTGCCCCGTTTGCACATCAGTTCTGCTGCAGGCACAGCTGCTGACTGTGGAGACAGCTGTGAGTCTGTGCCAGGCTCCTGTGCTTCTCACTGAGGTGTAGATGGAAAAGGATGGCTCACACTTCACTTCACACGGCAGCCTTCAAACAAGTAAACTTCATTTGTGGGGAAAACAGTGAAAAGACTATCAATCAGTATCATTAAATCAGCATTTAAATGCTGCATTGAAAAACTGATCTCTCTTTAATTCCCTACATGCTGCCTTCCAATTCAGGAAAATCAGAATATTGTGAAGAAGGTGCCTTCAACTCCCCACACACTTGGGCTGTGTAGGGGAGTGATGCAGAGCAGAAAGACACCAGCAGGGAGCTGTCATTTCACAGAAAGGGATGCTGGAACAATCCTGCTTCTGCATCAGGAGCCAAAGAGGTTGAATCTCTGAAAAGCATTGGCAGCAGTTTAGAGTTTTCATTTCTCTTCCTCTGTAATCCAGAAAAAATGTCTTGATGGAAAAAATAAATCTGGATCTAAGTCACTTGGTTCCAGCATTTATAGCAAATGAAGGCAAATTATTAGAACTACTGTGCTCTGTAATGCTTAAAACCTTCCTGATTTGTACCAGCCTTGTATTAAAAAAACAACCCCAAATACAACACACTACCTTTGTATGAAATTCTATTTCGACTTGTTGTTTCCCTGGCCTACCAAAATCATATTAGTACACTGCATTTGCAAAATTCAGCAGCTGGCCCAGAGCTCTAAAGAGACTGTCACCAAAGCAACAGTGCATTGCTGTTAAAAGCCACCATTCCACACATGATCGTGGTTTTCCCCTTCTGGCTTATCCTGAATGCACCCAACTCAATCTCATGAATTCGTCATATCACACTGAATAGAGAAGGCTCCTGTACTATGTTCTCAGGAAAATCAATCACTGCTATTAGATTCTCAGTAAGCCCAGAGAATAAAAGAATGGCTGGATAGAGTCATTCAAACACAGCTCCAGGGAGACAGGAATGTTCTTTCTGGTCTCCAAAAAGTGCCACATTGCTGCATGCAATCCTCGGAAAATGAAGAAGAACTTGTCCCAAGATAAAGCCCTGACAGAGATAAAAAGAAACTCGAATTTCATACTTAGGTATGAAGCATAATATGCATGTCTCAAATGGATAGCAATTCTGTGTTTAAATGATTTATCAGTATGCACAGCAAATTCAATGCAGGCACTGGAGCAGGATGGGTGGTACCTGCAGAGAGAGTGGGATGATGATGGCTGAAAGATGAGACTGCCTTTGTGGCCATCAAATTGTCACCAGAGAGAGAGGAAGGGAAAAAAAATTAAATATTCACTCAGCAGCCACAATCTCATACAATACTTCCAATGTTTTTTGAAACAATTCCAATACTAAATAGCCAGTTAACATATGTGAGAAATGTTTGTTACCAAGACTTCAAAATTTCTGTTATTTCCTGATATTCTGCACACAATATTATGTTGCAATATTTTCCTCCTACAATATGGCACTGAGATAAGAGGAGGTGGAAGGGGTTATAACTTGTTTTGTCCAAAGCTTGATGAAATAATACAGGATAATAAAATCAACCTGGGTAAATTAAATTATTTATCAGAGATGCACAAGAAAAATAGAAAAAGAGAAAAATAGAGAAGCACTGCTCCCATCAGAGACCCAAAATTTGTAAGCTATTACTTAAAAAGGATCTACATCCAGTGGAGAACTTAAAAGCAGACATATGAGCCCATATTGAGGTGCTTATATTTACAGGACTTCAGGAGAGCTGGAAGCCAAAACGGAGGGAAAAAAAAAAAAAAAACAAAATAGAGAAGTAAAAGCAGATCCTGAGTCTCCTAACTGGGGATCCTGAATCTATTAAGTGGAAATGTCAAGGATGGGACCATTTTCTAACCCAATTTCTTTCCCTTCCTGAGCTTACACACTGTTCTTCAAGCCAGGGCAGCACGCTGGGAGGAAAAAAGCATGTTTTCCATGCAGTCTCTGTTTCTGATTTCCCTTTAGCCCCTCTTGCTGCCAAGTGAAGAATGAGAGCTCTGAGCCAAAAAGATCCCTGGTGTGACCCCTGTTACACACCCACCAATGAGGAAGCTATTTCCTGTGTAACTAATATTCTGGGTTTACTTAAAAATGCATAAAACACATGGTTAATTTTGTTAATTACCCCCTATTGTCAATAGAATTACTCGAGGATAGCACCAATATTACTGACATTTCTCTTCCCTCTGTTCCTTTACATAGTGGAGACTATTTCCTCAAAAGTCTTGCTAGAAAAAGACTTAATGTGGTTCCTGTCTATGTTAGGATAGAAATCTTGAGTCAGATTTTTAATAATATCTCCTTCTTCAGATGTTATTTTGTAAGTAGGAAATAAGTTCTATCACAGAACAAATAAAGATATTTAAAAGACAAAAAATACTTTATCTGTTCCTTACCTTCTAGACATCATTGCACTCTTCCACACAGGGGAAAGGAGAATGAAAATAGAACCAAGAAGGAAATGGTGAGAGATGCTGTAATGAAGAATGCACACTTTTCTTTCAACCTCAGTCGTTTGTCAGGGAATTGCAATGAAATACATGTTGTGAATACAGGAACAGTAACCTTGTGTGATATGAGGGGAAACAAGCAAATACAAGTACAAAAAATGGCACCCAAACATATCCTAAGCCACTAGGTAGACAAAATATATAACATAAATACATATCTTTTTTTTCCCTAAATATCATGGCAATACAACAGAGGTATTCAGGCACATCAAATGTCTTGGGTTTTCCCCATCTCTTAAATGACAAGACTGTAGGCTATTTCACCTTGTACAAAATATAACATTTAGATAAACAAACACAAACTTAAAGGTTGCTTTTGCCCTTCCTTCTTCCCTCTATTTCTGCAGGATGCTTTAAACAATACATTTTTTTAAAACAGATCCCCAGGAATATTAATTCAATTCCTTCTGATTGGAATTGAATTGGATAAGTTAAAAAAGTATTTGAGTAATCCCAAATTCAGGTAAACCAACCATGCACTTCTATTTTATGTGAAAACCAAGAGATGGAACCTGCAATAGAATTTTTTTGGATGTGTTTCTGTAACCCATTATAGCTTTGGATAAAAGAAAGAGGCAGAATGCTGCCTAAATGTAGAATGTGCAAGTAGCATATATTTTTATCATTTGTGATTCAAAATAACAGGTAGAAGGCATTTCTAGATGTGGCACATGTTCAGCTCTCATCCAGGCACTTCCTTCTGCATAGCTTAGGAGAATGATGGAGAACACATTCCCCAGTCATTTATGGGGGTGTGGTGAGAATTCCCTTGGTGGCACAGCATACAAACACCAAAAATCAATGTCCTTCAGCAGGCTGAATCCTTGGGATTCATGTACCACAGTTCTTAAACTCAAAAATTCTGTGTAAATACTCTTACCCAATTTTAAAACATGCTGAGTGCCTACGAGTCTCAGTGGAAACTTTAGCTATTAAGAATTCATCTAGAGTAAAAATCAAACAAGAGCAGACCTGACTATTCAGCTCTGCAGTACAGCTTTAGAGGGATAATTTTTAAAAAGAGTGGTTTTAAAAAAGCAGTTTTAGTATTTTAGCTGTAATGTCTATCATTTCAAACAGGATGTATTAATTTGATCCAGCCTGCAGAAATTCTCAGAGCAATAAAATTGATGAATGGATGTGTGTTTGTGTGAGTGATGATGCTTACCTGATCACACACTAAGGACACACAGAACTTCCTGCATGACCTCCACAGTGAAAAGCAAGGTTCTTCAGCCTCTGAGAGAGGGGAAATTATAACAAATTTTAATCATAGATGCTCCAATAAATACGCTTTCCCTTAATAATTATATAATAAACTGGATTCTGTGTTAGTGACATCTACAGGGCTTTATTTTGGGGGGAGGGTAGGGGCTCATGCGAAATATTCAAACTTAACAGCAAAACTTGCAGCCACATTTTTGGTGACTGATTTACATTTTTATGCCATTAAGATCCCAGAAGCACTTGGCTGTTTGTTAGTGGCCAGACCTTTGGCTCTGAAATTTCAGTGCGATAAATTCCAAAGGCTCTCTGTCCATAAATCGATTTTAATTGCCATATTACAGCCCAGAAAATTCTGCTTTCATATTATAACCGTGTATGATGGAATTCTTCTACAAGATGTGATCTACACACTTCAGCTGAGCTGTTATGTCTAGGACTTATTTCCTACTCTGCCTTTTACTGCACTCCACACATGTGAACGTGGCAATACTGGGAGAGCTTTGCTTTCCTCTCCTTATTAGAGGCTGTCCTATTTACCTCTGACTTTTTATTTCTCTTGCTCTACAAGTTTGCCTAACCACAAATGCCAGGTGAAGATGGTCTTATTTGCCCTTTCCCTGTTGGAGCTGCTCCAGCTCAAGCACTGGATGGATCAGGAAGCACCTGAGGGAAATTATTTAGGAATGAAAGGGGAATCACACTCAGTATACACAAAGAAAGTGTTCTCATCACTGCCAGGGAATGTTAATATGTCAGTGACCTTAAAGCTGATAAGGGAAATATTTTCAATATCATCGTTCAGACACCATCCAGCTTTTGCATATCCTCCTTGGCCACAGGATAAATACTTTGTTTTTCTTCTATCAATAAGATCCCCAGTTCTTTCTTTACTCTTGCTACTGCTCTGTGTAGATAAGCACTGCTGTCCTTGGAGTTACACAGGTCTATTTGTAAAGATTTAATTTAGTTGGGGGTCTTTTTATCATTCTTTCTTTACTGATTTGTAAAACTGGTCAGATTCAGTTTTTACTTGATGCTTTGATATTGTTTTGAAGCTTTTCAAAGTCATACATGAACTGGAAAAAAGCTAAAGGATTAAAAATCTCCCAGACAGAAGATTTTCCAGGCTTTGACTTTGCTTGGTTGAAATGCAACAGTAACAGAGCAAAGAGAGTAGATTTTGTATTTTAACAGCTCTAGAAGAAAAGAGGGGGTGGCCATAATGTTCTAATGAAAGGCTGTTATATTAAAACAGTCACATGATTTTGGGCACGTCTCTCACTTTTCCATCTGAAGTCTCCCAGTCACCTTCTCTGCTACAACACAACATTTAGGACATAATTCTACAATCTCCAAGACAAGGCTGCTCTTCTGCACACATTGTGTGTAAATGGCATTATAGATGTGTCTGCACTTCAAAACACACCTATGGCTGGGGAGAAATCATGGTTCCTACACATGGCAATGCAGGGATTTCATGGCAGGGATATCATCCCTTCAGCAAACAGCTCTGCTGCTCCTGCAGGAACAGGAACATCACTACAGCCTTAAACCCTGCAACTACTCAGGGGAAAGGAGGATATCAAATACACTCTGCACGTGTTAATGCAAGTATATGGGGTTTTTTTCATACAAAGTGTGTTTCTATGGACACAGCAGTGAGTCTGTGTGTCTATATGATATATTAATTAATTCAATATTACGCACCCATGTCTATATAAGCCATGGACACACGCCCACAGAGTCTCTATGTTACAACACATTTTAGGAAGAAACACATTGTAAGCACCAGAAAACTGCCCTTCCATACATGTCAATACCAAGCTGTAGTAAAGAGCAGAGAAGACACTTCAGGATAACTCAATCAAAAATCCTGCCAGAGAAACCTGAAAGCATTTTCTCATGGCTGAGAGATGAGTCTATTGGCTGAAGGCTCTCCTCCCTTTCCTCGTTGTAAAAACAATGTTAAAAAACATTGTGCTAAATCCAGGCTGGTTTCCCAACATTTCTTCTGATCTCTGATTTTACCACCCAGCAGAAGATAGGGAACATAACATCTTCAGGTTTTATGTGAGCTTCACACCTCTATTTGTATTTTTATGAGAACATTCATTTCTGGAGACCCAGCTTAGTTTTCTTGCTCAGTCAAATATTTTTCTGTCTAACCAGTTTTATTATCATATCATGGCACCTTGCCTTAGGTGTAATTAATCATTCTTGCCTGCAGTTTCATTTCAGATTTGCCAATAACACATGACAGGGATTTTGCTTTTAGACATTGCCTATTTTTTTAATGGAGATTAATTTTTAAAATAAGATGCAGTTTTAGTGTCAAGATAATTAAATTTTTGTAAGAGATACTATCTTTCTTTTTGCTGCATCAGCTCTCCTGAAGTCATACCTTTAGCAGTCTGCCACTAAGCTACTCAAATAAAATCAATAGGTTCTGAAGTCCAGCAGGGAGAATTTTTTCCATTAATAAAATAACTTTATTAACTCTGAGAACCATAAATTGCTGAAACACATTTTTTTTAACTCTCTCATCTGCATAAGAATCAACAACAGCGTTTTGTAAAGTGGCTTTATTGTCAAAGACATATTTGATAAATCTCTGCTGCATATTTTGCAGTATCAAAGGGTTTCTTTTTGTTTGCTTTTACCAGCTTTGTTTATTAGAGCTAAACTTGGAGGAGCCAACTTAATGAAGCCAAATAATGCCTGACTTCCCCTGTGTAGGTTTATTTCAAGGTATTGAGGCTTTGTGATGTCTTTCAGGTGTCAGCTGATACTGTGAAAAGAGGGAAAAAAAGAGGATGGCTATCTTGCCATTTAACCCTTTTTCACATGTTTGGCTGGATATTGTAATTTCTCTGTTACATCAGATATTTTTTTAGGATTAAGAAACTTACTCTGTTTCTAACTGTTCCTTTGGTCAAGGAACAAAACTACAAGAGAGTCCAAGAATTATAAAGGAGTTTGCTTGTTTTTATCCCCCTGGCACAGACAAGGAATCAAATTCCCCCACTAGTAGGAAAGCAATTTTACCATGATAAAACCAGGGTATGCTCACTGGGCTAACTTTTATCACGGTGCTGTTTCTATTTTTAGTGGCTCTCATTCCAGAAGGACCTGGAGCAAGGTACATTCCACAGCTGCCATTTGTCCCCGTTGTGCTGCTCACTGCTTCCCACCCAGTCAGACTGCTATTGATTTCAGCAAACTTTGGTTTTGACAGTTAGAATTAGGCAATTTTCCTACTGTGGGAAAGAGGAGAAAGAAGAATTGGTCCCTTGTTGCTCTCATGGGGTTGCCTTTGCTGCCTTCAGTATCAACTGAGTAGCTGCCAGCATCCTGTGCAAAATCTAATATCAGGAGCTGAAAGCTCCTACCAACGTTCACCTGCCTTGGGCCAGACTCTCAATGGCTCAAGCTCATCATATTTTATTCCAATGACATCAAAATGCAGCTTGTTTCAGTTTAGAGCACAAGCTCTACACCCCCAATTTGCCTTTATCTGTATTTGTACCCCATGGCAAGTGAGAGATGTTTTGGGATGGTAATGAGCAATCACAGCTTTTGGCTCCAATGCTGGGGCACTGCTGCTGCTTTCAGGACAAGGGCAGGTGATTTATCTTTCTTTCCATGGAAAGACTCTCTGGAGTTTACCTGTTCTCTCAAACTCACCCACTGGTCAGCCTGGTTCTGATCTGTTAATTTTAGTCTGACTCAAGTTTGCATGTTAAACAAGGAGAATAAAGCTCCTTATCATAGCAGACCATGATGCTACGCTCGAAAGTCAGACAAAACTTTCATCCAAAATGCTAGGTTTTGCTTGAAATAAAGAGAATTTATTTTTCCAGTTTATTCTTCTTATTTTCCATTTTCATTACAATTTTTTTTTATTGCTTCCAGTTTTTGTGAGACTGGAAGATTAGTTTGAATAGTTTATATGGTGATGCAAGTTTAAAAAGCATTATAGATGGGGATATAATTTAACTTGTACAAGAGGGGGAAAAAACCCCAAAACCCAAAATCTGGTAAAGTTCTCCTGTATTTGCTACTTTAAATAATGGGGCAAAACAAAAAACAAATATTTGTGGAAAGGCTTTAGGAATGTTACTTAAATGCCCATCTGAACCAAAGCTCTAAAACTTGAGAGGCAAATTCAGAATAGCACTTACCAGTGGTACAACATGACCTTCCAGAGGGTCCTGAACTTGATGGAATATACTGGATGCTGTGGTGAAAATATGGACAAAATAGCAATATTTCTGTTTTATGGATACTTCAAAAAATTTCCTGTTCTGCTGTTTGAAAGAGTAAGTTATCTGGGCCAAGATGATGGCATAACACTGAACTGTTCTCACTGGTAAATTAGGAAAACAGAGAGCCATGAAATTATACATATAGAGAGAGAAACACACTAAAAAGATTGAGATTGAGATGAACTAGTTCATAGAACAGCTCAGGGGCTATGACTAAAGGATTTTAAACCTATCTCAAATACCAAAAAAAAGAAAAAAAACAAAATCCCAACTGCAGTATGCCTCTGACTCTTCATGATCTTGGATTCTCACAAGAATAATGTGACTGTCAAACACAGATGTTCCAGCAGTGAGAAGATTCACAGACAAATGTGTCTTCAATGGAAAAGGGAACACAACCATGGAAAAACAGCTGCACTGAGCTGGCAGGCCCTGAGCTTTCAGCCTTGTGCTCCTGTGTGCCTGCCTTCTGCAGGCCTTGCCCTGGTCCATGTGAGATTTAGTGACCTTGTATTTATTAGCATCTATGCAAATCAAAATTATAATATACACTTAATGGGTGGTAAGTAAGGTCAGCCTTTACATCCAGCTGAATTCCTTCTGTCCACTCCCATTCTTAACCTTCAGGAACAGAGTCAATACTCCATATGTACCTTTAAAAAGAAAGATATTTATAATTCTGTATTTAATATTAATTATGCAACATTGTCCTGGGTTCAGCTGAGATGGACCTAATTTTCTTCCTAGTAGCCTAGTAGTGAAACCACTGCAAACATTTAATATGAATTATCTTTTACACATGAGCAATGCAGTCTATTCAAAATTTAACGAGACAGTGAAATTAAACTGATTCAAAGAAATGTATCTTCTACTTGTCATTTAGCACTAAAATGTGTTTTATTGAGCATTTTGAAAATGTGTGATGAAAGATAAAAAAATGCAGATTATGCTGGAAGTTAGTAAAAATTTTTTAAAAATATAATACAACAGCCTAACTGTATGAAAAAGCCAAACATTGTTCATATGGTTTTTGTCCACAGGCATTCAGACAGAATTATTATAGAATTAATTTCATTAAAGAAAAATTAGAAATGATCAAGAAAGAAGATCATGAAATTCTTGATTGCCTTAAGAGAACAAACAAAAGAGATGAAAGGCTTTCTAGAAAATTGCTGCCCTGTTCTGTAATGAGATTTTAATCATTGACTAGAACACATTACAGAGAAATGAAGAAATGTTTCATGGCCTAAACATGGTTCTGGTTTCATGGAATAAGAGGAGCTGTGCTCTGCCCAATCTCTAATGCACTTTAACAAGATTATCTGAGATTGCAAAGGACTTTGCTTTCTCAGTCTTGCATTCAAGAGTTATTTCTAGGGATAATTTCCATTTCCAACTCTATTTTTTTCCTATTATCATTCAGAAGGTATCCATAGATCACATGATCTTTCTATTATCCATCTTCGAATTCACAGAGAGAGGCACAGAAAAATCTTCATGGTGAAACAGAAAAAAGACATCTCGATGGCAAGCCTAGGGATGAGTTTCAGACAATATCTCCTACATGCTGCAGCAGCAAGAGATTGGATTAATTGTCTTCTAAACCAGTTTTGCAGCTATTACAGGCAGTAATTTTCAGATTAGATATTTAGACAGAGAATGCCTAGAAGCACATAGCACTGAGAAGAGTTTTACAAAGAGATCAGTGATAAAAAATCCAAAACTGAATTGAAATGAGAAAGCAGCTGCATTTCAGCACAGGCAACATCATCTAAAAAAGTTAGAGACCCCTCACTGACACTGACAGTTCTCTGGGAAAGGAATGCTATGAGTAAGCCAAGCAATACAATTTTTCTGATAAAAAAATATGGGTTTAGTGCAATCAGCAGTGCCCTCACTGTCAAATTTTTCAGCATTTCTTGACAACACCAATCATGACTTGCTACTGATTCATCTCAGACCTGACAAAAGAAGAACGAATTGCACTGACCCTTCCTTTGGGGAGATCATGACTCAGAGGGTTCCAGGCATTATTTAGGGTGTGCAAGATGCACAGGATGTATGGGGTTTCTCCTGAGATCTGGCCTTTTTTCCATAGCACTCATGTCGTGAGGAGGAAAGCTGCTCACAGATATCTGTGTGCTGGGCTGGCTTAGCCCTGCAGAACCAGAAGAAATTCTGTGTATTCTTGAGCACCATCTACTGGTGCCTCCTCCTTTAAAAATCCATTTCCTACTGAGCACCCGGTGCCAGGCTCAGCACTTCCAATTTGATTTTTGTGAGACACATCATTAATGTACTGAAAATAATTCCCATTAATTGCCTTAACCTTGGACCAAACACTCTGTTCTAGCCATCAGGGAAAATGAAATTATCTTTGCAAGATCTTTCTTTTTAACCCTTTTTGAAAAGCCTCTCATATTCAGAAATCTGCCACTTTGTCTTTTAGATCTTGAACATTGTGATTTTTCAATGCATTTTCTTTGGTGTTGCTGTAATAGATCTAAATTTGTTTTGGTTACACTTGTCATTTGTATACATTTATTATTTGCTAAGTACATATCTGATTCAAAGCTCTTTGCAGAATCTCTCCTAATGCTTATGAGTTCTGGACCCCAGCACCTCATTACATCAATTCTTCAGGGGAAATGTGATCCAGAAAACAAAGAAAAAACGCATGGCAAGGCACATACTCAAAATATACTACTAAAAAATCCTCAAGCTTTTGCTCTGTCACCAGTTGAGAATGAGTCTAGAAAAATTACTAATTTTTAGTCATTTTAGCTAAAATTTTGTCCAGGGTCAAACCCAGCTTCTTATTCAATAAGACAGTTTCTTCAGCCTACAAAGTATCTTGGCTGCAGCAGAGAAAAATTTCAGGGAACAGCGAAGGATTTGCTGAAATAGCTGCTGCCTTTTGTTTGTGTTATAGGGTTACTGTGTTTAAGGCACAGACAATTAGCTGCCCTGCTGTACTCATTTGGGAGCATCCGAGGTCAAGATCCTGCTAATGGGAACTGACATCTTCCTGCCCCTAGGGAATGCAAGAGCAGGCAGCACAAAGTACCACTTTTTAAAATAACCTGTTGTAATATTGCACAAATTGCCCCCTAAAGTCGTTAGATATGCAAATTCTTTGTGTTTGTGCTTACGTTTTGTGATTAAGTTTGGACAGAGCTATTGGAATGCTAAAGCTAAAGTTATTCCTTATAAAACCATTACTATTGAATATTAAAATTGTGAAACATTTTAAGATATATTTAATCCAGAAGCAAAACTAAAGGTGAATTTGAATAGTAGCCTTCCCATTTGGTTCATTTCTCTCTTAAGACATCATTTACAGAAACAATGAAAATATAATATGGGGTAATATACTGGCATTTTAAAAAACTGTATTCCATCTGAAAATCTGCATACTGAACGGTAAATTACAGACTCTTGTCTTTATTATTATCTGCTGGCAGATGTAAAATAATCCAGTGTTTTAAAAGGTGTTTTGGTTTTCTGGGGTTTTTTGAAGTGGTCCTGCTAGAAAATTGGAGATATCTATACTGTCTCTGTGCATGTAAAATGAATATTTACAGAACAATCTTGTTTGCAGAAGCAAGGAAGTCTTATACAGGAGAATGTAAAGCTATTCAGGCATAATAAAGACAGGATATGTAAAAACAAATACATAATTCTTCATTCTGCTAGGTAGTTTTGTTTGCCCATGCAGATGTAACACAGCATTTTCTCCACATTCCTGCACTCACAGGTGCAGCTCTCCAGGGGCACAGAGGTACCAATATGCCACAATTCATCTCTGGCAGGGAAGTCTGATTGGGGTAGGGATCACAAAAACCAGCAGCCACACAGGCAGATGGAGTGGACAGTTTAGGCAGCCTGAAGTGCTGCAGGATTTGGAGGTGATGAGGAGAATAACTTTAATGTCTCCACACCAAGTTCTGACCCTGTGTGGGCAAAGCCATGTTCCGGACACCCCAAATAACCATCTCTAGTCCAAGGGCATTTCTCTTCCTGTCTGCTGCCCTTGAGATAATCTCTTACAGACCTTGAACCTTGCACCTAATTTTCCTGCAGCTAAATGACACAATTTTCATCTCATCATCAGGGCTGAGTCCCCACCTCTGCTGCAGACAGCCACAATTAGCTCAGGTGTCCTGACTTTTTCTGTGTCTGCAATTCTTCCCTCTCCTGGGGCTAGAGATAATGATGACTAATGACCAGACAGCCTTAAAAAAAAAAAAACAAAACAAAAAAAAAAAAAAAAAAACAAGGAACATTCATTCAACACCAAAACATTTAACAGGAAGCAGGATTTAGCCCTCTGGATGTGCTTTTAGCTTTCCAAGGTGCCCAGCTGGTTGCTGTAGCTGCTCCCAGCCTCTCCCAGGCTGGCTGTGGTCCTGGCACCTGGCCACTGGTTTGTTATCTCTTCAGGCAGAAGGGTTTGACTCTTCCACTTGCTGGGTGACAGATACAGACTCCTGGAGTCATTTCCCTGAGCCTGCCAATGTACCCTCTGTGGGATTTCCTGCAGAGCCCCATCAAGGCACAGCCTCACACAGGATAAATCCTCTCATGAAAATTCTGTATCTATCCCAAGGACTTTCCCATGGAATAAAAGTTCTATTTTTTTCCCCAATCATTTCTACATTTGATAAAGGCCTGGTACAATGCTTTACATGCTCAAATGTATTCAAGGGGCATTCTCACAAATCAGCAACCTCAGGGTTTCTGTCAAATAAATACTTCTGCTATCAAATCTAACCTCAATTCCCTGCCTGCTGCTATCTATAATAAAACTTAAACCCCATTTACATATTTCAGACAAATAAAACCATCAAAACTACAGCAAATGGGGAGATTTCAGTGAACTGAAGAGTGACTACAGTATTTTGTAGCAATATATTGAAATATTACAGTTTAATTAAAATGCACAAGATCAGATTAGTGACAAAATTAGTGGTCATTCTAGATACCTATGCTTCTGGTGACCAACTTGACAATATTCTTTGGAAAATATTGAACTCTCATTTTCTGGAACAAAGTTACTTTAAAGGTGCTATGATATCAGGCTCTGCTTTTCCTGCTCCCCCTCAAATCACCACTTTTGCAACTAAGCATGTTTTGGTAGAAGTAAAGTAAAACTGGAATATCCTAATTTTTAAAAGATTTTATGACATTGTTACAATGACAAGTTGTAATCAATCCCAAGATAAGGCCTCTGCTGTAAGTCTAAACCAGTAATTCAGGAGATATTCTTCTGTGAAGGGTTTAATCTTTGCTGGGTTTCATTCTCTCAAATTTTGTGCAGAAAGGAAGAGAGAGGAGCATGCAACCCATGACATGCTGTCTCTACATCTCTGTATTATAAATATAAAAGAAATAAAAACGTCTATATATTTTACAGGGAAAAGATTTTTAAATTTACATTAAATACCCAGCAGGTATCTCTGCAGAGTGTATTATGAAGAAGCTATGATTGAAAACTATCTCATAAGATATTTCATAAATAAGTACAGATTGGCCATAGCTCTTGTCCATTACAGAGGGAAGACACTTCAAGGACATTGTCATATCCTGATTCTTTAAATGCTGATGAAAGAAACAGTTTTTCCTCTTGTAATCCAAACAGCAGTGCTGTATCAGTCTCCTGACAGTGATTATGTTGTGAAAGCCCTCTCAGAAGGCTCTTCTTGAGAGGTTTGCCTTGAACTTTCTCCACATCCTTGGCTCCAGCCCAGCTTAAGCCTGATTGTCATCATCTGGGAATCTGTTGTCACAAAGGAGGGGAAGTTGCTCCTCCAGATCCTCACAAGTCACAATGCATTGTTATTGTACTCAGCTTCTGTAACCTGTTTGTGATGACCAAAATATATATCCCAGGTACTTTGTTGTCACCATCCAGAGCTGAGTTAAATTCAATTTCTAGAGTGGCTTTTCAGAATGGTTCTAAACAACAGGGAACATCAACGCTCCAGGACAGTTCAGAGAAAGGCTAAGTAATCACAGGCTATGGCTGTCACATCATTAATCTCAATCTTATTTTCTACATGACTTCTGGAGAAGAAGAATTTTTGTTGCTCTACCAGAGGGATGAGTGAATAGATCCCAGAAAAAAAACTAAATGACAAAAGTCTGCCCTTAATCTCCCCACAGTTTCTAGGCTACAACTATTACAGATGTCCATGATAACCTATAGCAGCTATTCAGTTTGTAAGAAAATGATGTATTAGCTATTGCATTTTCAACTCTGACCTTTCTATTAGGAGTTATCAAAATCTTTTACAGTCATTAATTATATAGAGTGCCATTTTGTGAAATGAGCTCTGTTCCTGCTGATTTTTTTTCCTGTCAGAGGGAAGGGACTGATGCCACCAGAATTCATCCTGTGGCAATTCTAAGCATGCCTGTTGAGGGGCTGGATGAAAAGTAGGAATCTGACAGGAGTTTCAAGCCATCACCGGTTGCAGAGCCCAAGAGTCTCTCGGGAGCATTTTGAGTTGTTCCAGGAAACAGAAAACCAGAACTGGAAACCAGAAAACTCCTACTTTTAAGTATTTTAGAGCAGCATAAAACAAGCAGAGGATGCATTCAGAGCTATTTCCAGAACTCCTACATGTGCACATGCAACTCCTGCCTTAACTGTAGGTGTGAAGAAAAAGCACATTATCATATCAGTACCTCACAATTTTCCTCAATGCCCTGAGTTTTCTCATTGTTTTTATTCATGCCTCAGACATGAGCCCTGTGCCACTGAGAACCCAAATGGTCCAAATCAAAAAGAAAACTTGGCACAGTGGAAAGAATTGATGCCACCTTTCCGGATATTTGCACTAGAAATTCAAACATTTTTAGGCTGGTTTTCCTTATTGACTAAAGCAGGACACTTAACAGCTGAACTTCCTGAAAGACAAGCAATTACCTGGACAAACCATCAAAGTCAGAAAGATGAATCAATACTGAGGAAAAATATTTCTGTCTTTAACATGAAAGAAAGTAAATTATAATGATGAAGGGCAGAGTAGAGGGAGGATGAGCTGGCACTGGAGATCCCATGGCTATAAACAGATCATTGGTAACTAAAGACCTGGAGCCAGAAAAATAGATTTTAGAGGTAACAGGAAACAGAGAAGTAGCCAATATTTGTACAAAGAACCAGGCACAGTAAGTCCATTTTGAAATGACATAAGGCTGCAGATCAATGAAGAAAGAAAAAGGTGAAAAAGTGGAATAGAAAACATTAAAATGATCCCAAATGGAGCCTGGCATGAGAAAGAAGAAAGCACAAACATTTCCATGGTTTTTCATTTTAACTGTTAAATTTTCAACTATTTTTATGATAAATTCTATAAAGAAGATAAGCTCCTTTGCAGTGCTGAAAGGTGCATTAAGGACCCAAACACACAGGTTTTGTTCAGTCCCCTTCACTTGTATTTATTTATTTATTTATTTTAGTCCCAAGTTCAGGTAAACTGAATTATGAAACAGCACTGCTGAAATCTAAAGCGAGCTCAAAAAGAGAAACTTGTTTTTGGCAACAAAGAGGATCAAGCTTAAGGAAATAAAAGTAAAACACAACCAACTCCAAACCTCCAGAGCTACCACCTGAATTCTGAATCAGAAATACCCACTACTAGTGTAAGAATTCAGTTCAAGTCTCTCTTTCTCATGTCATCTCAAGTATCCCTGATATTTTTTTGCTGGCTAGTATATAGCACTTGGAACAGGCACTTCCCTGGGGTTAGGAATGGGGATGATCAGAGAGGGGCTCATAGGAAAATAGAATAAACACAATCCTCTGTAGAGCAGAAATCTTTGTCTATGGTTTTCAATTCAACCTTTTTTTTTTTTTTAATTTCCTCATTATTTCAAAAATAATTATAAAACCCAAATTAAATAGTCAAGTAATTTCTCTGATTCACTTAATTAAATAGTCATTTAATTATGCTTTCTTTAAACAAGTACAGATATAAAAACTCTAATACTTGCTCTCCTTTGCCCTGAAGATAATTGATCAGCTAGATTAAGATGCTGTCACTGCATGCAGGAGAAACCAAATCAAGATAAAAATCAAATGAAATCAAGACATAAACATTTATGTACTGGCTATTTTGAAGGCCAGGAGGCAAGACAGTAAGATAAATTAAAGCAAACATTAAATGCCTCTGACAACAGCAGCAGTCCAAAGCCTTACTGATGAACTTCATCTCTTTTCACTTATCTGTTTGCAGGGGGAGTGGGAATGATTCTGTTCCTGTGCCACAAGAACAAGGTGATGTGAATGGTGCTCATTTTTTTTTATATACACTTAAATTATAACAGGAGTTAAAACCACCTAAATGAAAGGACAGTTGTGAGATGGGAATAAATTATCCTAAAATGTAAATGACAGCAAATGGGGTGAGGACACAAAACACCTTTGCTTTGCTTACACAGGGCTCAGCACAGAGGGAATTCACACTCAGCAGAGGCAGCAAACGTGGCCCAGCTCAAAGGGCAGAGGTAACACAGCTTGTCCTTGTGCAGGGCTTTGAGATGCACAGCTGGGCAACAGCTCCATATCTTATTTACAGGAATGTTTCTCCTCTGATTACTTCACTCAAAATTAGATTTTTATGCCAGTGAAACTGTAGAACTCAGTTCAATAAAGGAATCACTTCTTTTATTATCAGTTTAGCAGAGTAGCAAGGGAGTAAGTTTGGTTTTTTTTAATTAATTTATAAAAACATATTTTTAATCATCTTTGGGATCTAATTACATTATTTCCAATTATGTAACAGTACTTCTCATTAGAGAGTGAAAAATATCAAGAGGGAAAATGTTTATTCCAGAAAACTTGTCAGTTTTACCAAACTTCTACTTCAAAGTTTTATTCTCACTTCATGTAATTTAATTTTTATTTTCTTTGCTGGGGAATATCCTTTGTCCTCTTTTTTAGTGCAAAACTTCGTTCAGACCTCCTGAATACAAATCCTGGTGCTTGAGCTACTCACATGCATGTCTTTGTGCTTAAAAATTATTATTGCAGTTGATATGAGAGGGTGAGTGTGAAGTTATATTTGTCTTTAAATTAAATCATCTTCCTTTTCTGTAACATCTTGCATTGAAGGTTTCTTACAGCACCACAACATAATACCCTACACAATCTAACTTGCAAAAGGAAATACATTTGTTGTTTGTTACTTGCACACAAGAAACACCCAGCTAAGGGAGCAGAAATTGCTCTGAAGTTTCAGTGAAAACCTTTCTGAAAGCTGCGTGTGAAGGAGCTGGAGGGGGAAAAAATGGCTCTC
Organism: Taeniopygia guttata; assembly: GCF_048771995.1. Classification (NCBI taxonomy): domain Eukaryota; kingdom Metazoa; phylum Chordata; class Aves; order Passeriformes; family Estrildidae; genus Taeniopygia; species Taeniopygia guttata. Next base: position 31,323,939 of record NC_133032.1, on the reverse strand, counting down.
TGTTAAAATTCTTATACAGGGTAGAAAGAAACATGACCCCCTAAATTTTTCTGAAAATGCAGCTCATTCATCTCTAGGAGAACATTAATGAGAATAAAGACTGCAAGTCCTTGAAGAGCCAGCCAGTATTTGCTCACCTGTGACAGAAACAGCATTACCCAATAGGTCTTCAACATTTCCTCTATATTTTGGAATAGCTGAAGAGGAAAGATAGTTTCATAAATAGTACTCCTCCAGGTCTTTTTCACAAATCTCATCTCCAGAGTTTCCAAGAGCCTTTTGGACAAATCTTCTGCAGAAAGAGATGTAAATATGAGCTGTGCATAATTCAAAACATCCCATTTTAGGGGATTTTTCCCCAAAAGGCACTGTAAGTAAAATAAGGGTTTCTTTTTGTCATTATAAAACCTAATTTAATATAACAATATCAGTATTAAACTTGATCAGTGCCAAATAATTATGTACAGTCACTTCTAGGGGATGTATTTTGATTACACTCTACTTTATCTCAACAAATAACCATGTGAAATTACTTTGGTTTTGCTTACTACCCATGAGTCTCCAAGTGCTTTTCAAGAGCCATGAGTGTACCTACTCCTTTTTCATTGAAGAGAGGCACAATTGTTATTATTCTGAGTTATTACAGCTGCAAAGGAAATAAGCCAGATACTTTAACTCCCACTCTTCCTCTCCAACCATTGCTCACTGCAGTGTTCACAGCCAAGACTTTTTATATTCTGAATGACAAAACAAAGTTTAGAAAAGCAAACTGCTGCCAGAAGACCCATTAAGACTCAAACTTGTGTCTGAGAGGACCTTGAATACTATGAAATTCAATTACTTTTGAAGGTGGAAAGCTTGATTACCAAGAGCATCATTTCCACTGTGTTATTCTCCTGAAATCTGTGACTGTGTCCTGTCATGGCTGGGGTAGAGTTAATGCCCTTCATGGTAGCTGGGATGGGGCTGGGTTTGGGATTTGTGCTGGAAACAGAGTTGATAACACAGGGATATTTCCTTGCTGCTGAGCAGAGCTTTGAAATAGCTCTGAATTTTCACTTTACACAGAGCCAAGGCCTTTTCTGCCTCTCACACACCAGTGAGGAGGCCAGGTGGGCACAAGGCAGGACAGCTGATCCCACTGACCCAAGGGATGTCCCATCCCATCCCATCCCATCCCATCCCATCCCATCCCATCCCATCCCATCCCATCCCATCCCATCCCATCCCATCCCATCCCATCCCATCCCATCCCATCCCATCCCATCCCATCCCATCCCATCCCATCCCATCCCATCCCATCCCATCCCATCCCATCCCATCCCATCCCATCCCATCCCATCCCATCCCATCCCATCCCATCCCATCCCATGGTCATGCTCACCATACAGAGCTGTGAGGAGGAGGAGGAGGAAGGGGGAACATTCTGGATGATGGATTTTTTCTTCCCAAGTAACCAATACCAGGTAATAAACCCCAGATTTCTGGGTATAGCTGTACCTGTCTGCCTTTGGGAAATTCTCTCAACTCGCAGGTTTCCTCATTTTTGACTTTCCACTTCTCCTTCTCATCCCACAGTGAGGAAGTGAGCAAGAGGCTGCATGGGGCTGAGGTTAGGCAAGACAAACTGTTAATTAACTACGAGTTAACTGGGGAGAGGAAATAATACTGAAAATATTTTCAAGTAGAAAAAACCTTTTTGAGAGCACAATTAAAGCCTAGCTCTGAAGGTTTAACAATTACTCCAATTTATGCATATCCTGATTTTATGGGTATTTGCCCTTTCTGTGAAAGCTACTTTTTACAGAAAAGCTTTATTCATATAAAGGCTGCTCTGGCAGAACTATTCAGAGAGATTGAATCCCTTTGAAGCATCCAGAGTAAAACAGGTTCATTTCATCAAGGTCAATTTGCTTTTCTGGCGTCAGAGTGTGTGGGATCCAACCAGCACAGAGTGTGCTGCCTCTGTCACTGCAATCCTCTTCCAAACCAGCTCACAGTGCACATTTAAAACAACTCTTCAACTGAACAAATATTGTGCAGGTGTCCATCAGAGCTGGATTTCATTTTTTTTAAATGGAAGGAGGTCTGAAGAGGTTTACCTATGTGGGAAACTTTTAATTAAAAAGCTGCTGAAAGTCTGCTTTTGCTGACAGGGATAGACAAACTCTGCTCAAGTACCCATTCAATGAATTTTTACTTTTTAAAGTGTATGCTTAACAAAACCCCAAAGCTTAAATATTTGACAATAGCCAGTGCTATTATGCAGTTTGGTAACACTTTGTGTGCTTGTTTTCAGAGTTAGAGATGTTCATGTGTAGCCTGTTGTAAACATTACTCTAGTTTAAAGATTATGTTTAAAAAAATAAAAGTTGCAATTGCAATCCAAAAGACCATTACACCTTAAGAGCCTCTTGTCAACAAATTTAAGTATATTCAACCCCTCCATCTCCACAGTTCCACTCTTATTCTTACAGGCTAAGGTAAAAATTCTGAGGCTGTCCTTGCCCCAGCTGGATTGGAGAAAGCCCTTCAGAAAAATCAGATTTCAAATTCCACATGACTTGACTTCAGCCCTCACAGCAACTCACAGGACAGTGCCAGCTTTGTACACAACTAATCTGTGTTGCTTGTTCACCTGAGAGACTTCTATAGATAGTTAAGGAAATGCCAAAAAAGAAAATGTTCATGGATTAATTAGCTGCATGTTGAAACTGTCTGGTGATGCTTTCATAAACTGCTCTGTGAGTAGAGTGTAACTGAGAGACTCTGGTGACCTAAAGGATCTTGAGTAGGCAGAAGTCAAACACTGCCTGCACAGGCTCTTCCTCAAGGAAGATTTAACAACACTGGTCAGATGTTATTAAATAATACCTTCCTTTCAGAGAAATTTTAGATAGAAAAATTATAGTAAGGAAAAATCCTAGGGGACTTAGCTGTTTTTTTTAAATTTCATAGAACTCTGAGTTTGTTTGAGGCTTTTTATGTGCCTTTTTATTTTTATAAAGACTAAATGTAGCAGAGTAAGACTGCAATAGTACATTGTATAAATGCAATGGGTGACATTGTCAGAGTAGGCAATTAATAACAGAGAAGCACTGGAAAGAGATTATTCTCCAGTGCACACCTGCTGCTTAATTGAAGGTACAGTCAGTAGGGATATCTATAGGAATGGGTATGATCCTGTTATTCAACCTGCTTTCTATCCTATAGGATTAAAATATAGGCAATCCTGCACTGCACATCTACACATGAACTATTTATCCACCTTTTTTAGAGGAGATTGAGACTACTGGCAAACATAGTGTATAGTTCATTTCGTCATAATAAAAGAAAACCAGGAAGACTTTGCCTCACCCTCTCTCAAGATTTGGAGAAGCTTTGCCTGGATTTATGCAACTAAAATGACAACATTCTGTGATTTCTGCTTATATTGCTGACATCACAAACAAGTCAGTGAGCAGCTATTTAGATATTGCCTCTCCAGCTGAGCTGGCTGCTACTGAGATGGAGAGGAAAAATCCTGCTGGATGAGCAAGTGAAATTTATTCCTGATGTCTTTATTGAGCCAAAGAGCAACCACTGTTCCTGGTCCCAGTGGATCCTGTTTGCTGGGAGATGCACTGAGCACAGTGGATGGTGTTTCAGCTACCAAGTAGTTGCTAATTGCATCTCACCTCACCTGATTTAACTTAAATGGATCAACGCTTCCAAAACACTTTGTCCAGGGCCCCTTTTCAGAATACTGCCTGCCTACAAGGCTTGATCTCCTCAGCCATGTCTCTAGACAAGCATTTCAGATGCTGAACTTTTCACTGAATGGCCATGAGAGCTGCTTTGAGATTTACAGCTGTCCTCAACTTGAAGTTATTGAGCAATTTAGTGCTGCACTAATTGGCAAAAGAGTATTGTTGCCTTTCCCTGCACAAAAAAAAAAAAAAACCCAAAAAAAACCAAAAAAAAAAAAAAAACCAAAAAAAAACCTATTCAGTCTTAGGTCTAGTTCTAAAATAAGTAAAATTACAGGTAAACTGTGTAATTATACACAGGCATCACAGAAAATTCTTCAATGCTACAAAGTTCCCTTTCTGCACAGAGCTAATTTAACCCAGGGTTATTTGTACATCAATGCTCCATGGATCACAACACAAAGCCAGCAAGCAGGAATTCTTAGATGAAGACAAAGGCTGTATCCCTGGGGTACTTCTGAACATCAGCTGAACCATCAACTTAACTTTTTGTGTCAGGGTTTTTTGTAGGTCCTCTACTTAACAGTATGAATAGGGCAGTGTCATAAATGCTCTGAAAATTAAGGCAAGGAGGGGACATAGAGATAGGACACATCTCCAAAGAGGGAGAAAAAGCCAGTATTTCCACAGAACTACATAAATAAAGTATTTTAGTTAAAATGCAGCCAGATAGACTCTATTCAAAACTTACTGGGTTATTACAAAGCAAAAGAAGCACTAGGCAAGGTACTTTAAATGCATGAAACCTTGACGTAAGCCATAGATCATGGACAAGATGTAGGAGACAAAAATCAACAGCATGCCTGTTGGGAGCACCTGAAAAATACATGCAGGGTGACATCTGAATGCCTCAGGTTTCAGATATTTAGCAGTGCCAGAGCAAGCCTGGGTGAGCTCTGTGCTCTGCTCTGCAGCCACAGCTCAGAGCTGAGGATGCTGGCAGGGGTCTGCTCCCTTCCCAGGGTGGGTTTTGACTGCTCAGCAGTGCTTGGCAGCCGTGTCCCGTGGCAGGGAGCTCCTCTCCATCCCCTCCTGGCAAACCTCTTCAGGGTACCCTTCCCCACGGCTCTCCTTCCCAGAGGCACAGTGGCACAATGCAAAATTTCAGTGCTGTGAATGAGCACACCAGCTCAGACCAGCAGGATGAATTTGTTAATCTCTGTGGTGCTGTATCCTGGTTTGCCACTCTTGCTCCCAAGGGATCTTAAGAATATTGCTTGACATTTAGGTTTGAAATTGGAAGACCTGGAGCACAGCAATAAAAAGGCAAATACTAAACCTCTGCATTTCCTGATGGGTATAATTCTGCCTTGCTGTATAGAAGTTTGGGGTACACCAGTCTGCTGGGCCCCTGCAGGAATTAAACATCTGCTCTGGCACCTACAAAAAATATCAAGTCAAAAAATCTGTTTCAGAAAAAAGCAAAGAGCTGAAACAGCTATTTTGGCTTACAGTTTCAGAATATAATATCTTAATTCTGCCTAAATCCTGCCTTAGGCATGGAACTGTTTTCCAGATCTAGCCCTTAGGACTTCTAAAGTGTAATGACAAATGCTACATGTTACAATTGTAAGTGACATGCAATGTCATTTATGCCATACATACTATTCCCTTATGCTACTCCACTCTCACACTAACATAAATATTACAGATTTACAGCTGATTTAGGACAGTAAAAGATCAGAATCTGATCCAGGCAACACACAGAACTGCCACTGAGGATCACACAAGCAGAGTTTTTGTAAAAACCTTCACTGTATGCTCTACCTGGTAAATCACTGATGAGAGGAAATATGGAGCCATTCCTTCTAAAATATATATTATCTTCCTATTAGAGATAGCTCTAAGCCTCACTTTTATCTCTGAAAGTCCCTGACCTCTGGCAAGTCTCAGATTCCAAATTTAGAATAGCATCTGAATTTTGCAGCTGGTCTTTCCATTCATAATGAGCCAAGTCAAAACTGAATACATCCAAATTAGAGGGGAGTATCACACTCTGGACTTACATCTGAGTTCTGCAGCAGCCTAAATGCCTGGTGTACCAGACACTTGTGATTGAGAGGAGGGTGGGGATCAGATCTGTATGCAAAGATCTGGAAGTGAATAAAAGAAAAGCCATCACTCCTCTACGAGTCTTTTATCTGCTTTGCCAATTCTGTTAAAAAAAAAAAAAAAAAAAAAAGCCAAAAAAGCAAAAAAAAAAAAAACCAAAAAATTCACCTCTATAGAGAAACCTAAAGTTCGGTTGCTCCTCCCATTTCTATTTGCAGCTTTCTTCTCCTAATGTCAACTCCATCTGTCTTCCACAGGAACTTAATGTCTTTTGAATAGTGTATTTAATCACTTGCAAGTTTTGTTTGGCTGTACTGTGCCCTTCATCTGTCAGCTTCAGTGCTCACCACACAGAGCACCCACCCCTCCACCCACGGATCTTGCCCCTCCTTTTCAGTAAATTGCATTTTATCAGGTCACTCTTCTGTTGTCCTGAGGTTAATTTTTTTCCACTCAACCTGACCCATTTCTGCTTTCTAAGCATATGAATCCCCCCTTGCTCTCTCTCCTTTTCTATCCCTGGTTTTACAGAGAATCTTCTCTGTCTTCTGTCTTCCTCTCTGTCTTCAGAGCCTGCTCTGGCATCTTTGTGCCTGTAAGTGTGATTTTTCTACTTGGAGCAGAGAAGGACTTAAAATTACAGGAAGTATCTCTTCCAGTAGCAGCAGTTTGTTTAGCGCAGGGCTGTTGTTACACAGTGATTTACTTGATTTTTTTTTTAAGAATCATTTTGCATTATTCATTTCTGATAAATTATCCAGAAGCTCACTAGAACTCCATTCATTCACTGATACTATAAATGAATGCTAACATATAGAGCATTATTCTCCTGTATGGATATACAGGAATTCTAAACGAGTACTATTATTCCTCTTCTAATTTTACAGCTATATTTGCAGGGAAGTACAGAGCTATTAAACCCAAAATCTTCATGGCTGGAACACCCTTGACATTTCCTTCTGGCTGCTACACCAGTCTACCCATGGTACTGATTTTCCAGAAAAAGATCAACCAAACATCATCAGATATAAGCAAGCTTGCTTTGTTTTTTCCTTACCTCCTTTGTTGTCCTCAGGTGTTTCATTGTGGCTCCACTTTAGGAGAAGGCAACATTTCTGTCAATAGTCAGTGAGAGGTGTCAGACAAGTTTGGGAAGATTTCCTACTGTATTCTGGAGATAAACCCCCCAGAGCCCTGACTAGAGAGATGCTTTTGCAAATTTGGGACTCTGTGCCATTGGAGAGCACAGCCCAGGTTTTGATATGTTTTAATCTGAGCTCAGGGCATTCTGGGACATGGTTTGAAGATTTTATTCTGATATATCCAGTAAACCCCAGGTATATTTTGCAATGTTCTCCCTCTGTGTAAACAGCTGTGTAGTGTTGCCTTCCAATGTCAAACCACAAGGGAGCTGATGGAGCAATGAAAAATATAAGCTACAGCTGAAACAACAATTCTTAATTCCCCAGATGATCAGAATCACTCTCCAGAAATACTAATGGACTGTCCTTTTTCTGTGCTGGGTGCCTCTAAGAGCAAGTCTCCTGTGAAGCTTTGATTCAATGCATTTCCATTTGCTTGTGCTATAATATTTACCCACTTTATTAGAATAATTGTCCCACTGCTCAATGGAACTAAACTTTTGCATCAGAAGTCAAATATGCTAAATATGTTTAGCTCAGGCTAAAATATGCTTATGTTAGCAAGGGGACACCTCCATTCTTTGTTGCTCACAGGTCTGGATCATAACACTGTTCCCTGAGGGCATGTAAGGGCCATCAGAAAGATAATCCCACTCCACTCCTGAAAAGTGAGCCATGGCCATCTGCAGTTGCTAACATTGCTAGGGATTAGTTACCCTTACTGTTGAAGGGAAATAACCTTAATTTATTGGAAAAGTGAGAGCTTTTACAGCTACAGGAAAGCCCATATCCTCTCCTGATAGTGAATGACATGATCCTAAAGCATTCTAAGGAACAGTTACAGCTGCATCAGCTTTTCTCCTGGAGGAATGGGGAGAAATGTACAGATGCAAACTTTCCCTCAACTGACTATCTCCAGAGAAGTAAAATTAATATGGTTTCTGAAGTAGCTTTTTGCACAAGCATGGGCTGAATTCAATGGACTCCATGGAATGAACAGTTGCTCATCACAAAAAGAAAAAAGCCAAATAAAAATCAAATCAAAATAAAACCTTATAGACTCAAAACCTTGTGCTCACATTAGATTCTAAGCCATTCTTATTTCAGCCAATGTCCATTTTTCTCCCAATCGCCAATTCCAAAAGAAACCTACTCAAATTCAATATTTGTCTTTTCTTTTTCTCCCAACTCTTTCCCCCATACTGTTTCTTCCAGAGAATCCACAATGTTGAATCTGTCATTACATTCATTTCCATGGCAACAAATGGGATGCCATAAAGAGTGCTTTAATCCAAGGTCAGAGTGGTAGATAAAAGATTCTGAAAGCAGAGAATTCTTGCTCAATATCAAAGGTAATTACACAAGGACTGTAGAAGATTACTTGTTAATTTTCTTTTATGTACACAGAAGTTTCCTTCTCTTCACAAAGGACATTCTCAGCTTTAAGTGTTGAACTCTCAGAATAATTTTTATGGGTAGAGGTGATTTAATATGCTAATATTTATCTCATTTTTCTTGATTATATGACATGCATCTTTTTTCTTATCAGCTGATAAGCTAGTTTATATTAAAATATGAGTAGAAGATGCTGTGCTTGATTATCCTCAGTGGCAACTGCATATTTCAGCAGGCTGTGGGAAAATACAATTTATGAGAGCAGAAACAGGCATATTTATAGTGACTTTTGGAGTGATGAATTCCCAAACCCTTAACAAACCTGCATGGATCCAAAAGAAATTAAATTCTTGATGATATCTTGATATTTCCAAGGTTTTCCAGTCCCATGGGAGTGCTCCTAAAAGGATCACATAGGACACAGTCTAAAGAAATGCAGCCCTTTATCACCACCTTTCTGCAGTTCAGCACCTTAACCAGCCATTGCTGCAGCCAGACCCTCCTGTGGATCTGGAAATAAATAAATTGGAAAATACACAGTTTTCTATCACTGGAACAACCCAAGACGTTCACAAAAAGACTGTTAGTAGCCAAGAAAAAATAAAGTACAGAAATATTTCTCCTAACAATTCCGAATTAGCCAGAGACTACGAGTGTAGTTTACTCAGGAGACATGCTGCAATCACAGCTGACAGGCTTCTGTCAAGCTATGCACTATGAGGAACAGGAAATAAAGTCTAAATCACTCTCTAAAACAGCACTAATGTTATGACACAAACTGAGGTAAGTGATAAAAGGAACACATAAAAGAAAATATTATACAATTTTTTTTCCCTGGGGTTTAGGCACACCAGGATGCCTAGTTAAATCCTTTTTTAAATGTGTCCTGCTAGAGAATCAGAGTGCATATGGCAAGGTCCTGTCCCACCAGGAGCCTCCTTTGATGGTGCTTTTTACCTCAGCCCTCACGTCCTTCTCACTACAGGCTTTGTATTGCCAAATTCACTTTTCTATAACCATCACAGAAAACCTAAAGTATTGAGGGAGCATTCAAGGTAAGATTTGAACCTAACTCTGAAGTTTTGAGGGGATGAAAGAGACCGGTCGAAGTTTCCTTAAAAAGCCCATTGGAAACCTGATTTAACTGGAAAATAACTGACACTTCAGAAAAATGCATAAAACAGCCTTCTTAAGAAATCTTCCAGTAAGATAAAACTTGTCTAGTCACACAATGTCTCACCACTCACTGAGCAATAAAAGCAGAAATGACAACCACATGAAATTATATTATGTGGAGTAGCTTGAAGTCTGTTCAGAAATTCAGTTTTATGCTCTCACCAAAGCATTTCATCTTTCAAATTACATATTCATTTTAAACTTTTTGTCTCTGTTCTTGCTTTGGTGATAAAGGAACTGGGTTTAAGTTTGCTTTCGGTCTATGTTTTGGTTTTTTGTTGTAGAGGGTGCTGATAACTCAGAGATGTTTTGCTACCTGGGAACAGTATTACAGGCAAATTAATAAATCTTAATACTATAATTATACATAATTATCAATTGCCAATAAAAGCAGTGCCATTTTTTCAGAATGATATGCCTCTTTCCTGATTTAAATCACACTTTCAAGGGGCATTTTATATACAGTTGGTTTTTTTTCTTTAGTCAAATATTTTCTCATGTGCTTAATACTGAATGGATGAAACATTATCTATAGAACTTGAGCCAGAATCAATATCCATAGGAAAAAATCCATCCAGAAGACTATGTGCTTCTTTTCATATTAAGAAAATCACTTCAGTCAAAGAAACTGAAAAATGAACAGTTGGGCAGGGTAAGAGAAATGTGCTTTTTTGAGTGAATTTGAATGTCCCATTGTAATTGTGACTTTGTCACTTTTTTTTTTTTTTGACATAGGAAAAAAAAAAAAAGTCCAAAAACCTACTTATTTCAAATAGAAACTCCAAATGGCCTCTTCTGCCTTTTCCTGCACTGATATTTTAATTGAATAAAGTCACAAACCTGAGCCTCCAGGGGAGCATGCACTCTCCTGCTCCTGTGTGTGACTTGCTAGAGAGAAAGTAATCTGTGATGGTATTGTGCTAATCCTTTGAAATGACATATTAAATATTTTGTCCATCCAGATACACAAAATAATCAATCAAATCAAATAAATAATCAAATCATAATATTTTGATAGTTACTACAAATTGATTTTTCTAGGCTCCAGCATGTAGCCCACCAAGTGATCTTAACTTCTCCACACAGGACTCACAGGGAAGCCTGTAGCAGCACATTTCTGTAGAAATGTTTCCTAGAAGTGGTTTTTTATAACTGCTAAAATGCCTAAAGCAAATCACACTGTGTATTGCAAGGAAGCTCATGGGTAGATGTTCAAATGTCTTTATTTCAACAAATGGAATACATATATTCCCCACATTCTTTCATTTAGATCTCAGTGATACTTTTATATCTTCTTTGCTTGCTTTTTTAATCATTTACAGCCTCTGAGAAAAATAGGAATAGTCTTCTATAAAGTGGTATGTGAAAAGCCAGCTCTACAGTGCTTCTTGCACCCTAAATGTTACATTTGCACATAGTTAATAGCAAGACATCTAAAGAACAGTGCAATACTGGTTTGCATTCAGCTGTCACTGAGGGGAACAAGAAACCCACCTATCAAAAATTAAGGCTTATTTCATGTCTGCTTCATGCCTGAGTGTCTCTGTTATAACTCAACTAAAATCTGCAGTTTTCTACTGACATTAACTGGCAGAGCTTTTCCTGGCTAACTAGAAAGACAGGAAGAAACAGAATTAATGTGCTAAAATGTTAATAATTTTTTTTTTTTTTGAGAAATCTGAGAGCAAATATCTGAGTCCTGCCCCAAACCACTGCAAGGAATCTGAGAATGAGCCTCAGCCTGAAGCACTCAGTGAGTGACTCCTTCATTGCCCAGCCCACTGTGGAGACTCTGACACATCCAGATCTCCACACCTGGGCTGGCCACTTCCCCCTTGGGATGCTTTCTTGATTTTTTTTATCAAACATTTTACTCAGTCAGTATCTGTGGTGGGGAAAAAAATCCAACAAATCAAAAAGCACTGCAATATGAGCTTTTCTTAATGCTACAAGAGCTTGGGATTTGTTATATTCATACACAAAATATATGGGGACCACTGGTCCCAGTTTTACCTTAAAATATGGAAGGATTATGTGATCTTTAATGCCTACTAACCATTTCTCTGTGTTTTTGAAAGCAAGATATGCACTTTAGGCTGGAAATGAAATACTGGAATGATGTTTTCCTCCATCAGAAGCAAGAATTCACAGCATTGGTTTCAAAGGGAGCTTGATAATACCAACAGGCAGAAAACAGTAGTATTTTTATGTCCAAACTCAACAGCACGTTGTAACACAGACTGGGACTCCCAGTTTATCCTCTGACCCTCTTTCCCACTCCTTCAGCATAGTCACAAAACAGGTGGCAGTAGCAACAGGCAAAACATGCCTTTAATCTGAAATTTACAGGTGGAACTGTTGCTAAAAAAAAACTCCATGAACCTTGGAATTTGTTTCTTCCATGAATAAAGATTTGTTGTATCAATATCCAGTTACAAGCAAGCCATTAAAAATTAACAAACCCATACCTTTAAATATAATGCATATATATGTTTAATAGCCTATGAATAACAGCCCTGAGACTACACGTGGCTGAACATTTAATGTAGAGAACATTCATTTCCTCTTGTCAAAATAAGCTCAGGCTTTTTTATTGAAGAGGTGGGAAACAAGATTAATGGTCCCATGGCTGTGAGTTATTTTTAGCTTGTTTCTCTCTCTGCATTCTATTGTTTGCTTGTTTAGTGTAAAGCAAAGGATAATTTATATGAAATACACTTGGTTATCATATTTGTCTGGCCATTAATTTTACTGTGAAGGATAATGTACATCAATAATCATTTACTTCTAAAAAGTCTCAAGTTGAAGCTTTTTGCTGAGATATTCAAAATGATGTAGAGGAATTGCTATTATCCTCATTAATTTTAATACTAGGCATGTGTCTAAATCATGCCTCTATATCCCAAGATCGTTTAGTAATTTCAACCTATTTTTCTTAATGAGATGGTTTTGCTTAATTATGTAAAAATTTTCATGATTTGGCTATTTAACATCTTCTTAACTTTCTATTACTACAGAAGAGAAAAGAAAATAGAACCTTATCTGCATATGACATGGAAAAACACAGTGTGAGGGTTCTTTGTCAGTGCTTTACCACAGTGTAGGCAAGGAACCTTGATGATTTATACTTAAAGGTCATTATTTTGAGAGACCAGCAGTGCCACTGATCAAAACATCAGAGACTATTTAGTTTCAAAGTTATCACTGAATAATTAATTTACTTAAAACTCAGACAAAATAAATATGCAAAACAGTGAGATGATAGTTGACAGCTCCTACACTCCTTTTAATATTAAATATTTATGTAGGTAGATTAGCAAGAAAATCGAATTGAATTAGCAACATCATAATTTGAAACATTAATATCTACGTTTCAGTGGATGGTCAGTATAAACAGTGAAGTAATTCAATAGGTCAGATTCAATTATAGTCAATATACCACCCTACACACAAAATAACAAAATGGAATATAAAAGCACAAGGGAAAATACCTAATAGCCATATAATTTTGAAATATCACAACAAATTGTATAATTGATTATTATTTCATGATTCTTTCAGAAAAAAAAAAAAAAGGTGAGTCTTTTTGCTTTAACTTAAAAAATTATTTGTGGGTAGAACTTGGCAAGCTTTTATACTGAGATCCTTTCATGTCTAAGCAACTACAGGGAGGAATGAACACTTGAAACAAAGTGGCACTACAGGTGTTGTGGGGAGGCAGTAGAGGTAATCAAGGACTGATCAGGCTGTGAATAAGGGATGCTTTCCCTTCAGAGCACCATGACCAAGCCACAACAGAGAGTCAGAGAAACGCAGGGCTTTGAAGGGACATCCCAGACCATTTAGTTCCACCCTCTCTGCCATAGGTAGGGGTGTCAGGTGTGGGACCCAGCATCCAACTCACTTTACACTCATTTTGCTGCAGATCACTTCAGATTCTTTCATTAAAGACCTTCTCAGCTTAAAGCTCCTAACAGGTGATGAAACTCTCCAGGCAGCCTCTATGCTGCTGTAACCTCCTCTGCTCTGAACAGCAGCAGGGACAAGTGCTGTGACACAGTGAAGTCTTGTCAATGAAATCAGGCCATTGTCCTGGTGGATGATAATATCCGAACTGCAAACATGTCCAAAAAGTAAATAAAGTGTGTGATCTGCCTGTCTTTGGAGAGACAGAGTGGGGGAAAAGACCACTGTGTATCAAAACACTTTGGTTCTTTTAAAGACAGTCCTGGATAGAAGAAAGCTAAAGGATGTTCCCACACTAAATAAATTGATAAAATGCAGGAGACAAGACAAAGGCAAGGAGATGAAAGCAAGTATTTAAAGAGCTTTTCCTTCTCTATTATTAACAAAAGAGTCAAGTGTCCAGCAGGATGGAGTGCACCTGATCTGTGATCACCCCTGCATCTCACAGGGCACACGTAAGGGAAGCTCTCAGCTTCAGAAGCTGTGCTGGGAGGCAACCCAAATATCACACATCACATCAGAAAGGAAAGCTGGAAGTCACAGGGTAAACTCACCCTCTGCGGCATTATCCAAATTTCAGGAGCTGACTGGTTTAATTTTAGCAGGTGAAGCCTTAAAAGAGGATCTAGAATGGAGAAAAAAATCAGAAGTGCTATTAGAAAAGAATAGGTAACTTCTCTCCTTTTTTTGCATGGTGCCTTATAGGACTTGATCCAAAGCTCACTGAAATCAAAGAAATATTCCACTGATTTCTGAAATCAAACAGAGAGGCTGATCAAAATCCTGATGAAGTAAAACTTTGATTTATAAACCCTCCATTTCTGGACTGGCTCACAAACACTGTCATTGGGTGGGTTGTTCCGTATCACTGCTTTTTAAAGAACAGTAATAGGACAGAAAGGCAATATCCCTGGTAAAACCATACCGCAAATTAACTAATATTATTACAGTTATTGACTAATATTATTACAGTTATGGTCCAGCAGCTGAATAATCAAAAATCATTTAACTGTAGGCACTTAAATATGAATCTAAACATGCAAACAGCAGATTGGCACTGGTCTAAGCTGTCACAATTCAGGTAACTGAGACCATTTAGTGCTGCCCAATGCCTGAGTTGCTGAGCAACATATATCTGAAGTTATATATGACCAGCTGCAAATGGGGGTCCCAGGCAGCTGAAAGCCTTAGCTGACAGCAGCTTCTGCAGATGTTTTCATTGTTAGACTGTAAAAGGCTAAATATTTGCTCTAATTATCATTGAGAGAAGAATAAACAGGGATTTTTTTTTAGGTTTTTTTAAGTCTCAAATGTTAAGCTAGGAATGTGTCGCTGTTGAGGCAGGATGGGAATGAGAAGACTCTGACTCAGAAGGCTGCTGAGAGTAAAACTCCAATTTAGTCAAAATATACTGCTCTTTTATACAGAGTTTCGCAAAGACTAAATTTATTGGTTTTGAAGTGAAAACAAGCCACAGCATTGGTGCAAAGTGCTTGATGCACAGTGATAGAACTTAACTATAAACAATGTGAAAAACAAGAGAGATAAAGAATTATTTATATTCTCTCTAGCTCTTTCTCAGGCATCTGCCTGGCTAGAAACTCTTAGTTTCTTTCCTTGACTGAATCTAAGTCCCACAGGAATACTCCTCCAAAGAGTTGTTTCTCAGGCTTCAAAAAGACAGTACAAGATTTGACTGCAACATAAATGCAGTGGACTTTGGTTCCTGAGCATTTTGTACTATGGCAGAGCATCACCAGGAATTGAAAATGAAGCCAAAATTGTACCACCCTAATTGTGGTATTTTCCAAGAGTCCAGGTGTGCATTTTCTTTGCTCTTCAAACACTTGCTCCTGAAAAGGTTTGAGTGATCCTATCTAACACATCACAGGTAACAAACTCAAAAACAGCTGTTAGAGGAGTATGAGAGACTAATATTAGAAATAGCCAAGCTTTTAGGGTTAATTTTGTCTAAGATAAGGAAAAAACTTAAAGAGTTGTACTTGAAAGATTGTACCCAAAATACTCTTGATAAAGAATTGTAAGAGAAGATGTGGTCAGGACTCGGACATCCCTCATTTTAATTTTGCTGTGAAGAAAATAAGAAGTATAGAGGATGACAACTCTGGCACTTTGGGGTATGATTATCAAGCTCACTGGTTTCACTTGGACCTTTTGGATGAGGTCCAGGCAAAACTAGAGAGCAATCAAACTTTATCAAGGACATCATGAGACAGTTAAAACCCCCAAGATTCATTGTAGTCCCAGTGAGTCATGAGCTGTAACATTTTCATAAATTTCAGTTGAAGATGAAAGAAGATCACGGCAATGTTTAAATCAATGGACCCAGAAACACTTCCAAGATATTAAATATAGGTCTGTGCCCTTGATCACCATGGCTCCATTACTGAGAGAGATTTTTGCATGCAACAGCCATCCTGCTCTGACTTCCACTGAAAAGAAACCCAGCCCACAGATCAGTATCTTCTGGCCATGTCCTTGGTCTGGAACAACCAGCCCAGCGAGTACAGAGCTGAGTCAGCCAGATGCAGCACATCTGTCATCCCAAATTCCCCTTTCCAATGAGAACCAAGCAGAGTAATTAAACAGATCAATATTGGATCAATACACTATATTGAACTATTGTGTGTTAGTTTGATTTTTCTCACAGCACTTGATTTTGTTTCATTGAAAGTGACTCCATGAGTAAATATTTTACAAAATTTAATGGAAAGTTTCATAGGAATGGAAAAACCAAAGGCAGTGCATGCACAGGGAAGGAAATGTTTTGAAAACTTCATTTTCACAAGTTTTCACTTCTCTGGTGAATCGGGCCCTGAATAAGTTAAATATATTTTTGTAAGGCATAGATTATATACACCCCTTTCATATCTCTAAAGAAATGGCTATAGGAATAATTTTGGCAAATTAGAGGTGAACTTCCATATTAGAGCCTATTTTAATCCCTTTGAAGCTTCTACACCACACTGCCAATGTGCAAGACTTAAAGAGAATTTCTGTGTAGTTTAGGTGTGTTTTAAGACTCCTAAGATAATTTTTAAGCTATAAACTGCTGTCTGCAAAAAACAGCATGGTGAACCCTCCCTCTCCAGTACTATGGTGCATCCTAAACCTGATCTCTTTCTACAGGGCTCAGCAGGGCTGGCAGAACCACATTTCTGCCCCTGAAGATGGATCCTGCCATGGGCTTTGGGCTTCCATCTTCTGGGAAAGCCCTGCAGGCTCAGGCATCTAAAAAAGGCACATCAACCCTCAGAGGGCCTTGCTCTAAGATTGGGTATTCCCATGCAAACCAAATAATTCCATGGTCAGGACAGGGATCATGGTGCACTGGAGATCAAACATAAGTACATTGGATAGTTCTTCAGCTTCCCATTGGAATGTATCTGTACAGTAGAAACATTAAAATATAAATATAAATCTTATCTCTTAATACCTCAGGGTAAGAATTATACCTATTCTCTTGCCTTACTTAGCAAGTGACCTTAACAGCTCTGCCTACAGCACAGTTATTCTGTTTTTCTCTATGAGAATTTATGATTTCTTGCTTTCACTAATTTGATAAGGTATTTCTTTCCACAATGTATTATTTCACCTTAACTTCACTGATAGAGCTCTGTTGGTAAAAAAGAGATGAAACATTTTCATCAATAGGTAGGAAGGATCAATAGGTAGGAAAGAAATAATTCCATGGTCAGGACAGGGATCATGGTGCACTGGAGATCAAACATAAGTACATTGGATAGTTCTTCAGCTTCCCATTGGAATGTATCTGTACAGTAGAAACATTAAAATATAAATATAAATCTTATCTCTTAATACCTCAGGGTAAGAATTATACCTATTCTCTTGCCTTACTTAGCAAGTGACCTTAACAGCTCTGCCTACAGCACAGTTATTCTGTTTTTCTCTATGAGAATTTATGATTTCTTGCTTTCACTAATTTGATAAGGTATTTCTTTCCACAATGTATTATTTCACCTTAACTTCACTGATAGAGCTCTGTTGGTAAAAAAGAGATGAAACATTTTCATCAATAGGTAGGAAGGATGAAAGGAAAATAAATGAATTTTGAATTAACATTAAAATATGAAAGTGAGTTGAGGTTTGTTTGTTTTTTGGTTTTTTTGGTTTTTTTGTATGTGATGAAAAGATTCTGTAAGTCATACAGCATTCCCAAAATGTTCCACATTTTTGGTATCTTTGCTGCATTTGAAAAAGTAGATACCTCCTCAAAATGGAATTAACAGGCTGTATCCACTCATGGGAGCCTCACTGTCTGCCAAGCTCATTCTCAGAAAGTGACTCTAAATGATTGGGTTAAGCACATATTTAAGGACAAGCTGGAGGAATACTTAAAAAAAAAAAAAAAAAGGATTCATCCCATCCAGAGGAGAATTTAATTTAAATGTTTCCAAGCACTGAAGCCAGCAAAGCTGCTGAAATATGTGATAACATTCAACAGAGGATCCCTCTATCAGGATATGACTCTGAATGTGACTTTCATTATTGCTTGTTTTCCACAAAAGAGCTGGGCACAAGGTCAGGGGCATGACAATCCCACAAAGAGAAAGTAGGTCTTGGCTCAAATGCTAGGCTGGATGTTAAAAGCAGAGAAAAATCTAAAATTATCCAAACAGGACTACAGGTGATGGCAGGCACTATGGAATATGGAGAAAAAGGACCATTTCAAAATTCACTCTTGTGCATGAATAAAAATCTAAAAGCCCCAGAGCAGCAGCTTCTGCATTAGATTCTCTGTCGAAAGCAAGCACAGAGATTTGAAATTCTTGACTATGGTATAAATATTTGCAGGATCTGCACACAAATTGTACCATCACCTACTTGAACAGATTGCTGTAGATATGGTAAATTACACCACTGATGCATTGGGTTCTGTGCTCTGCCAGGAGGACAATTTAGGGTAATTTTGGTAAAAAAACACCTAAGAGACTGCCAGCTAGGAGTTCTGGACATATGTTTGTCTTCTGCTTCTGCCCTTATCTCTGAACCTCCTGACTGAGGATGCACTGGGCCCCCTTGGAGCACCCTGCATCCATGAGATCTCATTAAATCATCATTACACCCACCCTGCATCCATGAGATCTCATTGAATCCTCAATAAACCCACCCTGCATCCATGAGATCTCACTGAATCCTTCCATGCTGAAGCAAAGAGTGTTTGGCTTACATTTTCCACTGTGTTCAGGGGTGCAGGTGGGAATAGCCCACTCTATCTAAATTCCTTTGCAGCTGCAGCTAGGGGTGAGAAACATCAAAAATTCTGTCCTATCACACCACTGGCAATGCAAAAATGAGGTTGTATTTATATCTATTTTCTTTTAGACTCTGAGCACAAATGTACAGTGTGGCACTGTATAATCTGACATATCCACCATTATGCAAGATTTATTCATTCAAGTTCTGTGTTTTCCCAGCCTTTGTCTATGCCCCTTTCTTTGCACCCAATAACATGTTAAGAATAGATACTATTTCTTTTTTATATGGTAACAAAGCAGTTTCTACAAGAAAACCTTGTTTATTATCTAGCTCTGCAGTTCTAGGATAATACCAACCAAAAAATAATAAAACCTAATAATAATAGCAATGAAAATAACAACAGAATATTGCCAGCAGAAAAGTAGACATGGAAGATAAACAAAGCATGCATCCTTGACTACACAAATGCAAAATTAATGTGCAAATACATTCATAAATTAAAGCATTGAATTCTGCTCACTGTTATTTCTGAAGCTGCCCAATTCTTTTTTTTTTTTCCTGTGTTGTACTGAATTATAGCCCAGTCTTATGAGAATTCCATGCAAAAAATTTCATTTAACTTGCAATTTTCATTAATTTTAGTAAAAGTAATCATTGGGACTGCTATACTTAGTATAGAACACAGATTTTATTTCTTCTTTAAAAATATTGATAATCTGAATATAAATAAAGAAAAATGTAATACAGTTACATTGTGTTTAGTAAATAGTGAATAGGGAAAAAAAGAATAGACTGAAATAATTTGAAAAATATTTAGGAATAACAACGACAATTAAGAAAAATTAGAAATCCAGTGTAACTAATTTCCAGAATCTAAAAGGGCTAAATTCACCAGGATACCTTTTCAGATCCACAGTTTTGTTGAGCCTGCCAGATCTCTGGCAGCTTCACCAGCTGGCTCTCTGCTTTGTGAGTAAGATCCAAATCCACCCTTTCAACTCTTGAGCTAACCATCATTTTCACAAACTTAAATTGCAGCCTGTGCTGCGGATGGAAGGCTCCAACTTCACATGGACAGAAGTTGAAATTGTAAAGTCATGAAGCAAAGTGCACTCTACCAATGCAATGCTAGTTCAGAAACACCTGTGCTAAACACCTGACCTGCTGTGAAAATGCACAGTATTCAGCAGCCTTTGAAATTTTCCGTTTGTCACCCACGGGGAAGAAAGGAGGAAGTGAAGTGCTTCATACAGACTGGAGGATTAAAAAAAAAACCCAAAAACCTACTGAGACAATTTATTTTAACTCCTTTAAAGGCCATTTCATAATGTTCCAGAAAGGCACCCTGGGTCTTCTTCACCTGTGGATCAATGCACCCCTTTCCACAGTGATACTTAATCGCTCCCCAAAGGGACCAGGAGGAAATTCTAAATGTAACCACCAAGAAGAATGCTGTGAAGAACTAGGACCCACAGTTTCCTTTACTTTCACACAGAAAACTGTCATGAATTTTAGCAAAATCTGAGCCCAGAGACGGAGAGAGATTGCAGAACTGGAAGCCAAAAAATGGCACACTACCATGAAGGACACTACAGTGCTATTGAGCATGTGAGGTTAAACCTGTAAACGCTGAACAGTTACTAGCAAAAATAGCTTTAAACTACACTGGATTATACCATCAATTTGGAGGAAATAGTTGATTTAGAAAAAGAGTCCTAAGAATTTCAGTTGACTGCTTGCACAGTGGGCTATAAAGTGACCTGCAGAGTCTCAGCAAGAACATATTGGAATAAATGAAGAGTGAAACATTTTGGTGAATGAAAAGCTGGAATCCCCCTCACTGAAGAGAAAAAAAAGAAAAACTGGGGAAAAACTAAAGGGGATCATCAGCTAACTCTCTTTTCTCTAATATTTAGGATAGAAAAGGAAACGTGTTGAACAAAAATAAGACAAAACACACATTTTAGATTCTCACGAAAAGCTTGAGTTCTGCATGGAAATGCATTTATATAAATACTCAAGCTGTAAACATCTACAGTACTCATGAAAATACACTTTTCCAGAATCTTCAGGCTGGAAAAAAAAAATTGTGCAATTCATGCTCCCATCCAGGTGAAGTTGTAACTCCTTATTCAGGGACCAGGAATGATCCAGCCTAAGAGAATCAGTCCTGAACAGTGACCAAGAGTTTACAAACAAACAGGATTCATGCAATTCTGTTAGAAAGCAAGCAAAGTGCCAAAGTCAGAAAGAGCAGTACAGCATAGAGCGTTTTGAGAGATAAAGTGAGTACCCACCACAAGCGGTACTACAGAGAATATTTCTGACACTTCCAGCAGGAATAGTTCTGCAAGTGTTTATCAACATAAATATTTCCAGCACTTTCTCTTCCTACCAATTAGCAGGCAGCCCTGTCTGATCTCTGGCTGCAGAGGAGCTCAGTGCTGAAGCCTCAGCCCCCAGAAGCCACCCAAGCTGCTCATCCTCTGCAACGCTCTGTGCCCAGGCTCAGCAAAGCCCCCGTGGGCATCGCTGCAGAGCGGGAGGGGAGATCAACAGGCTAAGGCCAATTAAGAAACACCGTGGCTGATCTGGTAGAGAGCAAGAAAATATTTCCTTTGTGCGTTTTTTAAGTCAAACAGGATGCAACTAAGGCAGCTAGGAGGAACAGAGGAGCACACTAGGAAGGAACGACATCAAAGGAACATCCATACGTCCATAGAAGGAGCTACAGAGCACAGCCCAAACCTGTCTGATTGCAGAAGTGTTTGTTACAGGGGTGGCAAGGAAAGGGCAAATTTCACAGGTGGTGGGAAAGATAGGGAAGGAAAATTGAGTTGGGTTGTTGATGGAAAAGTTAGAAAGTGACAGGGGACCAAATTGCAATCTGTCATGAACAACTGTTACACTGAATTTCCCCAGTTGCCACCGGCAGACATTCTGTCCTCAAGCTGGAAAAAGTGCATTGGATGGAAGAGAGTGGGGTGGCTGACAATAGCAGAGGAGAGAGGGATCCTGGGAGAAATGAGCACTGAACAATACAGCCTTATCTAATACTGCAAACTGAGTTTAAGCAGGGAACACAGATCTCCAGGATGACAAAAGTAGACCAAAATGTAATTTAAAATATTAGAACACCAAGAAATGCCTTCATAGTGTGCAACTTTTCCTCCAGAAGTTTTTAAACATAATTTGTCACTTTTTATAAATGTCAAGAAAACTTTGTTTTGTATGCAACATCTTTGAATTTATTTCCAAAACTGTCAAAGAAGCAGCACTAGCAGTTTGATCCAAAGGTCACCAAAGTCAGTAGGAAGAGCAGCATTTTTTTTATAGGGATTTGGATAAAACAAAAATAAACTCTGTGCATATTTTAATACAGAATAAATAAAATTCAACAGAGAATTACAAGAACAAAGACCAGGGAAAATTAAGTTCACTGGGTTACTTTTTCTCTGCCCTTACAACAGCTGTTTTCAGAAGAGAAAGAAAGGCAAATTCCCTTTCAGTGCAGCCTATTTAAGTACAGCAAATATTACAGTCTCCATAATCCTATGCCTCTCCTTTATTAAATAGTCCTGCTTTGAGCTACTTCTGTGCTTCTCTTGGGATGGCATGGAGCATATAATTGGCTCCACTTCATATGGAGAAAAGAGCCTGTTAACCAGCAGTTGCAACAGCAGATGCTTGTTCACTCGTGAAAATAAAGAAAGAAAGTTTCCATCAATCATTTAAAACTCTAAACATACAGGCTGGGTTTGCTCTCAGCAGCTTTGCTATGCATGCAATTTTTCAGTTTCTAAACCCAGTACCCAGGCTTTCAAAAAATAAGTCGTTGCCTTTAAATAATGGTGTAACTGTTAATGAGAAGCACAAAAGCCCTCCCTGGCAGTTGGCAGTGCTTCCTTTGCTGTCTGTCACTGCAGGAATTGTATCTCAGAACAGGTTGGGACAATGCAACATCCAAATGAAAGCCCTTGGTGATGTATTGATCAAGATGGAACTGTCCAAAAAGAAGAGATGAGTTCAAAATTCAGCCAGCTTTTGTTTGACTATGCAAAAGGGAAAAGGACTTCCAGGGAGAGAAGGTGTTAGACATGGTGTATCACATCTCACTTTTGGCAGTGATACAGGTGATCTGAGTAAACTGGGGCAAAGTCGTGATCCTGATGAAAGACTTCTGCCCTCTGCAAAAGGTAAAAATGTTTCTTTCCTTGAATCACACATTCAGTCCTCTGTGCTCACGTGGCCAAGATGCACAGGGCTGACAATGAATTTCAGGGTAAAATCACTTGCAAAGGGTACTCCTCTGCCTAAGTACTTCCAAATGAGCACCAGAGTTATGCTAATGATCAGTTTTTTTCCTCCTTTTTCCTCAGCTTCTCTGCCTTTATTAACCCACAAGGCTTCTTTACACCCTAGATAAGGGAGTAAATTAGAATGAGACATGTTCACATGATAGATAGTGCATTGCTTAAAAGAGGCAATCTCCCACCCAAAGCATCTCTTCCATCAGAATTAGGTGCAGCACGGCACTGCGGATGCAGGACCACCACCCAGGAGCTGGCATGTCCCAGCTGAGCTGCAGAGCAGCTCAGTTAACACAGGACCTGCACACCTGCAAATCCCTGAAGCCAGGAAGCAGATATGCTTAAAACAGCAGCCAAATTATCCATATGGTGAGAGATTTGGTGCACTGTATTGGGGTAACAGACACGAAAGCATGCAAACAGTCTTAAAACATAAAGGTGGGGCTTTAATTTTAGAAACCATCTTTTTCCTATTTCCATAGGCTATATAAAGGATTCAGACTTCATAGCCAGAGCTTTTCCTGTTGCCCACAAGAATGACATTAGCTGCTTTGCCTTTGGGGCTTTAGGCACATGGGGAAAACAAATGTGATTTGGGAAACAGAGTGATATTTTCTGGAAATAGCTTGTTCCTTTGGCATTATGCAAAGCCTGTGCAAGACTGCAGGCAACCAAAGCAGCCACCAAGGGACAGCAGACAATCAAAGCAAGTGCAGCTTTAGTGTCTAAGATCCAGAATGCAACTGGAGTAGGAAAATGGCTACATCAGCCTTACAATTTCATTTAGCATTCAAATGATTTTTAAGTTGTTTGGAAATGTCAGTGTTTTATCAAACACAAAAAAGCTTTCTCTTATTTTTTTTTTTTTTCTGGTGAAAAATAGGTGGAAGGAGTAATTTGCACCCAGCAAAAAGATTAAATTTTAACCTTCCATCTCATTCTTCCCTAAGTCCTTCCAATAAAGACACATCAGATTTCAGAGAGGCAGGAGTTTAGCAGAACCTTCAGGGCTGATTTCATCCTTTTGTTTCACATAACTACAAAGTAAATTCCCACATTTCAAAATAAATCTAAACAAAATGAAGGGAACAAGAGATCTATAAGTCACTAACAGGAGCTCAACTCTTCCTCACAGCTTCTTCTTCTTGTTCGTCTGGCATTGTGTTACATCTCCCAGGAATAATAGAAGGTAAAAACAAGAACATAGTTGTACCTCTTTTTTAAAAATATATTTTTTAAAATATATTTTTTACCCAAACTAGTAATTTTTTGCCTTGATGAAGGGGATTGTTTTAAACTTCAGCACTGGGATACAAGGGAACTGGAGCTCACTGACATCACCCCAGATGAGGCAGGTGCTGTGGGTGGTGTTGGACAAAGCAGCAGAGTCCCCATGGAGCTCCTTTGCAGATATTGAGATTTATGTCCTAGGAGGAGAGGAGCTGGTTTCCTGGCATCCTGCTTCCTTTCTGCCCAGCAGGACTCAAATATGGTATCAGTGCATGGCTGATGGGCTTGGCAAACAAATTTAGGCCACTCAAGGTGGAGGTGGCTCAGGACTGGCAGGAAGGGCACTGAGCAGGGCCCACAGCATTTCCCTGCACAGGTCTGGGGTGATCCAGGCCAGCCACGCTCTGCAGAGTTAGCAGTAGAAGGAGTGATGCCTCTACCTGGTATTTGCCATTAGATTAAGGAATGAATTCAACAAATGCAGAAGACACTTTTGTGTTGAATAATCTACAGAGCATCTTCAGACAGACACTGAGTTACCCAGAGAGTTTGTGGAGTCTCATTTTCTGGAGTTATTCCAAACTCACCTGGGTGAAATCCTACCCAGCCCACGTTAGCAAGAGGGTTGGGCTAGCTGATCTCCAGAGGTTCCTTCCAACCCCAACCATTCTGTGACTGAGAGTTCTGCTGTGAGGGAGACCCAAGATAACTCCAGCCCTTCCCCCAATAAGCCTATTTTTCTTACTGACTCTGCTACTCAATCCATTTCTGTCCACCTGCCAAAAGAAACAAGAGACCCAAAAGCACAAGATAAATCATAATAAATCTACTATTTCCCCAATACCCTAATTTATGTCTTTATTTTGCTCCAGTAAGGAAATAATGAGACAAAGAAACATAACCTCATTTATAAAACTTGTTTGCCAAGAGGAGGGGGTTCTGTTTCTTCCAGCAACCTGGAGTTATCATAACAACACTAGAGAGATTAAACACAGACAGATTTTCATGATGCATTGCTTCCTATTCATTGCAGAATACATAACTGTGTCCAAAAGAGAAACAAGGCAACTACATGAAGCCTCACACAATTTTAATAAGTTTTGACTGGCAAAGCACAACAAGCCTGTCAATACAAGTCCAGGTTTGCTGTGTGCCAGCAGTACACGGGTCCCAGAGTGAGAGATGCCAAAACAGAAGAGGTGCTGTGAAAAGAGGAAAGAAAGTGGAGAGGAAGGCTCTCTGGGATGCTTTATGTGTCTTATTATAATATAGATTTTTATGGGTATTTTCACCACTTAAACATCCTGAGGCAAATCAGTTACACTAAATATCCACTTTCACATCAAAAATCAAAATTTTAAATTAATAACAGCAAAAAACATTGAGCAATGCATGTCAAAAATAATCAGTGATGCTCCCATGTATTCACATCACATAAATAGTGAACTGATTATTAGGCTGGAATTTCTAACAGTAAAAAGAAAATTTAAGGAAAATGCAATATTTTCCACATAGATTTACTTTGGATATGTTAAATTATGTGAACTGATCACTAGAGGAATAGAAACGTGATCTCTAAGTTTGACATGAAAAGAGTAGGTATTTTGAAATTTAAAAAAAAAGGCATTTTAGAAAGAAAATACAAGCAACAAAAGAAGTAAATGTGAAGTTTCTTACTTCAAAAAGAAAATATGTATAGTTGATGTTTATATGCCACTATTTTTTTCTTTCAGCAGCTAGAAGTTTGACAAATTAAAGTTTCCATTTCTCATTTAGAAGCATCTGCTGAGTCAGGAATGTCCTTTCATGTGACACCAAACAATCCTAAGTAATGTGGGAATTTCCTAGAACCACAATATAAACCACACTATGCTGAAATGAGTCTTTCCCTGATTGAGTTTTGATTGGAATCCTGATTCTGGTGCTGTTTCTCGTAACATATAGTAATTTACTTCAGGAAAAATCCCATTAAAACCTAAAGCAAGGAAATTCACAGCTAAACATTCTGCTATTGAGTAGTTGTTTTCAAAGCCAAAGGTCTTTTCATTTTTTGAAGTTTTGAAATAAAAAGATTTTGTTTACCTTTCTTAATGTTTCAATGGGAAGTATAAATAACACAGCTATAAAGACAGCTCATTTTCCTCTTTCCCCAGTGACCTTTTCCACAGATTGATCTAC